>NC_080026.1:106555886-107180886 GCF_030020395.1 Manis pentadactyla | reverse complement strand
AAAGTGTACAAAGCTTTCCCTGATTATTTAAAAAAAGAAAACAAAAACCAAACGTGAACTAATCTGGGAAATAATTTTCCTGACATTAAATTCTAAGGTTAATTTATTACATCAGTCCTTGTATCTGAGACTGTGCAACGTAACAGATAATCTATGTTTTGTGAAGAATGTGGAGAAATCCAATGTAGGACAGTTTAACACTAGACATAATAAAAAATAAAATATTAAAATATTAGATCATTACTCCTTGAAGTAATTTCTCTAAATAGTTATACTAATTGTTGTGTTTTTAGTTTTACTGAATACAGGAAAGACTAATGTCTGCCACCTTGAGAGTTATAACCTTTTTAAATTGGACCTTTTTGGGTAGAATGTCATCTGAGACTTAGTAACTTTGACTAACTTAAGAAAGTGGGAGAAGATGGGAGGAGTGGAACTTGAAGTTAACATAAATGTCATTGGATAACTAATCTGTTTTCTTGCACTAGTACTTTGGAAGTGTTCCTGCAATTATCAAGAATCATCAACATAATCCCCTGGTTCTTATTGACAGTCAGAATAACACAAAAGATTCCACAAGACTCAAATATGCAGTTAAAGTTTCATAAATTAAAAAAGGAAAAAGGAGGCCAACATCATTGCTTCAGACATCTTCCCTATTTCTACTTTTGAGAAAAAGTCCCAAAACTTCATATTTTGGCCTATGAATCATCCAGTAATAAAAGAGAAGATGGAGACAGCTATTGAGGTGGTCATCCATTTCTTTGTAAGAAAGTCATATGGACTTGTTCTATTGCCTGACCTGATGAACTGTTAAAATATGGTGAGGCTGAATTATCCTGCTACTAATATTCTCCAAATAAATGTTTTTATTTAAAAGAAACAAGTGTAAAGTATTTTTAGTTAAGTAAGAAAATAACACTCTATTTTCAAAATATGAAAATAATAATTATGGATAAAATAAAGCTGCTTGCTTGGAATTTAGGCCACCATAATAGTCACTAATGCACTAATGAAACTAGGATGTCTACTGTCAATTATGTTTTGGTTGAAATTTTTATGTGTAGAAAGTAAAATATAATGTATGATATTTATAAGTACAGATAAGGGGGATACATAATGGTTCCTTTTGCTGAGTGTTCCCAACCATGGGAGATGTATATAGATACGAACTTTCTAAATGTTTTTGTCCACAATTGTATTGTTAGCTTTGCTTATTAAAGATAATTATACCCTCTTTGAAATGCATGTCTATTAAGTGGATTCCAAATTTGATATGAGGTTGAAAGTGGATGAGAGCAAAACTAGACTAAAATCCTAGGGAAACAACAAAACAGGAAAGCAAACATTGATGAACATAAGGAACAAAAGAAATACCATTGTGAGTAGCCTTATGCAAGGTCTTCAGCCATCCCAGAAATGGATCATGCTTTGTCATAGCAAATGTTCTTATTCCACTGTGTACTCTGGACAGCACTGAAATAATAAAGCAGTTAAGATAAATCTAATTGTTAAATGAGGAATGCACTTGATCACTGAAAAAGACAATCTCTCAAAGGATTTTGAAAAGGCTAGAAGGTAATCATTTCAGAGTATTTCACAGACTCACTTGTAAAGATAATTGTATTTTTAAATGTCGTATACTTTCACGATTTATGTTATGGGTTGAATTGTTTTCCCCAAAAAAGACTTGAAGTCCTGAAAGTGTGTACCACCCAGTACCTCAGAATGTGACCTATGTGGTCTTCACAGTGCAGTCAAGTTAAGATGAGGCTATAAGGGTTGGCCCTAATCCAATATGACTGCAGTCCTTATAAAAAGGGTGAATTTCGACACAAACACAGACATGCACAGAGGGAAAACGATGTGAGGCAATAACCAGCGAGAACAGCATGTGAAGATGGAGGTTCAGAGGGATGCATCTATAAGCCTAGGAATGCCGAAGATTGAAGGTAAACTACCAGAAGCTAGGAGGAGGCAAGAAAAGACCCCCTACAGTTTTTCAGAGGAATCTTTGATTTCAGATTTCTAGTTTCCAGAACTGGGAGACAATAAATTTCTATTCTTTTAAAGTTATCCATTTATTTTATTCCCTTTGTTATGATAGCCATAGGAAACTAATAACAACCCATACATTTTTGACCCTGAAATCAGATATAAACGGGTTTAGGAAATTTTGTACAAAAAAAAGTTTTTTTCCTTGTAGGAAAACAATGGAATCATTTAGAGTGTGCTAGAAGAGATAATTCAAAATGTACATAAACTGTGTTTTATCTTTTGTAAGGCAAAGCAATCATTTGCAGTACGAAATGAGCTTTCTAATTTATCCATTTTCCTCAGTGTCATATGTAAATTATTTTCTACTTAAGTAAATCCTCACTAATTCCTTCTGCCACCAAAGTGACCCTGGCTCTATAACAACCTTTTCTACCCATCCCTACTCTGCTCCCCCAAGTGACCCATTCCAGCTAAATGCAGGAGCATGCACAGCCATGAAGTTATACTAATCCACAGTCGATTGTTATTCAGCACTGCTGGGGTAGATTTCTTGGAATAGAGGCTAGGAACTTCTGGGAGATAAACTAATTTCTGCCAAAGGACCTATGCTTCCAAAAGACTGAGAAACACTCAATCCAAAACAACTGTCTCATACAGGAGTCCACTGAAGGGTGGTCCTGCCTACTTCTTTAAAACCCTCCTCTTCAGGTAGTATGGGCTTCTCTGTAAGACTAGAAAAGCCTTCAAGAGATCTCAAACGCCAAAAAATGCTTGACAAGTGGTTTTGCATAGGGAGATTTTCGGGCAAGCTAGGGGTGGAATAGAGTCATTAGTCAAGGAAAAGTATACTGCATAGCAGCTGAAGGAAACAAAGCACTCCAGTTCTTATTTTCTGTTTCAAGGATGTCACAAACTAGATTCTCTGCAATAGTAAGGAGGCTGTTCAAGTTTGTTCAAATGGACAATGGTGATGGAAAGGCCCATGGTCACCAGAAGCCTGAACTGTGCTATAACCAGTTAGCCATGGCAGTAGTTTGGAGATCCTGCACTCTGGGAGCTACACCACTCCTACTGGAACTGTGACAAATTTGCCTAAAGGGGAGTCCCAGGAAACAGAATGCAGAGATGTGAAGCAAAGCCAGCACAACATGAGACATGATTCTAAAGTAGGACTGAATTCCTGTCCTTCAAAATGGCCTTAAGATATAATATAACTCAACCTCTATTTCTAGGCAGGGTTGCATGAAAACCATTAAAAGACCTGCCTCCCAACAAGAGGACGCCCGTGGCACTTAGTGGCTGTATCTGACCTCAAGGTGAGGCAGTAACTGGCTTCAGAGTTTGGTCTGGATACCCCAGATCTACCACTTAACAGTATGTTGTCAGGTTTATTACCATTCTAAGCCTCAGTTTCTACATTCATAAAACAACAGCTTTCTGGTAATGATACAAGAATTAAAATAAGCTAGTATATGTTAACTACCTGGCATTTAGTTGTGCCTAATAAACATTCATTCCTAGTTCCCTAACCAAAATCTTCCTTGCAAAGATAAAAAGTAGTCAGTGGACATTTCTTCAAATAAACCCATCTGTAAGTATTTTTGAACATTTAATAATTTTCTCAGAATCATCCCAAATATTTCTCCTTATCTATGGTTATTAAACTTTCAGTTGTCACAAAATTCTTTGAGAATATGATGAGAGCAATGGGCCTCTTTGGGAAAAATGCATTTATGCATACACACAAAATCTCATCAAATTTCATGAGATTCATGGGCCCCTAGGATAAGGTCCACGGATAAGGTCCAGAGATCCAAAGCTAGGGGCACTTGTCCTATATCTTCTTAAAATTTAAGGCATCAAGGTAGACATACTATTATCCTGAAGACTGGAATAACCCTAAAAGTAACTCTGCCATTAGCAAAGAAGGAGGATACTATGGTGGTTTAGGTGCAAGGGCGTGAGAGTGAGTTGCCTCAATCTCTGCTTCTAATGCAAGATCCACCAACATATTGTGTGAACTTGGGCAAGTTGTCTTGGTTTCCTCATTTGTAAAATGGAGATGATAATGTAATCTACCTTATAGGATTGTTCAATAAGTAGATTAAGTATTATAAAAGTTCAAAGTGTTAATTATTTTTCTTTCAACTGGCCAACATTTATGGAGCCTGCTGTATACATCTTTCAGTATGTTATGTCACATACATGAAATGCACAAATAGTATCAGGTCCTGGAAGGTATCCAGATAGCCTCTCTTAATACCTTTCAAAATCAGTTATCGTTTTATAAAAATATCAAACAGAACTTTTATCCTGGATGATTATTTTACTTAAAATAATGACCTACAGTTAGAATAACCCTTGAAAGAGAAAAAAACAAACAAACAGAAGAAGTAGAAGTCCCTATTCAAAAGCACTTACCTGTTGTCTCAAGGGCAATGTCTCACCCTTTTTTTCACTAGACAAATGTAGAATTTCTTTTGTCTTGTCTGTTACATTTTTCTTACTTATGAGCCACTTGGACTCAGATTTTATTCCTCCTGGCTCTGTCCCTCACTAGCTGTATAATCTTATTAACTTTTTTTTATTAAGGTATCATTGATACACAATCTTATGAAGGTTTCACATGAGCAACATTGTGGTTACAACATTCACCCATATTATTAGGTACCCCCCAACCACCCCACTGCAGTCACTGTCCAATAGTGTAGCAAGATACTAGCTGTATAATCTTGAACAAAGTATTCAGTGAACTTGCTTTCTCATTTTCCATGTAGAGTTTTTATGAGAACAATATATACAAATACATAGGACATAGCAGATCTCAACAAATAATATCACCATACTTGTAACTTCAAATAGCCCATTTGTAAGTCTAGAGACAAAAGACATAATTTGAACATTACTGCAGTAAATCTGTTGTGAGAAGATACAGACCTAATCTATGGTAGTGACCAGGCCCCTATAAAGAAACAGATACAAGAAAAATGTCTAAGTATTAACACAGGAACATTAACTGAATGTCCATGGGAAATAGAGGAAAAATATGAGTCTCTACTGATTCCATTGTTTCAAGCCTGGATAATGGGAGAATGGAAACGCCTCTGGCAAAGGGAGAAAAGCATGGAGGGAAAGCTGACCCGTTACATTCCTGATCATATTGGTCTAACATAAGAGTCTCAGGGCAATTCAATTAATGGGATATGAGAACAAGTCAGAAGACTTTGATTCACCTATAGACTCACTAATGTGAGGAAAAGTTATTGTATTGATTTGTATATCAACAAGATACCTTAGGAGATATTCTTCTGGAGGTTGGGGCATTAGAAGAACTAAATTAAATGTTCATACAATACTGATTGTTTTACATTTTGTTTGGTTTCCATGATGACATAAAGAAACAGTGTTTATGAAAATTGTTCTGACAGTAAAGGAGTGCAGTTGAAAATTGGGAGAATGGAGGCAGACAGAATAGCCACAGGATTAATTTAGGCCTAAAGTTCTATGGCTCCAGACTAGTATGATGTATTCAAGGGAAAGGGAGGGAAGTCTAGAAAAGAACACTCCAGGTCTTGAGGTTCAGAATGTTTTTTGAGATTCATCCATATTGTTACATGTATTACTTATTGCTCATTTTCATTACTGATTATTATTCCATTATATGAATATATATAAATTTGCTTTTTCCATTCACTTGTTAATGGGAATTTGATTGTTTCTAGTTTGGGGCTAAATGATTGAAGTTGCTATGAACATTTGTGTGGAAATATTTGTGTAGACATATGTTTTCATTCCTTTTGGACAAATACCTAAGAATGGTAATCCTGAGTCACATGGAAAGTGCATGTTTAACTTTGAAAGAAACAGCCAAGATGCTTCCAAAGTGGATGAATCATATTAGTGATACTAACAATATATGAGAGTTCAGTTGCTCCACTCTTATCAGCACTTAATATTGTCAGTCTATTAATTTTAGTCATTGTAGTACACATGTAGTGTTGTCTCGCTGTTGTTTTAACTTGCATTTTCTTGATAACTAATGGTATTGAACATCTCTTTATATGCATATATCTTCTTTTTTGAAGTGTCTGTTCAAATCTCTTGCCCACTTAAAAAACTGAGTTTTCTTCTGTTTATTAAATTGTAAGAGTATGTAGTCTGGATACAAGTCCCTTGACAAATATATGTATTATGAATATTTTATTTTGCTTTCCTGGAGTAAGCCCTACCTGCTCATCATATACCATCCATTTTACATATTGAGGAGTTTGATTTGCTAATACAGTGTTAAAGATTTTTGCATATACATTCATTAAAGGACATCAGTCTATAGTGTTATTTTTCTTATAATGCTCTTGTCAGCTTTTAGTATCAGGGTAATGCTGGACTCATAAAAAGACATGAAAAATGTTCCCTTCTCTATTTTCTGAAAGAATTTTATGTAGTATTGATATTATTTCTTCCTAATACATTCGATAGAATTCACCAAGGAAGTTATCTGGGCTGGCACTTTCTTTGTTCTGAACTCAATTTCTTTAGTAAATAAAAGCTATTAAAATTTTCTATTTTTCCTCTGTTTTGTTCATTTATGTCTTTCAAGGAATTTGTCTAATTCAACTGGAAAACCAAATTTACTGGCATAAAGTTGATAATAATATTCTCATGTAATCCTTTATAAGAATAAAGGTCTATGGGATCTATAGTAATATCCCCTATTTATATCTTACTTTTTTTAAAATCAGTCTAGCTAAAGGTTTATCAATTTTATGATCCTTCCAAAGAATCAGGTTTTGGTTTCATTAACTTTTCTCTATTATTCATCTGTTTTTTATTCATTAATTTCCATAGATACTTTATTCTTTCCTTCTTTCAACTTATTTTGGGTTTAATTTGTTCTTTACCTACTCTGTTAAGATGGAAGCTTACATAATTGAGCTTACACTTTTATTATTTCCTAATATAAGTATTTGAAGCTGAAAATTTCCCTTTAACCACAGCTTTAGAACATTCCAAAAATGTCAATGTAGTTTTCTCCTTTTCATTCAGTTCAAAACATTCTCAAATTTCCATTATGATTGTTTTAACCCACTTGTTAATGAGAAAAGTGCTGTTTAACTTCTGAATACTTGGGGACTTCTAAATCTTTTCTGAGATTCATTTCTAATTGAATTCTGTTTGTAGACAGAAATATGGTCTGCATGAATTCAATCCCTTTAAATTTATTGAAAATTGTAATGATTTAGTGGATGTCTCATAGGTGCTTATAAATAAGGCACAGAGTGGAGTGTTCTATGAAAGTCATTTAACCCAAGTTGATTGGTAGTATTGCTCAAGTCTTCTATTTCCTTACTGATCTTTTTTGCCTAGGTGTTCATTCAGTTACTGAGAGGTGTTGAAATGTCTAGCTATAATTGTGAATTTGTGGATTTTTCTTTGTAATTCTGTCAGTTTTGTTTCATAGATATTGAAGCTTAGGTACTATGTACATAGACCTATGTACATAGAGGATTGTTATGTCTTATTAATAAATGAATTTCATTATCACTAAGAAGTATTCCTCTTTATCCCTAGCAATATTTTTTGTTATGAAGTCTACTTTTTTTTTTATCCTAATGATCTCTGACTTTTAATCGCAGCATTTGCACCATTTATATTTAATGTAATTATTGACATGATTGGTTTGAAGACTACTATTTCTATTTTTTTCTATATTAACTCACCTGGTTTTCCTGTTTTGCTTTGTTTTTGTCCTGCCTTCTGGTAGGTTGAGGTTTTTTAAATCTATCTTCACTATTGACTTATTAGCTGTATTTCTTTGTTCTCTTAATAGTTGCTCTAGTGTTTACAATATACTCTTTTGTTTAGAAGTTTACCTTCAAGTACAACAATATACCTTGATTTTCCCTTCCCTGCCTTTATGCTGTTATACATTTTATAAACCCTGTGATTTTTTATAATATGTTAAGTTGTACATGTTATAAACCCTATGTTATTTTTTGCTTTAAATATTTAATTATCCTTAAAAGGAATTAAAGAGGGAAAAGCCTTTTATATTACTTGTTTATTCATCATTTTCAGTGCTCTTAATTCCTTTGCATAGACCAAATATCCATCTGGTATCATTTTCCTTCCACCTAATAATTTCTCTTAACATTTAAGATAGTTCAATTTTGATGGTGATAATTATCTTAAACTTCTCTTATGGAAAATTGTCTTTGTTTTATCTTCATTTCTAAAGGATAAGTTCATTTGATAACATTCTAGGATGATTTCTTCTCTTTAGTACCTTGAAGATACTCCACTGTCTTCTGGCTTGTATAGTTTCTGATGATACATCTGCAATACTTCTTATTTTTTATTCTTAGCATATAAAGTGTTTTTCTCTGGCTGCTGTCAAAATTTTATCTTTGTAACTTGCTATTATGAGAATGTGATGGTTTGGTATGGCTTTTCCTGCTTGAGCTTCACATTGCTTCTTGGATCTTTGGATTTATAATTTTCATCAAATTTAGAAAAAAAATTAATCATTATTTCTTCAAATATTTTTCCTATCCTCCTTCTCCTTTTCTGGGACTCCAGTTACATGAATGTCACTCTGCTTGACATTGTCTCCCAGTGTGGCAGCCATGGAGGTACATTGTTTGGATCTCCCAACAAGAAAAACCTGGCAGCTGTGAGAAGTACAGTTTAGCTGACAGCCTTTGGCTGTTAGTGCTTCAGAATCTGCCTTAAGTTTAAAGCCAGGTCTATGCTCTTTCTAGGCAGCCCTCAATCTGGCCATTTCTGCCCATCATGAAATTCCTCTAACTGATAGTCTTCGACCTGAAGCATCCACTGGATTAGCTGACTATCAGCAACACATGTAGTCTGAGGCTCTCTATAGCCAATCCTGTTTCCACTCACTACCCCTCTTCTTTCTCCTGTATTATACCTACATTATGATCTGCTAGCTTTTCTTAGACTTGCTACCTCTCCTTCATTATTTCCCAGGCATTTCTGCCCAACAAACGTCTTGCACTCCAACCTCCATCTCAACATCTTCTTCCCAGAAAACCCCATTGAAAGAGTTAGTCCAAGGAGAAGTCCAAGAAAGTTAGGCAGTGAGATGGGCTCTTTGGACAAGATTACTCACCACCCAGCTGGCAGTGTAGACCCCCGTCCTGGGGGTATTTGAGGTGTGGACCATCCCTGGTACAATGTGGCAACCCAATTGCTAATCTCCTGCAGTGAGAGAAAAGAAAAAGCTGAAGACCAAACTCAGGATTTAATAGAATTGCTGAGCTGCAAAGATAATTAAATGCTAAACCAAGACAGTCTCTTATGACAGGGTCAGAGTCCTAGTTCAGAAAACCTGGCACCCTGATGGATGGGATGCATGTATGTGGGGATGAATGGTGGTGAATCCATCATTGGTGGTGAAAGCCACCAATTATTTGGCTTCCAAGACTCTTCTGAGCTCACAGAGTCTGCAGAGGTGCCCCCTCTGATTAAGAATTAACACTGTGCCTGTGTGGGAAGACCCTGCAGAGGCCTATGCCCTGCAAGATTACAGAAATACCCCTCATGATATGCCCCCACTTCTTGTCCTAGCTGCTAACACAATAACTAATGTTAACTTGCAGCATGAACCAGTTATGGATGTCCTAGGCCTACTGAGGGAGAAAAAGAATAAATCCTAAAGGAGATTGAAGAATTAGGTACCCTGTACTAACAGAAACTGGGGGAATATCATGGGTCTAGACAAACCCTGGCACACTGATAGCAGCACTTAAGTATCAGAAGCCAGGGAGGTCATAACAATTGGCAAATCAGGGTGCCAGTCTATAGGGCTTGACTCACAGCTGAGGATAAAGTTAACAGAACATAGCGTCCATTGAGTTAGAATACGGGCAGTCAGTAAGGGTGCTGCCTATAGATATAGATAGATAGACAATAGATAAGATGATAGAGATATCCTTCCTTGTTCCAGTTTTTTTCCTATCAGTGGATTAGAGAAGCCTAGTGACAATGACTCACCAGTGAGTTCCTCAGCCATCTAGCCCACCACTGTTAGCAGAAAACTTCTGGCATATGGCATCCTACACCGAGCTTTTCTGCTGCCTTCCAGGTTAGTTTCCTGTTAACTGGCTCCAGCCCACCAGTGCTCACCAGCAAATTTCTCCCTCAGCCACCCTGGAGGCTCTAGCTTGGCCACACCCTCTAGTAAGTTCCTCTGCCACTCACTTGGGCAGCTACCTGTGAACCAGTTCAAGGTTGCCAGCACCTTCCAGGGAGTTTCTTTAGCACTCAGCTGGCTGTTTATAGTAGACCAACTCTAGCTCACCAGCACCCTCCAATGCGATTCACAGCCACTGAATTTTGACTACCTACAGACCAGCTCAGGTCTGCACCCTCTAGCGAATTTTTTCACTATCATCAGCAGGCTGAATGTACTTGTGGCAGCTACAACTTCAATAATGCCTAAATCTCAGACTAAGGGTTGGGGAGTCCTGTTTAAGTGCTTAGTTTCTTGTTTATTCTTCTCAGTCCTGGAAATAGTAGTTGATTCCTGCATTTGCCATTTCTATATTCCTTAATATCCAATTTACCCCTTCTAATAGTTAACCAACTTTGACTAGTTGTTAATTTTAATGGCATTATTGAGATGTAATTCATATACTATGAAATTCATCCACTTAAAACTACACAATTCAGTGCATATTGCTACATTCAGAGTTGTGCAACCATCATTGCAATCTGTTTAGAATATTTTCACCTTAAAAAGAAATTTCATACTGATAAACAGACATTCTTCACTCTTCAACCTATCTCCATCCTATTCAACCACTAGTTTATTTTCTCTATAGATTTGCACACTCTTGACATTTTATATGAATGGAATCATACAATATGTGGTCCTTTGTGACTGGCTTCTTTCAGTTAGTATATTTTCAAGGTTCATCCATGTTATAGCATGTATAAGTACTCCATTTCTTTTATTGCTGAATAATATTATACATATATACCATATTCTGTTTGCCATTAGTTGGTGGACATTTGAGTTGCTTCTACTTTTGGCTATTATGACTAACACTGTTATAAACACTGTGTACAAGTTTTTAAGTGGATGTGTTTTTTACATCTTTTGGATATATTATCTAGAAGTGTAATTGCTGTATCATACAGTAATGATGTTTAACAGTTTGAGGGAATGCCCAACTGTTTTCCAAAGTGACTGCACAATTTAATATACCAACCAATAATGTGTGAGAGTTTCTGTTTCTCATACTACCAGCACTTATCTTCCCTCTTTATTATTATACCCATCCTAAAGGGTATGTAGTAGTATCTCATTGTGGTTGTTTTGCATTTCCCTAATGATTAAAGATGTTTAGCATCTTTCAAGCGGTTATGAGCTATTTTTGTATACCTTCTTTCATGAAACAATTATTCAAATCCTTTGACTATTTTGTAATCAATTTTAGATATTCTGGGTACAGTTACCATGTCAGATATACAATTTGGAAATATTTTCTCCCATTCTGTGAGTTATCTTTTAACTTTCTTGAGTTCTTTGAAACACAAATATTCCATTTTAATGAATTCTAATTTATCTTTGATTGCTTATGCTCTTGACGTCTTAAGAAATTATTCTATAATCCAAAGTCACAAAGACTTACACTTATGTTTCTTTCTAATATATTTTCATCATCTTATCTCTAACATTTAGGTCTTTGATCCACTTTAAGTTTTATGCATGGTATGAAGTAGGTGTCCAACATTCTTTTGCACTTTCTTTTCCATCATTTGTTGTTATGCCAGCAGCATTTGTTAAGACTATTCCTTACACAATGAATTGTCCTGGCATTCCGGTAAAATATCAATTGACCATTAATATATGGGTCTATTTCTGGACTCTCAGTTCTAGTCCATTGATCTATATTTCTATTCTTATGTCAGTACTATACCACCTTGATTATAATCACTTTCTAGTAAGTTTTGAAATGGGGAAATGTGAATTTTCCAACTCTATTCTTCTATCAAATTGTTTTGGCTATTCTGAATCCCTTGCATTTCTATATAAATTTCAGAATAGTGTCAGTTTCTGGAAAAAAAATGGCAACTGGAATTTTGACAGGGACTACATTGAATCTGTGATGTTTGGGCAGTGTTGCCATCTTCACAATATTAAGTCTTCTAATCCATTAACATGGGATGTCTTTACATTTATTTTGGTCTTCTTTAACTTATTTCAAAAATGATTTGTACTTTCCCTGTAAAAGCCTTGCATTTCTTTGATCAAACTTATTTCTAAGTACTTTATTCCTTTAGGTGCCACTATAAATGAAGTTTTTTTCTTAGTATCACTTTAGGGCAGTTCATTGCTAACATAGAAAAGTAAACTGATTTTCCCATTGATCTTGTATTCTGCACCCTTGCTGATCTTTAATTAGTTGTGAGAGTTTGAGGTTTTTTATTTTAGTGGATTCCTTAGAATTTTCCATATGCAAGATTATATCATCTAAAAACAGAGATTTTTAAAATTCTTTCTTTCCCATCTGAATACTTTTGTTTCTTCTATTTGCCAAATTGCCCTGACTAGAACCATCAGTACACCGTTGGGTAGAAGCAGTGAGAGTGGACATCCATTCTTGTTCCTGACCTTAAGGGGAAAGTTGTTAGTCTTTCACCTTTAAGTCTGATGTTAACAGTAGCCTAATGATAAAAGCTCTCACTCCTGGTAACAGAGGGAATAGAACAATCTCATCCATAAAGAATTATAGTGATTTTCCCTGACCATTCCAGTGGCTTTCTGTTTTTGTTTTGACCAGACTAGATTTTACCAGACTTGAACCTGGCCCAGAGCTAAAGCTGCTACCTAAGGACAATGTTGAAAACATTAACAGGCAAATGCCTTGGTTGCTGCCACCTGAGGTGATAGGTTACATTTGAGGCAAGACTAACCAGGGAGGAAAGTGTGGGCAGTGAGATATCCATGAGGCCTTTGTCAAGCTACAGCATATTCCTGAGAATCTAGAGGGCCACATGCATGGACAGGGCTGTGTGTGAAGGAAAGATCTAAGAAGGCCCTAAACTGTCACCGCTGAGTGACTGTAAGGCTCTGCCAAAGGCCAAGGCAGAGCTGTAAACTGCCTGCTGAGTACTGAAGGTGCATCACAAAAACACAAACACACAGTCGGCAAACACTGGGAGAATTTTTCATCCTAGGTGTTTACGGAAATGTGTCCAATCATGAGCTGACCATTAAGCTAACATAACAGAGAAACACATGACAAAGGATACAGACTTCACAGAATTAGTTCATAAAAATTACTAGACAAACAACAACTTGCAGCAGCAAGTCAACCTGGGGAAAGGGTGGGGAGAAGATAAATAATCTGATTTTCAGATTTACATTATTTTAAATGTCTTGTTTTAAAAAAAAAAATTACAAAGCATGCAAAGAAAGGAAAATATGGTCCACTCAGGGGAAAAAAAGCAACCAATAGTAATCCTGAGAAAGCCCAGGCACTGGATTTTCTAAACAAAAACTTTAATTTAGCTATTTAAAATATGTTCAGAGAGCTATAGAAAACCATGTTTAAAGAACAAAAAGAGAATGATGTCTCAACCAATAGGGAATATAAATAAATAGAAGTTACAAAAAGAACTTTTAATTTCAGAATTTTCAATTATAGAGTTGAAAAATACAGTAATAAAAATGAAAAATTCACTAGAAGAGTTAAGCAACAGGTTTGAGCAGGCAAAAGACAGAATCTGTGAACTTATAGATCAGATGATGGCCAATTTGAGGAACAGAAAGAAAAACAAAAAATTGAAGAGAAAGAACAGATCCTCAGGCACCTGTGGGACACCATCAAGCAAAACAGCATATACATAATGTGTCTCAAAAGTACAGAGAAAAAAGAAAGCATCAGAAATAATATTTGAAGAGTAATAACTTCCTAAATTTGATGAAAAATATTAATCTACCAACCCACAGGCTCTAAGAACTCCATAGTAGGATAAACTCAAAGATATGTCACTTAGACATATCATAATCAAACTGTGGAAAGACAGAGACTCTTGAAAGCACCAAAGGTGACTCAACACATACAAGGATCCTTAATAAGATTAATAGCTGATTTCTCACCAGAAGCTATGAAGGCCAGAAGGCAGTGAGACGATATAGCCAAAGTGCTGAATGGAAAACACTATGAATGAGGAAATCTATATTCAGCAAAACTATCCCTCCAAAAGGAAGGAAAAATTAAGACACTCCAGATAAACATTGTTAAGACTGTTATACAAAGAAATTCCAAAGGGAGTCTTTCAGGCTGAAAGAACACTAGATAGCAACTCAAGCCCACACAAATACAGAACTGATAACATATAGTAATGTGTGGTACATACATTTTAACACCAGCATAGGTAAAAATAGGTAAATTTAACACAAACAGGTAATTATAAGACAGAGTAAATGTGTTTGTAACTTTAATGCCCTAATTTAAAAGACAAATGCATAAAGCAATATTTATAAATCTACATTGATGGACACACAATTTAGAGATATATTTGTGACAATAACAGCATGGGGAGGAATGGAATTATATATGGAAAAGTTTTTGTTTATATTGAAATTAAGTTGATATTAATCTAAACTAGATGGAATCGATCAGTTCTAGAATATCTTCTAAGATTCTCTTTAAACCTTTTTATCACCTACATCTTATCTTTTCATTTTTTATTTTGTTCAGATTTCATAATCTCTATCAATCTATATTCAGGTTTACTGGTTCTTCTGCCAGCTCAAATCTGTTGAGTGTCTCTAATAAAATTTTCACTCTGCTTATACCTTTCAACTCCAGAATTTTCATTTAGTTCTTTTTAAAAGTAATTTCTATTTTCTATTTGAAGAAACATTGTCAGTATACTTTAATTCCTTAAATCTGACGTCTTTAGGTCTTCAAACATATTTATAGTAGCTGTTTAATATTTATCCTCTAGTATAAATGAATGTTTCTATTGCCTGCTTTTTCCTAAGTGTCACACTTATCCTAAATCTTTGAATGGCTCTTAATTTTGTATTGAATACTGGGCATTTAAATTCCATTGTAGCATCTCTGCATACTGGTCCTCCTCCCTCATTTTTGGACTTTGTATTTAGTGACTTGGCTGCACTAATTCAGTCTATTTCCCCCCACCACAGTGTTCAGCGATGTTCCTGCTCAACTTGTTTCCCCTAATTTTTATCAGTAAGTCTGACTTCCTGAGGGTTATTTTTGAATCACCATTTAGTGATCAGCCACTGGTTGATCAGAGGTGTGCTTTAGGCCCCCAAACAAATGAAATTTGAATCCTTTGCCATTGGATTTGCTAGTGGCTTGGAGACTGCTTTCACTATTTATGGACTTTACAAGTTTTTCCCTACATTCAGCCAGGGACTTGTAGTTCAGAAGTTCCCTCTCTGGTTATTCCTATGTGGCTGCAGCCTTGAGCATGCACACTCTTTCTGATCACAAGGGATATCTGTGGTTTTACCCGGACTTTTTGTCTCTAAGTTTCTGGCTGGTATCTACTGATATCACTGGCAACTGTTAGCTTCCATTAGTTGCTAGTTCATTGCTCTAGTTTTCAACATTGTTCTGGGGTATAACTTGCTCCGGTCTGTCACAGATAGTCAGGCCCCTTATAATTGGCAGTGTGCTGTCAAGACTTTGAAACTCACTACAACCCTCCCCTGAACGGAACCTCTTTGCCTCTGTGCTAGAGGGGTTCTATGGGCAGGGAGGTAAGGAGTGGGGGGGGCAGGGTTGGAAAACTGGCTCTTCATTAAATGTCCCCCATATCCTCTGCTGAGTAGCTATTTGGGGGGATGGGGTAGGGCACAGGGGGAGAATGTCACCTCTAGTATGGATCTTTCATAGTAAGAATCAAATATGGGACCTGCTAATGTTCACCAGCTGCTAAATGTACATAGGACAGCTCTTTGACCCCAGAAAGCTGGGAGAGATGTAAGCTGCGAGAGTCCACCAGAGCACATCTTTCGCAACAGAGCTGTGTAAGGAAGGGGGACCACACAATTCAGTAGCTGCCCTGCCTTATTTCTCTTTATATTACAGGAGTTGAGAGTGGGGAAATGGGCAACCACAAACCAACTGCCACCACCTACTTAATGGGACACAGGTATGGAAAATGCGATCTACCAAACTATATTTAATCTTACACCCAGAAACATGTTTACCTCCCAGTTAGGTTTTGTGGTTTTTCTTTTGGCAGCTTCACAGATATGTTGTGGCTCTTAGTATAAATAGGTCTTTTATTGTTTCCCAACTGATTTTCAGTGTACTCCTTTCAATTTTTAAAATACTGAAATTGGGTCATTTACAAATAGTATTTTGGTTTCTCCCTAAGTTTTTCATTTTGCTTTCCTGTTCATTTACCTTGGTGACAACTGATGAAATAATTTATAATATTAAGTATCTGTGTTTCATTCCTTAGTTTGAAAGCAGCAATTTGGGTTGCAACCTGAACATAACAACCTTCACTTTTGGTTGAAGGCCTCTTATGTATTAAGAAAAG
Source organism: Manis pentadactyla (assembly GCF_030020395.1). NCBI lineage: Eukaryota > Metazoa > Chordata > Mammalia > Pholidota > Manidae > Manis > Manis pentadactyla. The sequence goes on along the minus strand of NC_080026.1, from coordinate 107,164,326 downwards.
AATTCTTCTTTCAACATATTAAAAATGCCTTTACTAGGAATAACTATTTTTTGATAAGCACATTCTTGGCATTGACTAAGATGATTTTTAAAATTGATGTACACTATGTTAACATTTTTCCTACACTATTTACTCAAACTTTTACACTGCCATAATAATACTCACTTTTTAAAGCAAGATCTTAAATTTTGGGCATTTATTAACAGAAGACCTTCTAGACAAAGAACCACTCAAAAAACAATTCAAAGTAGACTTTGTCAAACAAAATATCTCTTCCAAAAATACTATTTCTCAATTGTCCAGTTAGTAAGGGAAGCAACAATTAACACCAAAATCAAGTAGGCTGATCATATTTTAACTCTCCATTATAGAGAAATTTTTCTAATGCTATACTCTTAACTAGCAAGAAAAATGCCCTGAAAATTCCCCCAGCAAGTTTCAACAGATAAGATCCCCAATGGAGTTCAAGGCACTTTGCTGAAAATATGGATCCTAAAAAATAGTCAAGGCAAGGAACAGTGTCAATACCCCAACATAAATGGGACATATCCCAAGTTCAGTAAGCAGATGTCAACAATGGAATCACTTAAATAAAAAAATAAAAGTCAGCTGTATGGAAGTAAACAATATTGTTTACACTGTACCTCCACTCTCACCCATCCCAAGAACTATTACTTTTTCTTAACAGCTATTTCAAATCACTTAAAGAATTGGTATCTATTTCTCATGTAACATGGACACAAATGCTCACAGCAATTGTTTGATCTCATTTTTAATCCCTCTGTAAACAGCATTACCCTTAGCACACAAATGACTTACTACTTTACCACTAACCATTTCCATCACATTTCTCTTCAACTTTTAAACATATCTACATTGGTAACTTGTTTTTATACTTGGTAAATTTACACAGTTGGCATACATAATAAAAAATTATCAAACTTCTGTTAAGAAAAATCCCACTCTAAGAGCAGACCTTTGAGAGAATTAAAGGAGTTGGTAAACTATTTGACAGGTCATTCAGCCCACTGCCCATTTTTAAAATGAAGTTTTATTAGAACACAGGCATACTCATTCAGTTAGGTATTATCATGGCTTATTCTGCATTATGACAGACTAAATGACCTACAAAGTTATTTACTACCTGACACTTCACTGAGAAACTCTGCTGACCCCTTATTAAAACAAAATTTTTTCATAGAAAACGATTACAGTTCGATCTCTGCTATTAAATGCAGAAAATTAAACTATTTAAGTGAATGCCAAACAGTGAGGCTCATTTCAGTGGAGGTGGACAAATAGAAAACTATGAAATCAATTCCTGACCCAGAAGCTGGATTACAAAAATCAAAGTAATTCTTCCAGTTGTAATTAGAACCTCAAACTACTGAATATTCATATTTTTGAGAGCCATCTTTAGCTCAGTTTCAGCCAGGAAGACAGAAAAGAACAGAAGGTTTTGTTTTTTGATTTTTTTTGCTCTGGCAATGAAGAGGCTCCAAGCAGGTTTGCCTCCTTCAGAATAACCTAAATTAATAAAATCAGAAAAGGCACTAATTAGAATATCTGAGGCATGAAGCTTTTAAAATGAGCTTTTTAAAAAACTTTCAGGAAAAATGTATGAATCTCAAAGTAAAAAACATTTTTACTGGATGGCTATGGCTATTCTGAAATTTAGTGCTGTAAACATTGGCAAGACAATTCCTTCTATATTCACTGAAGGTGATGCATCATAATAGCTCGAACCATAACAATAGTGTATCAGTTTTATTGCAGTTAGGGTAGTGGAGAGCATAAGCTTCTTTATGCCTTTCCTTAACAGCACAGCCACAGTAAAACTATGGTAAATGTCACCATTTTCAAATAAAATTTCACCTATGATTTTAGGGGGGAAAAAAACCCCACACTTTATTTTGCATAGTTGACTAGTATTAAAAAAAACTTTGAAATCTAAGTATTTCCCATTAAATAAAATCCTCAATTTTAGCACAGTAAAAAAAAATTGTGTAAACACAAACTTAAGATAAATTTAATTGAAAACATTCATAACAGAAGTTAACAATGCTTACCATTCTTTAAACACCATATACATTATTAATATATACTGTGTATTTGCAATCAACTCCATTCTTAGGCTCAATTTAATAAACACAATTATAACAGGTTTTATACAAAAAATACTTCACTAGGAAAGTAGACAAACTGCACAAAAACAGTACACGTATAATGTGCATAGCAAGATAGCTTGAAGCATGTATGTGTATGGCTTTCTTTAAAATAGAACTACTGGGAGAATGGGCCCATTTGGGACCTACTGTTACAGTTGACATATGTAAACTGTTTCACATCTTTTAGGCACTTGCTAACAATAGTGTTCAATCCCTGAAAAATGAGTTTTACCCAGAAAAAGAAAACTGTACATCTAAAATAAAAACCAAGAAAATAACGTGGGTAAAGTCTCATATATTCCTTTTAAATTAAGCGTTTTATTAGTGCATGCACAGAACTGAACTGAAAGAAAATAAGCTTTTTATGTCAAAAGTTTCTGTGCAAAATTTACATAACTGAAAGATACAAAAATATGTACAGGTTTAAATTCTGTTATATACAGAAAAGAAGCCCTGAAGTTTTCAATGAAAATGTCCCTTAACACTCATAGTAACAATGTAACAAAAAATGATGTAGAATTTTGTAATACAAAATCTCCATTATCCAATGACCCAAGAAAATTTTAACGAAACTCACATGGTGAAAAGTTTAAATAGATATATCCATTTTAAAACTCTTATCAATTGGGCATATCCCCTAGGAAACTGTCCTGAAGTTCATGCACTGCCACTGAGCGCACTATTTAATGCTTCTTCATTTTCAACTGCCAACAATCAGTAAAAAATCTGTGTTGGGTTGCCAGACATACTGAAAAGTTGCTAACAAAAATGGTTTGTCACAATGTGGACATTTTCAGATACTAACAGTAATTAAACACAGACACAAAAATATATTTGCTTTGCTAATCTTGCTTCAAAATATTGTTTCTGTAGAATAATTTTTATTTTCGAGAAAAGCCATTCCCTTGAAGTGCTCCTATGTTCCACTCTTTTTAAAGGGAAGGCAACCAAGAAAAAAAATGGCCGTTTGATCTGTCAGAAACAAAAATTAAAATAAAAAAAGTACCATTTTCTGCCAAAGGCTCTCTAGAAATGAAATCAAATTCAGGAAAATGTTCAAGTTCTTTGACTGGAATTCAAAACTCAACCAAGAGAGTTTAGTTCTTCTCTTGAGATTACCATGTACTGCAATGCTTCATTTAGAAAAAGCAAATTATCTTGAAAGGGTGTTCCAATTTGACATATATACAACTTAAAAGAGAAATATTTACTTGTCAAATGTCAAAGATTCTTTTCAAACATCATGAGGTGTTAACTGTAGTGAGTTAAATGCACTCTCAAAGGAGCCTAATACCCTTCCAAAAAACTATATATATTTAGCAGATGGAGAGTAAGTTCTTTACCCAAGCTCGCCTGGTTTATCTTCACAAATGATGAGAAACTTCTTCAGCCCTGTGGTGAAAGAGCTCTCCATATGCAGAGGAGCTATACTCAACAGATTTATAAGGCTGGTGGAGGAAGAGAGGGTATGGGGCTGTTAGCCATTACCCTCTATTAAGTCACTAAAGAACTAAATTGGGAAAACTGTTTCATCAAAATTTTCTTTAGCCCTAACTTCACAACACATTTTTAAAAATTAAGTCAAGGTACATCTGTGCTGTGATCAGTTTCTTTCAAAACATGTATGCAGTGATAGCATTTTCAAATATCACACATAAAACTTCTGCTCTTCCAGGGAAATATAACCAATTTTTAAATGTTTAATTTCAGGTACTATATTAAAGTAGAAAATGTCTGCATGAAGGTAATTCAACCCACTGTTTTAAGATAATTTTACTTTTTCTTTTCCTTGGTAATTACAGTAAATTACTCTAATATATTCCAATCACGAGTAGCTTCCATTAAATGTCTCTGCCCATGACCAGCCCAAGCATCCTGATTGTCAAATACTCTACCACAAAACCAACAGTTAAATTTAGCCTTCAGAACATTTTCAGAGGTAGTTTTCACAATCTGATAATTGTTTTTACTTGTCTTTTTGAGTGTTAGTTTTAGCACAAATCTTTCTTTCACAGAACTAACAGGTTTAAATGGTTGGTGCCTCTTGGGAAAGTCATCACAAGCTGTTTTAGAAGGGTTACAACAAACTGGTTTCAGTAAAGCATTGATAGTTCTTTTTGACAATGAAACTTTAAGTACACGTCCATTATATTTAGCAATAGTTTTCATTACATTTGCTACTTCTGGTGCATCTGCATCAGGATGATTCAAAACTACAACTGGTTGGTTTCTTCTAGGACATTTCACAAGCTGTTTAGAACTAAAGGGGAAAAGCTGTAAAATTCTGACTGTATCTTTTGAAAGCCTAGGTCTGCTAAATCCAAGTGAATCAGGGACGGCTTCAGGTTTAGCCTTTTCTTTACACTTTCTATGTAATGTTGCTTTTTTTCTTGGAGGTTCTTGGTAACTATCCCTACACTTTCGTTTGCAGTTTCTGTTTCTAGACACAAAGGCAGTTTCAGAATCGTTACTTCTTACATGAGTTTTTATTCTTGAAAAATTTTTTTTGGAAGTCTTTTTTCTATTGAAGCTTCTTTCAATTGTACAATTTGTTTTGCACCTTAATACCCTGGCTTCTGAATGGTCACCGATAAACACTGGCTGCTCCGAAGATTCTGGGCATGTTGCAGAAGTTATCACAATTTCATTTGCTGGCATCATATCTAGCAAGGGTAAGGCATCTCTAGAAGATTCTGGCTCTTTCTGTTCTCCTCTTGTAGTGTGACTAAATGGTACACTGTCTTTCTGCAATGAGGATGCAGAGTTGCTTACTGATAGATTAGCAGCAGTCACATTCAACACAGGATTAAAGATTTTCAGCAATATTTTTTGTGGTGTTCCTTCAGGTTTCTTTGGCTGTATATTTTGATAATAAGAACTACTTTGGACTAATTTAGGCTTAAGCAGCTCAGTCTTATTTGGCATCACACACTTGAAAAAAACAGCTTGTTTGCCATCAGGCAAGAGGGTATAAAGAGGTGGTTTTGGAAAAATCTCATCCTGCTGTTTTCCTGAATCCATCATACTCAACTTAGTGCCCAGATGCTCAGATGTTATGTTAGGTGTAGGAACAGCTTTCACTGAAGAACCTGCTGATGTTTTAATAACGTAAGGGCCTTTTAATGGCAAAGTATTTTCTGAGCTACTTTTCATGCTCAAACAACTGCCAATGCTGGAACAAAGTGCAGGTGTCAGACAATTACCGTTTGGTTCTACCTTTAAAAAAGGTGTGCAAGGCTCCTTAGTTGTAGTTCCACAAGCTGAAGTATTCTCAGTTTTGACAGCGGAAACACCTTCAAGTTTCCCATTATTAAATGTTAAAATCATCCCAGGTTTCTTGTTTAAAAGAAGAGAAGCAGGTACAGCTTGTGTATTAACGAACGGAAGTGGGCTTCCTGAAACAACATGTAGTCCAGGCTTGTTAGCAAAATGCAATGGTACAAAAAAGCCTTTTGGAGTCTGAACAAATATAGCTTTCTTTGGTTCTGAATTTAGAAGCGGAGTCTGCCTGTGTAAAGAACCTAAATTTTGTGTAGTAGCTCGTAGTTTGTCTTTTACAAGCTGCTGTGTTATTATTGCATCTGACTGAGTCTTAAGTAATGTGCCAATACCTGAAATTCTAGGTTTCTTCTCTGAATGTCTCACCTCATTTGACACTGACAGCACTTGTTTTTCTTTTCCACTACATTTTAAATTCAGATCATGTGTAGGCACATTAATCCCCACACTACCAGGTGGAACTGGGATGACGCCTTGTATTTTGAAGTCTTTTGAAGAATCAACTATTTTGCCTTCTCCAGCATGTTTCTGAAATGACTGGTCACAACGAAGTGGCAGGTCATTATTTGGATCGTTACTAGGGTCTTGTTTTACATCAGATTTTACATTTAGTACATCCTGAAGTAACTGGTTTACTTCAGGTGGCAAAAATTCTGATGCCTGTTTGCTTTGGAGAGAAAAAACAGATGTGATTCTAGGCATCACAAGTGACTCATCACTAGAAATGTCATTCTCCTTAGATTTTCTGCTCATGCTCTCTAAATTCTTACTTTCATTGGTATATAGGTTTTGTCCATCAATGTTCTGTCCTTCTGAAACCCAGTGTTCTTCAATTTCAGCTTGAGCTTTAAAAGTTCCATCTTTAGTATGTGAAAGGCTAATAGATGTTACCAGGCTATCTGGATTTGAGCTCTCCTTCCTCACTAGTGATAAAAATGATTCATTTATTGGTTGTTGAACAGCTGTCTTGCTTGATGAAGATTCTCTTTGAGGGTTTTCACACACTGCTGTTCCTGAAAACCTATGGCATTTATTAGAATTATTCACTTTGGAGTAATTATGAAAAGGTAATGATCCTTGGTTGGAAGATTCAACAGGTGACTCAGAGTTGACATAATTAATGCAGTAGTTATGCATATCTCCACTGTTGTATGCATTTGGTTTGGTATTACAGCTGACTTTATCTGGACTTTTAATGGCAGTACCTGATAACTCAGGATGACTCTGAGTAACACCGCTTCCCTGTAAGTCAACACTGTCTCTTGTTTCAGCTTTTGTGGTCAAATTCCCTGATATGGTAACGAATTCTGATGTTGGCAAGGAAGATACACTTTTTTCATCTTCCACTGTTTGAAGCATCTTACTCATTTGCGATAGCAAAGTCATTTCTTTTCCTGACGTTACTTTCCCTGAAAATAAAGGAGATGAACATGAAAATGGAGTTGTTGTTTTCATGTAAACTGTGTCACTTAACTCAGCTGTTACTCCTGTTAAAAATCCAGTGGTGTCCAAAGTCTGGGGCTGCAAATTAGCAGTACTGTCTTTTGCAGCACCTGACTGTGAGCCCGGTGAATATAAATTCTGTTTATTAGTAGGCAACAGTTTTATTACAATATGCTGTTTTCCATCCACCATCTTAAAGCCCATAAACTTAGCACTATAGTTAGCAGGAATTGTTATTCTATTATTTTTCACTGTTAATACTGTAGGTCCTTGCACAACAGTCTTCAAGAAACCTGAAGTAACACCTGATCCCTCTGATTCATCTCTATTACTTTGCGCAGTGGACAGAAGAGTTGGCTTTTCAGATTCTAACTCAGCAGGTTTATCATTATTCTCACAATGCAGTCTTTCATCTTTTTCTTCATTTAAACGTTCTTGAACAAGATGGCTGTGGTCTTCAGATTTAGCTTGTGTGTTGTTCACCTTTTTAAGCACTTGACTGTTTTTTTCTATACATCTGTCACTTCCATTGTTGATTTTCTTTTGTTTCCAGAATGTCTTCCTTGATGCACCTATTTTGTATCTTTTCAGTATTAGCTTAAGTCCTGCTGAAGTCTTTGCCATCCTTTTCTCATTTATGTCTTTTTCCAGTTTTTCTTTTGCATATAAATGTTCTTTGTGCAAAGTTATAACATGTCTTATAAGATGCTCTCTCTTAGTGACACCATAGCTACAATATTGACAAGTAAAGGGAAATGTGCCAGAATGACCATGAAGGTGCTTCTGAAGCTCTCCTTTGGTAACACATACATGATGGCACTTACCACATTTATAATGGCTTTCATTATGTCTATGAATGTGCTGAACAAATGTGCCAACATCTTGAGTGGAGAATTTGCACTTTTCACATTGAAAATTACCATTAACACAATGTGTGGACGTAAAATGTTTAGTCAAGTCTAGTAAAGTATATACAATTTCGTTGTTACAAATGTCACATTTTACTAAAGTGCTTCTATGTGTTCGTCTGTGTTGTTTAAATACCTGGAAGTCATTTGCTGAAAAATTGCACATTTCACAAGGATATGAAGGTAATTCACCATGGTGCCACATTTGAAAATGTTTCTGCAAATCATTTGGGCTATAGCGAATGCTATCTCGGCATTTTGAACAGTTGAAATTGAGTATTTTTGCAGACATTTTTAAACCCTCCTCTTCACTTCTCTCAGAATTATGAAGCAACATACACTCCTCTATACAGCTTACAGTCTTTATATTAACAGATTTTCTTGCAGTCTGTGGCTTAAGCTGAAATAATTTTCTGTATTTGTCAACTTCATGTTTCAACAGGACTTCACTTGGAATATTTATCTTCGGCAAATCGATTTTCATGTTTTTTAGTTCATAATGAAAATTATTTTCTGAAATTTTCGGTTTAAGTACTGATCTGATAGCATCAACTATCTCATTTTTCATGTAAGTAGTTTGTTTTTCATCAAACAGTAACTGTTTCTGTTCAGATGGCATGATTTAACAAAAAAATCCCAATTTCTTTTTTTCTCAAAACTCCTGAAGTTACTTGTAATTTAAACAGGAAACAATACTGTGCTGAGACATCTTCAAAATACCAGGATTTTTCCCAAATTAACTCACCTAAAATCAAACAGAGTTGAAATTTTCATCACAAAAGTATAGGTAAATTTCATATTTTTAAATTCATTTTGACACAAAGAATGTTGATCAAACAAATAAATAAAAGATATAAAAGGCCTCTTAAGTATTTTAGGAACAGCTTACCAAGAAGTAATAGTTTGAAGTATAAATAACACCAATCTGGAAATCAGGAAATAGAAGCTTTACTTCCAGCTCTGCTCTGTGACACTGGGTAAGCTTCAAATTTCTCTGCACCACAGTTTCTTCATCTAAAGAAACCACAATTGGGTAAGTGCCCTTAAGCCCAAAGTTTTTTTTATATTAAGTTGATACAATAATTTTTAAACAAGAATATTTAATATCTTCGTGAGAACCATAAAAACTAGTTCCAATTACACACATGTGGTTCCAATTACACACATTAACTTTCTCACTTGTTTAGCGGATACCATAGCCATTACTTTGAAAATTTCAACTGACTTCTCTCCAGATTTTCTATTTCCTTAGTGCCTCAGGGGCCACTGATGTTTAAAATAAAAGTATTCATTTAACAACACCAAAAAGACATCTGCTCTCTCAAGTTATCATTACTAACTGATTAAACAAAGAAAAAAGAAGAGATTAAAAGGTAGAGCCCATTCTCTGTGGTATTGCTCAAGGCCACCCTTACTACCTCTTTCTGGTTCCTCACCATTCTGACTGGCTTTTTATCCATAGAACTCAGGCATATGGCAACAAGGAAATCCTTGCACCCATTCTGTGTACCCACCTAATGTACGTGCCTCCATTAATTCAAACACTTACTTGTCTGTGTTACTCTAGACAAGCCTCAATCTCTGTGTCTTAATTTCTCCATCTACAAGTAGAGAAAAATAAAAATAAATTAGTACTTCCCCTCTTTCACAGGGTTGTTGTGAAGATTAAATGAGAAAACATATATAACAGTATCCCATAAAGTGCTATACAAATTGTAGCCACCATCATTTTATGTGATTACCATGTATGAGACACTATGATTCAAACTGCAGAGGAATAAAAGTAGTAAAGTAATAAGATGTCACAATATACTGCTGAGATTGAAATCGAATTAGTGAAGTTTCGATAGTAGAAATATAATAACATTTTCTTACTTTTCTGATCTTAAATATGTATACAAATAATTGATAAAACTAGAAAAAGAAAAGTGTAAATCACTTGAACCTTCATCCATAATGTCTATAAAAAGGTCTCAGCTTTAATTTTCAATTAATTGAAATAACTAGGAACTTCAATGTTTTAGAAATCCTTTGAGGGAATATAATCAAATTAAATCACTACATATTAAGAGCCCCTCCCCCTTTTAAACTCTTATTTCCTATGCTGTACTTTTCAACCCTTTGACTTTTTCACTTTATAATTGAACTTTATATTTATACTCCTTTATCCCTCTAAGAGGCCCTTTTAATATTTCTCAAGCATGATACTTTTGGTTAGGTCTAAAAGACACATTCTTCAATATTCTTCTTTATGTTAAACGGATAATGAATTCATTAGAAGGGTACCAGTTTACTGAATTTCTTTTACATATTATGTCTAATTAAGTACATTTTATTTACTTTTTTTTTACTATATTATTTAAAGCTAAATGTAAAAACTTTTTCTTCAAAAGTGAGAAGAATAATAAATGGCTAGAAAAAAGTTCAGTGATACCTGGTAGATACTCCAACTGAGGTGATTTACACAGTGTCACATTCTCAACAGTGACAAGTGTCATAATCACCTGTGACGTTTGCACCATACCAGATTCTGAGGGTAGAATCCAAACATGTGAAACTTTTTAAGCATACCCAGTAATGGTCCTTCTGTTTGCCAAAATACCATATTGTGGTCATTCTGGATCAATACCCAAGCTTTTGCATTACTGTATATAATCAAGAGGCAATAGTACCATGGATTTCATTGCAAACAGCAAATTGCTTCTTACTATGATATTACATGTGTCCAAAAATATATGTGTAATGCTAAAAAATTAGATTTTTATATTATTTCTAACCACCATAATTCCATTTCAAAATTATCTACACAATTTAAAATATTTCTTACAACATATCCCAAAGTCCAACAATCAGTATAAAAATATGATTTTAAATAACTCAGTAAACTAACACTGACTAATAAATAACCTACTATGAATTGAGTTATTTTGATGGGAGCTTTGCTAACGATTCAAAACCATGGACCATAACCTGCAATCTAAAGGATGAGGCATGACATTTATTATTAATACATTACTTCGATCTGACCATCCAGTAACCCTCAACCTTCTAGTACACAAAGAATAGAATATAATTAAGTAGGATGCATGGCAGCCAAAACAGATGCCACAAACTTCACCCACTAAAGTGCATGTTCTTTCTTCACAAGCAAAACAATTTGATAAAAGGGACCACCTTTTTGAGAAATTCACTTAGCTCTTTCTTAAGTTTGATAACTACTAAGTAATTAATGTTGAATGCCAACATTTCTTACATTTCATATATGGCATATATAATACAATATTAGGGTAGTTTGTATATTTTAGATAGTTTGGGATTTGTTATTTACCCTCAAATTTTAAGTTTGGAGAATCTATTTTGTCTTTATGTTCAATCTGTAGTATGTGGAAGCAAAGATACCTGGTAGCAAATTATACTAGGGTTGCTACCTATAGGCAAAAAATTTGTTATGTTGTGAGTATCTTGCATGACATAAAAAAAGGAAAGAAGAATTATAATTTTCATCTTCCAACCTATTAATTAATGCTCTTTTCATACAGTCCAATCTCTACACCACCAACAAAGATGACTTATCTTAAATCTCCCATTTAAGCTACTACTTTCTACAGATGTACTATTACTTCACAAGATGACCAACATGTCACTGACCCTTGAAATAACACCATTTGTATGAAGTATGACTGGCCCTTTAAAGTAACCTAGGGAGTTTCCTGCATCAAGATGGCAACTTAAACCATTTGACTTTTTCCCCTCTCCCAACTGCCCACTGAAACATAAACGAAAAAATTTAATAAAGAAAGCCCATCCCACAGAGGGGCTATAAACTAGAAAAACATTCCATATACATATGGCAAGGTGTTCAGTGGGACATGATCCAAAGAGAAGAATGAAAACAAACCCTGACTCTGCTAAGCACCAGTTTCAAAGAGGAAATCCATTGGGGGATGTTCATTCAGCCAATTATGAGTATCTATGTATTATGCCCTACAAACTGAAATGCAGGACATAATTCCACACACTCCTTCCCCTTTACATACCTAGGGAGAGAAAGATCATGTGGAGCCCTTTGGAGTAAAAAAAAGCTCAGGCTGAGGTATGAGGAGGAAGAGAATGAATCCAGAGCTTTGAGCTGAGTCCGGAGGCCAGACAGAGTTGGGAGTTGCTAGCACCAGCTGTCAAGAAATATGTAAAGAGGAAATTATTTCTGAACAAAGATAAATCTTCCTATATCCATGCTGCTTAAAAAGTGCTGTGCTTTCTCCATACATGTAAATAAGGACCTCTAAGCTATGAGAAAAAATTACATTAACTTTCCCCCTTCTTCTTACTAAAAAAATGAGAAAATCTTGGTTTATTCGCTAAGAATTCATCTCAACTACCAACAGAAAAGATGAGCAGGCAGAACATCACTAGATGCAGTAGCTCAAAAAAGGGAAAATACTCTGAACACTCAGAGAAACCTCTCCCCCATTTTCAAAAAACAGTGACTACATTAAAGTTATTGCAGGAAAAAGGGGAGAGCTTAGAAAAAAAACAAGTAATAATTGGCAATCTCAGTAAGACCCGAGATCACATCCTGAAAACAACATAACTGCCATGAAAGAGAGAACAAAGTAGATGGAGGAGAAATAATGATTTTGAAAACAAGATAAAAAAAGTTTTTAAAAAAGACTTCAATTTTCAAAATCAAAATCTCCCCAAATGCCAAGCAAGGTTATTAGTAGAACTTATCCTACTAAAATTTTTTAGTGTAAAAGATAAAAGTGAAATGCTACCAAAAACCAAATGTATTTGGTTTTTCATCAGCAATACCAACTTTAATGAAACAACATTTTACTCACAATTCCAAATGCCAGGAGACAATGGAATAATATTTATAGAATTCTGAGGGAAAAGGATTAACGCAAGAATTACTTCTGTACGCAGGAAAACACTAATACGAGAGGGGAAAACACAATTTTAGATATGCAAAGATGCAGAGAATATACTACATATGTACTCTTTTTGGATAAAAAGTTTCAAGTACTTCAGCAAAACCAAATTTCCACAAGAAAAAAACAACTAAAAAGGAAATAATGTGATATAGGAGAAGTATCTGTCAACAATAAAATCTACAAAGAAACAATGTAAATATTTTGTTAATACAGTTAAGAAAGAAGACTGGAGAAGGGAAACATTTAAAACATGACAAATGTATAGGAAGTCCTTAAAGAAAAATTAACAATGGACACAGGAGAGGTGACAATATCAAGAAAATGCAGATGTTCAGAAGATAAGTAGTAAACAAACCTTGCAGACCCAAGAAAACTTAATCCCAAGCAGACTGTGGGGAAAGCTAAGAACTCACTTCAAACGCCTTCAAACTGGTAGCACCAAGCAACTATGAAATGGGAAGGGAGGAGGAAGCTAAATTAAACAAATTTGGAGAAAGCTCCTTGAATTCTGGTTAGATGCTAAGATTCCCTTCCCCACTCCATCATGCTAGGTAACTGTTATTCCCCACCAGTGCAGAAGTCCAGAGGCATATTCTCTGCAGAAAAGTAAAACAGAATCTCTGAAAAGGGGAGAGCAGACAACACTGAGACAGTGTGTACCACACCAAAAGCAAGAGGATTAAATGACAATGTGTGGAGCGTGTGTGTGTACTACTAAAAATTAAGGTCTATGGATGGTCCATGAACCATTTGTCACTAGTCCATGACAAGATATATGAGAGAGACTGAGGGCAAGCACTTAGAAACTATTCAGCAACTTTACAGAGCTAACTTTCTGTCTAGTGAATCTAACAAGAAAAATTAATACTTGTGTTTTCTAAGCCTTCACTTTTGATACTAGAGGCACAACAATATACCAGTGATAGGAATTGAAGCTGACACAACCTTTATAAAGAACAGTTTGTTATATATAGTTAATTGTAGTTATTAAACATATTATAATTAAAAAATATATATATATCTGGGAAGAAAGTACAGAACTTCTAATTCACTTCTAATAATGTGTCCTAAAAGTAATAACCAGGTATGTTCACTGCAGCATTGTTTACAAAATCACAAAAGTAAAAATAACTAAATGCCCACCAATAAATTATAGTACTTTCATTCAGTGGAATACTACTCAATTTTAGAAACAGTATTGTAAACCCACATTAATAAGAAGATATCCAAGATGCACTAAGTGAAAAAATCAGAAAACAGAAGACATATATTTAACTTCTTCAAATACACAAATAGAGAATGGATGGATAAACAGACATGTGGACCCATGTAAACTCACAGTAAAAAGTCAGTAATACACACACACAAATGTTTATAGTGACTACTGGTTATCCTTATGTTGGTTTTTCTTAATGTTGTTGGATCACTATGGCCTATTAGCATACTTCCTTATCAGAGCACAAGTGAATAGCTTATATTTGGATGTAACAATAAAGACAATCTTTGCCTCTAGACCACACTGTTAGGAAACTTTATCAGAAAGTGACATAAAGCTATGTGAATTCTGAAAATTCACAAACAAAGCAAATGACTGTGTGGAAAACCAACTGAACTTTTCCTGATTAAACTTAAAATAGTAAACTTGATACCAAAAATTGATGAATGTTTACACTAAAGGTAGAGAAGAAACCAAAACAAAATCGGTATCATTCAATATTGCACTCCTTATTTCAACACACAGGTATCTAATCACACCACTACAGAAAAGACTAACAACAGCCACAACGTTAATGGCAAGTACAACATTCAGAGAATGAAAAATTATTCTATTAGATGTCACTCATGCTATATAAATTCACACTACGAGAAGAGATTTTTTGTTTATTAATTTGTGAGCCATGAGTTTACCTAAAAAGTAAGTAAAGAGAGTTGGTACTCAGAATAGCAGTTATACATGCAGTGTTGTTATACAAACAAAAAAAAGAAAAGTTGCATGTATTTTACAGAGAAAACAAATGGCACTCAGCTAATAATGTGCTTCTTGATCTTGGTACATTGTTAAAAGAAAAAGTAAAAATCATAACATCAACCTAAATTTGACTATTTTTTCTATACAGATATCCCCTAGTTTTTTGAAAGTTCATGTTACATCACTTCATTTTTACAAAAGACCAATGTTAGTACCTGATCTGGTTAGTACAAAAGAAATCTGAAGAGAAATGTTCGCTTTTATGCAGAAAGGCAAAAAGCAAAAATAGCACTCAGCACTTGTTTTGCAGCAAACCATCTTGGAGGCAGCATGCATCCAGTGCAGTGACAGTGACCCCACTAAACTCCTTCCCCAGGCTCTACATTCAGTGTTTCAGTGTCAAGCTGCCATTGCTTTGAACAGTGTCTGTACATATCTGTGCTTTATACCAATTGATTTTGTGCATCTGTTAGCAAGATGTGCCCTGAATTATCAAAAATGCCTAAGAGAGGTTATTTTTTGGGTCTGAGAATATGCAAAACTTTTTCCATATAAATTAATGGCAAATGCTTCTTCATCACTTCACTTCTTCACTTAATGCCATTTCAACTTACTAAGGGTTTCATAGGAATGCTCTACTTTCAGATAGCAAGGCAGGCCTGTATACAATAAAATAAATGAACAGAAAGTATAATGTTGAAATATTTTTGCATCACCTAAGCATATTATTCTGTAATAGTGTTATCTGATGGAATTTTATTTAGAATTTTCTTTTTTTGATGCTATCTTTAATAGATTTGGTATTGGTATTAGGGAGAATTTCTAAAATGAATCAAAATGCTTTCCACCATTTCATCTGCTGGAGAATAGTTCACTAAACATGAGAATTGTCTGCTCCTTAAAATTACATAGACTGGACCAGAGAAAAGATGATAGCGTGAGTAGTGTGGCAGAAATCTCCTCCCAAAACCACATATATTTTGAAAATACAGCAAATACAACTATTCCTAAAAGAGTGACCAGAACTAACAGTACACCAGCCAGTCTACATCTGGGAGAAGTCAACATCTCACGAAAAGGGTAAGGTAAAAAATGGTGACCTGGCGGGACCTGAGCACTACCCCCATTCCAGCTCACCAGAGGGAGGAAACGAATCAGAGCAGGGAGGGAGTGGAAGCAGAGGACTACTAAACCCAGCCCTAGAAATCTACCTTGGAGCACAGACCCACACTGCATGGTGCTCTGGAGAATAGAGGGGCTGAAAAGCAAAGTGTGAGACTAAGACTGCAACAGGTTCCAACAACTGGCTGCCCTGGAACAAAAGGAAAGCAGGCACTTTAAGGGACATCTCAACAGTCAGAGGGGTGCAAAAGGGGCAAGGATTTAGGAGAAGAAACAGGTGGACAAAATCATCCTGGTATACTCAACCCAGTAGGCTGGTAACTTTCAGGAGCTTCAGGTGCCCAATCTCCCTGGTTGGCAATGCAGCCCTGAGGCCTCTCACCACTATAAGCAGCCTGCCACTCCTTCCTCTCCATCAGCACCTTGGCGCAAACCAACTGTCTCCACCATTGCTGCAGACGAGCCGGAGGGCAGCCCTGCCTACAGCAACTACACAGCTTAATGCGGAGGCTTCTCCCTGTGTCTGGCTAACTAGCCCAGACCTAGAGGCTACTTCCTGCACCCAGATGACCGGCACAGACAGCAGAGACAGGCGCTGAGACTGGGAGCCATGAAGGGGCTTTGTTACCATGGTGGAACCTGCACTGCTTGCCTGACACCTCCACTATCACCCTAGGCCATCCCAAGGGTGACCCTGCCCAGGGCAGTTTAGGGGACTAACTCAGGGGTCACTCCCTGCATGCGGTTAAACGGCACAGACAGCGGAGAAGGGCATGGCAACCAGCAAGCAGGGAGGGACTTTGTCCTCCCAGCTGACACCTGTGCCACTTGCCGGTGACCACTCCCATCACTCCAGGACTATAAAAAGACAGAAGAACCTTGTTCAATCCAAAATCCCTCAAACACCAGAAAGAGGGCTCAATGAGACTGAAATCACTAATCTTCCTGAAAAAGAATTCAAAATAAAAGTCAAAAGCATGCTAATGGAGCTACAGAAAAATATTCAAGAGCTAAGGGATGAATTCAGGAGGGAGATAACTAAAATGAAACAAACAATGGAGGAATTTAAAAGCAGATTAGGTGAGGTGGAGGAAACAGTGAATGGAATAGAAGTCAGAGAACAGGAATACAGAGAAACTGAGGCAGAGAGAGAAAAAAGGATCTCTAGGAATGAAAGAATATTAACAGAACTGTGTGACCAATTCAAACAGAACAATATTCACATATAGAGGTACCAGAAGAAGAAGAGAGATAAAAACGGATAGAAAATGCCTTTGAAGAAATAATTACTGAAAACTTCCCCAATATGGGGAAGGAAGTTGTCTCTTAGGCCATGGAAGTCCACACATCTCCCAACACAAGGGACCCAAGGAGGACAACACCAAGGCATATAATAACTAAAATGGCAAAGATCAAGGACAAGGACAAGGTATTAAAAGCAGTCAGAGAGAGAAAAAGATCACCTACAAAGGAAAACCCATCAGGCTTTCATCAGACTTCTCAGCAGAAACCTTATAGGCCAGAAGGGAGTGGCATGATATATTCAATGCAATGAAACAGAAGGATCGAGAACAAAGAATACTCTACCCAGCAAGATTATCATTTAAATTTGAAGGAGGGATTAAACAATTCACAGATAATCAAAAGTTGAGGGAATTTACCTCCCACAAACCATCTCTACAGGGTATTTTAAAGGGACTGCTCTAGATGGAAGTGTGCCTAAGACTAAACAGCTGTAACCAGAGAAAATAAAACCACAGCAAAGGAAGTAGACCAACTAAATACTAACCAAATGCAAAATTAAATCAGCTACCCACAAAATCAGTCAAGGGGTACACAAAGAGTACAGAATAAAACACCTAACATATAAAGAGTGGAGGAGGAAGAAAAAGAAGGGAGAGAAATAAAGAATCATCAGACTGTGTTTATAATAATGTAATAAGTGAGTTAAGGTAGACTACTAGATATTGAAGAAGCTTCCCTTGAACCTTTCTTTGGTAACCATGAATCCAAAGCCTGCAATGGCAATTAAGTACATATCTATTGATAATCACCCTAAATGTAAATGGTCTCAATGCACCAATCAAAAGACAAAGAGTTACAGAATGGATAAAATAGCAAGATCCATCTATATGCTGCCTACAAGAGACTCACTTCAAATCCAAAGACATACACAGTCTAAAACTGAAGGGATGGAAAAAGATATTTCATGCAACTAATAGGGAGAAAAATGCAGGTGTTGCAGTACTGTATCAGACAAAATAGATTCAAAACAAAGAAAGTAACAAGAGACAAGGATATTACATAATGATTACGAGGTCAGTCCAACAAGAGGATATAACCATTATAAATACCTATGCACCTTAAACAGGAACACCTACATATATGAAACAAATACTAACAGAATTGAAGGGGGAAATAGAATGTAATGCATTCACTCTAGGAGACTTCAACACTCCACTCACTCCAAAGGACAGATCAACCAGACAGAAAATAATTAAGGACACAAAGGCACTGAACAACACATTAGAACAGATGGACCTAACAGACATCTATAGAACACTCCACCCAAAAGCAGCAGGATACACATTCTTCTCTAGTGGACATGGAATATTTTCCAGAATAAACCACATACTAGGCCACAAAAAGAGCCACAGCAAATTCAAAAAGACTGAAATTGTACCAAGCAGCTTCTCAGATTACAAAGATATGTAACTAGAAATAAATAGTACAAAGAAAACAAAAAGGATCACAAACACATGGAGGCTTAACAACATGCTCCTAAATAATAATTGGATCAATGACCAAATAAAACAGAGATCAAGAAATACATGGAGAAAAATGAGAACAATAGTGCAATGCCCCAACTTCTGTGGGACACAGCAAAGGCAGTTCTAAGGGTAAAGTATATAGCAATCCAGGCTTACTTAAAGTAGGAAGAACAATCCCAAATGAACAGTCTAAATTCACAATTATTGAAACTGGAAAAAGAAGAACAAATGAGGCCCAAAGTTAGTAGAAGGAGGGACATAATAAAGATCAGAGAAGAAATAAATAAAATTGAGAAGAATAAAATAATACAAAAAAATTAATGAAATGAAGAGCTGGTTCTTTGAGAAAATAAACAAAATAGATAAACCCCTAGCCAGACTTATCAAGAAAAAAGAATCTAATCACATAAAGAGAGTCAGGAATGAGAATAGAAATATCACTACAGACACCACAGAAATACAAAAAATGATTAGAGAGTACTATGAAAAATTATATGGTAACAAACTGGATAACCTAGAAGAAATGGACTACTGTCTAGAAAAATACAACCTTCCAAGACTGATCCTGGAAGAAACAGAAAATCTGAACAGACCAATTACCAGCAATGAAATTGAATCGGTAATCCAAAAACTACCCAAGAACAAAGCTCCCACACCAGAAGGCTTCACTGCTGAATTTTATCTGTCATTTAGAGAAGACATAATACCCATTCTCCTTTAAGTTGTCCCAAAAATAGAGAAGGGAATACTTCCAAACTTATTCTATTAGGCCAGAATCACTCTAATACCAAAACCAGGCAAAGACACCACAAAAAAAGAAAATTACAGACCAAAATCCCTGATGAACATAGATGTAAAACTACTCAACAACATACCAGTAAACTGAATTCAAAAATACATCAAGAGGATCATGCATCATGATCAAGAGGGATTCATCTCAGGGATGCAAGGATGGTACAACATTGGAAAATCCATCAACATCAATAAAAAGGAGGACAAAAATCACAATCTCCACAGACGCCGAAAAAGCTTTTGACAAAATTCAACACCCATTCATGATAAAAACTGTCAAAAAAATGGGCATAGAGAGCAAGTACCTCAACATAATAAAGGCCATATATGACAAACCCACAGCCAACATCATACTGAACAGGGAGAAACTGAAAGCTCTTCCTTTAAGATTAAGAACAAGACAAGGATGCCCACTCTCCCCACTTTTACTCAAAATAGTTCTGGAGCTTCTAGCCATGGCAATCAGACAACACAAAGAAATAAAAGGAAGAAGTTAAACTGTTACTGCTTGCAGATGACATGATATTGTACATAAAAATCCCTAAAGAATCCACTCCAAACTACTAGAACTAATACCTGAATTCAGCAAAGTTGCAGGATACAAAAATAATACACAGAAATCTGTTGCACTCCTATACACTAGCGATGAACTAGCAGAGAGAGAAATCAGGAAAACATATCCATTCACAATTGCATCAAAAAGAATAAAATACCTAGGAATAAACCTAATAACCAAAGAAGTGAAAGACCTATACCCTGAAAACTACAAGATACTCTTGAGAGAAATTAAAGAGGACACTAATAAATGGAAATTCATCCCATGCTCTTGTGTAGGAAGAATTAATATTGTCAAAATAGCCATCCTGCCTAAAGCAATATACAGATTCAATGCAATCCCTATCAAAATACAGCATTCTTCAACGAACTGGAACAAATAGTTCTAAAAATCATATGGAACCACAAAAGACACCGACTAGCAAAGGCAATCCTGAGAAAGCAGAACAAAGCAGGGGGGATTACGCTTCCCAACTTTAAGCTCTACTACATAGCCACAGTAATCAGGACAATTTGGTACTGGCACAACAACAGACCCATAGACCAATGGAACAGACTAGAGAATCCAGATATTAACCCAAGCATATATGGTCAATTAATATACGATAAAGGAGCCATGGATATACAATGGGGAAATGACAGCCTCTTCAACAACTGGTATTGGCAAAACTGGACAGCTACATGCAAGAGAATGAAACTGGATTACTGTCTAACTCCAAACATAAAAGTAATCTCAAAATGGATCAAAGACCTACATGTAAGTCATGAAACCATAAAACTCTTAGAAGAAAACATAGGCAAAACTCTCTTGAATATAAACATGAGCAACTCTTTCATGAACATATCTCCCCAGGCAAGGGAAACAAAAGCAAAAATGAACAAGTGGGACTGTATCAAACTAAAAAGCTTCTGTACAGCAAAGGACACCATTAGTAAACAAAAAAAGCATCCTCCAGTATGGGAGAATATATTCATCAATGACATATCCAATAAGGGGTTGACATCCAAAATATATAAAGAGCTCACGTGCCTCAACAACCAAAAAGCAAATAACCTGATTAAAAAATGGAGAGAGGATCTGAACAGACATGTCTCCAAAGAAGAAATTCAGATGGCCAACAGACACATGAAAAGATGCTCCACATTGCTAATCATCAGAGAAATGCAAATTAAAATCACAATGAGATATCACCTCACACCAGTTAGGATGGCCAGCATCCAAAAGACAAACATCAATAAATGCTGGCAAGAATGTGGAGAAAGGGGAACCCTCCTACACTACTGGTGGGAATGTAAATTAGTTCAACCATTGTGGAAAGCAGTATGGAGGTTCCTCAAAAAACTAAAAATAGAAATACCATTTGACCCAGGATTTCCACTGTTAGGAATTTACCCTAAGAATACAGGATCCCAGTTTGAAAAAGACATATGCACCCCTATGTTTATTGCAGCACTATTTACAATAGCCAAGAAATGGAAGCAACCTAAGTATCCATCAGTAGATGAATGGATAAAGAAGAGGTGGTACATATACACAATGGAATATTATTCAGCCATAAGAAGGAAACAAATCCTACCATTTGAAACAACATGGACAGAGCTAGAGGCTATTGTGGTCAATGAAAAAAGCCAGGCGGAGAAAAACAAGTACCAAATGATTTCACTCATCTGTTGAGTATAACAACAAAGCAAAAACTAAAAAAACAAAACAGCAGCAGACTTACAGAACCCAAGAATGGATTAACAGTTACCTTACCAAAGGGAAAGGGACTGGGGAGGATGGGTGGGAAGGGAGGGACAAGGGGACTAAGGGGCATTATGATTAGCATACATAATGTAGGGGGAGCATGGGGAAGGCAGTATAGCACAGAGAAGACAAGTAATGACTCTATAGCATCTTACTGTGCTGATGGACAGTGACTGTAATGGAGTATGTGGTGGGGACTTGATAATGGGGGGTCTAATAACCACAATGTTGCTCATGTGACTGCATATCAATACCTTTATTTAAAAAAAAGCTAATGAAAAAAAATTACACAGAGACTGCACCAGATAATAGGTCCTACAATCTTTACAAGTTCTTTTAATGTTTTTTGGGTTCTGCTTGAGTCACTTTTGGCAATTCATATTTTCTTTGAAAATAATCAATTTCCTTCACATTTTCTAAGTATACTCCCATAAATCTCACTTTTAACAATGTACCCTACATAAAGAAAAGTACAACATATAGGTATCTGTCAGCAATACTTAAATGTCCGTGAATAGGAAAATGATCAAGCAAATTATGGAACATCCACACGAAAACATAGAGGTGTATGTACTAAATTGACTTAGAAAGATACTTACTGTGTATGTTTGTATAAGCATAGACAAATCTGTAACATTACCCTCCAAACTACTGACAACAGATTAATTTTTTTAAAGCATGGCAAAGCAAAAACCAGAACAGGGAAAGAGTCATCAGCTCTCCTAATGTAATTGAAACCAAGAGGGCAATACCACTACAAGTCTTTACTGTGACCTGCCTGCCCCTGAATTCTAGGAAATCTTGCATCCTTAAAATAATTTCCCCTTTTCAGCTTATATGAGCTTAAACTAACTAGTTCTTTACTTGTAACCAAAGACTCTTACTTAAGGCAGTAAGTTGATAGATCAACATTCACTGTGTTTATTTCACAAAATGGTAGGTTTTATGATCATCCTTTGAAAAGCAGAGGGACTTGAACTTTGAAGAAAGGAGCAAGGCTATCTAAATAAATCAGAAAAACAGAATAAAGAAACACTGGAAGAAAAATATTTCTGTGCCCATGGCACTACAGGATCTAGATCGAGCAGAAAATGTATAATGGGGAAGCTGAGTGACAACAGACTATACAAAACAGATTTAACTTGAAATGAAAAGTAACCAGGAACCAGTGGTTGTTCATTAGCAGAGAGAAGTTATAAAAACAGTTACTTTAGAAATATTATTAGAATGGTACCAGAAAGCAAGAGATAGTGGAGAAAGAGAGTAAAGACAGAAGTGAGAAAACTAGAGGACTGACAATTCAAATAAAAAATGAGGCAAGAGAACTGGCAGTGTTAACATAGGTTCAGAAACACATAGTAGGTATGATATTAAATTTTAAAAAGATGATTCCCAAAGTATAAGATGATTCCCAAGAATAAGGAAGATTTGCATAGCGATAATCAAAAAGGTTACATCCCTAAATTTTGTTTGCTTTCTACACCAGATTAAAAAGCAAAGGCATTTTATAGTTTTGAGCTTTAGTGAAATGTTTTAAGAAGGAAGAATCTCTGGGCTACTCGCTACTCACTACATTCTTGTTGTTTAAATCTTGCACTAAAAAACTCTTGGTTATTAGCTTAGCCCTATTTGTGACTCAGCAAGGAGCTGTGTATAACTTGTCACTTCACACAGATAGGAAAACTAATATAATTAGTCATTATTTTTTACAACTATTGCAGTCCTTGAGTCACTGAATTTTTTCTGCAAGATAACTGTATGCACTGATGGACAGTGACGGCAATGGGGTATGTGGGGGGCTCAATATTAAGGGTGAATGTAGTAACCACGTTGTTTTTCTTGTGAAACCTTCATAAGAGTGTATATCAATGATACCTTAATAAAAAAAAAGTTACCTATATGCAAAATGGTCATATGAATATATAACTTGAGATAGAATAAAAGCAGCATGCAGCAGGAAGAGCTTACTGAAAAACTAGAAGGTTCTGCCTAAAAGGAACCTATAAGAAAACACCAAAAAATCTGAAACTCTTATTTTCAAAGCAGAACCTACTTTAATGCCTGCAAAATAACAATTACCTTTTCATGACTTGGAACAAACATGCTGACTTCTTCTGTAGCTGTTTTAAGTTTTTAAAAAGTTTACCTGAGGGGCTAATGCCTATTATATTTTAAACAAGAGCAAGAATAAATTTTGCAGAATTCATATGTATAAATGGAAGTGAGCTCCTTTCGAATCATTGTGGCCTAATTTAAAAACAGAACAGAGAAATGAAGAGTTAAGTATGCAAATGTGATTAAGATCTAGAAATGTTCAAAATGCTAGTGTGCATATGGGCCACATACCATTCAAGTAGGCCAATCACACTGCTATACAATTATGGAGTTTAAAATTAAAAATTAAAATATAGAAGCAGTTCCTGGTTCAGGTGAATCTTAATTCTTAATTCTCTCTGAAACTGTGACTGCTCACCATATACAGCACATAGTGCCCAATATATAAGATGTTTTCCTCTCCCTCATATTTACCTGTGTTCATACTGTTCCTTTCACCAGACTTGTTGTTTCCTTCTATCTGAAATCAATAGTGATAAAATTTCCTTTCTAATTCTATCTCCTATAAGGACATGAAACCTTCTGTAATACATACTAATCTATCCCTTCTCTGAATATCCATTTAAAGGACAGCCATTGCTCACCACTTTATTACAAACTGTTTTATAATTACATCATTTCATAAATTTTACCTCCACTTAGAAGTTTCTCAAACAAGTTCTATTTCATATTTTTCATTTACCCCTCAGCAATCTAAGAAGACTGGGTATACAGAGACCTAACACATTTTTAATTATTTTACTGTCAACTCAAATATTTGACCACCTGTGATTTCAGATTAAATTATTCATTAGCAAATGCTACACATCATGTTTACTTTTTTGCTGTAAAGGAATTTGATTTTCTCTCACATACCCACACCCAGTCAGAAATCCATTTTTTAATATGCTAAAATTGGGAGAAAAATCAGACGTTACCTCTCCAAAGTGCGACAAACACCACTGAAATTAATGTGAAGAGGAAAAATATTTTCATCTCTTGTCCCTTTCTTTTGCCATTTTGCTATGGCAGTGATTTAGGAGAACAGGCAGATTTTACTTAAGATTTTGGAACACACTGGAGGATAGGAGGGTAAATTAAAAGATTTATTGCTACTCGATTAGAAGAACATGTGTCAACATGCAACCCATTTCTTCTAAACTTCCCAAAATATTAATTATTCAGTTTTTTTTTTCTCTGGCTCTATAAGGCACCTGTCTTTATGGAAAGAAAACAAACTCCACTTCCCAGCCTTCCCCACCTTAGTGTATGGCACCACAATCCATCCAGTTACTTAACCCAGAAATCAAGGAATCATTCTTTTTCATCATTCCCTTACTCCTCAAATTAATCCATTGCAAGTCCCATCTAATCTATCTCCAAAATGCATCTTGATTTCTTTTCTCCATCTCCACTATCATCACCTTAGTCCACTGTCATCTCTAAGTTGGATTAAAATAATGGTCTTCCCAACTGGTATTCATGCTTCCCTCTTGCCCACCACTATCTTCTAAATCTATTCTCTATACAATAGCAAAAGTGATGATCTTAATATAAAATAAATAATTAGTTTCCCAAGATGCTTAAAACAGAATTTAATTTCTTTGCTAAGGTCTGAAAGAACAATGACAGCTGGTCCTGTACCTCTCTCTTCATCTCATACTACACTCCCCATCTGTAAATATACTCCAGCAAGCTCCGCAGATAATCTCTCAGTTCCTCAAATACTCCTTTTCTATCTCAGGCCTTTGCACCTGCTGTTCCCTGCTTGAAATGTTCTTTCTCCCATTCTTCAAATGGTAATATCCTTCTCATCTTTTAGGTCTCAGCTCAAATGTCACCACCTCAGAAAGGCCTTTCCCAACTTATAAATCATCCTCTCTTCAAACGGAAAAAGATGTTCTGTATTTCAGCCCCTTGCATTTCTTTTTTGCAATGCTTTTTTCTCTGGCAATATTTTATTTGCCAATTATTTTCTGTCTGTCTCTACCACTAGAATAAAACCTACATAAGCATAAGGACCACATCTGCCATGTTCTTTGTTGTATCACCAGTATCTAGCATAGTGCTGGGCTTAGGTAGCACTAAATATATATCAGTCTTTGTTCAAATCTCTCTCCCCTCATGGACCTACCAGTCTATCGGTTATTTAGATAATAAAGTAAGCAAATTATATAATATATTCAAATGTGAGAAGTGCTGTGGAGAA
Organism: Manis pentadactyla; assembly: GCF_030020395.1. Lineage (NCBI taxonomy): Eukaryota > Metazoa > Chordata > Mammalia > Pholidota > Manidae > Manis > Manis pentadactyla. The sequence continues at coordinate 107,138,335 of NC_080026.1, read as the reverse complement.
AAATAAAGCAGGGAAAGATAGGCAGAACCAGAGTTGCAATTTTACATACAAAGTCAGGTAGACCTCACTTTAAGTCTTAGTTGAGCCATGATCTTATTTAAGGAGTTGAAGCAGACAGCAGTCCAAGAAAAGAAAAAAAGAGTAAATGTTAACACCCCAAGTGTGAAGTGTGCCTAACATGTTTTGTCTGGGGAATAGCAAGAAGGTCAGTATGACTGGAATAATAAGCACCGAAGGGAAAGCAGCAGAAGATAAGGTCAAAGAAATGAGGGGACTCAAAGGCCTGATGGATACTGCAAGGACTTTGGTTTTACTATGAACATGAGATGCTACTGGAACATTCTGGGTAAAGAAGTAACATGCACTGAATTATTTTTTAAAGCAATCACTCTGGCTGCTATGCTAAGAACAGAGTATTTAGAAGAGAGAGAAGAGTGGAAGTTAGGAGACTACTACACTACAATTACCCGGGTAAGAGATGACGAGGTCAGACTTGGGATGTATTTTAAAGATAGCACCTTTAGGATCTTCTGACAGACTACATTTTGTCTGGGAGAGACATGTCAAGGATAACTCTAAAAGTTCTGACCTAAGCAACTGGAAGAAATGAGTTGTTATTTACTAATATAGAAAAATCTGTGTGGGAATAGTAGGTTTGGAAACTATATCAACAGTTTAGTTTTAGCCATGTCATATTTGAGATAGCTAGTTCACATCCAAATGGAAATGTGGGATGTGTAGCTGAACACAGAACACAGATATCTGGGTGTAAGACGAAATGCTGAGGGTCATTGGTATGTGTAGATATGTGTGCATTTACATATATAAAGTGTAATGAAATCACAAGGGGTAAATAAAAAAGTAGTCCAAGGCCTGAGCCTCAAGACACCATAACATTTAAAGGAAAGAGATAAGAAAGAACCAGCTAATGAGACTGAAAGTGATTACCAGTAAGGACGAAGGTAAATCAGGAGAGTGGTACCCTGAAAACAAAGAAAGTGGTTCCAGGATCAGGGATTGATCAACTCTGTCAAGATGAGGCCTGAGAACTGACCACTGGACTTAATGTCAAGACTGCTAGTGCCACTGATTAGAACAGCTTCAGAGGAGTTAGGGAGGAGAAAGGCTGAATACCATGGATTTAAGAGAAAAGGTAGAGATGTAGTACAGACAACTCTTTCAATGAGTTTTACTATAAAGGGCCGAGAGAAGAACTGAAGTAGAGTTGTTTTCTCTGTCTTTTCAAGGGTGGGAGAAATTACAATGATTTACATGCTTATGAAAATGATATAGTAAAAATGGAAAAACTCATGGACAGGAAGGAAAGAAATACAGAGGCAACGTCTTTCAGCTGGTGAGAAGGGATGGCATCTAGTGAACAAATGGAAGAATTAAACTTAGAAAAGAACAAAAATAATTCATCTGCAGTTACTAGAAAGAAGGATAGTGATGTCAGCCAGTTGGGTAGATGGGACTGTGAAAGGTTATGGAATGAAATGCTTCATTAAGTCTAAGAGAGGGGCTGGCAAACTACAGTCAACAGCCTATGAGCCAAATCTGACCTGTTGCCTATTTTTACAAATTAAGTTTCACTGGACACAACCATATTAATTCATTTACATATTGTCTATGGCTTTTTTTCAAGTTACAACAGCAGCTGATAGGTGCAACACAACTAGTGTGGCCCAAATATATACTATCTGGACATCTGCAGCAAGTTTCCTAATCCCAGTATACTGGAATACTCTGATTGCTACCTCTGAGTAACTGGCTATGAAACAATACGTAAGCAAAGACAGCATTTAACAAGAGAGTGACACAACATTAACCTAAACATCATTCCTAGTGTCAGGAGTTCAAAACAAGTATTCTATGAGTAAGCAAACATTCGTTTCATTCCTGACATCTTTTAAAATGTTTTTATATCTACTGTGACCTTAATTTTTAATTGGCTGAATCCCTGGGGTGAGGGTATGTCTTTGCTGCTGTTATTAAGGGATCTCTCAAAATAGGGGAGGTAAGGAGATATAAACTACAGTAATTATACATATAAAACACAGAACAGCACTGCAGGTTAATTACTACTTAAAAAACTTTTTAAGCCAGATAGATATAACAAGATCTTTTCCACAACACATTAATTCACACCACTTGATTACACTTATATCTTAATATCAAAATAATGGCATCACACTGAAAGAAAGAAACATTTTACTCAAGGAAGTCTCCATTTCACTACAAAGAAGCAAAATTTCTACTTGGCTTTCCAAATACCTCATACATGGATTTACCTAAAATAGCAATCTTATATCCTACTACCTCTCATTCCCCCAAAATACAAATTGTTAGTCAAACCAATCTCCCCCTCTTGGATCAACCCTTAATCATTTTCAACTCCATCCTTTCTTCAATTATTCTCTGTGCCTAATAAAATCCAATTAATAAGTAAGAACCCATCTGAAGTTATACCTCCTTCATGAAACCTTTCTAGACTGGGCCAACCCTCACTAATTTCCTTCCTATCAAAACTTAGACATAAAATCCATACTGTGCAATTGTGCATTCATTTATCAGCTGTTCATGTTGGTTCACATACATTAATCTGGATTCCTTGACTCAACTATAAGCACTTAGAAGGCAAAGAACTCCTCTTAATTCTTACACATTACTAAAATAATAAGCACAGCACTGATTATTCTCAACACATTTATTGATCTGTGTATCCTAAGTATATAAAAACATACTATATTAGAAGAAGCCCACCATCGACTCAGCCATGTACGTATAATCCTTGACTATCCAGACAGTTGCACAAACTTGTACATAGCAGGCAGACAATAAATGTTTGCAGGTTAAAGGAAGGAAGAACTGAATGCATGCATGAATGATGAACTAATAAAGGATATTTTTTATAATATGGAGAAGGGCAAATTGTAGATGGATGTGAATGATCAACTTGAAGCTACAGATCTTAAATTCTAAAGGGCAATATATTCATCAGAACGTCTGCTGCTGTAAATCCAACCAATTTAAACTGATTTATTTACAGAATTTTTTAGCCTAGACATGGGAGGATTAAAGATGGCAGTGTGAGAGGTAAGACAGAGGCTTCCTCCTAAAATTGCATATAATACGAAAATATAATTAATACAACTAATCCTGAAAGAGCAACAGGAAAGAGGGCTGCGCCAGAGTGCATACACCTGGAGAAAAGAGCGGACCTCACGGAACAAGGTAACGTACCAAAGCTGTGGCCTGGCGTGACCCAAGCTCTTCCCCCACCCCAGCTCACCGGCAGGTGTAAGAGAAATGGAGAAGGGAGGGAGTGGAGGCCTGGGACTGCTGAATACCTAACTCCAGAGATCTGCTCTGGGAGCACAAACCTACATTTCATGGTGCTTTCATGATACTCTTGTGATTAGGGGATTGGAAAGCTAAGACAGGCAGAATTTCTGGAGAGACTGAGATTCCAGCCACTTGTGGAAAGCAGGGATCCATATCTGGCTGCTCTGGGACAAAAGAAAGGCAAGCAGGCTGAGAGACTTCCTAACAAGGAAGACTTTAGCAAGAGGGCTGCTACAGGGGCAAGGATTGCACAGAGCTTACTGCTCAGGAGAAAGGACAGGTAGACAAAATTGTCCAGGTGACTCTGCCCAGCAGGTTGGGAGCTTTCACGATTTTCAGGTGCTCCATCTCCCTGGCTGGCTACACAGGTCCAAGGACTCCCTCCATGACACGCAGCCTACTGCACCTTTCTCCCAGCCAGCCACACCTGGCTTGCAAACTGGCAAACCCTACCCTGGCATTAGGCCAGCCAGAGGGAAGATCTGTCTACAGCAACTACAAATGCAAAGCATAGAGGCTTATACCTGTGTGCTCAGCCCACTGGTTCAGGCAGTGGAGACAGGCATAGCAGCTGGGAAGCAGGAAACAGCTTTTTCCTCCCCCCAGGCACCAATACCACTCCCATGCAACCCCCAACATTGCTTCAGGATCTGGGCAGCACCAGAGAGTAGAGCTTCTGGACACTATAGGGTACCATATACAAATATGAAATGCCAAAGGGCTCTGGTTCAGAGTAAAATTAATATAACTCCTGAGAAAGATGACATGGACCTCATGAATCTTCCTGAAAGGGAGTTCAAAATAAAAATCATTAACATGCTCATGGAGGTACGGAAAGATATTCAAGAACTCAGGAATGAATTCCAGTCGGGGATCCAATCGTTGAAGAGAACAATGGAGGCTATTAAAAACAGATTAAATATGGTGGAGGAGACAATAAATGAAATAGAAACTAGAGAAGAGAAATACAAAGAAGCTGGGGCACAGAGGGAAAAAAGAATCTCTAAGAATTAAAGAATATTGAGAGAACTGTGTGACCAATCCAAACGGAACAATACCTGCATTATAGGGTACCAGAAGAAGAAGAGAGAGAAAAAGGGAAAGTGTCTTTGAGGAGGTAATTGCTGAAAACTTCCCCAATCTGGGGAAGGAGATAGTCTCTCAAGCCACGGAGGGACCCAAGGGACACAAGGAAGGAAATACCAAGACATACATATAGTAATTAAAATGGCAAAGATCAAGGATAAGGACAGACTACTAAAAGCAGCCAGAGAGAGAAATAAGATCACATACAAAGGAAAGCCCATCAGGCTATCATCAGACTTCTCAGCAGAAACCTTACAGGCCAGAAGGGAGTCGCATGATGTATTTAATGCAATGAAGCAGAAGGGCCTCAAACCAAGATTACTTTATCCAGCAAGATTATCATTTAAATTTGAAGGAGGGATTAAACAATTTCCAGATAAGCAAAAGCTGAGAGAATTTACCTCACACAAACCATCTCTACAGTGAATTTTGGAGGGACTGCTAGAGATGGAAGTGTTCCTAAGGTTTAATAGCTGTCACCAGAGGTAATAAAACCACAGTAAAGAAAGTAGAATAGCTAATTACTAAGCAAATGAAAAAATTAAATCAACTATCCCCAAAGTCAATCAAGGGATAGACAAAGAGTACAGAATGATACCTAAAATTTAAAGAATGGAGGAGGAAGAAAAAGGAGAAAAAGAAAAGAACCTTTAGATTGTGTTTCTAATAGCATATTAAGTGAGTTAAATTAGACTCTTAGACAGTAAGGAAGTGAACCTTGAACCTTTGGTAACCACTAATCTAAAGCCTGCAATGGCAATAAGTACACACCTATCAATAATCACCCTAAATGTAAATGGACTGAATGTACCAATCAAAAGACACAGAGTCACTGAATGGATTAAAAAACAAGACCCAACTCTATGCTGCCTATAAGAGACTTACTTAAAACCCAAAGACATACACAGACTAAAAGTGAAGTGATGGAAAAAGATATTTCATGGAACTAATAGAGAGGAAAAAGCAGGAGTTGCAACACTTGTATCAAACAAAATAGACTTCAAAACAAAGAAAGTCACAAAAGACGAAGAAAGACATTACATAATGATCAAGGGGTCAATCCAACAAGAAGATACAACGATTATAAATATCTATGCGCCCAACACAGGAGCACCTACATATGTGAAACAAATCCTAACTGATTTAAAAGGGAAAATAGAATGCAATGCATTCATTCTGGGAGACTTCAACACTCCACTCACTCTGAAAGACAGATCAACCAGACAGAAACTAAGACACAGAGGCTCTGAACAATACATTAGAACAGATGGAACCAACAGACATCTACAGAACTCTACACCCAAAAGTAGCAGAATACACATTCTTCTCAAGTGCATATGGAACATTTTCAAGAACAGATCATATACTAGGCCACAAAAAGAGCCTCAGTAAATTCAAAAAGATTGAAATTGTACCAACCAGTTTCTCAGACCACAAAGGCATGAAATTAGAAATAAATTACACAAGGAAATGAAAAATCCCACAAACACATGGAGGCTTAACAACATGCTCCTAAATAACCAATGGATCAATGACCAAATAAAAACAGAGATCAAGCAATATATGGAGACAAATGACAACAGTATTTCAACACCACAAAATCTGTGGGACGCAGCCAAGGCCATGCTAAGAAGACAGTATATTGCAATACAGGCCTAATTCAGGAAAGAAGAACAATCCCATATAAGCAGTCTAAACTCATAACTAATGAAACTAGAAAAAAGAAGAACAAATGAGGCCCAATGTCAGTAGCGGGAAGGACATAATAAAGATTAGAGCAGAAATAAATAAATACAGGAAGAATAAAACAATAGAAAGAATCAATGAAAGCAAGAGCTGGTTCTTCGAGAAAATAAACAAAATAGATAAACATTTAGTCAGACTTATCAAGAAAAAAAGAGTCTACACACATAAACAGAATCAGAAAAGAGAAAGGAAAAATCACTGCGGACACCACAGAAATACGAAATTATCAGAGAATACTATGAAAAATTACATGCTAACAAACTGGATAACCTAGAAGAAATTGAAAACTTTCTAGAAAAATACAACCTTCCAAGGCTGACCAAGGAAGAAACAGAAAATCTAAACGGACCAATTACCGGCAATGAAATTGAAACTGGTAATCAAAAACCTACCTAAGAACAAAACCCCTGGACCAGATGGCTTCACCGCTGAATTTTACCAAACATTTAGTGAAGACCTAATACCCATCCTCCTTAAAGTTTTCCAAAGAGTAGAAGAGTTTTTTTCCAAAGAGTAGAAAAGTTTTCCAAAAAGAAGAATACTTCCAAACTTATTCTATAAGGCCAGAATCACTCTAATACCAAAACCAGGCAAAGACACCACAAAAAAAGAAAATTACAGACCAATATCCCTGATGAACATAGATGCAAAAATACTCCACAAAATATTAGCAAACCAAATTCAAAAATACATCAAAAAGATCATCCATCATGATCAGGTAGGATTTATTCCAGGAATGCAAGGATGGTACAACATTTGAAAATCCATCAACATCATCCACCGCATAAACAAAAAGGACAAAAACCACATGATCATCTCCATAGATGCTGAAAAAGCATTTGACAAAATTCAACATCCATTCATGATAAAAACTCTCAACAAAATGGGTATAGAGGGCAAGTACCTCAAAACAATAAAGTCCATATATGACAAACCCACAGCCAACATTATACTTAACACCAAGAAGCTGAAAGCATTTCCTCTGAGATCGGGAACAAGACAATGATGCCCACTCTCCCCACTTCTATTCAACATAGTACTGGAGGTCCTAGCCATCGCAATCAGAAAACACAAAGAAATAAAAGGCATCCAGATTGGCAAGGAAGAAGTTAAACTGTCCCTGTTTGCAGATGACATGATATTGTATATGAAAAACCCTAAGGACTCCACTCCAAAACTACTAGATCTAATATCTGAATTCAGCGAAGTTGCAGGATACAAAATTAATACACAGAAATCTGTGACATTTCTATACACTAACAATGAACTAGCAGAGAGAAATCAGGAAAACAATTCCATTCACAGTTGCATCAAAAAGAATAAAATACCTAGGAATAAACCTAACCAAGGAAGTGAAAGACCTATACTCTGAAAACTACAAGACACTCATGAGAGAAATTAAAGAGGATACCAATAAATGGAAACACATCCCGTGCTCATGGATAGGAAGAATTAATATTGTCAAAATAGCCATCCTGCCTAAAGCAATCTACAGATTCAATGCAATCCCTATCAAAATACCAACAGCATTCTTCAATGGACTGGAACAAATAGTTCTTAAATTCATATGGAACCACAAAAGACCCGGAATAGCCAAAGCAATCCTGAGAAGGAAGAATAAAGCAGGGGGGATCTCGTTTCCCAAGTTCAAGCTCTACTACAAAGCCACAGTAATCAAGACAATTTGGTACTGGCACAAGAACAGACCCACAGACCAGTGGAACAGAATAGAGAGTCCAAAATATTAACCCAAACAGATATGGTCAATTAATATACAATAAAGGAGCCATGGACATACAATGGGAAAATGACAGCCTCTTTAACATCTGGTGTTGGCAAAACTGGACAGCTACATGTAGAGAATTAAATTGGATTATTTTTTAACTCCATACACAAAAGCAAACTCAAAATGGATTAAAGACTTGAATGTAAGTCATGAAACCATAAAACTCTTAGAAGACAACACAGGCAAAAATCTCCTGAATATAAGCATGAGCAACTTCTTCCTGAACGCATCTCCTGGAGCAAGGGAAACAAAAGCAAAAATGAACTCATGGGACTACATCAGACTAAAAAGTTTCTGTATGGCAAAGGACACCATCAACAGAACAAAAAGGCATCCTACAGTATGGGAGAATATATTTGTAAATGACATATGCGACAAGGGGTTAACATCCAAAATATATTAAGAACTCACACACCTCAACACCCAAAAAGCAAATAACCCGATTAAAAAATGGGCAGAGGATATGAAGAGACAGTTCTCCAAAGAAGAAATTCAGATGGCCAACAGACATGAAAAAATGCTCCACATCACTAATCATCAGAGAAATGCAAATTAAAACCACAATGAGATTTCACCTCACACCAGTAAGGATGGCCAGCATCAAAAAGACTAGAAACAACAAATGCTGGTGAGAATGTGGGGAAAGGGGAACCCTCCTACACTGCTGGTGGGAAACTAAGCTAGTTTAATCATTGTGGAAAGCAATATGGAGGTTCCTCAAAAAACTAAAAATAGAAATACCATTTGATCCAGGAATCCCACTCCTTGGAATTTACCCAAAGAATACTTCTTCTCAGATTCAAAAAGGCATATGCACCCCTATGTTTATCGCAGCACTTTTTACAATCGCCAAGAAATGGAAGCAACCTAAGTGTCCATCAGTAGATGAATGGATAAAGAAGATGTGGTACATATACACAATGGAATACTATTCAGCCATAAGAAAGAAACAAATCCTACCATTTGCAACATCATGGATAGAGCTGGAGGACATTATGCTCAGTGAAATAAGCCAGGCAGAGAAAGACAAGTACCAAATGATTTCCCTCATTTGTGTAGCATAACAACGAAGCAAAACTGAAGGAACAAAATAGCAGCAGACTCAGAGACTCCAAGAAGGAACTAGTGGTTACCAAAGGGGAGGAGCGCGGGAGGGCACCTGCAGAGGGAGGGAGAAGTGAATTGAGGGGTATTATGTTTAGTATGCATGGTATGGGGAATCATGGGGAGAACAGTGTAGCACAGAGAAGGCACATACTGGCTTTCTGGCATCTTGCTGCACTGATGGGCAGTGACTGAATTGGGGTATTGGTGGAGACTTGATAATATGGGCATATGTAGTAACCACATTGTTTTTTCATGTGAAACCTTCATAAGAGTGTATATCAATAATCCCTAAGCAAAAAATTAAAAAAAAAAAAAGAATTTTGTAGCCCAAGGGACTGGGAAGGACACTAGGGTAGATGACAGAATTTTAAAAAAACCATACATAGTTGATACCATGGTTTATGGGACTGAAACTGGCACCCTATCTCCATCCATCTCCCATCTCTACAGGCTGCAGTTTACCTTAATAGAGATGGGGTTCACATACATGTGGGGAAGAGTACCACTAGCATCCATCACATTAACAATGTTAGGGAACAGGAAGTATCTTTCTCCTAGCATTCATGTATCAATTTCAAAGGATTCTGATTGTCTCTGCTTGATTAACAATCACTGTTGCATTAGAGATGACCAGGATTGGGTTATAACAGAACAAGACTGACAGACAACCAACCACTCATAACAGGGAAGGGATGGTTCCCCAAATGAAGTAAAAAGTTGACATGTATGTATTTTTCTACCAGGCATAACCTCCAAAAACTCAATTTGAATTAGACTGGTGATGATTTTACATTTTGAAAATATTTGACTTCCTATAAAACAAGTATTTGTTTTTAGTTATTACTACTTCTTAAAATGAATACCATATGAAGTTGACTTAAATTTTCCTAAACTTCAAGTCGTGCACTTTCATTCTAATATTCAAATACTTATTTTATGCTGTCTTACCAATCATGATTTAAAAATTTGTCAATTTTGCTCACAGTTTTTCAAGGTGGAGTAATCAAAATGTGGGTCAGTTATCATGTAACAGCCTCTTGTTTACTTCATTAAATTTGAAGCTTTCATTCTTCATCATATTTTTTTCTGAGTAACTTGGGTCAAATATAATAAGGAAAACTTAGCATTCAGCACTTACTTTCTCTATTCAGGAACTACACAGCACCCATGTGAATCTGAAGTGTAAGAGATCAAACAAATGTTATGAAGAAAGAAATTACACACGTAAATGAACAAAAAAAATGGTAATCAAATATCTCAAGTCAGCTTTGTTGCTCCCTTCTCACTGCAGTTGTTAGATATTAACTTCTAAAAAATTGGTACATGCAAGAGAACAAAACTGGACCGCTTTCTTACACCATATACAAAAATAAACTCAAAATGAATTAAAAGACTGCAATGTAAAAATGGAAACCATAAAACTCCTAGACTAAAACATAGGCAGCAAACTCTTAGACATCAGTCTTAGCAGTATTTTTTGGATCTGTCTCCCCAGGAAAGGGCAACAAAGCAAAAAAACGTGTGGGTGGAGGAACGACATCAAACTAAAAATCTTTTGCATAGCAAGGAAACCATCAACAAAAGAAAAAGGCAACCTACTGAATGGGAGAAGATATCTGCAAATGATACTCCCAAAAAAGGTTAATATCTAAATATAGAAAAACTCACACAACTCAGTATCAAAAAAAAACAATCCAATTAAAAATTGGGCAGAGGACCTAAGTAGACATTTCTGCAAAAACATACAGACAGCCAACACACACATGAAAAAGATGCTCAACATCACATCATCAGGGAAATGTGAATCAAAACCATAATGAAATATCACTATGCCTATCAGAACAGCTATTATCAACAGGACAAGAAATGACAAGTTGTCAGCAAGGATGTGGAGAAAATGTAACCCTCATGCACAAAATATTGCACCCACTATGGAAAACAGTATGGAAGGTCCTCAAACAATTAAAAATAGAACCACCATATGATCCAGAAATTGTACTTCTGGGTATTTACCTGAAGGAAACAAAAATACTAACTCAAAAAAATTTATGCATTCTATGTTCACTGCAGCCAATATGGAAGCAACCTTAGTGTCCATCAATAGATGGATAAAGAAAATGTGGTACACATACACACACAATGAAATATTACTCAGACATAAAAAATGAAATGTTGCCATTTGCAAAAACATGGATGGACAGAGAGGGAATCATGCTGAGTGAAGTCAGTCAGACACAGAAAGACAAGTATTTTATGATTTCACTAACATAGGGAATCTAAAAACAAAACAAACAATTAAAACAAAAAAGAAACAGACTCAGATACAGAGAATAACTGGTGTTCCCAGAGAGGAGGGGGGTGAGTATGGACAATTAAAGGGAAGGGGATTAAAAAAAATGTGTGTCTTTGTGAAAACCAGCCCTGAAAAGAGAGCTTCTACTAGTAAAGTTCATGGAAGAACATGGTTATGATTACTAAAATAATAGTTTAGCTTAATATAGTCTACTTCAGCTACTTCAATTACATACAGAATCTTATTCCTGATTTACTGTTATACTTGCAGGTACACTTACTCATTTAGTGAGGGGAATTGTGATAGTGCGTTATCCCAGGACCAATCCATCACAAACAGCAAGAGACACTTGTGTTTCAAGGAGAGAGAAACCATGTTTCTCTACAAGGGAACAGTATTTCCCATTGAGTTTGTAAAGCTTTCCTTATAATACCACAGATTTGTTGGCAGATTTTTTTCCATCTTTCTGTTGACACCAGGATATTCAGATGATTGTCTCCAGGACACTAGTCGTAACTCTATAGTGATTCCCAAGTTTCTTTTTTGACTCATTATGTAGATGCCAGTGATCACCATATAAATATATAGGACAGTTTTCTTTAGGTGCATTACTTTACACTTACTAGAGCAAAATACAAATATTCTTCTGGCCATTTATATAGTTTCTACCATATATATCTCTATTGTTCTTTACCCAGAAGCCCTTAATGCCATCATTATACATAGAAGGATGACATAGTTAAAAATATCTTTAGCTTTCTAATGAAATGTTATTAAACTATAAAACCTACTTTTTTTGCTTACATTAAAATGAAAATTCATGAGTATTTCTTTTTATTTTGGCCAAAAATAAAACTATAACTTGCATGTAACTATTTCACTTAATTCTATCTAATATTAAAAATAGATTAATGCTTAAAGACTATACTGTAGTACTTCAATCTTTACTGTACCTCTTTCTTCAAGGAACAAAAGGCACACAATTTAATGCTTGGAGAAAGCCACAATCAGGAACAGTGATCAAAAGAAGAGATGGTATCTGGAAATGAAGACCAAGATTTTAAAACTTCAGCTGCAAAAACTGTCAATAAAATGTTTTTATACTCTTGATTCAATTACACTTCACACTTAACTTATGTACCTAAATTTAGAAGGACAAAAACCTCTCTTCACTTAGACAAATATCCCACTAATGATACCTAGTGATTCCGTCATAAATTTACAAGTCACAAAACTCAAAGCTTAGCCTCAATCTAATTCAGTATTTTCATTTATTACAAGATAGGTGGTATGAATCTCCCCTGAAGTCACAAAGCTGAACCAGAATCTGGATCTGATTCCAACCCAGATATACTACCACTACAATGCTACCTCTTAATATTCACTTCTGATATCCATAATTCCATGAAAATTGTTATGTGAAGGTAATATACCATATAAATCTGGAACTCAGAGCCTACATACTTAGGATCTGAGAATTAATAAAAATTTCAACTTTTCTATAACTCTTTTCTCCTGCTTATGGTGCTTTGCCAAAAAACTTACAGTAGAGAACCGGAAGGAAACTGGGCAAGATTCAAGGTTTTTATCATTAAAAAAAAAAGAAGTGTATTAAGTGATCTAAACCACACAATGCTCAGTAAGAACAATTTCAAACAGAAAGGTAAACAATAAAAGAACATGTTTAAAATATATTTTCAAGTCAAACTGTAGATTTATGCTAAAATATATTCCCTCTGAAATTTTCAAGGTAAGAAAACTTTTGGGATCAGGGTCTACGTTACCAGAGAGGACAGGATTCAAAGTATGGTAATGATAAAAAATCTCAAGCATTTAAAAGCTCATGCATTATCAATGTGCACCGTAGGCATTCATTGTAGTTGCTGTCCTTTCATCCTTTCATAAAATCAGTTTATAAAACATTTCTAATTGATATTTATACTTCCTTTCACAGGAACAAGGAAAAATTTGGACGTGCAAAACAGGCAAATACCTAAATTTTATCCATCCCTCAACTCCCCTTTTGTTAACAGTTTGCTTGATCTGGGCCTCATCTTATGAGATTTTTAACAAAAATCTCTAAGGTCTACTATGCCTCACTATACCCATGAAATGCTAAAACCCTGAACATGTTAATACAATACAGTGTCTTTACAATTTCAGAAAAATATAGTTTTGCAGAAAGAATCCTTTTCTAATGATTTGCAGTTAAAATTCTGAAAACTATCAGGTTATTTCACTGAATCAATTTAAATGGCTTCTATCTGTTCACCCTGAGGATACTAACTTTAGAAAACACTCAAATTGGATTCCTTTCTTCATAAAAAACAATTTAAGAATATCAGTAAACTAGGCCTAACACAAATGCTCAAGTTAATGAAATTCCTACCCTTATGTAGTTTGGTGTCTCCATGTCTTATCCTTGTGACAACCGTACAAGTTCAACATTCCTATTTTCCTTAAACACTGACTTATCTTCTTTTCCTAGGGCTTTTTAAGACTTTCGATATCCAAATACCCGCAACTGGTTTTTGCTAAAATAGCTCACAAATCCTAAACTCCCCCAAGTTTAACGTAATAAAGAAACTGAACCTTAACTTTTGTATTCTGAACCTTGAAACTACCATACCTGCCTCGTTAGTCTACTTAAGAGTTATAAACATTTACCTTACATACATTCACCCTATGTATCTGCAATTACCATAGCCATCTAGGAAGAGACTGTTCTGCTTGACAATGAGGACACCATGTTAAGAGCAGACTCAAAATGGACCCTACTAGTGAGAAAGCCAGCTACAAAGAAATCCATATGCCTTTGGGTGTGGTTGGGGTCTGCAAGGAAGAGCGCCTTTGGCCAACTCTGTAGAAGGGAGCGCGCCAGAGAGCTGAGCATTATCTGCAAGAAAAAAACCTCCAAGGATCATAGACTGGACCCACAATGGGGACGCCGTCGAGTCGGGCTGCCGTGCGCCTGCGAACCTACAGCTCGAGGGGTGCGGTCTGAGGGGTGCCCATGCTGCCTCCACCAGCCCTGGAACGCGCAGAGAGGATGCTTCGAGCGCCCCGCGCCCCGCTCCGTCCCAAACACCGCGCCGGATCCGCCCCTTCCTCCGGGGTTCGGCTCCCCTCGGGCGCGCGGAGGCACACGGTTGCCGCACACCCGCTCGGGTTCCAGTGCCGTGGGAGTAGAGTTCAAAAAGCCGGACGTAACGCAAGCCGAGGCTCGGAGCGGAAGGTTAGCTCTAGCAGCCCGCAAAGCGCCGAGTAAAAGAGCCGACTTCTCTAGAAAAACTTTGCGGCAAGTTAGGCGGAAGCGCTGACTAGCCGGGACTATTTAGCAGGAGCTTCCTATCGCAAGAGGCGTATCCCTGAGCCGCTTCAGGGGACACTGACACCCCGCAAACTCGCACTTTGTCCTCTGGCTGGCCCTCTAGAAGTCCCAGCATGCTAACAGGTCTGGGAGGTTCCGCTCACAGGGAATACCTGTCGTGGTCCCCATTGCCTGCGAGTCCCTGATGGCGGCCATTACGCTTCCATCCGGGTATTGCCGAAAAGCCGATCACAGCGCTACCGGGAGCGCTTGCTGCGGCGGAGGGATCCGTCGGGCTGCACCTGAAGCGAGCGGAAGAGGACGGAGGCCGATAGGGCCCGCCTTCCAGCCTGGCGAGACTAGGCCATTGAGCTGTGTTCGTCGCTGACCTCTCAAGTTAGCGCGCCTCCACGTTGCCCGCCACGCCAGTGATCTAAGCCCCCTTTGCACACCAGCAGCTGGAGAGCTCCTACTGCCAATGGAATGGAAGACAAACCTTCACTCTCAGCTCTTCAGAGTAGACACCAAAAGCAGGAACTGTGCTCTTGGCAAGCCCTTGCTGACTGGGAATGGGCTCAACTCAGATTGTAATCATTTCCGGCTTTGCAAATGGCGTCTCCCCACCCTTTACTTTTGACACGCGGGTTTTAGCAGCCACTGCAGCCCACACCACTGAAATAAACTACCACAAGCAGCTCTGGAAGACCTACCGAATTCCAGACACGTACATATTTAATAAGTGATATGAAAACTATTGTTGCACCAGGGCAGCCGTTCATTCTCATCAAAGGAATCCTTCCGCCACATGACACAACAGGGCTGTACCAAGAGGTCATTTAATGTTATGACTGGGTTTCCCCCAAACGCCAGGATGGCCCCACTTCTCTCCTTTTGAGCATTTTTTAAATCCAGCCTGTTAATTGTTCTCACTATATAAACTTACTGCCTTAAAAAAAATTATGTGTATGTATATATATAGAGAGAGACAGACACACGGGGAAAAAAAATGAAGAGATACATCAAAATATTAAAAGCAAAACTACGATAGAATTTTTGTCTTCTATTTTTTGTTCCCTATTTTCTAAAGCGATATGTATGGCGTTTTTCTTTTTTTAAGTTTAAAAGTTTATCATGAACATTTTTCATTGTCTTAGAGTTTGAAAATGCCTATAGCCATACACAAGATATCCTTCAGCCTTTTTATTAAGAAAGCACAGGGAAATCCTCGCTTTGTCTTTAGGGAACATTCTTATCACTGTCTTGTTTACTCAATGCCTCTTGGAATAAAAATAAGCAGTAATCCACTTGTAGCTTAAGTCTGTTAGATGTGCTCCATATATGTCGTATTCCTTTGTGTGTATAAAACACAGGAGAAATCTGGTAGTAGGGAAAGGAGACGCCATTATGGAATGAGAAACGTGTTCACAAAGTGGATTCATTTGCAGTGAACATCATCCTCCTTTCTTTGTTCTTCTTTCCATGCAAGCACATTCATACACATCACAGAGGAAAGAAAAATGATCAGACTTTATTTTTTTCTAATAGCAATAGAAGAAGATAATTGGGAACAAGGACAGAGTTGTTTGTTTTGTGTTTTGATGTAACGTTTGTGTTTTGTTTTATTCATTAAGAAATCTCACCCCTCTCCTCTGCAGTATTCATATTATAACTTCCTTGTTACTTATATACATTCAACTACAAAACCTTGCAAACCTGCATTTATGGTTCGGAAGAATTGGTAGTGTATGTATGTTTAAAAAAAACTTTTATTTTTTATAATATTAAAAAACTAAATAAATTATTGTGGAGAACTTAAGGGTAATCAAGTTGCTCATAATGTGGACTAGAAACAGGGCTCAGCAATTGCTTTGGGGTCACTAGTCTCTCAGTTCTCAGGTTCTTTCATTTTTCTCTACTTTAGTTCATATACTAAAGAACACTCAAAAAAATAAAGAACACTCACTAGTGGACACATACTAACTAGGGCCTGGTTTTCAATCTGACCCAAATACACATTACCTGAAAGAGGAGCACAAGCTCTCAAGACACATGAGAAGAAAAATCAACAGAAAAGAGGTATCAAACCAAACAACATACACCATCTGACAAAGAATTATTAGAACAGACAGACTAGACTTTAAAATAAATATGCTAAGAATACATAAAGATATGAGGGAAGATAAAAGTACACAAAGCAAATAGAAATCATTAAAAATTTTAGAAATATTAAAAGACAGAAGCAAAAAAGTTCTGTCTTTTCAGGGAGAATAATCTTTTCCAATAAACTTGATATTTCATTGGCCAGGACATAATCACATACTCTCCTCTACCACAACGGAAATCACAAAGGAAAACAGATTACTGTGATTGACTTAAACAACTCATGATTTAGACCCTGGAACTGGGCAAATGCCACCTCAGAAAAAATAGTAGTTAACTAGCAAGGAGGAAGGATGAATAATTTTTTATTGCTATTAAGGATGCATTGCATCTTCTAATACCACAAAAAAGAGAGAGAAACAAGCATTATGGAAGAACAAAAGAGTGCCCATGAAGTAGTCTTAAAAATTCACCGGAAATACAGAGGAACATATTAAACTACACCATGGGGATAAAAATCAGCCATGAGCTTTGGGAGACTGGACAAGACAAATCACTTGTTTTCTCAACTGAACAAAAAATTGCAGAGAAAAAAATAGATTGAAGGGAAACCTATAGATGAAAAGAGGCCTAAACTACATATAAATTAATCACTGTATGTGGAAGTTAGTTACTTGGGTTCTGATTCAAACAGACAAAAACATAAAATGTACGGGACAATTGGAAATTTGAAAACTGAGGATATTTGATGAGATTAAGAATTTCTTGTTAATTTTTCAGGTGTAATACATATGTTTCTATGTTTTAGAAATTTATCATTTAGAGATACAAGCTGAAAGATTCACAGATGAAATTCATAATGTGCCTGAGATTTACTTGAAAATTGAGAAGTAGAGCTGTAGGTGAGGGTATAGACAAGATTGGCCTAGATTGATAATTGTTGGCCTTGTAAGATGGGTAGCAAAGAAACCCATTGTAAAATTGTCTACTGTTTGCATATGCATTACTTTATCACATTTTCCATGGTAAAATATTTTTTAAAGTTGGCAGAAAGGGAAGAGAAGCTAACAGAAGGAGACCCCATAATCAAGCCATATTTTTATTTCATTGATTTCCTAACAGAAGAGGAAACCTAGAGGGACAACTAGACCACAGTAGAAAAAGGAGACACTATCCTGAAAATCAGTTTTTCATTTACTAAATAAATCAACTGAGAGTGAAAAATATGTCCATAGTTCACAGGTCTTCACTTGAACTAATTCTGTCACAAAGATGGCCGTTACTCAACCCAAGAAACAGGGATATGCAAAAGGAACTGCCCGCAGGACAAAGGGCAGAGATCCAACAGAATTAGATGGAAAAAAAAAAAAGCCCATATGTAGACTGGAATTATACCACTGTCTATTTTCTCCCTCTAGTGAAGTGGAGGAACTAAAAAACATATATTGAGATTGACATTTTGGGGTCTTTCAATAAAATTTTAAGATTCCCCAATGAATCCCACCAGTCAGCAACCAATCTGGTTAATGTTTCATTAATTGCCTCACCTTTAAATATAAACTTCAGGGAGCCAAGGAAAACCAGAAATTCAAGAAAAGGCTCTGAAGAAAGAAAGTCAATGCAGCAAGCAGAAGAAGCAAAACGAAACAAAAGCAACTATAATAGTTCTAGATAGATAAGAAAGTTGTATCTATGAAAAAAGAGGAGAAATACTATGAAAAGGAGATATCCTGAGGCCAAGAAAGTCCTCTTCAAAATCAAAACTATGCTCTAACACATTCCATAAAGTTCTGAAAATAAAATTGTAAAAATGTTTTTTCAAAATAGAAAAAAATTCAGAATTAAAAAAGAGAAAAAATTAAAAAATAAAACCTAACAACCAATTAATAAGAGTTTCAGCAAATGAGGAAAGAGAAATAAGAAGAAATGATTAAATAAATAACACAAGATAATGTCCCAGAACTGAAGTACATGGATTTCCATACTGAATTTATTCACTGAATGCCTGCCAAAATGACCACACCAAGACACACCACTGTAGAATTCAGAACATCGGGATATAAAAAACCTAAAATCTTTCAGAGAGAAAAGTCAGGTCACATGCAAAAGAATTGTAAGCGAAAACAGAATTAGATTTCTCAACAATAACACAAATAACTAGACAACAAGGCAGTAATCCCATCAAATTCTGAAAACCTCAATTTTTTTTTCCAACATAGGGTCCTATAACCAGTCGAAGTATAAATTAAATACGATAGTAGAATCAAGACATTTTCAGAAAGTGAAATTCTCAAAAATTTACCTCTTTTGCATTTTTTCCCAAAGAAGTAATGTTTCATTAAAATAAGGTAGACAGTCAAGAAAAAGGAAAGCATCAAACCCAGGAGATAGGAGATGTTTATCAGGAGAAAGAACAAGAACATCCCTGGAAGCAGGAAGAAATGAAACACAAATAGATTGATATTTTAAAAGAATCTATCAAAAATATGAGAAAATCTTGGAATAGCCATTGAGACAACATTATAGACTGGATAAAATCTACAGTGGCTAGAAAATGATGACATGGTGAAAGAATAATTACACATAAGCACACAATCATATTGCATGATTTCATTTATACAAGGTTAAAAAAACAAGATGAACTAATTTATAGTTAATAGAAGTCAGGAAAGTGATTACCTCTGGGGAGGGGAGAGTATGGAGTGATTTGGAGGAAGTATGAGGGTTTCAGAGGTGCTGACAATATTTTTACCTCTGTGGTGATTACATAGGTGTGTTTACTTTGAGAAAATTAATTGTACTATGTGTAATTTGTCCACTTCTCTTTATTTAAAATATATTTCATTAAAACATTATTTTAAATGAACTACTCACTCTCTCTAGGACAACTATAAAAACAGCAGTTCTTGGCATCCATGTATGGCAGATGCCCTCACAATAATTGCTGACTCTGCTACTTGCTTACCCCTGTGAAATCATGTTTTCTCTTGTCTCCAGTTGAGCATCTTCTCCACCAGATTGGGAATATTTTTAAAATGATTTTGAAACTTTAGGCAGCATTTTTCCAGGACTCGGTACTGGGAGATGTTTCTCTACACATATAATCTACAAAAGAATTTTTCAAAAGGCAACAATTTATTTAAATTCACACACATATTTTCTCTGAAATGTGATTCAATATTACTTTTATGAAAGCATGAGTATTTCTTCTAGGAAAGCTGGCCACTGAAGCATGATTCTACTAAAATACAACTCTCACTACAAATGTGACTGTGAAATTTACAGTGAAAACACTGGCTCTGCAAAAATATTCTGTACCCAGCTATGCATATCTATGCTGCATTAAAATATTGAATATAAAACAAGTGTTTGTGAAATCTTCATATTCCTTAAGAGGAAGAAGAAAATGACAATCAACAAGGCTAAGTTTCTATTTTAAGGTTATTTATTATTACTCTATGTCAAAGACTTTCCTAACAACTGGAATATGAGCAGGGCAGCACTGAAATGAATACAGATGACTTTCTGTGGAATTTCATTTACGTGAGATGAAATTTAAAAATATTGAAAGTTACTAGAAATGTTTCCTTTGAAACAAGACTATAATAGTTTACTACTAATAAATACAGTCTCGGAGTCATCAAATAGAGATGGAATTATTTGGCAGTGAAGGAGACAGAAAAAATGTTTTGAGATGACCTTTTACCATTTTTCCTTCCTACTATAAGATCAGAGATATTTAAATAGCTGGAAAAAATGTACACACAATATACTTGCAACTCAGTGATGCCACCACTGACACATGGTTTTTAAGATATCACTTTATAAATGTTAAATGTTATTTCATTTTCTATTTTTCATTTGAAATTAGATTTTATCCATTTTGGGGTAGTGCTTAGGTATTTTCAAATGACTTATTATTAGTTACCACTCTTAAAATTAATATTCAAATGTAAAGCAGTTTTAATTTCATTTTTTTAAATTTGTGTTTTGCATGTTATTTTATAACATATGTATAGGTTGTTGTATTTGAAATATGTTTAATATTTAGTTTTCCTATTTTAAAAATGTCATTAATCTTGAAAAATTTAAAGAAAATACCCATATCTTAATACATATCAAGTGAAATGCAATCCTATCTATATTGTCATTTTGTCGTGGTTTTGGAAGCATGTAAGGGAATTGTGCATTCTAGGAAATGTGTTGAGACTTTCTTTGTCTTAAATTGTGTTCAAGTTTTGTAAGTATTCCATTTGTTTATTCTTAGCTGTTTAAGTGCAGGAATATATAAATTAGGTAAAGCTTGCTGTTTTATTCTTCTGCTTGCTCTTTCAGTTTCTTATAGAGGAGTATTAAAATCTTAGCCTTGTTGATTGCCATTCTCTTCTTCCTCTTAAGGAATATAAAGATTTCACCAACACATTTTTCTATGTGGTTGCACATTTTATTGATTTACAGGGGTCCTTTAGATACAATATTCTAGATATGAGTTATTTATAGACGAAATGTGTGGTAAATATATTCTCCCTCTTTGTGTCTTGTTTTCAGTCTCCTTCCCCCACCCAAGCTTTTTTGAGCTATAATTCATAGACAAAAAAACTGCACATAATTAATACATATAATTTTGTAAGTTGGACATATGTGTCCATTCATATTACTATGACCACAATCAATATAATAAACATACCCATCACCTCCAAAGTTTCATTGTGTTCCTTTGTGGTTTGTTTTGTCCTGTGGTAAGAACACTTAATATGATATCTACCCTCAACAAAATTTTAAATGCATAATACCACATTGTTACCTATAGGCACTATGTTGTACAGCTGATTTCTGGGAGTTGCACATCTTGAAAAGCTGTAACTATAATTATTGAACACCTCCTCTTATCTCCCTCCTCATATCCTCTGGTAACCACAATTCACACAGGTTTGGCTCTTTTACATGACTTATGTAAGAGGAACCATGCAGTATTTTTCCTCCTGTGACTGACTTACTTTGCTTAGCATTATGTCTTTCAGGTCCATCCATGTTGTCCTAAATGTTAGTATTTCCTTTAGTATTATCTTTTAATGAACAGAACTTTTAAATTTTAATGTAAGCAGATTTACTGGTATGTCCCTTTGGAGTTAGTGTGCTTTTATGTTGTTTAAGAATTAAATGAGGATGTGGAGAAAAAAGGAGTTCTTGTGCACTGTTGGTGGGAACGTTAACTGGTGCTGCCACTGTAGAAAACAGTAAGAAGGGTCCTCAAAAAATTCAAAACAGAACTACTATATGATCCAGCAAATCCTATTCTGGGAATGTATCTGAAGGAAATGAAAACACTGACTCAAAAAGGTATCTTCAGCCCCATGCTCCTTGCAGCATTATTTACAATAGCCAACATGTGAAAACCACCTAAATGTCCATTGATGGATGAATGGGCAAAGAAAATGTGATATGTATATGAATATTATCTAGCCACAAAAAAGAAGGAAATGTTGCCATTTGTGACAACATGGATGGGCCTCAAGGACATAATGCTAAGTGAGGTAAGTCAGAGAAAGACAAATACTGTGCGCTCTTACATGTGGAGTCTTTTTTTTTTTTTTAATGGATTCATAGATAGAACAGATTGGTGGTTGTCAGGGGCAGAATATTGGGGAGAGTGTTGTATTTGAAATGGGTGAAAGTGCTCAAAAGGTACAGACCCCCACTGAAAAGATACACAAGTCCAGGAAATGTGATGTATATCATGGCAACTATAGTTAATAAAACTGTATTGCATATTTGAAAGTGGCTAAAAGAACAGATCTTAAAAGTTCTCATTAAAAGATAAACATTTGTGACTGTGTGTTGTTAGATGTTAACTAGTCTTATTGTGGTAGATGATTTCACAATATATAAATATATAAATATATTAAATCGTGGTTTGTATCTCACATCTTCTGATATGTAAATGCAGCAAGAAAAAAAAAGACATATCATATTAAAAAGAGCAACAATTAGGATGAGTATTGACTTTCCAAGGGAAAAATAGCATATTACCCATAAAAGACTGAGAATATATTGACAATCTATAATTGTGTATTAAGCAAAAATATCTTTAAGTTATCAAGGGCAAAATGAAGACATTTTAAGATGAAATCTGAAAAAAATTCACAACAAATTAACCCTCATTCAAGGGTTCTAAAACATAGTTTAGAAAGACAGTGATTCCAAAACTGAGTGTGGGCAGAACTAGAAAACAATATATATATATATATATATATATATATATATATATGTAAGAGGTAAACATGTAGGTAAATCTAAAGAAACATTGACTATATAAAACAATAACAATGTCTAGTTGTTTAAGGTCAAAACCAATATGGTACCCAGCATATATATCAAAAGGGACTGCTTTGAATAGAAGGGTTCTGTGCTCTTTTTATTCCTTTTACTAGCACAAAGGTATAACATGTAACTTCTGTTGATTTAAATATGCTTGTTAAAATGTAAAGGGTAAGTTTTTAAAATGAAATAATGCGAATTTTCTGTTAGGAGAAGGGGAAACCAAAACACAATAGGAGACTAAAAGCAAGCACACTAGAGGTAGAGGATATTGAAGATTCATAAATGTGCAGCTACAGTAAACAGTAAACATAACATAACTCCTAGTTAGATAAACAAAACCCTCATACTAAAGGTGTAATTGTCATAATTCCTATTACCTAATACTCACGTCCAGCTTTCAACAAAAAATTATGAGACATGCTAGAAAGAAAAAAAGTCTGAAGAGACAAAGCAATCAAAAAAATAGATGTAGATATAGCAGAGATTTGGGAATTTAAAATAACCACAATTAATGTGCCAAGGAATTTAATGGAAAAGGTTAATAACATGCAGAACAGATGAATAATATAAGAGAGATTGAAACCTAAGAAAGAATCAAATAAAAATATCAAAAATCAAAATAACTGTAATAGAACTAATGAATGTTTTTGATAGGCTTACAAGAAATTGAACATGATTGAGGGAAAAGTCAGTGAGCTTGAAGATAGGTCAGTAGAAACTTCCCAAACTAAAATGCAAGAAGAAAAAAATAATGAAGAGAAATGGAGAATATCTAAGAACTGTGTGATAACGACAAAAAACATATCATATGCATAACTGAAATTCCAGAACAAAAAGAAATAGAGAAAGGAGTGGAAGAAAGATTAAAAGTAATGGCAGAGAATTTTCCAAAGTTCATGATAGGCACCAAATCAAAAATACAGGCAGATTAGAGAACAAAGAGCAAGATAAATACAAAAGAATTTACAGCTTTACATATCCTAATCAAACAGCAGAAAACCAAAGAGAAAATTTTGAAAGAATTGAGGCATGACATAAAAAGAAAGGGGCCAATTCTCCAGGAAGACATTCATTCTTTCATACACGCTAAAGACATACATTCTTTAGCGTGTATGTGCCCAGCAACAGAGTGTCAAAATATGTGAGGCAGAAATAGACAATCCATTATTATACTTGAAGACTTCAACATAAATTTATAAATAATTGCCAAATCCAGCAGGTAGAAAATCAGTAAAAATAGAGCTGAGCTGAACAGCACCACCAATCAACTGAATCTAATTGATATTTGCAGAAAACATAATCCAACAACAGCAGAATCCATTTTTACTTTCAAGCTCACAGGAAATATCCACCAAGACAGATTACTTCTGGGCTATAAAACATACTTGAATAAATTTAAAAGAATAGAAATCATACAAAGAACGCTCTCAAACCACAACAGAATTAAACTAGAAATCAATTACAGAAAGCCAGAAAATCCCAACATATTTAGAGATTAAGCAATAAACTTCTACATGACACATGAATCAAAGAAAAAGCCTAAAGAGAAATTTTAAAATATTTTAAATGAATATATGTTACTAAAATTTGTGGGATGTAGCAAAAGCCATGCTTACAAAGAAACGTATGGCATTGAATGCACATGTTAGAAAAGAAGAAAGACCTAAAATCAATAATCTAAGTTTCCAATTGGGAAATTAGAAAAATAAGAGCAATATAACCCTAAAGTAAGTGGGGGGAAAAGAAATAAGAAAAATTAGAGCAAAAATCAATGAAACTGAAAAAAAAAGAGAAAAATCAACACCACCAAAAGCTGGTCCTTCGAAAAGATCAATAAAATTGATAAACCTCTAACCAGGCTAATGATGAAAGAGAAAAGAAAGAAAGCACTAATATTAGAAATCAAAAAGAGGCAGTCACTACAGATCCCCAAAATATGAAAAAGATAATAAAGGAATATTCTGAACAACTCCGTGCCACAATTTGATCATTTAGCTGAGTAGACCAATCCTTGAAAGAGGCAATATACCAAAACTCACACAAGTAAAAACAGATAATCTGAATAGCCTCATATATATTAAAGAAATTGAATTAGTAATGAATAAACAAAGAGTCAAGATGGTTTTACTGTTAAATTCTACAAAACATTTAAGAAAGAAATAATATTAATTTTCTACAATCTCTTTCAAAAATAGAAGCAAAGGGAACATTTCCCAATTCATCCTATAAGGCCAGAATTACCCTACTCCCAAATACAGATGAAGACATTACAAGACGAGAATGCTATATATATCAATATCTTTATGAATATGTATACAAAATTCCTCAACAAAATATTTGCAAATTGAATCCAGCAGTGTACAAGAAGAATTATGTACCATGAATAGCCAAGTGGGTTTATGTCAAACACACAAGGCTGGTTTAGTATTCAAAATTTAATTAATGCTATCTATCATATCAACAAGCTCAAAAAGAAAAATCATATGATCATGTCAATGGATGCAGAAAAAGCATTTGACAAAATACAGTGCCCACTAAAGATAAAAACTCCCAGCAAACTAAGGATAGAGGGGAAATTCCTAAACCTAGTAAAGAACATACACAAAATACCTGTAGCTAACATGATATACTTAATGCCGAGAAGCTAGATGGTTTCTGCTAAGATCAGGAGTGAGCCAAGGCTCACTCCTCTCACCACTCCTGTTCAACGTCATACTGAAAGTCCTAGATAATATAATAAGACAAGAAAACAAAATAAAATATATACAGTTGGAAGAAAGTAATAAAACTTTCTTTGTTTGCAGATGACATGATTGTCTATATAGAAAATCCCACAAAATTGATCAAAAGATCCCCTGAAACTAACAAATGATTACAGTAAGGTTTCAGAATACAACATTAATATGTAAAAGTAAATTGATTTCCTATATTCTAGCAATGAACAATTGAAATTTGAAATAAAAAATAATACTATTTACATTAGCAACATAAAATGAAGTACTAGGAGTAAATCTAACAAATTACAATATCTACACAAGGAAAACTACAAAATTGGGTGAAAGAAACCAAAGAAAATCTAAATAAATGGAGAGATGTCCCACTTCCTGGATAAGAAGAATCAATATTAAGATGTCTGGTTTTCCCAACCAAATATCTTAATATTTTACCAGCCAAATATTCCCAATCTGATCTACAGAATCAATGCAATTCCAATCAAAGTAACTCAAAGAAGTTATTTTGTGGATATCAACAAGCTTAAGTTTAAATGGAAACTCAAAAGACCCAAAATGGTCAACAAAAAACTAAGGAGGAAAAATAAAGAAGGAGAATTGACATGTCTGACTTAAAGACTTACTATAAAATAGTTAAGACAGTGTAGTATCAATAAAAGACAAATAGGTCAATGAAGCACAATAGAGAGCCCATGAGTAGATATACATACACAACTATACTCAACTGATCATTGATAAAGGAGCAAAGGTATTTCAAAGGACAAAGGCTAGTCTGTCAACAAATGGTGCATGAACAACTGGATATCCACACTCAAAAAAGAAAAAGAATCTAGACATAGATCTTACACTTTTCACAACTTAAAACTTAAAATGGATCATAGATCAAAATGTAAAGTGCAGAACTATAAAAATTCTAGAAGATAACACAGGAGAAAATCTAGGTGACACTGGGTTTGGCAATGACTTTTTAGATATAACACCAAAAGTATGATCCATGAAAGAAAAAAACTGGTTAAGTTGGACTTCATTAAAATTTAAAACTTCTGCTCTGTGAAATACATGTTAAGAGAATGAAAAAACAAGCCAGTTGGGAAGAAATATTTGTAAAACTTACATCTGATAAAGGACTTGTATTGAAACAATCAAAGAAGCCTTAAAACTTGACAGTAAGAAAGCAAACAATTCAATTTAAGAATACGCTAAAAGTCTGAACAAATACTTCATCAGAGAAGATTCACAGATGGCATATAAGCATATAAGATTCTAAACATCACATATAGTTAGGGAAATACAAACTAAAACAACAATGAGATAGCACCATACACCTATCAGAGTGGCTCAAATCCAAAAACTGACCATACTATGTACGGGGAAGATGTGGAGCAACAGGAGCTTTCATTTATGACTGGTGGGAATGCAAATGACAGCTGTACCATTTAAGTCCATTTGCCAGTTTTTTCACAAAGCAAAACATATGATCCAGGACTTGCCCTCCTAATTATTTACCCAAATGAATTGTAAAGTTATCTCTACACAAAATCTACATATGAATGTTTATAGCAGCTTTTTCATAATCGCCAAAAACTGGCAGCAACCGAGATGTTTTTCAAAAGGTGAATAAAATGATGAACAAACTAGTACATTCATGTGAAAGAATGTTGTTCAGTGATAAAAAGAAACGTGAAGCCAATCTGAACAAGTCTAAGAGGGTCTCCAGTAGAATCTTGAATAGTAGTGGTGATAGAAAATTTATCCACACATCAATTCTGTGTCATAACTTTGATGAAAGTGCTTCTAAATTTAACCATTAGTATGTTTTTATGGGTTTCGGATTAAGGAGATATTAAGTTTTTTTCTTATCCTATTTTGTTAAATTTTTTTCTTCATGAATACATTTTAAGTATCATTAGTTTTCCTAATTCCTTAACCACTGAAATGCTCGTATTTTTAATTTTGTCTGTTGATATGGTGAGTTACATTAATAGAATTTTAGTTGTTGAACCACTGTTGAATTTCTAATATAAACTTGGTTGTGATGTATTTTTTAGTATGTTGTTTGATTCATTCTGTTGATACAGCATGTTTACATCCATGTTCAGAAGTGAAATTTGGCTGTATTTGTTCTTTACTGATCCCATATGACCTCATAAGAGTATTGGGTTCTGTTTCCTCTTTTTTTTATTTTTAAGTAAACTTTTCAACCATTTGTATAACATAGTGATTAGTAGTTCTTTGAAAGTTAGAACTACCCATAAGCTTATCTAGAGATGGTGTCTTTATTGTACAGGGTAGAAATTTTAATAATTATGATTTGGGGATGATTATTTGTTTCCTCAGATTTTCTAAACTTGCTTGATCTGTATTTTCCCAGGAAAAAAATATTTTTCATTTAGAATTTACAAATTTATTGAATATAGCCACTCAAATTATTCTCCTAGAACTTTTAGCTCTATTATAGCTGTTTTTCCCATTTCATCCTTTTTCTTTGCTTTCTCTATCTTTATATTTGTTTATTATTTTATTTATTATTTATTTACTTATTTATATTTTAAATTTAAAAATTGGTTTATTCTATGTATTCTATTTTTATTCTTTTAAAATAAAATAACTTCTGGGGGTATTATTTATTTTTCTTGTTTTGTTTGTTAAATATTTAAATTCCACTTTCATGTTTATTATTTTCGTCTATGGCCTTTGGGTTTACTCTATGTTATTTTTAGCTTTGTGAATTAAGTGCTTCAGCTTATTTATTTTTCATATTTCCTGTGTCCTAATATGTAAAGACTATAAATTTTTCTCTAAAAGCTCCACTTAAGCTGCATCTCACTAATTATTTTTAAGTAGTGATTTCATTTTCTTACATTTCTAAACATTTGATAATTTCTTTTTTGAAATCTAGTTTGGACCATGTGTTATTTAGAAGTGAGAACTTTGTTTTCAAAATTAATTTTTAAACTATTTTTTGCATTGATTTCTAGTTTTATTTCATGTTGGTCAAGAGCATTTTTTCTATACTATGTTTTTAAAATGGTGAAGATTCTTTTGTGTCTCAATATAGAATCAATTTTTGTAAATATTTTGTGCATATTTGAAAAGTACATTATTTTCTATGTTGGTTGCAAATTATTACGTATATATTTAGATATATGCTTTATAACCTTCTTTATTTCTGTTTGTGCAATCAGTTTCTGAGAGTATGTTAAATCTTCATCTGTGGTTTGAAATTGCCCATTTCTCCCCTTAATTATATTAGCTTTTCTACATGTATGTTAAGCAAAATTAGACAAAACAAGTTCATGATTTTGATGATGAATTATGACTTTCATCATTATGAA
This sequence comes from Manis pentadactyla, assembly GCF_030020395.1. NCBI lineage: Eukaryota > Metazoa > Chordata > Mammalia > Pholidota > Manidae > Manis > Manis pentadactyla. The sequence continues at coordinate 107,109,174 of NC_080026.1, read as the reverse complement.
ATTGCCCCTTTTGTTGTTCTTAATAATTTCACATTAAACTCTATTTTGTCTGATATTTTTGCTAGACTAGGTCTCCTGGTATTTTTTTTCTGTCTCTTTATTTTAACCTTTCATTGTGGTATTATTCTCAAATGTCTCTTATAAATGGAAGAAAGTTGATTTTTTAAATAGAATCTTCATTTTTTCACTTAATAATTACCCTCAAATAATTATCATACACTTTCTTAACCTTACTCCTTTTTGTGTAATGTCTAGAGTTAATATTTATTCCATCCCCAAACATGACAAAAACCTTATCATGGTTTTATTTACCTTCAATCTTCTCCTGTATATACTACCTACCATACTGATATCTGTTCCAGTTGCTGTGACTGAAAAATTATTCCAGAACTTAGTATTCTAAAACAACCAATTTTTATGTTTATGGATTTTGTGGGTCAGAAATTCAGACAGGGCACAGAGGGAATGGCTTGTGTCTGCTGTATAACGTCTGGTGCTTCAGTTGCAAGACTCAAAGGCTGGGCACTGGAATGACCTGATGGTTCTTTGGCTTGGAAGTCTGGCAGTGGATGACGGTGGGGAAGTGCAGTTTTCTTTCCACATGGGCCTCTCCATATGGCTTCTCTTTTTAAACTAGTTTGGGCTTCTCGCAGCATGGTGTCTGGTTTTCCTGGGTCAACTAACCAACAAGAGAGAGCCAGGCTGACGCCCCATACCTATGTCAGAAGTCACATGGCATCTCTTATGTGCTCTCAGTTGATCACAGCAGTCACATATCTGCTGGGTTACAAAGGTGGGAGAGATTACTTGTCATGATGGGGAATGACAGGTTTCTGGAAAATCATAAGAGACTGAAAGCATCCTATTCCAGTTTTAGAAAATACAGTCCAATATCATTTAGGAAGTATATTCCAGACTACTATTAAAAAACACTTTATAAATAACAATAAAATTTACTAATTATATGCTCACCTTTTTTTCTTGTATTTCACTGCTTCTTCATTCCAGAAGTACTCCCTTGACAGTTTGCTCAAAGATGATCTTGGGTGATAAATCTTTGAGTCTTTCAGATGTCTTAAAATACCCTTTTTTCACCATTTCATTTGAAAGATGCTTTGGCTAACTATAGAGGTCTGGGTTCAAATTTTTTCCTTTAACATTTGCAGATATTGTGCAGTTTTTTCTTGCATCTGGTATTGTTGAGGAGAATCTGACTTCAATAACTCTCATTATTTCTGTAGGTTATCACTGATAAATTTTTGGATTGCTTTTGTTTTCAAGCTTTATTGAGGTATAATTGATGAATAAGAATTGTATGCATTTAGGGTATACAAAAAAAAATTTTGAGATCTGTATGCATTGTGAAATGTTTACCACAATGATGGATATGAATTAAACATATACATCACATCACCTAGTAGGTACCTTCTATTTTTTTGATGAGCAAAGTTAAGATCTATTTTCTCAGGATTTTCTCTTCCTTGATTTTCTAAAATTCTACTACAATTTGCCCAATGATATGTTCAATATCTTCACTAATTTGTTATTTATCCTACTAGACAGGATACTTTCAATTTAAGGATTCATGCCTTTCATTTGCTGTTTCTTCCACTCCATTCTCTGTATTCCCTCCTCTTCAAATTCTTCAAGGGTGCTAATGCTTCTGGATTCTCTATGTCTCTCAATTTTTCATTTAAACATTCTATAATTTCAGTAAAGCTTAGTGTCTGAAAGATGGACTCTGGAACCAGACTCTGAATTCTGAATCAAATCCCGGCTCCCCTATTTACTAGATGTGTGACCTTGGGTTAATTATTAATTATTTCTGCACATTATGTTTCTCATCAGTACAACAGGAATAATAATAGCATTACTGTTATATGAGTTATATGAATTACATGAATTTTAGATCTGTATATGAATTACATGAATTTTAGATCTGTAAAGAGTTTAGAACAATGTCTTGAATATCATAAGTATTATATAAGGTTAGCTAATCTTATCTTTCTTATTATTTCCTTTCTTCTGCTCAACATACCAATTTACTACACCAATCTTCAGCTATGTCTACTCTGCTGTTCAGCTCATGTACTGAGGTTTTATTTTCAACAATTATATTTTTCATTTCTAAAATCTTTGATTATTTTTGAAAAATCATTTGTTCTTGCTTCATGTATCAAATACTCTCTTACCTGAGGACATTAATTTTACTTATTATTGATTAGTTTTGAGTTTTCCTATTAGTTTTCTTTCTTTCAGAGTTTACAGTCCTTAAATGGCTAGTGATAATTGCCTGTGAACTCATCTTCCCTGTTGTGATTTCCTGCTAGTCTCCTGTGCAGTCTTATTGGTAGGAGAGATACAAGCAAGTTGCATAGGTTACGGTCTGTGTTACACAGAGGGCAGTGGGTGAAGATGGGCTTGCAATCTGGATACTTGAGTTTCTTATCTTCTGGCTGCGCCTACCCAGTAACATCAGATATATTCCTCTGTCTCAAGACCTGCTCCTGGAGAACAAACACCTGCTCTGCAGAACTTTGGCTTTTCATTGTGAATATTTTATTAATTGATATTGTTGTATCTGTTCCCTATTTTATATCTGGGGTCAAGCAGCAGTTGGGACATAGTAGATGCTCAACAAATGTTTACTGAAAAATAAATAAAGGAAAAAGAGAGATTGAATTAAAATTTAAAATCTGCCGTGGCTTTTTATGAGACTTTAAGGCAAGTTACTTTAGCATACTTTTTATTACACGTCTCTGCTAGGTATGTTAAATTTATATTATCTCATTTAATATTCACCAGAGTTCAGCTGTATTGTTGGTTGTATTCATTAGAATAGAAGTTTAGCTACTGTTATAGAGACTCAAAAATACAACAGCCCATAGTTGATAGGAATTTTCTCTCATGCAGCAATCTATGTTAAGCAATCTAGGATTGGTATGGTGACTAACAGTGACAACTAGAATTGACAAGACTACTTCCATCTTATTGCTCAGTCATTTCTAGTTTACTACCCTTGATTTATGACCCAAGGTGACTCAACAGTATAACTTGGTTCCAATCAGCAAGGAAGGGTGAAGGAGAAGGGCACAACTTCTCCTTTTAAGGGCATGAGTTGGGATTTGCACACACCTCTTCTGCTCACGTCTCATTGGCCAGAGCTAAGTCACATGACCTAACTCCAAGAGAGGCTATTTTTGGTAGCTCTGTGCCCCATGTGGGAGTTCTAGCACTGTAATAAAACAAAAGAATCTATATTTGGGACAATTACTGGTTTTTTCTTTAGTACATTAAAAAAATTTTTTACTTTTATTTAAGTATCGTTGATATACAATCTTATAATGGTTTCAAATATACAACACAATGGTTCAATGGTTACTCATATTTATTACATCCTTACCCCTACTAGTGCAGTTGCTATCAGTCAACATAGAAAGATGTTACAGAATCAGTGACTGTATTCTCCATGCTGTACTACTGTCCCCATGACCAACTTATATTATGATTGAGAATTATTGTGCCCCTTTATTCCCCTCACTTTCCTCCCCCCTCCCCCAGCCCCTCCCCCATAGAACCACTAGTCACCTCTCAGTATCTATAAGTCTACTGCTGTTTTGTTCCTTCTGTTTTGCTTTCTTTTTATATTCCACAAATAAGTGAAATCATGTGGGATTTGTCTTTCTCTGCCTGGCTTATTTCATAATACCCTCTGGACCCATCCATGTTGTTTCAAATGGCAGTATTTTTCTTCTTTTTATGGCTGAACAGTATTCTATTGTGTATATTTACCACTTCTTTATCCATTCATCTATTGATGGACACCCAGGTTGCTTCCATACCTTGGCTATTGTTAATAATGTGGTGATAAACATAGGGGTTTATATATCTTTTCGAATCAGAGATTTTCTTTTCTTCAGGTAAATTCCTAGAAGTGGAATTACTGGGTTGAACAGTATGTCTATTTTTAGTTTTGTGAGAAACCTCCATACTGCCTTCCACAGCAGTTGTACCAATTTACATTCCCACCAATGATATAGGAGGGTTCCCATTTCTCATCCTCACCAACACTTTTTACTTTTTAATTTTTTAATTTTTTTAATATTGGTATCATTAATATAACACTTGTTACTTCTTATCTTTTGGATAGTGGCCATTCTCACTGGTATGAGGTGATATATCATTGTGCTTTTGATTTGCATTCCCCTGATGGTGAGTAATGTGAAGCATCTTTTCATGTGTCTATTGGCCATCTGCAGTTCTCCTTTGAGAAAACATCTGTTCAGGACCCCTTCCCACTTCTTAATTGGGTTAATTGTGGTTTTTTTTTGGTGCTGAGGCATATGAACCCCTTATCTAATAAATAATTTATGACTATATTCTCATTCTCCCATACTGTAGGTTGCCTTTTCATTGTGCTGATGGTGTCCTTTGCTGTACAGAAGCTTTTTACTTTGATATAGTCTCACTTACTCATTTTTAAATTTTCTTTCCGTTGCCTGAGGAGATGTGTGCAGGTAAAAATTGCTCATGCTTATATTCAAAAGATGTTTGCCTATGTTTTCCTCTAAGAGTTTGATGGTTTCTTGACTTACATTCAGGTCTTTGATCCATTTTGAGTTTACTCTTATATATGGATTAGACAGTAATCTAGTTTCATTCTCTTGCATGTAGCTGTCCAGTTATTGAAAAGCCCGTCTTTTCACCATTTTATATGTCTCCTTTATTGTATATTAATTGACCACACATGTGTAGGTTTATATCTGGGCTTTCTATTCTGTTCCTTTGATCTATATTGTTCTTGTACCAATACCACACCGTTTGGATTACTGTAGCTTTGTAGTATAGTTTGACATCCGTGGGGGTTTTTTTTGTTTTATTTTGGTATCATTAATATACAATCACATGAGCAACACTGTGGTTACTAGATTCCCCCAATTATCCAAACCCCACCACATACCCCATTACAGTCACTGTCCATCAGCACAGTAAGATGCTATAGAGTCACTACTCGTCTTCTCTGTGCTATACTGCCTTCCCTGTACCCCACCCCCAATGTTATGTGTGCTAATCATAATGCCCCTTATTCCCCTCCTTCTCCCTCCCTTCCCACCCACCCTCCCCAGTCCCTTTCCCTTTGGCAACTGTTAGTCCATTCTCGGGTTTAATGAGTCTGCTGCTGTTTTGTTCCTTCAATTTTGGTTTTATTTTTATGCTCCACAGGTGAGTGAAATCATTTGGTACTTGTCTTTCTCCACCTGGTTTATTTCACTGAGCATAATACCCTCTAGCTCCATCCATGTTGTTGTAAATGGTAAGATTTGTTTTCTTCTTATGGCTGAATAATATTCCATTGTGTGTGTGTACCATATCTTCTTTATACATTCATCTACTGATGGACACTTAGGTTGCTTCTATTTCTTGGCTATTGTAAATAGTGCTGCAATAAACATAGGGGTGTGTATGTCTTTTTCAAACTGGGCTGCTGCATTCTTAGGGTAAATTCCTAGGAGTGGAATTCCTGGGTCAAATGGTATTTCTATTTTTAGTTTTTTGAGGAACCTCCATACTGCTTTCCACAATAGCTGAACAAGTTTACATTACCACCAGCAGTGTAGGAGGGTTCCCCTTTCTCTGTATCCTTGCCAGGATTTGTTGTTCCTAGTCTTTTCTGTATTGGCCATCCTATCTGGTGTGAGGTGACATCTCTTTGTGGCTTTAATTTGCATTTCCCTGATAATTAGCGATGTGGAGCATCTTTTCATGTGCCTGTTGGCCATCTGAATTTCTTCTTTGGAGAACTGTCTCTTCATATCCTCTGCCCATTTTTAAATACTGTTATTTCCTTTTTGGGTGTTGAGGCATGTGAGTTCTTTATATATTTTGGATGTTAACCTCTTGTCAGATATGTCATTTACAAATATATTCTTCCATACTGTAAGATGCCTTTTTGTTCTGCTGATGGTATCTTTTGCTGTACAGAAGCTTTTTAGCATGATGTAGTCCCATTTGTTCATTTCTGTTTTTGTTTCCCTTGCCCAAGGAGATGCATTCAGGAATAAGTTGCTCATGCTTATAGTCAAGAGATTTTTGCCTATGTTTTCTTCTAAGAGTTTTATGGTTTCATGACTTACATTCAGATCTTCTTCGGGCCATTTTGAATTTACTTTTGTGTATGGGGTTAGACAATAATCCAGTTTCATTCTCTTCCATGTAGCTGTCCAGTTTTGCCAACACCAGTTGTTGAAGAGGCTGTCATTGCCCCTTTGTATATCCATGGCTCCTTCATCATATATTAATTGACCATATACACTTGGGTTTCTATCTGGGTTCTCCAGTCTATTCCATTGGTCTATGGGCTTGTTCTTGATTACCATGGCTTTGTAGTAGAGCTTGAAGTCAGGGAGCATAATCCCCCCTGCTTTATTCTTCATTCTCAGGATTGCTTTGGCTATTTGGGGTCTTTTGTGGTTTCATATGAATTTTAGAACTATTCACTCTAGTTCATTGAAGAATGCTGTTGGTATTTTGACAGCGACTGCATTGAATTTGTAGATTGCTTTAGGCAGGATGGCCACTTTGATAACATAAATTCTTCCTATCCATGAGCATGGGATGTGTTTCCATTTATTAGTATCTTCTTTAAATTCTCTCATGAGTGTCTTGTAGTTTTCAGAATGTAGGTCTTTCACTCTCTTGGTTAAGTTTATTCCTAGGTATTTTATTCTTTCTGATGCAATTGTGAATGGAATTGTTTTCCTGATTTCTTTTTCTGCCCGTTCATCATTACTGTACAGGAATGCAACAGATTTCTGTGTATTAATTTTGTATCCTGCAACTTTGCTGAATTCAGATATTAGATCTAGTAGTTTTGGAGTGGATTTTTTAGGGTTTTTTATGTACAATATCATGTCATCTGCAAACAGAGACAGTTTAACTTCTTCCATGCCAATCTGGATGTCTTTATTTCTTTGTGTTGAAACTAGAAAAAGAAGAAGAAATGAGCCCCAAAGTCAGTAGAAGGAGGGACATAATAAAGATTAGAGCAGAAATAAATAAATACAGGAAGAATAAAACAATAGAAAGAATTAATGAATTCTTTCTGATTGCTGTGGCTAGGAGCTCTAGATATATTGAATAAAAGTGGGGAGAGTGGGCAACCTTATCATGTTCCCGATTTTAGAGGAAAAGCTTTCAGTTTCTCACTGTTCAGTATAATGTTGGCTGTGGGTTTGTCATATATGGCCTTTATTATGTTGAGGTACTTGCCCTCTATACCCATTTTGTTGAGAGTTTTTATCATGAATGGATGTTGAATTTTGTCAAATGCTTTTTCAGCATCTATGGAGATGATCATGTAGTTTTTGTCCTTTTTGTTGATATGGTGAATGATGCTGATGGATTTTTGAATGTTGTACCATCGTTGCATCCCTGGAATAAATCCTACTTGATCATGATGGATGATCTTTTTGATATATTTTTGAATTCGGTTGCTAATATTTTGTTGAGTATTTTTGCATATATGTTCATCAGGGATATTGGTCTGTAATTTTCTTTTTTGTGGTGTCTTTGCCTGCTTTTGGTATTAAAGTGATGCTGGCCTTGTAGAATGATTTTGGGAGTATTCCCTCTTCTACTTTTTGGAAAACTTTAAGGAGGATGGGTATTAGGTCTTCACTAACTGTTTGATAAAATTCACCACTGAAACCATCTGGTCCAGGGGTTTTATTCTTAGGTATTTTTTTGATTACCAATTCAGTTTCCTTGCTGGTAATTGGTCTATTCAGATTTTGTATCTTCCTGGTTCAATCTTGGAAGATTGTATTTTTCTAGAAACTTTTTGATTTTTTCTAGGTTATCCAGTTTGTTAGCATAATATTCTTCATAGTATTCTCTAATAATTCTTTTTATTTCTGTGGTGTCCATAGTGATTTTTCCTTTCTCATTTCTGATTCTGTTTATGTGTGTAGACTCTCTTTTTTTCTTGATAAGTCTGGCTAGAGGTTTATCTATTTTCTTTATTTTCTTGAAGAACCAGCTCCTGCTTTCATTAATTCTTTCTATTGTTTTATTCTTCCTGTTTTTATTTATTTCTGCTCTAATCTTTATTATGTCCCTCCTTCTACTGACTTTGGGGCTCATTTCTTCTTCTTTTTCTAGTTTCATTAATCGTGAGTTTAGACCGCTCATTTCAGAATTTTCTTCTTTCCTGAGGCAGGCCTATATTGCAATATACTTCCCTATTAGCACGGTCTTGGCTGCATTCCCACAGATTTTGCAATGTTGCATTATTGTTGTCATTTGTCTCCATGCATTGCTTTATCTCTGTTTTTATTTGGTCATTGATCCATTGATTATTTAGGAGCATGTTATTAAGCCTCCATGTGTTTGTGGCATTTTTCATTTTCTTTGTGTAATTTATTTCTAGTTTCATACCTTTGTGATCTGAGAAGCTGGTTCATACAGTTTCAATCTTTTTGAATTTACTGAGGCTCTTTTTGTGGCCTAGTATATGATCTTGATCTGTTCTTGAAAATGTTCCATGTACACTTGAGAAGAATGTGTATCCTGTTGCTCCTGGATGGAGTGTTCTGTAGATGTCCATTAGGTCCATCTGTTCTAATGTGTCATTCAGTGCCTCTGTCTCCTTAGTTACTTTCTGTCTGGTTGATATGTCTTTTGGAGTGAATGGTGTGTTGATGTCTCCTAAAATGAATGCATTGCATTCTATTTCCCCCTTTAATTCTGTTAGTATTTGTTTCACCTAAGTCAGTGCTCCTGTGTTAGGTGCATATATATTTATAATGGTTATATCCTCTTGTTGGACTGACCCCTTATCATTATGTAATGTCTTTCTTTGTCTATTGTTACTTTCTTTGTTTTGAAGTATATTTTGTCTGATACAAGTACTGCATCTCCTGCTTTTTTCTCCCTATTAGTTGCATGAAGTATCTTTTTTCATCCCTTTACTTTCAGTCTGTATATGTCTTTGGGTTTGAAGTGAGTCTCTTGTAGGCAGCACATAGATGGGTCTTGTTTTTTTAATCCATTCAGTGAGTCTATGTCTTTTGATTGGTGCAATCAGACCATTTACATTGAGGGTGATTATTGATAGGTATGTACTAATTGCCACTGCAGGCTTTAGATTTGTGGTTACCAAAGGTTCAAGGGTAATTCCCCTTAATATCTAACAGTCTAATTTAAGTCACTTAGTATACTATTACAAACACAGCCTAAAGGTTCTTTTTTTTCTCCTCCATTCTTTATATATTTGGTATCATATTCTGTACTCTTTGTGTATCTGTTGATTGACTTTGGGGTTGTTGAGTTGATTTTGCATCTGCTTAGTAATTAATTGTTTTACTTTTCTGGAGTTTTATTTCCCCTGGTGACAGATATTTAGTCTTAAAATGGCAAATATCAAGGATAAGGACAGACTTTTAAAAGCAGCTAGAGAGAGAAAAAAGATCATATACAAAGGAAAATCCATCAGGCTATCATTAGACTTCTCAACTGAAACCTTACAGGCCAGAACGGAGTGGCATGATATATTTAATGCAATGAAACAGAAGGGCCTCAAACCAAGAATACTCTACTGGGCTAGATTATCATTTATATTTGAAGGAGGGATTAAACAATTCTCAGATAAGCAAAACTGAGAGAATTTACCTCTCAAAAACCATCTCTACAGTGCATTTCGGACGGACTGCTATAGATGGAAGTATTTCTAAGGCTAAATCAGGGTTTATTTTTTAATTGAATCTAAGAACACTTCCAATTAAACTGTGAGAATTTCTTATCATTTAGAATTTTTATTACTTATTGACATAGAAAATTTTGATTTAGACATGAACTCAATTATATATCACTTCTGTGCATATATAAAAAGGAACATGCAAGCAAAATAAATTTAAAGGTATTTAAAAAATTTCTTCATCTTCAGAATCACCATTGTCAATTACCTTCACTCAGAAGCATAAATATTTTTTTTCCATACGATGTCATGCTGTGTAGCATAAAGAATGTGATACTGCATCTCCCTAAAAAGTGTTTCAGTATTATCTCTGGAATTTTCTTACAAACTGCTGATGCCCATCCTGCAGATGTTGATGACTTAGAGAAACTAGCATCTTAGTACTGATTCTGAAGAACAATGGATCTAACTAAAAATTTGGCTTTTATGAGTATAAAAGAAGGGAGAAATGGATATTAGGTGATAAGTAGTGGTCTTAGTATGAACATGGTTACCATTTCTATACCATATATATAAGGTAAATGAACCCACAGAATGGACTAATTTGCCCAATAACACACAATTACTAAGCCATGGAGCCAGAATCAAGTCTTGGTGTGACCAGCTTTACAAACCTACTCTAAAAAAATCTATGAGGAAATCGGTATACTCATATTCTGTTCATGGGAGTGTAAATTGCTACACATTTTAGGATGGCTGGTTCCTTTCCATCACAGGATTTAGGTAAAACATCATCTTGTGGAAATGATCTAGATTCACTATCTGAAGTTCTACACCCACACTTTTTGCTTTTTACCAAATATCCATATTTTATTGTTCTCAAAGAACTTACCACTAGGTGCAATTACTTAATTCACATTTATTTGCTTTTTTATTTATTCTTCTCTCCACAAATAGAAACTGCAGAAATTACCTTGCCTAGAAAAGTCCTTCGCACATATTATGGGTACAATTTTTGCTGAATTAATAAATGAATGAAAAAATTTTATATATTTGTTTTCTAATACCATTAAATTGGGAATATCCATCAATAAGAAATTAGCTAAATAAACTGGAGCATGGCCATGTACTAGAATATTATGCATCTATTAAAAAGGTGAAGTACACTTTATGTATCTTAATGTAGGAAGATTCCACAACATATTCCCGAGAAAAACAGTGAGGTGTAAAAGAAAGTAAGTTATAAAGAATGGGATTTCATGTGTAATATGCCTAGAAAAATATGGGACAATACTAAACAAATTGTTAAGAGTAGTTAACTCAGTATAATGGAAATACTAAGGTGCAAAGAGGAATCACCCATTTCTTGCTTAATAATTTATTCATAATAGTGCAAGTTGTGATCACTGTGTACACAGTCTGTATGGATTTCTCTATGTGTCCAGTAGTTTGAGCATTTGCTTGTGACTTCCTCTGCTGTGCAGAACAGAAAAAAACACTTCTCTGGGTGAGTCCAGCTTCTACCTTGACATGATGAAAGTAACATCTGAAGAGCTCTAAAAATGGCACAAATGATATCCAAATATAATATATGCTTACTTTTATTCATAAAAAGATTCAGGACTACAAAGTTACTATATCATGTCTTCTCCATAGGGCATGAGGCATGAAACAGGTCTAATAATCTCATGATCCCCCCTAAAAAATGTCTCTGTTTCAGCATCACACTCTGTTATGAGTTAAATGTTTGTCTTCCCCTAAAATTCATATGTTGAAGTCCTAATCCCCAGTGTAACTGTTTTCGGAGATGAAGCCTCTGAAGAAATAATTAAGGTTAAATAAGGTCATAAGGGTAGAGCCCTGATCTGATAGGATTATTGTCCTTATAAGAAGAGACACCAGAGACACAACTATCATATCTATCTATCTATCTATCTATCTATCTATCTATCTATCTATCTATCTATCTATCTATCTATCTATCTATCTATCTATCTATCTATCTATCTATATCATCTATCTACCTACCTACCTATCTATTCATCCATCCACCCATCTCTCCCTCTCTCTCTTTCTCTCCCTCCCTTTCCTCTCTCTCTCCCTACACATGCTCTGTGGAAAGGCCACGTGAAGACAGCAAGAAGACATCCACAAGCCAGGAAGAGCATTCTCACCAGAAATTGAATTGACCAGAACCTAATCTTGGACTTCTAGCCTCCATAACTGTGAGTAAATAAATTTTGTGGGTTAAACCACTTAGTCTGTGTTATTTTCTTATGGCAGCCCAAGCAGAGTGACACTCACTCCAAAATGATAGTGTAGAGAAGACATTGATTCAGCATCATTTTCCAGTTACCCTCTGATGAAATCCACTTTACCACTGACATGGTCATAAACTGGCTTTACATATTCTGGACCTGCCTGATACTCCAACTTGACACTTACTCTCATGGGTGATTTTTTGGGTTCTTGGCAGCTCCCTGCTGGGGTGCTTTTTGACTGAAACTCCTGTGACATGTAGAATGACCGGTCATTCTTAATTGCTGGGACTGACGGGTTCCTGGGACTCAGGAGTTTCAGTACCAAAGCAGAGAGAGTTCCAGGCAAACTTGGATGGTCACCCTAGGTGAACAGCATATTCTATTCCCCCAGTTACTGCTCCATCTAAACCTCCAGAATTTCTAATAACCCACCCTGCACAGGCTCTCTCTGTTGGTTCCAGTTAAGTTTTCTTGGAAAAAATGACTGCAGGCCAGCTCTTTCTCTCATGTGGTCCACATCTGGTACATGAGAAACAGTCAAATATCATTTGTCCTGACAAACTATGGGAATGACAGCTGAGCTCAATATAGTAACTCTCTTTTTCTCCTCTGCCAAATCTTCTTGCTGATCATTTCTTCTACCCTTGGGATTTCTTAGATGTGAGCCAGACACTACTTTACTTCTCAAAACCCAGGGACACATATCAAGCTCTCTGAGTGGTGCCATTAAAGCCCCACTCACCAGACTTGAAGGGGAGTGGAGAAGCATAACAATGGCTCTTCCCCAAAACTCCTCCTCATGAAATCATCTTTCAAAATCTTCTTTAAAGCCTTGAAACTGGTGAAAGGTTCCAATAATTGAAAAACCAGTTTTTGGATTGTGGTTACAAAATACACAGAGCAAAACTGATGGAGGGCTCCAGATGTAGTGCTCTGAAATCCTTGGCCACATTTGCACTCGATGTGATTGAGTGCAGCATAGATAATAAGGCAGGCTCTTTCCTAGGTGGACTCCTCTGATGGTGATTGTGGTTTGAGTATTACCAACGGCCTTGCTCACTCTTCCATAGCCTATACAGCAGTATGGACACTCTCACTAGCCCCCTCACCCTTCATTCAGGTTCAGACCTGCAACATAGTTTGATGGCTCACCCAGCCTCCACAAACTCCCTCCCCATTCTCTGTTTCCTCTAATAAAATTCTTGCACATTTAATCTCATCTTAAGAACTACGTCTCAGAGGACCCAGACTAACATAAAGATATTCCTTTTGAAAGCATGCATCTTGTCCTGACCTCAGTTTAGCATTCCAGAGTTGTTGCATTGAAATGCTGCAGGCAAAACTTCCAGTTCAACACCCAGTTATGCTACTAATCATGGGATGAAAGAATGACATGGTAAGAGGGAAATCCAGGGGAACTATGGGATTTAACTTTACATTTCTTGGTCACCCACTCCAAGTCTGTTTAAAATAAATGTCTAATACATGTTAAAATATGTCTAAAGGTGAATTTTTGGTAATAGTTATCATAGTGGATGCTGAGTATGTGAGTGGAAACATTGTGTGTTCGAATCTACATGGTCTTATGCCAGGACTTGGACAAGAAGTTTGCTACATGCTACCTTGGAATTCCAAAGTAACCTCAACCCCAGTACCAGCATTTCTTTTATTCCTCTACATTTTCTCCCTCCCCTGGCTCCTTCTCATTTTTCTCTTTGATCTTTCCACTGTATTTCTTGTTGTGCTGCTGCTTGAGAAGTCACTAAAAAGCAATACTGGCAAGTGGAATATAGGGACAGAATAGAGAATAAAGCCTTTATTTTGCAGAATCTGAAATAAATTGCTTAAAGCTGTACTCCAGAGAAGACAGAATAAAAATAGTTTTCTATACTTGTTCTCTAGAATTTCAAGTGTCCCAAATTCTACCCCCCTTTTTTCAGGAGAGAAAGCTTTTATTGTACTATATTTTTATACAAATGTGTGTGGAAAACATTAATACCAAAATTGTAATTTTGATAATATCCTGACAAAAACCCAGTGCTTTTCCAAGCAAACAGGATCCCTCTATGTGACTTGTACCAAGGTCTATCATTTGCCAAAATGTGACATGTTTTTGTCTTTATTATAATAGCAGGCAACTGAAAATGTTTTACCATGGTCAATTTTTCCTCCCTATATTACAAAGATTTTTTGGGTACGGAAAATAAACAGTAGAGAGAATAAAATAAAGGATTAAACAGCCATTCTTCAAATATGTATCATGATTAATTTAGAGGTATTTGTTAGTGCTTTTTTTCTATGCATAATTTCTTTTTACAAAAATATGACCTCAGTAGCTATTCACACTTTATTATTTGAGGGCTGGTTATAGTTAACATTGACGTAAGATCAAAGGATTCTTCTCAGTCATATTCTAAAGAAATGGAAACCAGAAGAAGCCTAATTGATTTGGTGGAAAGTCCAAGATAATGGTTGTCAATCTTTTCTATTTGATGATGGGGACAGGCCTCCAGTTGTCTTCACAGTCCTGAATTTATAAGTGCCTGACAAGAGTTCATGTTCCCTAAGTCCCAACAGCCAGGGTCAGTTTCCTCAGCGAACCTGAGCTGCAGTGGCAGCAAGAACCAACACTGCATTTGCAGTCAAGGGGTAAGAGACCAGGTGAAACCCCCACTCGTCCGGTTAGCAAGTGACCTGAACACACAGTTCAGCCTTGTATCCACTGTACAGAGGGCAGTGGCTGTGGCTCGGCCCCACGCCGTGGGTAACAGAATGCTGAAGTGAGGATGAACAGCCCTCACAAAAGTGGCTTACAGAGAGAGACACCAAGCACCAGACGTTTTGGACTTTTCTAAATGCAAGGACCACAAAGTTTAAAGCACAGGCTCTGCAGCCAAACTGACTCGGTTAGACCAACTCCCCCAAATACTAGCTGCATTATCTTGGACAAATCACCTGCCCTCTCTTAGCCTTATCTTCCCTATTTATAAAATGGAAAGATTTCTTTCTCCTGGGGGTTTTGCGAGGGAGGGATTAAATGGTATGGTCCTGCTGGTGTCAAACACATGCCTGACACGTACAACGTGTTATTCGGAGTCAGCTGCAACAAGCCATCAACCCTTCCCCGCCACAGGCGGCCTCCCTGCCGCACCGCTCCGAGCCTCCCTTCACCTCGGTCTCCCTCCGCCGCAGGCGGATCCCTCCGTCCTCGCGTCACTTCCGGAAGCGTCTGGCCACAGCTGCTCGAAATACCCGGATGCAAGTATTATGGCTGCCACCAGTGAGGTTCTGCAATGGGGACGAGCGAAGAGTTGCCCGGAAAGCGCTCGGAGTTTGGGGCTTCAGGGAAGCTTGTCATAGGACAAAAGATGAGACTGCTGGGCGGCAGGGCGCCCCAGACGGTCCTGGAAACTGCGCCTCCATGCTTCCTGCTAACTTACCAAGTTTTTCTTGAGCAGTCGCTCCTCTTGGCACGGGGGGTGGCGGGGCCTCTCCTCCTACTTGGGCCTTTTTGCGTGCCGCGTTTTCATCCCTGACACTCGCCGCAGCCCGACCTGGGCGCGCTGGCTGGCCTGAAAGGAAGGGGCCGGGCGGCGGCTCGGACGGAGAGCGGTGCGGCGCGCCGGGGACCCCAGGGCGCCGAGGCTTGGGGGCGCCCCAGCCTAGCACAGCCTCCAGCCGCCGCCCCCGCCGGGGTCTGGTCTGGTCATTTCGGTTGCCGTGCTCCTCGCCGAGGTGCTCTCAGAACTGGCCATAGGGCTCTTCCCTGCTGACCCAGCCATACTCAACAGTAGACTCTGATCCCTGGAAAATACCTAGGATAGAGGTTAATATTTTTTAATCCCCAACATAAGCAAACTAATTATGTTATCTTCAAGTTCCAGAATTAATAAGGGAAGTTCACATGTTGAGTCATGTGGTAGTTATAAGGTTTAAATTTGGATAGCGTTAGTTCTTGTGAAATTTTAACAAAAGCGTTATTTTAAAGTAACTGGTATAAGAAACAGGTTAATATTTGAAGTATTCAGAGAATTGTTGAACTTTGCTACTGCACGATTGTCATGATGAAACATGAAGACACCAGAATTGTACCTCATGCTAATGCTTTACTTGTGAGAAGCTTCTGAAAATACAGTAATTCTGAATGTAGACATACTAATTTGACTTAACTTTGTCTGCAGGGTGTCCTATAGATTTTGTCATCTGGTGAAAATGGAAACAATTTTGAGTTGATAACATTTCCTACTACTTAAAATTACTTATTAAGCGCTTAATTGTGTATCTGTTTGATTTAGAATACCAATTGAAACCATTTTTATGTTTCTGAAATATGAAATGAGCTGATAATGTAAAATACATTCAAAATGTTACTGTGTAACAAAAATATGGAAACTAATATTGAAAGCAGGTTGACTACATAATCTAGTGTGTTATAATTTGGATTTTTACTTAAACACTCTAAATTAGAAGAGCTGACCTAGAAAGGCTTTAAAGAAAGAAAAAAAGAAACGGAGACATTTACCCCTTCTCTGAACATTCCACCATATGAACAGAAAATAAAGTGACATTAGAAAACACCAGGGATTTGTTTTAACAATCACATGCTATGTGCAAAGCACTGAGGCTGATGATGGATGAGAAAGTGCTTCACAACATAAAGTAATATATGAATCACAAACAGTTCTCACTCTTTTGGCCAAATCATCTCCCTGAGGTACATTTTAACTTTGAAAACTTGTAGTTCCTGTACCAGTATTAATGTATACGGTTGTAATAATATTTTTAATACATCAAAAATAAATGATGTGTTTATACCTTTTAAATATTTTTTCCTTGTTTGTGTGTTATTTGAGCTTGTGTTTATAAACACATTTGTACACATTAGAGTACTTGGAAACTTGATGGTCATAGTTGGCAGCAGTTCTTACTTTTTGTGTGATTTCTTGCAGGTAGTTCTGGAGTTCCGGGCACAGTATCATGGACAGAGCATTGTTAAGGTGGAAATTTTTATTATATTAATTAGTTCAAACATTTGAGCAGTCTATTTAGTCAGATAACTAGATGTGCATTTCATACTGTGAGCAGTATTGATAGGATAACTGATGGTTACCTTAAATTATTTCCCAAATGTTAAGTTTGATCTCACATAGATAACTTTTATGGAGCACCACATGCCAGTCTCTGAATTAATTCCTATACATACATTATCTCAATACAGTAACATCTTGAGGTAGGTCTGTGAAACTCACTTTTTTGGAAATGGAGAAACTGAGACAAAAAAGAAATAAGTTCTTTGCCCATGGTGCCAAGACTAGAGCCATGTTCTAGACCCTTTCCTTCCATGTAACCAAAAACTTTGGTAGAAGAATGAGTGAGGATAGAACTCAGACCTGGTTTCTAGTCTTGCCTACCCTGCTGCTTTGTGAATTAGGGCAAGTCATTTAACCTCTGAATTTCATTTTCCTCTTCTGTAAGAAATGAATACTTTGAACCATTAAATTTTACTGAATCTCGAATCATCAAGAATCCTTAAAAACCTTCACCATTGTCTCCCAGATTTTCCTCCAAGCCCCTGACACTTGCTGTGTAAGATCTGATGCATATGTGCAGGCAGTGACAACTTCCCCCACTGCACTGCCTGGTCTGACCACATTGTAAGATGTGACTCATTTCACATGTCAAATAATAGGCATCTTGGAATTAATGACATAAAGTAGGTGATCTCTGAGCCCCTTTTCAATCCTGATTATTTGACATCTGTGACTTCATAACATTTTATTACTGGTTAATGTATTTTTTAATGTAAATTTAAGTAGTGAAAATGTGGAAACCATGTCTGTCTGTTTCACCTTTGAATCCCCAATACTCTGAACAGTGCCTAGCATTAGTAAATGCTCTGTAAATATATGCTGAATGAATTAAGCAAACCTTCATTTTGTAATGCAAATACAACTTTTAAAAAAATCTGAGCTGAATTTGACATAAAATAGAGTGATATCAACAGTACAAAACTATTTTGCTAAACATTTTTTGCATTCAGAAGTATAGTTATGAAACAGTGGGCTTTCTTTCCAAACATTTTTTCTGCTCATTATTGTTGCTTCTCCTCAAGTGTGGGGTACATTTTGTTCCTTGAAGAGGTACAATAAAAACTGAAATGCTGGCATATAGACTTTAACAAGAATCAAACCTGTTTTATTTTTTAAATCAGCCAAAGTTTAGGAACACTGTTTAATATATAATGATTTTCATTTTAACAAAAGTTAGAAAAATGTTATTTGATATTTTTATTAAATTTTGTGAGTATTCTGGATGTGATTAAGCATACCATCCTTCCAAGTGTACAAACAGTATTAAATGTATCTAAGTTATGAATAATGAAAATAAACCATAATTGAAAGATATTTTGAAACTGTGTGAAATGGGTAGCAAAGCAAAGCATTTCAGTTTTGGAGAGGGGACAAGTGTAAGATAATGTAACTAAAGAAACTATCCCAACTTTATTTATAGTATGTCTGATGAGGTCTGTTACTTTCAGTTAGAACCAGGAAAGGGCCACAGGAATTACAGAGTTGTAGACTGTTCTCTGGAGATAATCAGCTAAGTGTTCTGTTGTGGCCAGAAAAACTAGGAACATGTGAGGTATCATCAGAAAAGGATTTGGGAAAATCAGCAAAAATATCTTAACCTTCAAACAATACAGTGGTTTATCTAAACATGAGATATATTCATGATGGATAGATCCAGAATGTTCAAAATCCTTTTGATTCTTAAGTATGACTATAGCTATCATTTACCTCAAAGAATTCTGGAAAGTCCATGTATATGCGTATATACCCAACTTTTAAAGACTAAATACATAGCTACTCAAATAAAACTCTATATAACAGCACATGATTACTGAATGAACATTAATTACTAACTTCTCTGAATTTCCACTATCAGTTTGCTTTTCTCAGGGCTCTTCTTCATGGAAAATGTAATTTTTATTCTTTTACAAATTTTACTGCCTGTGAAATAATGAGGAGGGAATGGTGTTCACTTCTCTTAGTACTTATTTCCTTGCACAGGCTGTATAAATGTATGCTTCCCTGAATCCCAAAACTCATTTTATGAGGTTTTCATAGAAGTTTATATTTATTAATTAAAGGCTTATGCCTCTCAAGTTTTGGAAACTGAAGGAGTGATATTTCTCATTAAGGTTGGAGCAAGTATGTTTTTTTAATTCAAAAACTAATTTCTGAAGAACCTAATGATGGTACTTCATACCACCTCAAAAATTGTTTTTCTTTAAAATTTCTATTTCCACATCTTTTCCCTTCATCTTTCTGTTTCCCTGTAAATAAATAACACTACACCTCTCTCCTTAACCTTGCCAACTGTGAATTTATCGAGGCTGAAATCCTAGATATATACTTTTTCCACATGGTTAAGAATTTATATCAAATATAGGTGATACGGAAATTTTGACATTTGGGGAGATTCTTGGACTCAAAATAATTAAATCAGAAAGATGTGGGACACTTGAAGACTGAAAACAAAATGTTAAAACTCTCTTATTTTATCTACCTACTGCAAAAATGAATATATAAGGATCTCATTTAAACTCTAGGGCAAGTAAATCATTGAAGAACAAGGAATACAAATGGAATGTTGTTAATTCATTGCTGTTTCTAGTTTGGCATATCAAAGGAAAAGATTTTACAAGTTCACTAACAACTTTCTTCAAATCCTGATTTTTTTCCTTTGAGGTCTCAGCCATGACTTCTTTTCATAGAGGGTAGTCAGCAATGTTATTCTACAGGTTGAAGAAATACTGCATTTCCTTTCAAACTTTAATTAGAAAACTGTTTTTCTTTAAAGTCAAAAGCTGAAAAGCTTGAGACCCATTTTCATAGACAGAATATTCTTTTTATGTTCTGCCTCCTAATTTCACAACTGTGAGAAGGAAGTCTCTTGTTAAGAAGTAACATTTCTGAAGTGTGTACACAGGGTGGAGAGCTAGTTGTGAGAGGATGACTAGCCCTTGCCCAGCCCTATGTGTGAGTGCCATTTAAATGTGTGTAAGTGTGGGGAAGGATGGTTTGTACTGTGATGAAAGTGTGTGCAGGGCAGAGAGAGACACAAGTGGCCCTTCCCGAGGCCTGGGGCGCAGTTCAAAGGGAGATGGGGGCTTCATAGAGCTGTGATCCTTTGGCTAGCCTGAGTCCTTCGAGGACGCACTCTAGGCAGTTCCAGTGGCTGTTTCTCAGCAGGTACAGGATTAACAGAACAAAGGCAGACTCCTCACTGTGATGGGCTCCTAAGCGCTGCAAGGTATTTAGCAGTGTTGGCTCTGTGGTCCTTTCCCACCAGCTCGCTTCAGTTTGGATCAAGAGGAGCAGTTGGCTTCCTCACTCTCCATTCTGGTCTTTATACGTGCTCACATTCTCTGACCCTTCCTATCCATGTATGTCATTCTCGCTTGTGTCCTTCCATTCATTGAAGACTTTTGTACAAAACTTACTGTTTCCCTCCCTTTCCCAAGTCCCACTTTTAAGCCAGATGACTTAAAATTCCATGTAGAAAACCCAAGCAATATCCTGGCCTCTCAGTTGCTTGCCCTTAAATTCAGTGTCCTTTACCTTTCCACAAAGCCACCCACTTCCTGGACCTTGTCATCATTTATTTTAGCTTTACCTTAAAAGCTTAAAATTAACTCTTCAACCTGCTGCCCATTTTTCCAGCTCTCTAGCTGAATGACCTGAATGACTTCCAGTGCACCTATATTTCAGCTTCAGGAACTCCAGGCCTTGACTGAGCTACTCTCTCCCAGTCAGTTTCTTGTGCTCTTCCCTTCCTGTTACTTCAGCCACTAAACTTGCACTCTTGTCCTTGTCTTGCAACCTTCCCAATGAAAAGGAATCTGAGGTCAGAAATGACAATAATAGCTAACATAGCCTGTGTACTTACAGTATTCCAATTACTCAGTTGGAAAGATGACTGGTAACTACTGACTGTCTTCTTTAATCTTCATAACAGTCCTATGAGATAGGGATAATTATTAGCTCCATTTTGCTTATGAGGAAACTAATGCACAGTGTCTATCTATTAAGTAGTGTTTCTAGAAAGCTGTTTATCCCTAGAAACCATTCTTTTAACTTCTACTTTAGAGCACCTTCCAAACCAACTATCTTTTCTGCTTCCGTACTCAGACTGCTGTGCAGTTTTAAGGACAGAGTAGGTGTGACTGGGTGGAGAGTGTGGAAAGCTCTCACTTGTGCCCTTCAGACTAACCCTCTATGTGGGTTTCCAGCCAAGCCAGGAACCTGAAGTAACAACAATTAGGGATTTAATGCCACCATTGCTACCATCAGCTGCTGCTGGGTGTTTAGCCAAAGGGAGAATAAAAACGAGAGAGAATATGTATCAGTTGGGGTAGAGCATCACCTCCGCCTGATGACCAGTAACTACTGAACTTTAGAGTCTGAACTTGGCTTCATAAATAAGGGAGCAGACAGGAAAGAGTCCTCCATCTGTTTTGAGAACAGTCTTCCTAAGCAGTTTTTCCTCTAAATTTCTCTCTTGAGAAGTCATTCTTTTTGTTAGACTTGACCCTGACATCATCACTTCAAGTGACAGGATTAAGCTTTTGAGAGGTGATTGCTCCAGCTAATGGGCCCACCTGTGGGACCATCTGAATAGTTATTTTAGGGCTTTTGTCTTAACAATGCTTTTTGTTTCCCTCTACAAAAGACCTTTCCCATTGCCATTCTTAGGTACTTAAAAAGGCAAACTTTATTTTCTATATATTTAAAATACCAGTGACTTCTTAAAGATCTCCCATAACTTCTGTATGTAATACTGACATAAATTATATTTCCACCACAATTCTGAACTTGTATTAAAGTTACTCAGTTTCAAAAGAGAAGATAGCTTCTGGTGAGTGAGGATTGTTCTTGGAAACCCTTTTCTACTTAAAAGACTTCCTAGAAAATGAACAAGTGGGACTATATTAAATTGAAAAGCTTCTGTACAGCAAAGGACACCATCAGTAGAACAAAAAGACATCCTACAGTATGGGAGAATATATTCATAAATGACATATCTGATAAGGGGTTGACATTCAAATTATATAAAGAGCTCACGTACCTCAACAACAAAAAGCAAATAAGCCAATTAAAAAGTGGGCAGAGGAGCTGAACAGACAGTTCTCCAAAGAAGAAATTCAGATGGCCAACAGGCACATGAAAAGATGCTCCACATCGCTAGGCATCAGAGAAATGCAAATTAAAACCACAATGAGATATCACCTCACACCAGAAAGTATGGCCACCATCCAAAAGACAAACAACAAATGTTGGCAAGGATGTGGAGAAAGGGGAACCCTCCTACACTGCTGGTGGGAATGTAAACTAGTTCAGCCATTGTGGAAAGCAGTATGGAGGTTCCTCAAAAAACTCAAAATAGAAATATCATTTGACCCAGGAATTCCACTCCTAGGAATTTACCCTAAGAATGCAGCAGCCCAGTTTGAAAAAGACAGATGCACCCCTATGTTTATTGCAGCACTATTTACAATAGCCAATAAATGGAAGCAACCTAAGTGTCCATCAGGAGATGAATGGATAAGGAAAATGTGGTACATACACACAATGGAATATTATTCAGCCATACGAAGAAAATCAAATCCTACCACTTGCAACAACATGGATGGAGCTAGAGGGTATTATGCTCAGTGAAATAAGCCAGGCAGAGAAAGACAAGTATCAAATGATTTCACTCATCTGTGGAGTATAAGAACAAAGGAAAACTGAAGGAACAAAACAGCAGCAGACTCACAGTACCCAAGAATGGACTAACAGTTACAAAAGGGAAAGGGACTGGGGAGGATGGGTGGGGAGGGATAAGGGGGAAAAAGAGGCATTACGATTAGCACACATAATGTAGCGGCGTAAGGGGAGAAACGGGAAAGACAGTATATACAGAGAAGACAAGTAATGATTCTATAGCATCTTACTATGCTGATGGACAGTGACTGTAATGGGGTATGTGGGGGGGACTTGATAATAGGGGGAGTCTAGTAACTAATGTTCAAGTAATTGTACATTAACGATATTAAAAAAAAAAAGACTTCCTAGAGAAGATCCACATGCTTGGGAAGACTGGTAGCACGACAGTTTTATGTTCATGACTTTGCCTGGCAATTCTTCCCTATTTCCCATTCTCTACAGGAGCTATTTTAAACTTCTGCTCACATAAGACCTTCCCTCTGTGTCCACCAACCCCTGTACCCCTTCATGCTCAGCAGATTATCTTCTCAAAGAAAACAGAAACCCTAAGATGGAATCTTTCTCAAATTAGTGCCACCAAACCTTTAAACTCACTTCATTGGTACTAATTCTTTGTCCTTCCCTCCTTTCATAATGAAAAAGGTGACCCCCTTCTGGTACAAAGCTGTGGACTTCCCCAGTCCTGCTCCTTAGGGCTTTGCTTCTGTACTTATCTGTAGCTCCTTCCTATTGGCATTTAGGTATTCTCAAGTCTTTTCTGTTGTAGAAGAAAAAAATAAAACCTTCCTCCAGTAGCTCATCCTTCTCCATTCTGTTTCTTGCTTTCCCTTTGCAGACATGGTTCATGAAAATGTTGTCTCTACTCACTGTTCCTTACTTTGTCCTCCTGGTTATTCTTCAACCAACAGCAATATTTTACCCCAATGGAAACTACTAGTTTTAAAAATCTCCAGTTACCACTTCATATCTCAATCCACTTAGCACTTTTTAGGCCTTATCTGACTTGACCTTTCTTCAACACATTACAGTTTAACTACTCTCTTTTCTTGAAATCTTTGCTTCCTTGGATCTCTGACACCATTGTTTCCTGGTGTCAGCTAACTTATTTCTCTGGCCATTCCTTTTCATTTTCTTAAGAGCATCTCATTCATTCATTCTCATTCTCATATTCATATATTTATTAAGCATCTATTACATGCCAGGCACTTGCTACATACTGAAGACTGAAAATCTGACATAGTATCTGGAGTCTTTCTCCAGAAAAATGCATTCCCAAATATACAATAAAAATTTAGCACACATTTTCAAAGGTTTCATGATTGCTAAGGCTTTAATTCTAGACTAAGAGACTTTGCCTCAGAGCCTCCAATCTACCTTAGTAGAAGCTTTTAAAAACATTTTTTTAAAAAAGAAAAAAACCTGCCTCAAGAGGCTCAAATCCAAATTTGAAGGGAAAAAAAAGCCTATAGAAAGTGAAAATGAAGAGTTTTTCCCCGAAGAGAGATTTTGCAACCCCTGAAAATTGCTCTAAGATGTTGATTAAACCATTTCTTCCAACATAACATTTATGGACAAGCTACTGTTTCCCTTCCTCCCAACTTCCACTCCCATATGCCTTGATTGTTGTCACAAGAATACAATTTAGGAAAGAGACTTAACCCATCCTTAAAAAGGAGAAAATGGAGCTATAGAGCCATAACATTACTTTGAGATTAGATTGTCTAGGATTCTAGCTTCTAGGGTTCAAGTGATGGATAGGATGTCAACTTCAGAGAAGTGGGGCAGACAGGAGGCTCAGTTAATTTCCTTGCTTGATGAAGTTATCTCTAGTGGTAAGAGAAGAAAATGGTCCTAGTGTTGATTTCTTGTGGTCACAAGTAATAGAATATTTGCATTCTGAGCACTGTCTCGTTATGCCATCCATACTCTTCCACCAGCCTCCAAAATGTTTTTAAAGGAAGATTCTTTTAGCCAAAGATGCCATACAGAGTTTCCTTTGATTGCTAGAAATAACCAGGAAAAAAACTGGTAAGATCCATGTTTCTTTAGGGGCTATTGTGTATGAGATAAAATGTTTCCGAATTTTTTTTTCTCCAACAAATATATATGAGCATCCACTGTTGTGCTCAACTCTGCACATGTAATGCAATGGTGGTAAATCAGATAACATCCATGCTCACAAAGCATATAGTTTCATGTAATGACCAGTAAACAGATAATCACAAATATAAAAATACAAATTTAGTGGGTAATAGGAAAAAATACAAGGCCCTAGGAAAGTCTATAATGAGAGAATTTGACTATGTTAGGGAAGTCTTCTTTGAATAATGTTCAAACTGTAATCTGAAAACTGACCAAATGTTATCTAAGTGAAAAGGGAAGGAAAGTGTTTCTCTGGTAAAAGGCTCGAATGGGCAAAGGACCTGTGACAGGAGAGAACATTCAAATAAGATGTACTAGAAGAAAGGTTGGGTGGCTACAGGGGAAGGAGTGAGGAGCAGATGAGGCTTAAGGTTGAATTTGAGTTTTGAGAAGAGCTCTTTGACTAAGACTGAAGAAAAGATTAGAATGGGGATGAGACCAGTCATGCAGGTGTGAGATAACAGACTAGGGTAGTCGTGATAGAAATTTAAGAGACGTTGATTATACTTGGTAATTTATTTTGAATATGAGTACTGGATTAGATTGGATATAAATTTTGCTAATAGTTTAACAGAAACTGAACTTTGATTATTCATTTTGGCATTGAAATAAGAATTACTGGTTGAAAAGACACATATGTTTTTAAAAAGTTATGAAAGACTGTACCCTGGGGCACAGGTTAGGCCCTCCTTGAAGCCTGTTTTATACGTTGAATATGAACAATTAAAGCCTCAAGTCTGAGAGAATTGAGTTTTGGACATCTGAGACAGCTTTCAAACTGAAAAAAATCTCTATGATTTTAAGAGTAAAACTAGTTTTTATAACCAAATTTGAGATTATGCTTGTTTGGATGGACTAATGGAACATTCTTCTGTTATTATTCTAAGTGATAACTTTACCTCTACCCCTTTTGTAACTACTCATCTCTAATCCAAATGCAAATTTACACATGATTCCTGAAAGAGAAAATACCTGTGGTGAGATTGCAGAGTGAGGGTGTTTATCTTCCCCAGCACATTTTCTGTGACGGTGAAAGTTTATTGAGTTTCTCACTTGAGTGTCAGCAGCAAGCTTTGAAGGGACATTTACTATGTCTATACATCTGAGTTTTTAAGATGTATAGTTGTTTCATAGTAATAAAGACATTCATAAATTACAGCACCAGGTGGGTTGGCATAATTACCTGAAAAACTTTTTAAATTATGGTTCAGTACCATTCATACCCTTAACAGCACTAGCAGCTGTAAGAGTAGGAGCCATGAATATAACACATCTCCTCCAAGACATATGGGAAGTATAAACATCTTAACCTTCAGAAAAAAGAACTAGGAGTGTGTGTGTGTGTGTGTGTGTGTGTGTGAGTGTGTGTGTATGCATGTGTAAGAAAATGTTTTAACTGGGAATTCTCAGATGTCTAAAAGAGCATATTGAGGAGGACACAATGAAGTGTATAAATATCTGGTCAGATGAAGGAAAATACAGGAAATAGTACAAAGAAATCTGTATCAGTTACAATGCTTTTGGCTGAAAGTAACAGAAATCCAGACTCAAAGGAGATTGAACAATAAAATTAGCTTGTGTAACACGAACACCAGCAGCAGGGCAGGCTTCAGGGTTTGCTGCCTGTGTTGGTTGGTACTGTGATGTCATCAAGGATGTCAATTCTTTCCAACTCTTTGTGCCATTAATTGTAGGAGAAAGCATTTAACTATGACTTCAACATCAATCTGTAGCAAGATGGCTACAGCAATTACAGGCGTCATGTCCAGAGCTGGCAACATTTGCTGCACCTTGTTAGAAAATCTGTGTCTAGCTGAGTTCCCTCCTGTGTCTTTTTGGCCAGATTCTAATCATATGCCCATTTCTGAGACATGCATTGGCAAAGAGAATGAATTACTCTTAGATTTCTCAAGTTCCATCCCTGTAGTTGAGAAGAGAGTCAGCTTCCAATGGTTTGTAGGGAAGGGGCACATAACAAATCAAGTTTCTGTTAGGATAAAAGGGGAAATGGGTGCTAGGATAGGTAAAGTCAGAATCCACTACAGTGCCTCTAATAATCCTTTGATCAGGGCAGCACACGCTAAAAAGCAGGAAGGGATTATGGAGAACACTTCTTCATGTTCTACGAATGGACCATAAATAATGGAGTTCCTGAGAAATCAGGTGTCAAAAACAATATAGGGGGAGACTGTCACGATAAATGAAATTTTTGAATACTTCCAGCTCAAAAGAGATTAGCAGAGTATCTACAAACCAGTAGTCTATGAGAAGAAACAGATTTTTTTGAGTAATGAAATACTTAGTCTCTATAGCAATGGTTCTTAAATATAGACCTACAACCTGAATCAACTGTGCAGTGTACATTTAACCAGTAGTTGACACACTGCTTGATAAATAAAAGGCACAAGAAAAATATTTGCTGAATAAAGGAAAAATGAACAAAGTGATGGGTAGGTGAATAAAGGCACTAATGAACCCAAATACTATTTATTATTAATTCCTAATATGATGTTTCATCATTCTTCAAAGAAGTAGCATCCATGATGGCACTAATATTTCTCATGATAGTGCCATAGTCTTGCCCCCTTCCCAGCCTATGAGATGCTAGACGTTATCAATATTAATAGTCTTTATGGAGCATTTTAACATTTTCCAGGCACAAAGCTAAGTGCTTAATCAGCATCAATATGTTTAATCCTTATAACAACCTTGTAAGGTAGATATTATTTCCTCTTTATAAGAAAGGAAATCAAGGCTCAAAGACAGCTGATGAGCTTGGGTTAGAACCCAATTTTGATTCGCTTTAAAGCCTGTACTCTAAATTGCTACACCACTGCTTCTTCCATAATTAGCAACACTCTGCGAATTTATGTGGCTTCTTACAAACTTTGCACTTTCTTCTTTTAAATGATTTCTGACATCACTTTGGAGTTTTCCACTCTGGCACTGTGTTTGTTTATTGTTAGGAGTCTTCATAACCTATTTTGCTTATGAACTAATTCTTCATTCTTTGTTGGCTTCTTTTGAGGATTTGTCCAGCGCCTGGAGCCCTCCTCCCTCAGTTGAATTCTAGACTGAGTAGGTTCAATTATAGCTTTATAAATTCAGTCCTCTTCCACAGTTGTGTGAGTCTCCTGAGACTAAGTAATAAAACATCTTTGGGCATTGAGAATGGGATCCTAAGAAACCTGCACGAATACTAACCAAGGCTTTCATCTAGAACATTTTTGAGGCATAATGAAGAAGTCAGTCTCCTTGATCCGAGGAGCTTTTCATTCTCCCTAAAAAGGTAAACGTATATTTTTCCTAATTGTAAATGTAATCCATATTTACTACAGAAAAAATCAAAACACAAAGTTACAAAGGAAAACATAAAAATCATCCATAGTCTCACTACCCCAGCAATAACTATGTTAAACCTCATTGACGAACATCCTTTGACATGACCAAATTAAGTTAGTTATCTTTGAACCACTTAAACGATCCCAGTGAGCTGCCCTAAAGCGACTGGTGATTAGAGGGCTTTGAGCCTCTCTATAATCCAAGGACTACTTTCACCTGGCACCTCACTGGAAAGTACATCTGTAAAATATGAGTCTTCTGAATATGCTAATTGCTGATACTGCAGCATATATCCAAACAATTCTTTCAGTATGTATTTCTCAATTTTTCTTGGAGACCATGTGGTTTCTAGGATGACATATTATTTTGTGGTGCCTTATAGTAGGACCAGTAGAGGCCATATTCCCTTAAAGACATGAACAATGTCACCTCAGGGGTGTGCAAGAAGGAAGAAAGGTGTGAAATTGGAGGATGTGATCCTGTCATCTCAGATTATAACAAGTCACCCCCCTGGTGTCTGATATCCATGAGGCACCTCTGCCAAAAGCAAAGACACAAACATTTGCTGAGCCACATTACTGCCATCTGTGTGTTGGGATGGGGGCAGTGGTGGTGGCTGGCTGTGAAGACTTCTGGGGCAGTCATCTTTCAGGTATAATGCCAAGCGTTATATAAAGCCTAGTAGTTCAGTAGTATTTAATAAAAGTATTAGCAATTGTGTTAAGAATGATCAAGGTCAAAGAGCACCTGAGGACACATGTTGACACCAGTTCATTTCTGATACCATTTAACTATATGAGATTCAGATGTTAGCTGTGGCTGTCACCCTTTCTGGACATGTTGCTAACCCAGTAAGCTAATATTTAGGAATGGAGGTAAGTACAGGAATAATCTACAGACCAATATAAGAACCTGGCTGCAAGCTGCAGGCACATGCCACCTAACCCTGCACTTCTGTACTGGGGTGGCTTTCCATGGCAAAAGGATGTCTGACAACTCTCTTGGGAACCTTCTGCAGAAGACATGCATACACAGTGAAAATCATTCATTTCTGCATTATATGGGGAATAGTTTTTCAAAGGAGACCCTCAAAACTATCTGCACCAGAATCACCTGTAATGCCTTTTAAAAAAAGCAGGCTCCTAATTCCCACTCCAGGTTTACTGAATCACAATGTTTTGGTCCTTAAGTCCAAATGAGTCTTATGCACCCTTTTGTTTGAAAGCCTGGGATTAAGCAGTATTTTTAACCTTTCTTGACTGACTTGGAGTTAGAAATAAGTCTAATAGAACAATACTTATACCTACCAGGCAATGCATTCACATATTCTATGGTGTTCTTTTCTATTAGATTTGCTGACTGACTAAGTTGACTTTACGACCAACTATTGCTCTATTAGAAAATTGCATTAGATGACTTTTAATGTTTCAACGTTAAGCTTCTACAGGAAGGAAGAACTGAATAACATGAAGTCAATAAACAATTTTATCCTTTCTTCTCTCCCTTCTGATTATAGCCAATATGAAGATTATCAAAATGCATTGAAGCACAGTGACATAACCTGGGCTTTTCTCTCATCTCTGCCACTCACTCACTAGGTGTGATTTTGAACAATTAGAATCTTTGGGCTTAAGTTTTCATAATCGATAACATGAAGCTAATACTTACCCTTTATATTTCATAAAATTTCTCAAATGAGATTAAAACACAAAGGTCTGACTCTACCTGCATACATTAGCATTAGATTATGTTCTTTTACACTAATTGTACTTGAAAATGGACATCAAGACACTGCTCTTGAAACAGTTGTTGCTTTCTGGTCATAACTTCTATTCTTCTTGGTTCCTGGTGGGTGGGTTTTAGAGGAAAAGGTACTGCAGAAATCATGTGAATGTTTATGCAAATATTTGGTTCTTGCTCTTACTTTCTATCTTAACTTGTTTTCATGCAGGAGAAAATGTCCTGAAAAAGACATTCTTGGGAGAACCATCCAGATCTTTGGTTTCTGAGATATGTTCTTAGACCTTATAACCAACCCCTACCCCTGCCTGCTCTGATAAAGAAATACACTGGCACTCCAGATGGGGACAAATCTTCAGTTACACCTTTCAAAACTCAGTCATCACAAGCTCCTACTAGGTGCCAGGGAGTCTAGCTGTTTGCATCCTGAAAAGCAGGAGCTCTTGCTCAGCCTTACACTTGACAATTTCTTACCACAACACACACACAGGTGATGACCAGTCACTTAATGTTCTCTGAAGAAACTCAAGTCATCAACAGGAGAAAAGCTGGGTGGGGCCCAGTCCTGCAGGTGTCATCTCTTGGCTTTCCCTTGTCTTCATACTCAATGAGCAAATCTGATCCCCACTTGGATTTTCATTCCCACATAGCCTGCAGAGAAAAGGTTCCCATTGTGAATTACTAAAGTACTTTCTGATAATAATTAGACTCATCTTAAAATGTGGCATCAGGCGTGTCGGGGCAAGATGGTGGCGTGAGTAGGGCAGTGGAAATCTCCCAAAACCATACATATTTTTGAAAATACAACAAATGCAACTATTCCTAAATGAGAGACCAGACGATACAGTACAACAGCCAGGCTACATCTACACCTGCGAGAACCCAGCGCCTCACAAAGGGGGTAAGATACAAACCCCAGCCCCGTGGGACCCGAGCACCCCTCACCCCAGCTCCCCAGCGGGAGGAGAGGAGTCGGAGCGGGGAGGGAGAGGGAGCCCAGGACTGCTGAATACCCAGCCCCAGCCATCGCATGGGAGCACAGACACACAGTGGATGGTGTGCTGTATACTATGGAAACGGAACAGTTAAATCTGTGAGTGGGTCCCGGCAGCCAGTGCCCCTGGGACAAAAGAAAAGTGAGTGCTTTTTGAAAGTCTTAAAGGCACAGGAGCCTCACAGCTGGACGGAAGCATCCCGGGACACTCAGCCCAGCAGCTGGGAATCCTGGGGAACTCTGGGCGGCAGCACAGCTCTGAGGCCCCTCACGGTGATAAACAGCCTCTCACCCGTTCCCCCTCCGGCGCAGCCCTGCCATAGCGGAACAGCAGCCTGAGGCCGGCCACGCCCAGAGCAGCTGCGCAGAGCCGCCTCCGCGGCCACCTGGGCCAGACTTAGAGGCCCCGTCAGTGTGCAGCTGCTCAGCACAAGCCGCCAGGGGTCACCATTCTCGCAGGAGAAGAAGGTGACCAGCAAGCCGGAATGGACTTTGTTCTCCCAGCTGACACATGTGCCAACTGCCCACGACCACCTCTATCGCCATGAAAAGGTGGAAGAATTTGATCCAGACTAAAATCACAGAGACATCCTCCCCTGAGAGGGAACCTGGGGAGATAGATTTAACCAATCTTCCTGAAAAAGAATTCAAAATAAAGGTCATAACCATGCTGATGGAGCTGCAGAGAAAAATGCAAGAGCTAATGGATAAAGTTGGGAGGGAGAATACAGAAATAAAACCATCTCTGGAAGGACTTAAAAGCATAACGGATGAGATGCAAGAGGCCATTGCATCCCTGTCTTAGAGGAAAAGCTTTCAGCTTCTCGATGTTCACATTCTTCTCAAGTGCACATGGAACATTTTCCAGAATAGACCACATACTAGGCCACAAAAAGAGCCTCAGTAAATTAAAAAAGATTGAGATTCTACCAACCAACTTATCAGACCACAAAGGTATAAAACCAGAAATAAATTGTACAAAGAAAGCAAAAAGGCTCACAAACACATGTAGGCTTAACAACATGCTCCTAAATAATCGATGGATCAATGACCAAATTAAAATGGAGATCAAGCAATATATGGAAACAAATGACAACAACAACACAAAGCTACAACTTCTGTGGGACGAAATGAAGGTAGTCTTAAGAGGAAAGTATATAGCAACCAGGCATATTTAGAGAAGGAAGAACAATCTCAAATAAATAGTCTAAAGTCACAATTATGGAAATTGGAAAAAGAAGAACAAATGAGGCCTAAAGTCAGCAGAAGGAGGGACATAATAAAGATCAGAGAAGAAATAAATAAAATTGAGAAGAATAAAACAATAGAAAAAAATCAATGAAACCAAGAGCTGGTTCTTTGAGAAAATAAACAAAATAGGTAAGTCTCTAGCCAGACTTATTAGGAGAAAAAGAGAATCAACACACATCAACAGAATGTAAGTCATGAAACCATAAATCTCTTAGAAATAAACATAGGCAAAAATCTCTTGGACATAAACATGAGTGACTTCTTCGTGAACATATCTCCCCAGGCAAGGAAAACAAAAGCAAAAATGAACAAGTAGGACTATATCAAGCTGAAAAGCTTCTGTACAGCTAAGGACACCATCAGTAGGACAAAAAGGCATCCTACAGTATGGGGGAGTATATTCATAAATGACAGATCCGATAAAGGCTTGACATCCGAAATATATGAAGAGCTCACACACCTCAATAAACAAAAAGCAAATAATCCAATTAAAAAATGGACAGAGTCACTGAACAGACATTTCTCCAAAGAAATTCAGATGGCCAACAGACACATGAAAAGATGCTCCACATCGCTTGTCATCAGAGAAATGAAAATTAAAACCACAATGAGATATCACCTCACACCAGTAAGGATGGCTACCATCCAAGACACAAACAACAACAAATGTTGGCGAGGTTGTGGAGAAAGGGGAACCCTACTACACTGCTGGTGGGAATGTAAATTAGTTCAACCATTGTGGAAAGCAGTATGGAGGTTCCTCAAAAAGCTCAAAATAGAAATACCATTTGACTCAGGAATTCCACTTCTAGGAATTTACCCTAAGAATACAGCA
The DNA here is from genome assembly GCF_030020395.1 of Manis pentadactyla. Lineage (NCBI taxonomy): Eukaryota > Metazoa > Chordata > Mammalia > Pholidota > Manidae > Manis > Manis pentadactyla. Next base: position 107,076,143 of record NC_080026.1, on the reverse strand, counting down.
GCTCAGTTTGAAAAAGACAGATGCACCCTTATGTTCATCACAGTACTGTTTACAATAGCCAAGAAATGGAAACAACCTAAGTGTCCATCAGTAAATGAATGGATAAAGAAGATGTGGTACATATACACAATGGAATATTATTCAGCCACAAGAAGGAAACAAATCCTACCATTTGCAACAACATGGATGGAGCTAGAGGGTATTATGCTCAGTGAAATAAGCCAGGTGGAGAAAGACAAGTACTAAATGATTTCACTTATATGTGGTGTATAAGAACAAAGAAAAAAACTGAAGGAACAAAACAGCAGCAGAATCACAGAACCCGAGAATGGACTAACAGTTACCAAAGGGAAAGGGACTGGGGAGGATGGGTGGGAAGGGAGGAATAAGGAGGAGGAAAAAGAAAAGGGGGTTATGATTAGCATGTATAATGTGGGCGGAGGCACGGGGGGGATGTGCAACACAGAGAAGACAAGTAGTGATTCTACAGCATCTTACTACGCTGATGGACAGTGACTGCAATGGGGTGGGGGTAGGGGGGACTTGGTGAAGGGAAGAGCCTCGTAAACATAATGTTCCCCATGTACTTGTAGATTAATGATACCAAAATTTTTTGAAAAATGTGGCATCACCTTATTTTTTCTCAGTCTCCAAAAAAAATCTTCAACAGTGTTCATCTACAAAATAAATCTGAAGTTAAGCTCTAAAGGCATATTATGCATATGCATGCATCTATGAACTTATATTCAATATACTATTCTTATAACTTAGTATACCTTATTTATGTCATAATATATATTTTAAATATCTTCTTTAACATTATTGTTACTCCTGCACAAATTAATATGTCCACAGATAATTATGTTACTTAATTTTGGATAGAATAGCCAATAAAATGAAATAAGAAAATGTAGTAAGAGCTATGCATTTTGTAAAGAAAGCAAAGTTATCATATTTTTGCTATCCATCTGATTGCATACCTGGGAAACCCAAAAGAAATCAACAGAATCTTACTAAAAATTAAAAAACCCAATAAATTCTGGATGATTATAAAATTAAAAGTTTTAAATAGCCCATTTTTTATTCTAGGTAATTTTGATCCATTTAGATTTTTTGAAACAAATGTGTTCCTCTATTGTGTAATTACAAATCATCTGAAAACAAATATTGATCTAAAGGAAAATCACTCATATATATATATATGAAATATACATATTTCAAATACAGTGGAAAAACAAATTGTTCACAACTGTGATCATTTAAAAAATGTAAGATACCCAGAAGTAAACATAACAAGAATGTGTAGGATCTGCATGATGAACACTTTAAGACTGCACTGGAGTCATCAAAATTTTCAATATATGGGAAGGTGTATTTCACTCTGGGAAAGGAAAATATACCAGCAACAGCATAAGCACAGTAAGATAGCTAACAGCTAGTATCTAACTATATGGAACAGCTAGTTTCTGACTATATGGAATGCTTTTTAGAACAAGATTAGGACAAAGTGAAGAAAAATTGGCAAAGGAATCAACAGCATTTCATAGAAGAAGAATTATAAGTAGTCAATAAACATACCCCCAAATGCCCAACTACACTCAGCATTTAAGAAATGTTAATAAAACAAAAATGAGATATGTCCACCTGCTATTTGGAAAGATGAAAAGGTTTGATTAATACCCATTGTTGGGACAGTGGTAAAATACATGTTAATTAGTGCATTTTTTAATCATTTCAAAATTTTGGAAAATGATTAAGATACATTGTTTTCATATGATTTAATACCAACAACCCTTCTAAAATACATTTGGATACACTTTAATTTGGATATATTTTAATTTCATGAAAAAAATCAGTGTATTATAGAATACAAAATTACATATTCAACATGCAAACCATGTAAGTGTATATATGTGTACAGAAAAGATATCAAAAGGAAAGTACTGGTTATGCCATTTTGCATTATATTGTTCATTTTCCAAATTTTCTATGTTGACTATCAGAAAAAAGCAGTGAACATTAATAGACAAAAACAGTTCATCTCTTAAAGGTAACATTACTCTGCACTCTTGGACATATTTTGGAGAGCACCCATAGCAGTTTATGTAGAAGAAATACTTTGGTTTTTTAATGCCATTGTAATAGTCAAGTGAGGTCTCCTATTGAACATTTGCTCTTAACAACAATGGCAAAATATTTTGTACCTATCTTGTTTCAATGTATATAACTCTACCTGCAGGATAAATTCTTACAAGTGGAATTTCTGGGCCAAAGTAATTTCACACTTGCAGTTTTGATGCACATTGCCAGATTGTCCTTCCTTATCGGACACTCCATAAGTAATGTAGGATAAAGCCTACTCCCTCACCAACCCTGTTACCAAACTTAAAAATGAGGCTGAACATACTTTCTTCAGAGACATTTGTCTCTTTCTGGGAACTGCCTGTTTATATTATTTCCTCTTTATATGTAAAGAAAATTAGCCCTTGCCTGGAAATTGCAAATACTTGAGCAAGCTGTTTTTTGTCTTTTAACTTTATGGTGATTTTTGCCATGCAGAAAAAAAATAAATTTATACAGTTAAATTTTACAGCTTCTAGATTTCTTATATGTACTTTGAAAGGTTATATACTCCTTAAGATTATAAAATAATGCTTCCATGACTTCTGTGATTAAAATTTAAAATTTTGAGATGGGGAACAATTTTATTTTTACAGGTGTCTCATTTGCCCCAACTCAATTTATTGAATAATCCATACTTTCCTGTACTGACTTGTGATGCCACCTTTATCACAAATTAAACACAAGTTTAGGTTTGTTTTTGGAATTTCTATTTTGTTTCATTGAATTATCTGTTAACTCATTTGCCACTACCATAGTATTTTGATTATTGCAGATTTATAATATATTTTAATATGTTGGGGACCTTGTCTTCATTATCCTTTTTCAGAATTTTTCTGGTTATTCTTGCTTGTTTAGCTTATTAAAAATAGCAGTTTGTGAGATGGTCAAATTTGTAGGTTAAGGAGAATTGACATCTTTATGATGTTGATGCTAAAGAAAATGGTATGCCTTGTTCAAGTATTCTTTTGTGTCACAAGTATTTAAAAGCTTTCTTCATGTTATCTTGGACATTTCTTATATTTATTGCTACGCATTTTTTCTTCTTTTGTTTGCCATTACAATCGAGTACATCTTTCACGAAATCTAACTCATGATTTATAAGGAAGAAAGCTCTTGTAGTTGTGTACCCAGGCAATATGCTGAATCCTATTGTCTCTAATAGTTTTTCACTTGTTTATCTTGGAGTTTGCAGGTGTACAATCTTATCTGCAATCGTAGTAATTTTACTTCCTTCGAACTTTTAATCCTTATTTTCTTTTGTCTAGCTGCGTCTGCACTGCAGGATGTATTTTCCCCCCTTTTATAGTTATTTAATTTCTGCTTTTATCTTCTTTTCTTCTGTTTTTTTGTTCTTTCTCAAACTTTTTCAGCTGGATGTTAATTTCTTCTGAACACTCTTTTATTTATCTCAGGCTTCCTGATGTGTAGAATTTTCATTACAGTGATTTTCTAGATACTCTGAAATTTTGGTTTGGATTTCTTAACTGATCCAAGGATTGTTTGGAATTTATTTTTGGTCCTGTGTATTTTGTTCACTTCATTTTCATGAGTATGTATGTTCTCTACATTAATTCTACTTTTTAGAATTGATTGCTGTTTTCTTTTTGGATAAATACATATTCAGGTTTTATGAAAGTTTATGTTAGAATTTAATATTCAAAGAAAACTTATAGTTAATTATTTGTACACTATTTTCTTGTGCATAAGGGAAAAAAGTAAGGGATTAATCTCATCTAATGAAGGCAAAATGAGAATATTTTTGCAGTTTGGAAACCATGAATTTTGTTTTCCTTGAGTGAGTTGCAAATTAGCTGAAATTAGCAAAGACATCAGTCAAGGTATTCTGAACTTAGGCACCAAGATGATTCAATAAAACAAGCAAACCCAGCTGTCTTAAGGACCCTTCAAAAAGACTGTTAAAGAGTTTTGCTGTTGGCATAGGTGGATGGGCTGTGAGTGTCCTTTGTTTTCTTGTCCACCTTAGTTGTATCTGGCCTATAGCATTTCCCTTCTCAGAATCTCTATATGTTAGATCTACTATAATTTGTTATTAAGCTTCTCTATAGCTTTATGTATTTTTTTAAGTACTGATCTGTCAGGAACCTGGAGATGAATTACAGCTTATTACTCATGCTTTTTTTTCCCCAGCTAAGATAGCAGAAGAGATTACTTATTGTACACGTTTCATTCAGCCACAACAGAAAACTGAACTAGGCCAGAATGTCACAGGCCTGGGGCAAAGGACCAAAAGGAAAGTTTTGGTATGAGCAGTGTGGGTCTGTCAGAGGTGGTCTTGCAATCAGATGGTGAAGGATGTTCTAGGTCCATTGACACAAGTTCTAGACAGGCATTTAGTCCAACAATTTGTACCATCACCCCTGGCCTCTGGCTTTCCTTATTTCTGCTCCTGTGGCTTCCATGATGAACAAGCTGGCAGTTTACTTGGACCTCTGCCTCATCTTTCTTCTTTTTTGCTTCAGCCCACACATTAGCTTCTTCCTCCATTTGGCTCTCACAGCACAGAGGTTTCTAAGATGGCACTAAGGCCAAGAGGTTGTGTTTTTATTTTCCCTAAATCTTCTATAGTCTTTACTTAATATTTTTGCAAGGTTATTTGATCCTCAGGCTTTCATAACTGTTCATCTTTACTGTGAATTGTAACCTTTAGCATATTTATACACACACACACACTTTTTTTTTCTGGTCTGGTTTAATACATTTGGGCTTGAATTCAGCCTTATCTGTTAGTCATTAAAATGTTGCTTATTGTTTGAGGTTTTTCCAGTATCTTTTTTTCATTCTTTTATCTTCAACCCTTCTGAATCATTTTTTGTTGTAGGCCTTTTAAGTACCATGAGTTTGAGTTTTGCTTTGTGATTCAGTCTGAAATTCTTTTTCTCTTAATAGCTGCATTTAGACCATTTACATTGATTTGAAATGCTTGGCCTTGGTTTTTTTTTCTGTAGTCAAACCTTTTAAAAGTATTTTACTATATAGACTGCTTGCTTTGTTTTCTGTATTTCTTTTGATAGGAAGGTTTGCATTTTTGTTCCCATAGCTACCTTTGTAATACCCTGATAGTATAGTAGCCTTATTATTTAGCCTTATTTAGCCAAACTTTCGATCTGTAATTTCCTTCTATAAGTAATGATAGATTGATATGGGGCACTTCATTAAAATTAAAAATTTGTGCTCTGTGAAAGACAATGTCAAGAAAATGAGAACACAAGCCACAGAATGGGAGAAGTTATTTGCAAAAGAAACATGTAATAAAGTATACAAAGAACTCTTAAAACCCCACAAGAAACAACCTGATTCAAAAAAAGGGCTACTATAGACCTTAAGAAACACCTCACCAAAGAGGATATACAGATGGCAAATAAATATGTGAAAAGTTGCTATGTATATCAAGGAAATACCAATTAAAGCAATGAGGTACTACTACACATCTATTAGATTGGCCAAAATCTGGAACACTGACAACATCGAATGCTGGTGAGGATGTAGAGGAACAGGAATCCTCATTCATTAGTGGTGGGAATGCAAAATGATTGCCACTTCGGAAGAAACTTTCTTGCAAAACTAAACATTCTTAGCCCTATAATCTAGCAGTCACACTCTGTATTTACCCAAAGGAGCTGAAACCTTTGTTCATAATAAAACTTGCACACAGATGTTTACAGCAGCTTTGTTCATAATCACTGAAACTTGGAAGCAACCAAGATATCTTTTAGCAGATGAATGGATAAATAAACGTGGTCCACCCAGATAATGGAGTATTATTAGTGCTAAAAAGAGCTATCAAATCATGAAAAAGCATGAAGGGATCTTAAATATGTATTAAGTGAAAGAAGCCAATATGAAAAGGTTACATACTGCATGATCCCAACCATATGACATTTTGTAAAAGGCAATACTATGGAGACAATAGAAAGATCAGCAGTTGTGGGGTCAGGGAAGAGGCAGAGGTGGCAGGGATAGCATGGGGAGAAATGAATGGGGGTGGGTACAGAGGATGTTTAACAGTGAAAATACTCAGTATCCACTTAAATGGATACATGCCATTAAGCATTTGTCTAAATATTATGAACAGAAAGAGTGAATTATAAACTATTGACTTTGGGTGATTATGTGTCAATGTAGATTCATCAATTTTAACAAATTTACCACTCTGTACATTTGTTAATGTACAGAGTGGCATATGGCATATGCTGACAATGGAGGAGAATTCATGTGAAGGGGCAGGGGGTACATGGGAAATTTCTATTTTCCTTTCAGTTTTGCTGTGAGCCCAAAACTGCTCCAAAAAAAAATGGCAGTCGTGTAGCAGTAGGTACCCTTTCCATAGGGAAGCCAGAGCCTGCTCTTGCTTTCAGCTCACTGGTTTGTTTGTTTGAATCTAAGGGATTTTTAAATGCTTGTTGAGTAATCCCTAAACCAAGATATAATCTAGACCATACGATTCTAATTGCTTCAAGTGTGCTAGTCACATCAAGCTAAATGTAAGCTGTTTGAGGCTAGGGAGATTGTTTTTCACCATGTGCTTGAGGAGGACAGTTGTTGGTGAACATAAACTTGTTAACATGGGGTTCAGAATTGCCTTAGTGGAAAGCCACCTGCCCTTTGCAATGCTTGTTCTTTTTCTTTAAATTCAGCCTTAATAAACATTGTATATTAACTGACTCTTGAGGGCAGTTGCTAACCCTTGGCACTGTGCTGCAGCAAGGGACAATATACAGAACTATCTAAAAAATAACTTCTTAGGGGTTTAAATTCCTAACCCACAAGTACAAACTTGTTAAAATTTAATCCTATAGAACAATTCTGAGTTTTAAGCTGAATTAAATGAATTATATTTATACTTGAGTGAACAGACCATTGTCACTTATTGTTCACCATTTCCCTCTAATACCCTTGATTATTTTGTGTCTCTACTTTTGAGATCAGCATTCAAATTTTCTGAAGCTCATGTTGTTTAATAAATTAGAAGCTGCAACTGCTAACATAATGACAACTGATTTTTAAGCTCAAAGGCTAAAAGCTGTGTCCAACATAATTTTTTGGGCTGTGATGCTTAGTATTTAATACATAATGAATGGACAAATATTTGCCACCACTATGATTATATTCTACATCTGGCTGGTTCTTTAAGTAAAGTGTAATTATGATCCAAGTCTGACTTAACAATGACATAGTTCAATGAAGCTGCAAGTACACATCAAATTTATATTTAAAACAGAACACCAAAACCATTTTACTGAAAACTAGTTTTATTTTAAAATTAAGTGCATAGCACTCATCTAATTCCATTGGTGTAGACTTTAGCACCATACTCGCTATTTGCAATTAATGTTATAACACATACATTTGGTTTGCAGTCTGTACTTGCGTAGTGTTTATTTAGTGGACTTTGGTAAAGCCCTTTATACATATTAATCTCTTCACAGTATACATTTAATGATGGTCCAGTAATCTCAAAAAAAAAAAAAAAAAAGACCTAAAGACTAATCAATAAATTAAAACAAAACAAAACCCACACAACTCCCCCCCACCCCCCAAAGCTAGCAGTTGTGAGTTGTATTTATACTGAAATATAATGTTTTAAAAAATAGTTCTGGGTTGTCCAACCACCCCACCTTGGGTAGGCAGCAATAGTAACCAATTAATTATTTTATTCTACCCCCCCAAATTAATCCAGTGTTCTTTAGTTTTTTAAAATATAAACTGGGAAAGCGTTAGTAGAAGTGTTTTTAAAAGGCATATTCTATAACAAGAATGACATTTAGACCAATCAATAAAAGCATTTGACGAGACATTAAATTACCATAGGCACCAGTTGTTGTTTCAAGTTGGGATCTCTATCCCAGTATCTTACATTCATAGTATTACTGAGGTAGTTAAAATACTGAAAATTGGACTCTAGATGCTGGGTTCTGAATGTGAAAGATATATTATTCTCTTTTGAACCCACTTCCCCCAAATAATTCAAGTTCTCTTGAGATGAGAAATACCAAAATCCAATTCGCAGCCTTCTGTAAGAGGAAAAGTGGTACTTTCAGAAAACAATTTTCATGCTTGAAAACTGCCATGACTGAGTGTTCTTACCTGAGTGGTTTTTTGTTTTATCTACCAGACTAATAAGTCCACATCATGCCCTATGTACTCTATTTATAAAAGTTACCTTCTTTTAAAGAAAGGACATTCTCTTAAAGAATTCATGCTGGCAGAAGCTATCCACCCACATTCATCCACTGGAGCCATCTGGATCAGTCCATTACTGTGTTGAGGCCCTTCCCTTACCAACAAAAGCCATTGGCTTGATTACTGAAGACTCCTGCTGCATACCCACGTCTTTGTAAGTTTGTCTTCAATGCATATTGTGGCAGTCACATACCTGCCATGCAGTTTCCCTTCTAACTCAAGTGCTATATTAAAAAAAACACAAAACGACACACCTTAGTAATTTTTAAATCAGAAAGCTTCCCTCCACCAAATCTCTCTTCTCCCACAGATAAGAGCACAATGTATACAGTTTCAGTTAGGATTTCTTCCTTTTCCTTTTTAAGTTTATTCCCTCCAAATTCTTTACCCCAAAACTGCCCTTGCTAACAACTTATTATTGCTGTCTTCTCTCAGTACCAGTCAGTAAAATGTCCCATGGCAGTTCTGGGGCCAATCTAATGAAAGTGGCTACTGAAATTTAGTAATCAGTACTTTTGCCAGTTCACAATGACTAGGTGGATTCAAAGCTGCTTATAAAACCTGTTTTCCACATAAAGAAGTGCTGCTCTAGAACAACCTGAGAACTACCCTGGCCACATTCCACTTCAAAATAAATCTATGGGACTTTATTGTAGTACTGACATTTTACAATCATGCCTTTCCTTGGAAAAACTTTTTTTAAAGTAATATCAAATCTGAGTATAAATCATTGATTGCACTGAGAAATGCAAAGCCTCTATATGTATTATGAATGACAGGAACCACCTCTTCATTCATTCTAAGCTACTATTATGTTCTCATTTGAAAACATATCCTAGCAGGAGTATGTAACCTATGTTATAAAGGTAGTTCATACTACAACATTCCCAAAACATGTTGCATTACAGTTAAGTGTTTCCAAGTAGTACAAATTCCCTGAGTTAAATGTGTTTTAATTCTAAAGATCTGAGGTTGATCACTTAGCAGAAAAAAACAACAAAAATTTGACCATGATTTTACTGTAAGGAATCTACTCCACTCTTAATCTTAGTACATAAATCCAGATACCCATACTGTCTGTGATAAAAAGTTATGAAGAATTACCTAATTTTTTTTTTTTTACTGAGCAGATTGGCATAGTATAGCTATGAATTCATGAGTTTAAACTTAGTCAAAAATTCATTTGTAGATCAAAAATGTAACTCAAAACTGCAGAATTAAAAAAGGACCTCTTCAAAAATTAATACTGTAATTTTCCTTCATAAAAAGAATATTTGGCAAGTCCACAGATAAACATTAGTCTCTAACACAGAAGCCAACATTAGGCCAAAAGCCTACCACAGGTCAAATCTCAAAATGGAAAATTGGAGTCTGTCCAAATTTCCTGTTGTATTGAATATTTTTGAAATATTTTTTTGAAATATTTGGACCATCAGCCAGGGCTGGAACATTTTTGTTATAGAGGAATTTGTCTTAACAGGATTTGACATACATACTGTTAAAAGTATTTGCGGAGTTTTCTCAGTCTTCCCAGGTACTCACAGTGAATTGAAAGGGATATTCAGTCTTCTTGCTGTTGATTTCTGAAGCAACTTGAATCCCTTTTCTTTTAAAGAGTCATGTACAAAGAGCCCCCAGAGCTTCAAGTCACAAAACAGTCTGGGTCAGGTATTACCTTCACATAAAATCACCTTTCAAAGCATGGAGTAATACAAGGGTAATGTTCATTTATCTGGTAACTCCGGTTATAAGAAACATTCAGACAGGGTTTAACTTCTACTGGGATTGCCAGTGACATCCCAACACCAGTCTGCACATGCCCCAGGCCCTGAACACTAGTTTGGAAGCCAGCAGGACATGTCTGTAGTGTGTAAGATGAGGTGTGTGTGGTAGACACAATCTGCTGACAGCCCGGTTGTTCTGACATAGGATGGCGATACTGCAGTGCGGTCTGATGAGTCTGATGGAGATACTGAGGCTGCTGCCCATGAACTGGCCGCAAGGGCTGGGAGGGTGGCTGGAAGACACTTAGCTGTGCTGGCTGAGGTCCTGCCTGTCCTCTCTGTTTGTTTGCTTCTTTCACATCATTATCATGAGCGCTGCAACACGCAGAGAAAGGACACTGTTAATTATGTTACTTGAGGAGAATTTACAAGGAAGTCATATACCACCCCCAACTCTTTAACAGCTGACTCCATGGACTGCCCCACTGCCTAGTTGTACAGTGATTGCAAGCGTAATTTCACCAACAGTGAGATCTCACTATTATCATTCTAAAAGCTCCCTCCCTTGGTACAAACCTTGGAAACTGGCTGCTGGTAGCTTTGAAGGCTATTTCCAGCTTGAGAGTAATAAGCACTTAAATTTGGCTGCTACTTTGGTGACATCCTGGTAGTCCCACAATTCAAAGATGCAGAAATGGAAAATGGAGAAAGATTTGCTTGGACTGATCTCAAGAGTTCTAGGCTTACACAAGAGCAGCTCCTTTCCTATCATGTACCCAGAATCATACCGGCAACGACAACCTCTTAAGCAGATAGCCAAAATGGGCTCCCTTCTACCCAGTACTGCTCATACAGCAGCTTGCTTATGGCAGCAAGCAGCTGTCAGAGCAAATATCCTAAGAGTTCTGTGCTTTTGAGAAACTGTTTTTAGGGCTGGTTATACATGAAGAAAAATATTAATGAGAAATTACAAACACAGGAACAAAGAGGCTTACATCAATAGCCGTTCTATGCACTGCACTAAGAAATCCCAGGAGTAAGCAGTAAGACGATGCAGTCTTGTAGGCCATGTCGGAGAAAGACGAAGTATAATCCTTGAAGAAGCCACACATGCAGCAGCTACTAAAGAAGGTGCATAATTTAGAAAGGCATAATCTGTGGAGACATCAAAAATGAACTTAAGCAACAGAATACAAAGTCACAAGCCCACAAGTCACTTACTGGCATCCACAGCCACTCACCTTGCAAAGATACTTCCAGGAAGTAATCTGCATACTTGGCCATATAAAGTTTAGTTTTTTCCAAGCAAATCATTGGCCAACCATCATGAAGATCTGTTTCGTGGACTGCTTCAGAGAGATAATACTCAATGAAATGGGCAGCTGTTGGAAGGCAGAGGTTCCACTGAAAGGTTTCTAATAATAATAGTTCCATATGTAGCAAATTTTGTTTTGTTAATACTAGATTCATATTAGTCATACAACCCAGGCTGTTGAGCTGCTCCAGCTTAGGCACACTATCTTCTTTTTCTTCAAATTTACCTTTTAAGGAAAGTCGGTGGGGGGAGAGAGAAAATATTAGGCAAGTGATTATCAGGTCTAGTCACTTAAATGGGATGTGCTGCCTTACTGCAAATATCTAGATCCAAAGACATTACTTCCCCTGCCTTGGGCAGATACAGTTGTGCCAGAACTAGGGGGCTGTCCCATTTGCATGTTTTTCTCTCCCAGTGCTTCCGTCCACCACCCATCACCCTCTCCTAAAAAAATGGGACATGTGTTTTGATCTACGTCCTGTTGTGTAATGAAAATAGTCATATGTGCCAATGAGAAGACAACGCTCTCAAATCTCACCAGCTGATCCTTTTAGGAAATCTCTTTTTGGGGGAAGCTGGTTGTTGGTAGAAGAAAATGATTTTATTTTGGAATAGAAGTTTAAAGAATTTAATGTCTAGAGTTATCTGAAATCAAACATAGCTTAAGTTTTAAGTGTTCTATGTTGGCATATTTTTGTCAATGCCAGAGAAAGAAAGTGGGGGGAAAAACTGGGTGAATATCTAACAAGCATTCTCAATCCACCAAAAAACCTCTCTCCTTTTCTGAATTTAAAACAAAAACCTAGCTAAGTCTGTTATAAAAAAAGAGGGGAAAAACTTTATATTCACTTTTGTATCTCCTTACTTAAAACAGAATAGTAGATGATCTGATGGATGAACTTCATCATTCAAAGGCATTAACTTCTTTTCAGGAAACACTCATCTGTATGTATGACTGGCGAAAAAAAGTCCCTTTCCAGCCCCAGAATAATTTTTCTATAGATTATGTACCATCTTACACTTTAACTTCCAAGCAAGCATTTTACTATATATAGGTCATTCATTTTCAGGATTTCTAGACTTATGGATGGAGAAAATTCAAACGTTCAATTACGATTTTATTTTCCACATGGAGCAATAGAACCAAAGAGTTGCCTTTAAATCTCTTTGGGTTTTTGTTCCATGGTGGTCCACAGAAAAAGGGAAATTATAACTAAAGCCTTCTACCTTCTAGTATTAATGTTTTATTTTACATTAAGATTTAAAACAGTCATATTATATTGCAGTTACAGATTTCTCACAATAGTTTTTCCATTTATACTTGTTTAAAAATACAGTTGTTAGAATATGTTATAAATTACTGTATACAAAATTTTTATTTTACTATTTTGATAACTATACAGCTGACCATTGAACAATGTGAGGGTTAGGGATGCCAACCCAGAGTCAAAAATCCATGTATAACTTTTGACTTCCCCAAAACTTAACCAATAATAGCTTACTGTTGCCTGGAAGCCTTACTGATAACATAAATGGTTGACTAACATGTTATGTATATTACAATAAAATACACTATAGAAAATGGTTTTTCATAATTTTGCACATCTCCAAAAAATTTTTCTAACATATTTATTGAAAGAAATCTGCATATAAGTGGACCTAAGTAGTTCAAACCTACATTCTTCAACTGTCAACTCTCTATGGTTTCCTTGGAAATCTTATTATATTATCCACTTAAAACCATTTTTTGGAGAAGAGCTAGAAAGACTACCAAAGCAGTAGAAACCAGGTGAGTTTTCTCTGCCAGAAGAGGTGGGTTTACACCACACACCGAAGTTGCTACAACAAGTGGTACTGGTCAAGTTCACTCAGCCCAGATGTTCAGTGGGGTTTATTTAAGCTGACCTGCTCTAGGGCTGGGGAAAAAAAGGCTGCTGACTCCCTCCCTTGGTCTTTTCTGACTACCTTCAGGATGAGGAACTGGGTTTCTAACTACCCTCGGGATGAGGATCTGGGGCAGAAGGTTTTGTCTCCTATGCCAGGAGATTCTATGCTCATGACTTTAAGAAGAGGTTAAGCCCGAAGAAGCTTAGAATTTCTTTCATGCTTCAGAAATTTTGTACTTCTTTAGATCTAAGCCACTCTTAAACATTGCTGCAGAAAGGAGATCTAAAAATCTTACATGATTCAGACTTTTCAAGAATCCAGATAGCCCTTCCCATTTCAAATCACATAAAGCTAAATTTCACAAGTTTTGCCAATAGCTTATTTGCAGTACAGCTGAAAGCACCAAAGTGGTCTTCATGACACAGTCATCTAGTACCATTACTACATAAAGATATAGGAGAGGAACCCACTGTTCTCAGTATAACAGGAGTGGAATTCTTCAGAAAGAGAATGACCTAGGAATTTAGTTCAATACCTCTGACAGAATCATTAAGACTTTCAAAGTGCCCTGCCACCTGTGCAGCATGGGTAATACTGGCAGTATACATCAAAGGAATATTGTAGAAGTTGGATTTATTTGTATCATGCTTGAGGTTCCTCTGAAGAAATTAATATGCCGTAATTCACTGTTTAACTCAAGAATCAAGAATGTTTCCTATTACCTCCTTGAAACTTTCAACATAGAAAACAACTGTATATGTCCAGTTTCACAGCTCAAGCAACCAATACAGCAAGATTGGCCAATTAATTTAGAGTCAAATTAACCAATTCATTTAGGGTCAAATCAATGGAAGTGAAAAGGAAGACTTGCGTTTGAATTCCCAAATCTTTATTTCTAGACCAAAGTACTGCACCAGATTATATGGGACCAGCAACTACCAGAAAAGACTGACTTCTACATTATTAAGCATCTATGGGGTTTCTATATTTATAAAATACTTGGCTACTACAGTATGAAAATGCCTTTGCATCTAGATTTGCAAAGTTAATAACCTGCATACTGTGTAAATAACCATACTTGGGTTTTAATTCAGGTTTAAGTTTTCTGGAACCTTTTAATTATATATAATGATATAAATACTCAGATACCTGGATATTAAAAGATTTCAAAATGTGTGATAGTGTCAATGAGTACCTGCATTCATATCCCTAGTTTTTGTTGTGAATACTATGTGCATGGGTTTAAATCTACTTATTCACAATACCATATACAGATCACAAAGATCAGGTTTCTTCAACTGAAAGGAAATGCCAGAAACTGTGTGATTATATTGATAAAGGTCCCAAACAGGAAATAAGAGCATAGGAAATTCACATCTGCTTCCCCCAAAATAAAGAACTGGAGGCCACAGAAACAAAGCATCAGGTTGTCTTTCCTTTATAGGAAGTATTCAACAAACAAGCACTTTCAAAGCTCACGGTGAATAGCAGGCATGTGGTGGTAGGATAGGATGTCACTGTGAGTTCTGCTGACCCAGTTTCTTCTTTTATTACTAAGTAGGAAAAAGGTCATCCTTAATACATGCTAAGAATTATCTCAAATTTGTAAGACTAGCAATCTAAAAGAAAAATGGGTAAGAAACAGGAAGAGGCAATTTATAGGAAAAAAAAGTTTTAGTCTCAATAAAAATTGAGATGTAAATCAAATCAACTGTGAGATACGATTTTTCACCTATCAATGTCATAAAAAGCTTTGTCAACCCAGTATTGATAAGCAAGGAGAAACAAGCACTTGTCAAAAATGTGTACTACTGAAAGCCAATAATCTCACTTTTGGTTTCACCTTGACTCCAAGATCATTTCTTTGTTACACAAGACCATGAACAAATTATCAGAAGATTCATCTCCAAGAATGCTTCCATATTCTCCACAAGTTCAATGATGATCACAAGAAACCAAGGGGAGCATGTCAAAGAGTTGGAATTTGAGAATTTTCCAGGACAAATCATTTTTTTCTGGAATGAGCCAAAACCTTAGGGCTAGGAAGCCAAACTAAAGAGTACGGAACAGCTTATGAAGGAACTAATCATTATGACACTAACTTTTATGGTTCTATTTTCTATGTGCTTTTAGACCTATTACTCCAACTTGATCCTCACAAATTTGTAAGTATAAATATTTTTTTCATTGTATAGAGAAGTAACCTGAGACTCTAGAGTTGTTGAAAATCATACTGCTGACAAGAGATTCAAACATAGGCAATCCATCACTATAATCCCTGCTCTGAAACACTACACATCACTCTCCCCATCAGAGATAATCTGTAGGCCCTTTCTCCCTGCCTTTAACTGTGTAGATACTCAGGCAGCTGGATACACATTAGTACCTTGATATACAAGGTGTGCTTTTTATGTGGTCAAATCATCCAAAGCCACCCAACATATTAGTAACTAGAATAAAACTGTCACCCATTCCTCTCAGCTGTAGTCTGTTGTTCACTTTCATATAACAGGCTGCCCATTCCAAAGCAGGGAGCAGCTGGGGGACAGGAATGTACAGAGTTTAATCATTCTGTGAGGAGAGAAGCATTATTTGAATACAATTCATGATAACTAATCAAAGAGCTACCACTGATATCCAAACATAAGAACATACGTAAGAAACACCAGAATGCACTTCTTAAATTTAAAATAAACATCAGGTATTGAAAACAGGCTACCAGTTTAGAAGTATCCTCAGTAATGCTGCTGTAGTAAAGTTACAGATGGAGGGAGGAAAGATTGTGGCTGGCCACTAATGGCCAGCTTCTCTGATTCCTTATCCTAGCACAGAGCTGACAGCTTGAACTCTTTGGACCAGTGCCTACTTGGAGGGACTGAGACCCGGGGGGGGAATACCTATCTCACACTTTCCCATCCTAGAGTGGAAAAGGAACAGTGGAAAAGCAATGCTTCTCTCTCAGGGAATGAGGAGTCAGGGGGTGTAAGCATAACAAAGGGGGGAGGCATCCGACTATTTCAATAATAGGCGATAAACAGTTCATATCTGAACCACAGCAAATACAAATCCTAAAGCCTAGTTCCTGGAAAATGAGCCAAAAATAACTACAGATTACCATACAGATTGGATCAAATAATCTTCAGTAAAATAAATTGATCATGAGCTTAAACTAACCATGGTAATTTAAAAACAAGAACAACTGAAATTCCATTCCAACTAACCTAAGATGGTGCACAAATAAAGAATCCTTTCCCCAAACTATGGAAACTGCAGGAACTTGGCACAAATACCAAGCACTGTGTGGTGGCCAGCATTCTTATTAGATTATTCAACTAGAACCCTCAGGGAATTTCCCCAGTTAACATGTAGTTTACAAGTATCTAGTTTAGTAACCCCTAATTCATTAAGTTACTAGTAAGTAAACTTTAGTCACAAAGATGAGTCTATGAATTGACTATGCATCACTCATAATTTCGGAGTCCATCAGGAGGAGTCTCCTACTGGCCCAAACTACACTTTCAGGCATTGAGCAAGTAAGGCCTGATAGTGGCAAAAAGAGTGATGGCCATAGCAGGCAAAAGATTACTTTTTATTAATGATTCCAAGTTTTTAAAATAACCTTACATATCTGATTTCCAGTGTTTCTTGCTATAAACTGATCCTATAAGTTAACATTCTGTAGGGTAACAAGAAGTCATTCCATTTGTGGATTCTCACACATCTGATGTTTCAAGAATGGGCTTTTCAATCTTCTGCAAACTATTAAACCATAAAGGGCTTTGTAGCCAGTGATGAAACACATGGAATAGTACATGTGATTGCTTATGAGGGCGAAACCTTAATTAAAGGTTAAATTAAGGGTTAATTACAAATGTACAAGCATTACCTCTCTGGCTTTCTGGGTCAGGGGGAGAGAAGCAGAGGATGTGTGGATCTTAGAGGACAACAGATTAAAGGAGAAATGTAGATTTTCAGAAAATGGCATTCAGGTAAGAATTTAGCTGCAGGTGTGTGGGGATAAAGTTGGAAGATGAGATTGAGAAGGAGGCTGGGTTCAGATGCAAGGTTCTCAATGTTACATTAGGAGTTTCTACCTTAACCCACAGGTAGTGGGATTCACTGCTGGGGCTGTGTTTATATATATTCAGCCTGGTCCACAAAGGATTTGAAGTATGTTACAAAAAGACCTTCAAGGATACAAAGTAAGTTGTTGAGGTCATCAGATCAAAGAAAGAATAGGGGTAGGAAAAGAAAACCTGAGAAGAGATTAGAACCAGAAATGATACCACTACATACCTGCATTTGGTTTTAAGTTTCTCTGCAGTCAAAGAACAAAAAGGTGTTTTAGAAAGAACTCTGGTAGCGAAGTGTAGGGGGAAAGTTCCATAGACAGCAGCCACACTGAACTCCAAACCCTCAAGTGGGGGTCAGAGGTAAAGGCAATAGCTATTTCTATATACTACTTTGAAAATGGCTTAAATTTCTGTTGTAATGACATGAATAATATAAAAACTAAGGGTTTCACTTCAATATCAAATATAACTGTTTCATATTATTAAAAGAAAAACTCAATTCCAATTCCTTTACTCACTTTCTCTTTAATTAGGGTACTAACACACACAGTGAAATGAGTTAAGAGAAAGGCACCCAAAGGGCCCAACAGTACATTCTGCACTGTGTTAACTAATATATCAGATTCTACCTTGCAGCCTACTACATAGTTAAACCTACTGCCTAAGCAAAGGTTTTCACATCTGTAGTATTTGCATATCAACCTTCAGTTCATTAAGCCAACTCATTATGTAGTCATTAGAAGGTATTTTAACAATACAAAGGTGTGGTCCCTTTCAGACAGAGCTTTTCAACCTCAGCTCCACTAACATTTTGGACCAGTCAGTTTTTTGGGGAGTAGAGGGACTTCTATCCTGTGCATTGTAGATATCTGGCAACACCCCAGGGCTCTACTCACTAGATGCTAGTAACATCCTCCGAGGTTGTGACGACAACCAAAACTGTCTCCAAATGTTGTTAAGTATCCCTTTGAGGCAAAACTGCTCCTGGTTGAGAGCCACTGTTTTAAGACAATGGTACTCAACCAGAAAGGTACATCAGAATCACCTTAGGAACTCTGAAAAAGTTAAATACCCAGGCTCCATGATGCAGATTCTGAGTCAGAACATCCGGAGTGGCCTAGACATCTCTGTATCATAATCTTCAGGATGAAGGGCTTAAAAATACGTATGTTTTTAAAAGAGTCCAGAGCCACTTTTTAATGTCTGGTTAAAAATTACTGTGTCAAGAAGCACTTTCAACACAAACTTTCTGACACTAGTAAACTAGAATGAATAGAACATGGTGATAATTCCCTGAGTTCTAGAGAAATTTATTTTATTACAAACAATAGAAATTTCCAGTCATATAGATCTGATTTGTACTTACTTGCCAGAAGCAGACAGGAAAGTGCAACTAAATGCAGCTGCTGGATAGAGATGTCATACCGATCCATAAACAAGTCCAGCAAATAGACAGCAAGATGTCGGGCAGAAGGGCAGAGTGTGAAGCGATTACTCACAATGGCAATCAAGTCAGCAAAATACCTTCTAAGACTCAGTTGTGGGGACTGGCCTTTGTAGGAAGGCAACTTCAGCTCCTAAATCAAGAGAAACAACATTTAGTCTAACATAACCTATAGGAGAAATAACCCCACAATGCAAAGGCAGTCCCCCCACCCCCAATATATTAGTGTTTTAAGTGCCTGGAACATTTTTCTTGAGTGAAACACAAAAATAAAAAAGTTGAGTGGAAGGATAATGAATGGCATTTAAAATTTTAAACCAAACTTCTCTCCTTATTTTTAAACCACCTAGAATTATGATTCCTAGTGGCTGGAGGGCAGGGTGAATGAGGAGTTATTATTTAATGGATATGAAGTTTCAGTTTGGAAAGATGAAAAAGTTCTGAAGATAGACAGTGGTGATGGCAGCACAATGTGAACGTACCTAACGTCACTGAACTGTATACTTAAAATGGTTAAAATGGTAAATTTTATGTTATGCACATTTTACCACACACACACACTAAAATGAAGTTACATATCAATCTAACTTTGTAAGATATAAAATTTTAGATAAAACATTAGCCAGTATAATTTAGTAGCATAGCCAAAGAATACATCATCAATTGTAGTACATCCTGGGAATGCAAGGATGGTTTAATATTAGGAAATCTATTAATAAAAGTCAGAATAAAAATTCATACATAAATATGCAAAATCATCTTGACAGATGCCAAAACAGCATCTGGACAAAGGGGATGCTGGGAGAAATAACAAGAGATGTGCATTTCTTTGATGAAGGAAGGGAAGTAAAAAGATCTCAAATGTAAGAGCCAGCATCTTATTTGGAGGTGAAACAATAGAAGGATTCATATTCTAATGCCATCTATTAAAATATTATTTAACACTCTGTGAATACTAACCAATCCAAATTGAAAAGGGGAAAGAAAAGGTTTAATGATTGGAGAGAAGAATCAAAAGTCATTTTCAGGAACAAAATTGCTATTTTTAAGATGATATAATTTATCATCTTAAATTAAAATACCCAAAAAACCCCATGAAAATCAACAACAAAAAATAAACGGTAACAATTCAGTAAGATGATTATTTATAAAATTAACATAAGTCAATAGCTTTTCCCTATACTAATACCTGGTTAGAAAACAGAAGATTCCATACATAGTAACTATAAAATTAAAACACCTAGAAATAAATTCATATGTGCCCATTATATGAAGATAACACTAAAATTCTGAAGAAGTATAGAATACATGGAAAGATGGTATTTTTTCTTGGATAGGAGAACCTATTTGATAACAATGGCATTTTAAATTGGGGAGAATAAATGAATTTAGTTAAGTGTTTCTGACACATAGGACATAGAAGTAACTTATTATTTACTCTTAGTTATCAATAAGAAAAAGGCTACAAATATGAACAGACAGTTCAGAGGAAAAATAAAATAAAGCCAAAGACATATAAAAAGATGCCTTATCTCATTTGAAATTAAAGGATTATACAGTTTTTGCTTACCATGTTACATCTTACTAATTTTTGCTTATGCTATCAAGAGTGGAAATAGGAACTCCCATATATTATTGGTCAATTTGATGACTGATATAACCTTTTGGAGGGCAATTGGGTAATATAAAATTTTTTAAATGTAGATTGCTGATACCCTTTAGCCTAGCAATACTAGGCCTAGGAATTTGCCCTACATATATATGGAGGTCCGTGGTAGCACTGTTTTTAATAACAAAATAATGGAATAAAAAAGCTTGATGTCCAACAACTTGGATTGATCTCCAGAGAATTATGAGTGAACAGAGCCAATCCAAAAGATCACGTACTATCTAATTACACTTATATAAAATTCTTGGAATGATAACATTATAGAAACAAAGAACAAATTAGTAGTTGCTAGGGGCTAAGGGGAGGAATGAGGGTGGGACAATGTCAACATCCCGGTTGTGATAACTGTGCTATAGTTTTGCAAGATGTTAGCAAAGGGTATTGGGGGTCTCTCTCAATCATTGTAAGATTTCTTACAACTGCATGTGAATCTACAATTATCTCAAAATTAAAAGTGTACTAAAAAGAAAAAAAAAAGCTTGACATCCATCAACAAGGAACTGATTATATAACTTTGGGAAAGCAATTCAGTGTGGACATTAAAATAAAGGGCAGAACACCTATATATGTCGATATGGAAGATTTGCTAAACTGAGTAAGGTTGGGGTGGGTGAAAGTACGGAACAGTGAATATATATTATGACCTCTTGTATCAACAAAAAAAATTATTTGCAGATTGCTAATTTATGGGTACTTTTCAGGAAAAAAACACTAATGGTGGTAACCTTAGGGGATTAGGGAATGGTGAAGGTTGGGGAAAGTTTACTTTAAACCTTATACCATCTGCAAATTTTTAAACCATATGCATGTATCACTTAAAATTTTTCAAAAATATTTAAAAGAGTTACTTATAGGATAGGCAAATGAGCCATTTAAAATTTTTGTATAAGTGAGGAAAGCATAAATAAACAAAAACCAGTGGCTTTTAGGCTAGCCTGGCTTTGAAGAGAAAAAAAATTAATTTCTCTAAATAAAGGGAACATGCTGATGTCTCACATAGCCCCTATGCTTTTCTCCTTTGTTATTTCTGTAGATCTTTGTACATGTAGATATTGTAAATGAGTTACAATCTCAAAGTTCACCTTTCTTTGCTGTCATCATGGGGCATTTATTGAGCATCTCCTATAGCAGACACCCAGCTAACCCCAGGGATAAAAGCTAGAAAACAAGTCTCAAGCCTCTCTCTAGTAGGTGAACCAAAAGACAAATATTACTGGAATATAGTAATCACAGGGTATCATAGGAACACTGAACTGAGGAGGGAGATCCAACCCACCTCAGGGGTTATGATACTGGGGAAAAACAAAGCCAGGGTAGGCTTTCTGTAAAGGGGTATTAAAGAAGGTCTTCAAGACTCACTGGGAAAACAGCTGAAGAACGCTGGTGGATATTGTTTTTAACTATGTTAAGTTTACTAAATGAAGACAAAACAAAGGCAAGAATCCCAAGAGCTATGACTAGATTTTAATTCTGTTTAATAAAGTCTCTTTATATCGTTTTAAATTGTAAAGAACAAATGCTAACAAGGTAGCTGTCAAAATTGGTTCTCTTTGTCCAGGTACTGCAGTTATACAAGCATGAGAAAATAACCTATGCATCTCTCAACTTCCAAGTTTTTTCTGTCTATTCTTGATTCCCTAGAATTGAACTTGTTCCCAATCCCTTCTCAGGATCCCATAGCACATAGAGACCTGAAAATGTCATCTCCATCTCCAGCCTCAAGTCCTTGTCAGCTCACCACCCCAAATACTAATTCTCTTCCCAGGATGGGAATAAAGGCACAGAAGGAATACTGACATGTGTAAGTACAACTCTGTGGGATAATTTCCTTCATATTTTTCACAAAACCAGCATTGTCCCCATCTATCACAAATGCTCCTGAAAATACTTCCTCAAGCACCCAAAGACACTAGGGTACATAGCAAAACAATAAGAAGAAAGAAGACACAGGGTATAAGAGGACAGCTGCTTTGTAGGGATTTTTTTGGGGGTGGGGGGAGTAATTATATTTTATAAACACAGTACAGCTGGTACTGGGGTTGAAGGAGATTTCCATTTGTTAATTTTTACTCCTAATGTATACAATGCTATTCACACCAATTATTCCTCCACAAACTTTGGGCCTAAACCTAGAGCACCTTCCACAGTGTCTAAATAGCAACTACCCAAAGACCTAAATTCAGATGCTCTGAATTATGAGATTAGACTCCATAAAGGCAGGGATCATGTCTCATTCATTATTACCACTCACACCTGGCATCACACTTTGTACATTGAAGGTACTCAAATATGTTGAAAAAATAAATAAGCTGTGACTGTTCAACTAAATCACCTAATTAATAGCTGGAATTAACATATTTTCTGTAAGAAACATTTTAAACTTTCCTTGACTCCAGTGTAAGACAACCAGCAGTCTCTCTCCAGTTTCACAAGGTTCAAGTATAGATAATTAAAATAAGTTCTTTACAAAGTACAGCCATGGTTCAAATGTGGCTTACACAACGTTTAAAGATAAAGACAACCCAAGGTAGCATGCCACAGTTGTCCCAAGGTAACTTTCAGTGGCATTCCTTCAGACCCTGCCCTATCTCATCCTCTGACAGTTCATAAGCAACTTTCATATAAGGTTGTGTCCTATTCCTTGGATCCTCCCTAAAACCTAATACACAAAAGCATTCAGTAAATCTGCTGGGGGAGAAAAAAAATCCACTTCCAATCTCAACTGACAAAATTAACTCAGGTAATCACTCAGGATTAAAATTACATAAAATATAAGAATCAAAAACCATGGAAATCACCAAGAAAAATCTTTTAAGTTTTATGTCATTGAAAAAATAAATGTACCACATTAACATCAAATAGTTGATTTCACCACATACTAGAGGGATAAAGAACTGTCATTTAGAAAAGAAGAACATTTAAAACTAAAAGGACATATGCAAAAAAAAAAAAAAAAACCAAAACCAAATTAATCTGGACAATTTTCAAAGTGGAAAACCTGCAACTCCCTTAACATTCCTGAAACCATTCCACAGTTGAAACTTTTCTGTAGTATAATCCACCTCTTAGGGGGCTGAGTTGTATTTAGTGTGTCTCAGAGACTGAAATGTCAGAATTAGTAAGTAGATTAAGAAACTCAAACCTTAGAAAAGGGTACAGTTGTAACATTTTAAGTCAGAATTAGGTGTTGTAATCTATTTAACCTGGTTATCAGATACAAGTTCTTTATCATCGCAGGATCTCTCAACTCTAACAGTCAGCACCCTTTTTATTAAAGACTCAGCTGTTTTGCCTCTTTCTCATTTCCTATACATAATGCATGACAGGCTTGCTCTCTATGGTCAAAATGAGTCAAGAGATAACTTTGGATCTGGTCTCTCCGATTTATCAAAAGAGGCAGAGCTGAGATGTGACATACAGAATGTGACATAGAGTAAAACTGTTACTTAAAAGCAACAACACAGAGACTTTGCATCGGGCGGGGGAAGTGTATTTCCCTCCAACATCTATTAAGTATAGGTCTACTTCCTGCCTTTGATAGTAGCTGGAAAAAGCAGCTAACTCCTCCTACCTTGAGGCTTTGTGAACAGCCTGAATCTTGTAGTCTAAGGAGTAGACAAAGTAACAATTACCAATTTTTCAGTGCTTCCTATATGCCGAGCACTGTTGTAAGCACACGTACAATATTAACCCATTCAATCCTCACAATCACCCATAAGACGCATTCTATTATGATTATTATTATTCATTTCACAAATGAGGAAACTGGGAAACAGAAGATGAAGTAGCTTGTCCAAAGTCTCACAGCAAGTTGATGGAAAGTCTGGGGAGTTATGTACAAATGTGACATAACAGCTGAATGCAACAGCAACTATGTAAGTATTGCTCTGCCCAATAAAAATTAAAAGCGCACGTTATCTTTTCAAATACAATACCACATCCATATTCAACCTGGAAACAAGAATACCAGAATGTCCCTTTACATCTTCCACTCCAACTACCACGCCCCTCCGCCTCATTTAAGTTGCAGGTTCTTCTGATACATCCCAGGGAAGAAGCCAAGAGGTCATTGAACTGGAGCAAATAAGCAAACTCGCCTTTTCTGGTCTGGAAACCAGTGGTTAAAAAAACTGACGGGCCTTCCAGGAGGGGCGGGGGGCCCAGAGCCATACTAACTGGCACAAAACACCGAATGGAAAAAAGTCGGGCTTCTGGGTTACCTTGTACCGAAGCGCTTGATGAATATCCGCAGCCAGCTGTCCCCGCCACCACTGACCCTCCAGCTCCATGGGACCGGGCGGCGCGCCGGGGCAAACGCGGCAACTTCAGTCTGTAAGACACATTCAGGGCGCGGTCACGGCCAGCTCCCTCCACACGACTCCGCGCCTCCTCCCCGGGGGCTGTGCCCTCAGGCCACCCTGGGGGCTGTTCATCGTCACCAGACTTGTCCTGAAGCCAGCACCGATCCATGCCAGCTCCCTGACGCCACACGTTAAGGCCGCGCTACCCGGTCAGAAGAGGCTGGCTTAAAATTTTGAGAACTGCCCGGCTCATGCCAGTCAAAAGGGGCCTAACTTGGGCCGAGTCCCCAGGGCGCGGACCGGGGTGCGTGCTCGGGAAAGCTGGAAGGGGAGGCCCGGCTGAGGGCTCCCCGCGTCCAGAATTCGAATTCTCCCGCCGGCTCTGAGGAGCGGAGAGACTTGACATCAGTCACCCTGAGGTGAAAACCTCCCGCGGAGAAACCCGGAGACGAAAGGCTGCCCGCCTCTGGATACCCGCTGCCGACGGTCGGGCGCTCCCGCCCACCCGGGAGCCTCCCCGCGGCCCGGCCCGGCGCGCACCCAGGCTGCCGCCTCCTAGTCTGGAGGAGCGTATAGGGTCGCACAGCTCCAGAAGGGCGAACAAAAGGCCGGGCCGGGCGGGTCCAGTGCCCCGCGCCCAGCCCAGGCCTTCCGATCCCCACAGCGGCCTCCCTTACCCGGAACCGCGGCCCTCACAGCCCCAGCCCCGCCGATGTGCGGGGGACGCCAGCCCCGCTCATGCTGCGGACAGTCGGCCGTGAAGCGCCGGCCTCAGCTCGGGCTCAGCGCCGGTGCGCTCGCGCCGCCCATTGTTAAAGGACCGGCAGGCGGCTCCGCGTACAAAGCCAGCGCGGGGGCACATGCGGCCCCGCCGCTGCCAATCTCATCTCGCGATACAACCGGGTCACCCGAGCCGTCCAATCCGCGGTCGGGCTGGGTCCAGGTGCAGCGCCCGGCGGCGGCAGCTCTGCGGCCCCAGCCCGGCCTGGGCAGCATCCGTGAACCGGCCGGCCTGACCCCAGGGACCGCGTTGCGGAAGCGCTCCGCCACCACCTACCGCTAAGCCGGTCTAAGGGGCGGACAGAGGTCGCATGGGATCGCCGGAGAAATTAAAATGTTGATCGCCATTACAGTAGCCAATCCGGTCGTGCCACTCACCTGCTCAGAGCCTTCGAGGGCTCCCCGTTGCCCGCGGAGGAAAATTGCGATGCCTTTGCTTGGTGTTTAAAATCATTCACAGCATGGATTCAATCTGCCTTATCTCACATCACAACAGCCGTATTCATTTTAGGGGCTCCTCAATGGGATTATCAGTCCCTCCATATGTGCCTTAGCTGTTTCCGCAGCCCCTGAAGTGCTGTCTCTGTGAAATGCTCTTTAAATTCCACCTCAAAACCTACTCCTAGAAACCTAATCAATCTTAACCCCCTCCCTGTTAACGTTGCTTTGGAGATTCCCAAGAACTTTAAATGAAGGGAGTTAAGATTACTTTTAGTAACCTAGCTTGTCAGAGTGGTAGTGGATGTAATTAACCATCTGCGGTCGTAAATTAGGAAACTACAAAACTGTGGAAACACTTCAACATTAGGTAAGGTGCTGGGACCTGAGATGTGATTACAGAAGTCTATAATCAACTGTATTTTAACCTGTTTGGTGGACTATCACAACAGATGTAGATAGTTAGTCCTAGACAGTGATCCTGAGTTTTCTGAGAATGTAGATCCTCTTTTAATATTAAAAAATAAGTCATGGACCCTACCCCTTCTATTTAGACTCCTTTGTCCCAAAAGACTCATGATAAAGAGCTACTACAAAGTGATGAATGAATGTTACATATATCTGAGTTTTATTTACTGCAATGGCATCTTCATACATTTGAAGAACAGCTTCAACTATGTATGTGCACCATGTGAAACAAGGCTTATGTCCAGGGGAGCAGGGATACAGGAGTAATGACAAGACAAGGAAAAACTCAAAAGCAGAAATTGGCAGAGCCCAGCCTTGCCCAGTTGTCCAGGGAGATGCTGCCTATCTCAGTTGCATGGGTTCCCTAGAGAAGAGATGGGCACATGAGGCTAAAAGCTTGATGCCATTTATAATGTCATTTAAATAGTACTTACGTCCTCAGGTTCTAATTCATGTGCACTAAGCAACTTAACGGCAATAATTTGGCTTCCCAATAACTTAAACATCCAGGTCCTATTTAAGAACTCTTCCAGAAAATGGGTCACAAACTGTAATCATCAGTGTAATAAGTACGTGTCTCTCAAGTTTTCTACTTTGAAGATGTTATTCACTGGGAGATACTTTCATAAACCATTGTTTTCTGGATTTGCCTCATATGATGAAAAGACTTTAATGTTCATTTCATAGATTGATGTTTGTGAGCATGTATATGTATGTGTATGTGTATGTACATATATGTGTATAAAAGTTGCCCCACTGTGTCTTAGGTTATCAATCTCTAAAATGTAAAATTCAGGTTTATTATGATTTTTTCATTAATTATTTTAGGGCAAGCTGACACAATTCAGTATTTACTTAATTTCTAAATAAAATAAAGCCTGTTCTCGAGTTTCTTTTTTGAGGCAGAGAGTGACACAATGAATGAAACAATAACAATAAAGTCACATGTGACAAGTACTGTGAAGAAAAACAGATATATATGAAAGTGACAGTGTGTGTACATTGTTTTATGATAAGTTGAGGTGAGCACAGGCATGAGGAAAGGCATGCAGATATCTGGCAGCTGAATGTTCCAGGCAGAGCAAACAGCAAATGTAACAGCCCTAAGGAGAAGGCATGTTTGGAATGAATATGGAGGCCAGCATATGCCTGGAGTGAAGAGGAGATAGGAAAGACATTCTTGGAAACAGTGATCAGCAAAGGTATAAAAATATGCAAGTGAAAAAAAGGCAGAACTTGGCAAAGTAAAGCAACTGCAGATTCCAGTTTGCCTGCAGCATGAAGCGCAAGATGGATTTTTCAATAGATGAGGGTGGGACTGTATTTTCTGGAGAGCTTTTGTAACTCACAAAACTTCAGGCAGTAAAAAGCCACTGAATTTAAATGAATTTTAAAAAATGCATGCAAAAGGAAACATTCAAACAGGAAAAGACTGCATACAGTAACTAACAAGTCTCCCCACCCCCACCCCCACCATCCCAGTTCTTCCTAGTG
This sequence comes from Manis pentadactyla, assembly GCF_030020395.1. Classification (NCBI taxonomy): domain Eukaryota; kingdom Metazoa; phylum Chordata; class Mammalia; order Pholidota; family Manidae; genus Manis; species Manis pentadactyla. The sequence continues at coordinate 107,048,225 of NC_080026.1, read as the reverse complement.
GCAACATTATTACTATTTTCTTTTCTACCCTTCCAGGTATATCCAGGTATCTCTAACCATGCATGTACATAACCCCTGTGCTCTATTTTGTGCACAAATAGTAGCACATTACACTGTTGTGTGTCTTACCTTGTCATACAATACATTCTGGTGAACATTCATAATAGAACATCAAGGATTCCTTTCAATGGCCACATCACATTACATGGATGCAAAGGACTCGAATCCAGAAACTCTGGGCTCTGATTCTCGGTTCTCGATTTGTTGTTTCCTAGTGGAGTGGCCTTAAGCAGATAATTTCCTTCCTCTGAGACTCAGGTTCATCCTGTATAAAGTGAACTGGATGATAACTGAGATTCCTTCTGACTTTAACATTTTACAGTCTTTGCTTTTGCCACACACGTGTTGACAAGTCTTGTGTAGGGAAAGAGACCCAACACATCCCATAAGGCTCTGATCATTATCCAGTTTTAACAGTAATAAATTTAAAGTGTATCAAAGTAATTCATGTACACCCATTAAGAAGTCAAATATTTCTAAAAGGTATATAATGAACAACAATAGTTCCTTGTTCCACCTCCTCCCCATGCTCAAGTCCCATTCCAAGGAGGTAACCACTGAACTCTTTCAGCTATTTCTCATGGTGTTTGCTATCATCTTTCAAAATAACATGCTTATACTACAATTTTGATTTGTCATTTTTAGATATGTTTACATATCATCCTGGAAAGTGAAGATTCAGATGCTTTACATTACTTATTACATACACACACACACACACACACACACACACACACACAATTTTCCCCTTCCTCCATCTCCCTTATACGTAATTTTAACACATTTTTGGTTACATTCATTTTCAGTTGTTTGCATTGCTTTGACTACATAAACATTGTTCAGTGTTGAGGCACATAGTGACCTATAGTTATACTTTCCTGAAATTTTTTCTTTCTGCTTTGCTTTCTTCAAGTCTGTATCTTAAGTTTTCTACATCCTCCAATAGCTCTATGAAATCCCTCAACTGTCAATAGTCAGTCCTACCAGAAATCTAGTAATTCTGTCTTTCCCCTCTGGATTTGTCCTCCTGGACCTGTCTGCCCTGATCCACCAGCATTTATAGTGATGTATTCTCTCTGGAGCTGATAGAGAGCTGCCTATCCTGGGGCAGTTCCCCATCTCCAGGATCTCATGTCTTTCTCTGACTTGGTGTACATAGTCTAGTAGCTTTCTGAGCTAGGAAGTACCCAGGAGGCACATCTTTGAGACCTGTACACCAGAAAATATCTTTAATCTGCCCTCATTGGGTTAAGACAGAAATTCTAGCATGGAAACCATTTCCCTTCATAATTTTGAATGAAGATTCTAACATCTTCTAGCTTCCAGTATTGTTACTGGGAAGTCTGATGCTGTTCTGACCCTTGAAACCTATTCTATCTGGATTTCTCTATGTTCTCAGTGATTTGATTTTACAATTATGTGGTTTGGTGTGGGCAAATTTTTCACTCATTGTTCTGGGCACTCAGTGGAGCCTTTTATTCTGAGACTTAGAAACTTCAGTTCTGGAGGTTTTCTAGAATTATTTCTTCAGTAGTTTCCTCTCTTCCATTTTCTCATTTCTCGTTTTCTGGAACTCATATTATTCAGATCTTAGATCTCTAAGTGGATATATATTTTTGCTTCCCCATTATCCCTTTCTTTGTCCTTTTGTTCTCTTTGACATTTCCACAACTTTCAATACAAACTGCTCTTTTGGATTTTTAAACTGGATTCTAAAATTTCTAATAGCTCTTATGTTCTCAGATTATTTGTTTATATAGCATGCTGTTCTTGTGTTAACAGATACAATATATTCTCTTGTTACTCTAGGGATATTAAAGTCTTCTTTTAAATAAACTTTTCTTCTATCTGCATTCATTGTTTCATCATGGTTTCTTTTATTTGTTTTAATCTTTGATTCACATATTAGAGGGTTTCCTCCGATGTGCGGTGATCTTTGGCTGTCAGTACAAATTTATAAATGAAGCATAAAAAAGATTATTACAATCTCTGAGTGCACGAACAGGGCTTACTGAATGGCAGGATTCACCGTAAGAATCTAGGGATTTCACTGGAAGACTCCCACCCCCAATCTTTTCTCGGTAGGTCATTTCCTCCAAGCAGAACCCTTTAATTTTCTGCCAAGGGGAGAGAGAGGTATAAGACTGACTGATAATGTTTTGTTGGCTACATGGAGAAGTGGCCTAGAAGTCTGTCCTCACTATACAGTAACCAGATTTTCCCATAATCTCTCTGTTCTTGGTAGACTTCTTCCCCATTGTTCAACCTCTTTATACAATAAGCTTCCAGACTTCTAGTGTTGGTAGGTAGAGTTGCCTGACTACAAAGGGTGAGGAGGGGAATCTTATGGTTTAGTCATTCCTTTCAAAGACATTTAGCCAATCCTCCTATTTTCAACTCATTACACATCTCTTCCCCTACCTCTATTTTTAAAGTCTGAGTCTTTCTGAGGTCATACTGACTTCCAACAAACGCCCAACATCCTTGAATCTACAAGGACTTTATTTTCATCTTTTCTTTGCCTGGTAGATCAGTTGCCATGTGTCTATCTACTTCCCAGTTTCCAAGCTTTTATTCACCTATGTGGTACACTTGAGAGGAAGTAGATTAAGTTCTGTGTTCAATCTTCTATATGTAACTTGAATTAATTATTTCCAATAAAGATCTGGCATTTCTTCTTCTTTTTCTTCTTCTTTTTTTTTTTTTGGTATTTCATATGTACAGCTCTATTGGATCTACCTCCAAATTCTTGTTTTACTACTGTATTAGTTTCATAGGGCTGCCATAACAAATTGCCATAAACTGAGTGGGTTAAAACAACAGAAATTTATTTTCACCATTCTAGAGGCTAGAAGTCTTGTATCAAGGTCCAGAAGACTCCTCTCAAGTCTCTAGAGAAGAATCCTTTCTTGCCTCTTCCAAGCTTTGCGGTGGCTCCTGGAAATCTTTGGTGTTCCTTGACTTGTTAACTACATCATTCCAATCTCTGCTTCCAACTTCACAGAATCTTCCTCCCTGTGCCTGTGCCCTTTCCTCTTGTAAGGACAACATTCACTGGATTTAGGGCCCATTCCACCATTCATTGGAATATGACCTCATCTTAATAATTACATCTGCAAAGACCCTTTTTCCAAGTAAGGTTACATTCTAAGGTTCTGGATAGACACAGATATTGTGGGAAGCACTATTCAATTCACTATGATGACTATTCGTATCCACTCTTGACATTCTACGCCAAGGTACCATCATCTCTCACTTGGACTTATACAATAGTTCTTAACTGGTCTCATTATCACTATTCCTATCTTTCTCCAAAATATTCACCACCTTTCAGTTGGAGGAGTCATAAAAAGGTAAATCACACCTGTTATGAGCTTGATATGGAAGAGTTTCTAGATATTATTTTCCAAACTGTTTCAGCATAATGCAGAATGTTGAAGAGAGTTAAAGCTTTTTTAAAAAATGGGAGCCAGAATACGTAGACATTTATAATCTATAATCTATAAGAAGGTAATCTACATTTTTAAATGCCATATGATAATATTCCATTTCTGGGTAAGATGGTTGTGATAGTTAATTTTGTGTGTCAACTTGACTGGTGCTTGAGGTGCCCAGATATCTGGTCAAACATTATTTGATGTGTGTCTGTGAAGTTATTTTTGGATGAGATTAACATTTGAATCAGTAAACTGAGTAAGCATATTGCCCTCCTATCATGATCTGTTTTTATTCACAACACTCTGAGACTAAATTGTGGGTTTTTCCTTCTACTAATCAATTCACCAACCCTCTAGACACCAACTGGGGGTCCTAAAATTTGATTCAGTTCAATTTAGTGTCAGATCCCATGAGTTAAGGGCTCAGTCCCATCAGACTGTTCCTACCTACTTCAGACATGAATTGAAAGTCCTGGGCCTCCCATATTTCTGACTAACTAGCTATATATAAATCAAGGGGTCCTATGACCCCTCCTCAGGTCTGATAATTTGCTAGAACAGCCCACACAACTCAGAAAAACATTTAACTTACTATTATTGGTTTATTATGAAGGACATAACTCAGAAACAGCCTGGTGGAAGAGATGAACAGGGCAAGGTGTGGGGGAAGGGCATGGAGCTTCCCTGCTCTCTCTTAAGTGTGCTGCCCTCCCAGCACCTCACTGTCTATTTGAACCTGGCTGTTTAAGGATTTTATGGAGGTTCCATTATGTAGGCATGATTGATTAAATCATAAGCCACTGGTGATTACCTCAGTCTTTAGTATCCCCTCTTTCTGGAGGTCAGGGGATAGGTCTGAGAGTTTCAGTCCTCTAAACTGAAGCTATCTAGTCCAGTTCCCATCCTGAAGCTCTAGGGGCCCGCTAAGAATCACCTTATTAGCATAAACTCAGATTTGCTTGAAAGGGGCTTCTTATGAATATTAAAAGATACTCCTCTCACACCTATCACTCAGAAAATTCCAAGGGTTTTAGAAACTCCTCTGTCAGGAACTGGGGACAAAGACTATATATGTATTTATTATATCACAATATTCCACTTCCTTAATGTGGCTAACCTCCAATCAATTGAAGATCTGAATAGAACAAAAGGCTGACCCTTCTGTGAGTGAGTAGGAATTGCTCCTGCCTGACTGCTTTGAGCTGGGACATAAGTTTTCTTGATCTTCAGACTCAAACTGAAACATTGGTGCTTCATGAGTCTTCAGCCTGCTGGCTTTTGCACTGGAACTTACACCCCTGGCTCCCTTGAGTCTCTAGCTTGATGGCTTGCTGAGTGCAGATCGTGGGACTTCTCAGCCTCAGCCTCCATAATTGTGTGAGCCAATTCTCTATAATAAATCTCTTAATATATATATATGTGTGTGTATATATATACAAAAGAATAAACTAAAAATATAATAGATATATTAAAACAAAATACTAAGACATGCTTAAGTAACTTAATAAAGTAGGAAATAGAAAACAATGGAACAAATACAAAGGGAACAAATGTAATTCAAATAATAAAAGGGTAGACCTAAGTCCAAACATAGTTATATTAAGTGTAAATGGTCTAAATACACCAATTAAAAAAGAGGTTGTCAGAAGGTATTGAAAAACCATGACCCAACTATATGCTATCTACAAGAAACTCGCTTCAAATATAATGATATAGGTACATTAAAAATAAAAAGATTATCTATCTATCTATTATCTATCTATCTATCTATCTATCTATCTATCTATCTATCTATCTATCTATTTATCTATCTATCTAGCAAGCAAACACTAATCCAAAGAAAACTGGAGTGGCTCTATTAACATCAGACCAAATAGACCTCAGAACAAAGAAAATTACTAAGAATAAAGAGGGACATTACACAATGGTAAAAGGGTTCATTCATAAAGAAGGCAAATCTGAAATGTGTGCATCTAACAACAGAGCTTCAAAATACACAAATCAAAAACTGACAGACTTCAAAGAAAAAACAGACAAACTCATAATTACAGTTGACAACTACAATATTCCTCTCTCAGAAATTGATAAAACTAGTAGATAGAAAAACAGCAAGGATATAGAAAAACTAAACAACATTTTGACCAACTGGGTAAAAAAATACTCTTATCAGTAGGAGAAAGGTTGAATAAACTATATAATATAATATAACAAATAATATTCATAACCAGGGTTGCCACGTACTACACAACTCCAGGTGTCCTTGCACACAAATTGTATGTATTATTATAAATAAAGTTGTATGATGCATAAACTGCTCAATGGTATGTAGTGGTCCTGCCCACACTTTAGAATACTATAGGGATCCTTTAAGGATAATAAATTGGTTTATTTGAAGGTATTTCCACTATTTTCAAAGAAGAAAAGCAACATATAAAGAGCATACATAATATGGTCCAACTTTTATAAAATAGGAACATATATACATACATATGTCTACATTTATAATATGTATGTATACACATATATATATACACACATTATATATGTATGTATGTATGTTTGAGAATGTTAAGTGGAAGGATATATACTTGGTTAGTAAGGGAGTGGGTAGGTGAACAGTATGGATGGAGGAAGGGAAAACAGTTGGACAGGGACCCAAGCCAAAAAAGGAAAAGAAAAATAAAATCTCTGCTGAAGATATATATCACATTTACATACTTATATGGAATAGTATCTGTAAAAATAATTTTAATTTCAAATATAAAAAAAAATATTTTATCCAATTACTCAAAACCTTTCAATGATTTGTTATTGTACTTTAAATAAAATCTGAATTTTTTACCATGACCTGTGTGATCTGGTCCTTACCTACCTCTCCAAACTTATTTGCTATTACCGTCCCCTCCCCACGTTAAGTATCTTTCTGGACTCAAGGACTTCACAATTGCAGTTTCCTCTGCCTGAATGTTCTTGCCAAGATCTTTGCACAACTGGCTTCCTCTCCTCTGCGAAGCCACAGATGTCTACTCAATAAGCCTTCCTCACCAATAGGATGCTGAATTTATTGGGAGATCAATATGTCCATTTAAAATACTTGAAGTCTCAGCCTCCCTAGTGGTGAGGACTGATACAATTTTGGCCAATGAAATATTAGTGCAAGTTACTGGGCATGGCCTCCTGGGAAGCTTTTTAAAAGACCTGAACTAGTTGCATCTAACTGCCCCTTCCCTTTGTGCATTTTCTTGCTATAAAAATCGTTGTGAGGCTAGAGTGGAAGTTCTCAAAGTGTGCTCCTCAGGTCAGCAACCTCAGCATCACCTGGGAACTTGTTAAAATGCAAATTGTGGGGTCCCGCTGAAACAGAAACTCTGAGGTAGGGCCCAGAAATCCATTTTTCAAGAAGCTGTTCAGGTGATTCTTACACTGAAGTTTGAGAGCTACTGAGCTAGTGGATAGAAGCATCCTTAGAGATGGCCAATAAGATGGACGAAGACCAGTGCACCAATTACATCATAGAGCCACTGTGCCAACTTGGACTGCCTGCCTCTGGGCTTGGCAGTTATGTGAAAAAGTAATCCCTATTTGGTTAAGTTACTGTGGTTAGGTTTCTGTAATGTGCAACTGAAAACAATTCTATCTGATAAATCTTTTAAACCTCAAACCTTATCTCATTAGGGAGGACTTCCCTGACTATTCTTCTTACATCTTCCATCCCCACAAAAGTCCCTCCCTATTATGCCATCAGGTATGTTTCCTTTATAGGACTCATCACACCCTCAAATTATCTCACTTACTTATCACTTATTTGCTTATGGTCTGTTTCCCCTGTAAGAATGGAAGCTTCACAGGAATAGAACCTTTGTCTTTTCACTGCTGTACAGTACATGTTGAAGTGTCTGGTACATAATGGACACTCCATAACTATTTGTGGAACGATTTAAAGAACTTTTAAGTATATGTACATTTAAAATCTTGTATTTTTAAAACAGTCAAGTAAAAAAACGGTTCATACAGACAATTTCAAATTTTCAGGAAACAATTTTAGTTGAGAAACACAAACATATGTTTAAAGAAATGCATACAATACAGAAATTTAATCCATGCTTGCTATGAACACTTTCTGTGTCACTCTTTAGTGGCCTGTCAATTCTAAAACCATGAACAACTAATGAAACAGCTATATGAATATTCAAGTTCTATAGAAATGAACTGTATGAATCACTATTTCTTTGGCAACCTCGTCTTTCTAGAGACATCATTTTGTGCTATCCCAATCAATGTGGAAAACTTGTTAATAAAAAAACTGCATATAGCACTTAAACAGAAACATTCAAATAAAAATGGAAATTAAGATCAGTATTCTTATGCATGCCAGAAAACACTCACAATTAGGTTTTAACCTTGAAGAAAAAACATTCTCTTCACCCACACCCTCCTTATTTTCACTTTTTTAATTATCTGTGAAGTTTGGTGTAAGGCTAACATCACTGCAACTGAACGAGTTCTACAGCACCAACCCATGCTGGCACACTGGGAAGCAGACTAGATTGAGGGCTCCCTGGAGATGAATTTGGAGTCTCTGCTCTGTCTTGCTGGAGTGACCAAGAAGATGATGTACTCCTGCCAACGGGAAAGGTAAATTTTCTTTTTCTTACTTTTACCACATATAAAACTACTCTCATCAACCTGTGGAAATGTGCATCCTTTGATTTTAAAAAAAGTTGTTATTTAACATTTAAGTAAACTATATAAATACTTTTCTCAGTGAAGCACAGAACCATCAAATACAAGAAAGGGCAGCGCTTCTAACTTAGATCCCTGTCCACTCTCTTACGGGGCTCCTAGAATCTAGGTGGGGCTTCTCAGGGCCACCACTGGGAAAGAAAGCAGCACAAAAGTGCCAGAGGCAGAATGATGGGCTGCTCACTATGGTAGAAAGAAGCCCTGAGGTTAAGCAAGACCATATTATGCCTTTCTCACAGAATCAGGAAAGCATATTAGATAGTTTCCTGAGAGTCACTTCCAAATACTCAGAGCTGAAAGGACTTCAGGTCAGTGGCATCCCAAATAAACTTTTGAGAAACTCCCAGAAGTTGGCCTCAGCCCTGAGCCCAATGTGGCAGATTTGCCTTTTATTCCTAACTAGTGAAATAATCTTTTATCTTATGAGAGTCAATGACCTTAGGTTTCTATCTGAATAACTTTTACCTGGGATTGCATCAGAACCAGCATCAAACATACTAGCCTCTCTTAAGTAATGATAACATTCTATAAGGCAGACTTCTCACTCTTAAAAGGCCATTAGAATCACCTGGGGAGCTTGTTTAAAATAATGTAGTGTCTAGAGCTCCACTCCCAGAGGTTCTGATTCAGTAGGTCTTGGGTGGGGTGTGGGAATCTGCATTTTCAACAAGGCTTTCCAGGTGCTTTTGATGGAGTGGTGTGAGGCCCACAATTTGAGTCAACACTGGCTTCAGAAGGAGAGGCCAGAATTGTTTCTTTCCCAAAATAAGACTTTCTATAGACATGACCCAAGGCTGCCAGACCACCCAAAGGATTTTCCTTGAGGAGTCTCTGGTGAGGAGGTCATCTAGACTTGTCCTCAAAGACTCAGAGTCTCCACGGGGCCCAACTCTGTAAGTGAAACAATAATTGGGCTCACCCTTGGCTGGACCTGAGGGTAAGTATCAAAATCCCAAAGTACCAGAAAAGTTTTCATTGCCTTTGGTCTGGGAGTCCATAACACAGTCTTTTCCTTTTTGCTTCTTCCTTTTCACTGATGTCGAGCTAAGGAAGCCAAATAGACCCACACAGATAAAATGTTGTTTGGGTATGGGTGAATGTATACAGCTAGAGCAAATTCTGTCTGAGGAAATTCAGAAGAGTGAATTCCGGTTTGATACACGGCATCAATAACTGACTGTACATCAGTGTATGGCATCTGGATAGGAAATCCTGTGACCTGGATGAAAGACAGAATAACATGTAAACCCATGCCACAGTCATGTTGGTCACCGGGAATTACTGTATGCAAAACATTACAGAAGTCCAAAGAAATGATAGTCATACAATAATAGTAATGATTTCATAGGTGCTTACTGTGTTTTAGGTACAGTGAGAAGTGCTTCATCTACATATTTAATCCTCAAATAACCTTATAAGGTAGGTTCTATTATAAGCCCCACTTTATGAGAGGGAAGAGCAGAGACAGTTCTGTCTGCTGCCAGAGCCTGCACACTTCACATTCCACATGCTTGCACCCCCTTTCTAGAACAGCAAACTGCCAATAAGGAAATTACTTGGTCCTACAAATGGGGGATGTAAGTGAACATTTTGGAGAAATTTATTTGGAGAAACATTGACTTAGTTTAAGTGACAACTATGTAAAAGGGTCAAAGGATTATGGAATATGTATCTATTTAATATTACACAAATGGCAATCATAAACCTCTTCAAGCCTTAGATTGCTTACTTCAGGAGGCTTTCCTGATCCTTAAATCTATTCATGTGCTCTTCCCATGTGGTTGCATGGGACACTGTCCTTCCCTAACTTACTTATTAATAAAATGTATTACAATTACATGTTTTCTGGTTTGTCTCTCTAATAGTCCATAGTCTCTGTGAATGCACAAGATTGTATCTCTCTTGTTCATGCCATAACTCCATTGTTATGACAGTACATGCCTGGAACATTGAATACAAATAATAGTTAATATCTACTAAACACTTGTTAGGTGCCAAGAGTTCTGGTAGGTATTAGGTCACTTAATTCTCACCAAACCACAAAACCAGTACCTTCTTTTATGTGTCCAATGGGGCAGAAAGTATAGAGAAGTTAGGCAACTTGGTCAAAACTAGTGAGTGGTTGAACCAGGATGTGAACCCAAGCTTCAGGATTCAGCCCAGATACATGAGTATGTGTTATTAAACAGGTAATTTTACAAAGGAACTCCAAGTTTTAAGCCTTGGCTTATATTTAACTGTGTTTTGCATATATGTTTAGTCCCTAATTCCATTAAAAAGAAAGCAAAACAAAACAACTTCCTCCCTAGTCATGAATGAATAGTGCCTTCAGATCCCTCCCTGGCAGCCTAAGTACTCAACTCCCAACAGATTCCTTCCTTTCTTCTCTCAGAGGGTTTCCCTAGGAGACATATTCTGGTCTGTGGAATGGTAGGAGGGAAGAAATTTCACTCTTGGGATGCTGGGGCTTTCAAAAACCTATGGGACAGTTCATAGGGAAGAGTCCATGAGAGGATGTCCATTGGTAAGGGTAGAGTAGGGGAAGGATCCTAACCATATACCAAATGCCCACCATGTTTGGTATGAACTTGTTGAGTTTGAAATGCTTTTTGACTATCTGGCATGCTGTCAAATGTGTTGTTGAATATATAAGAGGGTCAGGAGAGAAGTCCAGGCTGTATGTATAATTTTGAAGTACTTTGCCTATAGAAGATATTAAAGCTTGCCTGCAGTCCTGTCGCCCAGAACCAAGGACATAGAACCTATTCTATTACTACCACTAGAGATCATTTTTCTAGTTTTTTAGTTGCAGGTGGTTTCCTTTTGGGCACCTCTTTCCAAAGTTTGTGGTTTATACATCATCACACATACAACTGATATCAAGGAAATGTCATGCAATGTGGTCATGGTAATAGTTGTTCAGTATATTCGAAATTTCTTAGTCTATAAGTAAATGTACTTTAATGTCATAGCATCTAAAGTCTAGCATCAAGATAAAAAACATTTCAGGGAGTTAAGATAACTATTACCTAGCAATTAACAAAATAGATAAAACAAATGTCATTAATGCATTAAATTACATACAAACCCAATAAACTTGTTGTAGTCTTTCAAATTCACTCTCTTCTTCAGATGAAACAAAGTTTCCCATGCTAAGTTCTAGTTTAGGAAGGATTTTTCTCAAAATAAAAGAACATTGTCGATTCCAGCGTGTTGGCTGTTTAGGTCGCCATTCCATCATTTTACATTTCAGACTCCTTTCAATCCTAAAATAAGAATGCAAAGATGATATTATGACAAATTACAACTCGTTTTATAAATGCTATGAGTTCTGTCACTTTTGCTCAAGTATGAGAATGGTATTTTTTTTTTTTTATTTAAGAGGAAGCAGACCTCAATGGCTAGGGATATTTGCCATCATTCACATTTATCAAGTTGGGGAGAAACATGCTCTTGTTTGGCTTGGGAAAGCAGGAAGCTTCCTAGGGTAGCAAGCAATTAGATCTCAAAGGCACATCTCTTTCCCTGTGTGCAGGCAGCTGCCTACAGGATGTGATTTAACAACACATACCATCTGATTACTGGGCTGACATTCTCCAAGGCCCTCCATTGACATTAAGACACTGCGTTTCCAAGAAAATGCATTTACAGAAATTCAGATATCTACTCTGGGATTATGTTAGTAGGGGTTTATTAGATCAGTTAATTCAGCAAATAGAGTTAGGAAGAAATAAGGCACAACTGGTAAGTATGATGATCAGGTTCCCCTACTAGAATGTATGCTCCATAAGGGCAGGGATTTGTGGCTATGTATGTAGTGCCTAGAACACTGCCTGGTGATGAACTGTTCCAGGAATGGGAGAGAAGTGGAGCACAATGGGGGTTGGCTGATGGGGGCCTCCTGGGAAGCTTCTTCTCTATGCAGAAGCAGTATATGCTGCAGAAGAAACCCCTGGAAGTCCTCTTGAGTCCATAGTGTAACTGAGCAGTTTTGGGTTTGCAGAGAGACTTAGTAGCTATACATTACCTGTAGGTAATGAGAATTACCAGTAGGGCTTTATCAAAATGTTTCACCTCTAGATATTGATTCAACAGGTTCGATCTAGGACCCTGGCACCTATACTTTTAAATAGTTTTAGAAGCGATTCTCATGAAAATTAGAAATTGGGAACTATGTCCCTATTGCATTTCTTCCTTTTTTGTTTGTGACCCTTTGGGCTTCACCGAACAACTCCTTAGGGCACTTGTGTATGTGTGTTTGGGAGAGGTGGGTGTGCCTAGGAGGGGCACTACCACCCAACTTGGATGTTTTCACCATACTCCCAAGTTGTTGGCCATTTACCTTCATATTCTCTCAAGAACTATGAGCTACTATATTATTATTATTATTATTATTATTATTATTATAGGCTCCACAGGTGTCTGTGTTGAGAACTTCCCTAAAGTAGCCCACAATGTTTGGCACAGGTAACCATTTTTTGACTTAGTTTGTCTTGTCTAGGAGTGTCCTGGATGGCAGAAGGGCTGCTTTTTGATGCATGTACCAAGAGACAGATGGCTCAGTGGAAGAAACTATTGTAATCCTTACTTCGTGCTTCGATAGCTGCATCTAATAGGTAGGTATTTTTGAGATGCTGCACTGGATGTCTGAATGGTGGTTGGCCAAGAGATTAGGGAGAAAGCATGGCAATCATAACATATGAATAAAGATCATACCTGTTCGTTAGATTTCCCACCATGCTTTTATTCGTCTCTGAATAAATTATTTCCTCAGGCTGAAATATATAGACAACTGAATGTTAGAAATGATTCTAGGAAGACCATCTTTACATCACAGTCACTCATGGAGTGCTAATTATAATGGGGGAATCCAAACCATTCTCATGTGGCAAAAACAATTACACAGCACAAAGGGAAAACACAGATCACAGTGTTTCCTCTGATTTTAATACTGATTCACCATAGAATGGGAGGGAGAATGGATTTACAAAAGATACCTTTCGTGGTTAAGACAGATCTGCTGCTGCATTCATTTATTCAAGCAAGCATTTCACGTGCTTATTGATTCTACCAGGTCATCTTTGGCAGCTGCATCAGTCTCTTCCACTTATTAATTGTGACCTTGGTGAAGTTACTTAAACCTCTCTGAGTCTCAGTTACTACAAGAGGGACAATAATAGTATCTATTTCTCTGGGGTTTTCTGAAGTTTTAAAAATAAAGTAATACACGTAAAGTCTGGCACATGTTGCTCAATAAACATCAGATATTATTATACTCTTCTAACATAGTTTATCATTTTCCATCTTTGAGAATTCTTTTCTTTCAGCTGGGAGGAGCCAAGTGTTTGTTTATGAACGTACACACAGAGTCCATTTCAATCTCCACTGTCTCCAAGCCTGTGCTTCCGCCACCCCACCAACAGTGGAGAGCAGTGTTTCACCACATTCCCTGTCTTCCCCAACCCCAGGCAGGATTTTCTGGGTAGAGGGAAGGACTTAAGTTCATCGCCTAAACAAGCCCTCCCCTCCCTGCAGGGCCCCATCTTTCAGGTAATGATCTAAGCCAGTGGTTCCAAAAGTGAGGTCCCCAGACCAGCAACCTCAGACCTGGGAACTTGTCAGAGAAACAACTTCTTGACCCCCACCTCAGACTCACTGAATCAGAAACTGTGGGTATAAGGTTCAGCAATCTGTGTTTCTACAAGCCTTCCAGGTGGGTCTGATGCCTGCCTTGGTTGGAGAAATATTAGATTATCATCACAGGCAGGAGGAGCTTCCCCACAACAGAGCCTGGCAGGTAGTGGGATATAGTGGAGAAAGGGAACTGTGAGTTCAATGTTATCTTGCAGGATCTACCAACATCCTGGACAGAACAGGTACACTGAATTCCTTGATTGCTGTTACCAACCACTGCTGCCCCTCTAATGCCACCCCTCCCCCATCCACCTTCCCTTCCCTCCTGTGCTCCACCTCCCATCCTGGCAACTCTTGTGGATTAATTAGGCCACTTTCAGTCCTTGAAAAGAGGCCTAATTATGTTGACTCTATAAGTGTATGGGGTATAAATTCACTTTTTTTTTCCTGGCAAAGGCCCCTTTCTTTCAGGGAATTCATATCTTTTAAAACTTCAGTTAACTCCATCTCTGAATATGTACATTCTTTTTTTTTTTTTTTAATATCCCCTGCGCAGAGACTTGGGTCAATTACTTAACCACTCTTTGTTATATTAAAGTACAGATTAATGTCCAGGGGCAGCTAGCTATAAAGACTACTCTTTTAAACAATTTCAACTCCAAATTTTTCTCATTTAGTAACCAGACAAAACAAAGAATAAGGAGATGCTGACTTACAGAACCAAGTGCAAGACTGAAAGTCAGGAGTTCATGCACTATGAAAGCAAAATAGAAAGCACTCATCTATGCATGCTCTTGTCCAGTGCAGTGAGAAACCTACCCTTCTCTTAGCTCAGTTTATTGGTTTTAAGTTGTCAAGTTTCACCTCGACCAGGATCATTGTGCTCGATGTTATGTCCTCAAACAACAGGCTAACCATTTTAAAAAATAGAAGGTATGATCACTGAATACCCACATTCTTATCATACACACCCAAACTAGTGTTCTCAGTTGTGATAAAAAACAATGTTCAGTATAGAGTGTGATTTATTTTGGGATGTGTGTGGTAAGGCAGAAGATTGAGGGCCATTAACCCACAGGAAAGATATAAGATAATTGCTATGAGTTTTATATTTATAGATACAAGTTGGCAAAAGGTTAATTTCCACTCTAAATTTAGGAATGAGGATTTTTATTTATTATTATGCTTGCTATTATTTTGCCAGAGAGGCTTTTAAAAACACATGGGGCAGCCCATGCCTTGGCGATCTTGGCTTCTGACTGTCCTGAGGATAAAGGTCCAAATCCTTAGCAGGACTCTGCTCACCTCAGAGCTCATTTTTGCTCACTCATTGGCAACAGCCAAGCTGGTCTTTCAGCTGCTTGGCAGATGTCTATCTCCAGTCTTCATGCCTGCTGCTACCACTCTATGGTGGGACTGCTCCCTACCCCATTTTCATCTAGGCCAGAACCTCCTCACCCTTCCTTACTTTGCTGGTCATCACTTTTTTCCAGAAAGCCCAGTAACTTCCCTTCCCCTCAGGTCCTCCTGCATATTAATTTCCTCTGTAGTAGCATTTCTCACTCCGTAGTACTATTCCTATTCCTTGACTCCTTCTGTTTTTTCCTCTAGAACACTAGTGCCAGGAATACTGAGACCATGTCTTTTTCCTTGTGGTACCAATACCTAAACTAACATAGTGCTGGCTCATAATAGGCACTCAATAAACATTACCTGAATGAATAATAGCAAGCTTAATAATAAATAAAAATCCTCATTCCTAAATATATCATTCTTTCCCTAGGAGGCAGCATGTGACGGTCACAACTTAGGGACTGGCAAAGCAAGGCATGCCCTCTGGATGCTGTCAATGCGGTTTGCTCAAAGAGATAAGCACATTTCCCCTTCTTTAAAATGACTTTACAAACAGGAAATACAGCAAGAAATACACATGCTTGCATCTGCTTGGAGAATGTTTAGAAGGATGCACAAGAAATTACTGGTAGTGGTTATTTCTTAGAGTGGAAAAGAAGATACTGAAGAGGAAAGAAACTATTTACTTTATACACTTTGGCTCAGCTTGGTTCCTCCCACCCCTGCCAACCACTGCACATTTTTTTGACATTGTGAACAGCCTCAAATATCTGAAAAGCATAGAGTAACGTGACAAACATCCACCCAGCATACCTGTAACTTAGCTGTATCAAATCTTTGCATTCTTCCATATTTTTAAAAAAACATGGTTTGTTTTTTTAAATACGGTTTTTTCAAATGTGTGTTTTTTTTTTAAAAGAAGTAAAACATTACAGATGGACTTGAAGTACTGGTTATACTGCTCCCTGGTCTCATTCCCTTTTTTCTCTCCCCTAAGGTAATCTTTAAGCTAAATTTGGTATTTATCCTTCCTATGAATGCTTATATACTATTACTATATATCTATATATACATAAACAACACATAGTTCTCAGATTTCACATAAATGGTTTTATTACTATATATGTTATTCCACATCTTCATTTTGCTTAATATTACATTTTTTATAATAGCTCATGTTGATATGCATGGCTCTAGATCCATGGTTCTCAACCTTGGCTGCACAGTGGAATCACCAGGGGAGCTTTAAATAATACAATTGTGTGGGTTCCACCCTCAGAGATTCTAACATTATAAATGTATGTCAGATTGAGGAATGCTGTAAATTGGCTAGTGCATTTTTTTAATGCTGTACAGAAGATTTCATAGTTTGAAGATTTCACAACTCATGACTCTTGTATTCATTTTCTGGTTGATGATTTTTTCTTTTTTCTTTTTTGCTCTTTCAAGCAATTCTACAATGAACATTGTTGTCCTTGTCTCCCTGTGTATACTCCTCTAGGGTATATACTCAGAAGTTGAATTGGTGGATCAAAGGTCGAGCATCTTCAACTTTACCAGATACCATCATATGGTTTTCCAAAGTGTTCATAGCAATTTATACTCTCACCATTTCTCTGCCTCTTTGCCAACACTTGGTATGATCATACCTTTTTTTTTGCCAATCTTAGGCATGTGAAATAGTGTTTTGTTGTTTTAAATTGTATTTCTCTAATTATGAACAAGACTGAGCATTCAAAGTTTCTGCTTATAAGAATTGTCTTCTATTTTTCTATTATTCTTTTTCTCTCTCTCATATCCTCTCTCCCTCTTTCTCTCTGGGCTCATAGCTCCTAATTCATGGATTTTGCAATTGCCTGCACCTCCCATCACATCATGGCACCACGGCCCTTAGTCCAGAAACAGCTGTTCCAGATGGAGTTTGGTGCACCCTCACTAAGCAATGCTCTGTGCATCACAGATCCACTGCACTGGCTGAGCAATCTGGTGATTAGGTTGGTTCCCATCTTAGGTCTGTTTTCAGTCTCCTCCCTCCTGAGCCCCAGGCAGTGAGTCTCCAACTTTCTGTTCCCATCTTCTTTTAAGAGTAGTGAAGCAGGGGAGCCCTATCACAGTCTCTGGATTCAACTGACTATGGTTCCCCAGATTTCATGAAGCACTTCAGACCTTGCTCCCACCTCTATTTCCGCTCCACTCACTGCTAGGATCTAGGTCCTGTTTCTATTTCTTGAGATAACTATCATGGTTTGGAGCCCAGACAAGCCTTTTATTTTTTCAATTTTTATACTTTATCATTGCCATGGATATGGGCATAAACAACTATGTCAAAGTAATGACTTACTCCACCATCTTGACATTATACATTATGTTTTATAATAAATATTAAAAATTTTTACTTTAAAATCTAAATTTGCATTTAAGATGATAGCTTCTTTTCAATTCTTCTTTCCTACAAGAAGAGGAAAGGGATCAGAGAAGCCCAAACTTGGGCTGGGTAGCAGAGAAAACTAGATTTTATTAATATTTCCAAATAATTCAATAAGCAACCAGCTATGCAAGAGCTGTCACAATGTAAAGATTAGAACTAATGGTAACTCTCAAACAGACATATCTGGAAAAGTATGATTTACCTGTATGCTTTGTGCTTTTGTCCCTTGAAAATTGCTTGGAAGCAATTGTTTCCAGAAACTTTCCTTTGAATAGTCAAAATGTACAGCCATTGGTGTATTATTTTGTTGAATATTAAACCAGATCTATTAAAACATCAACATAAAATCAGTATAGGCCCATGAGAGCACAAAGCCCATGTTGGTTAGGATGGAGCAAAATTTTATAGTCCTATTGCCCAGTGAAGTGGCAGAAGCCTCTGAGGTAGGAGGTAAAGAGAGTCCAGTGGCATGTGACTGTTACAGTGCTCATTGGTTCTCAACTTTGGAGGCACTACAGAATCACCTGGGGGAGCTTTAGGGATAAAAGATTTCTCTGGATTCTATACCCCAAGGATTCTATTAGAAAATCTATATTACTTTCAAAGTTCCCCACATGATTATACTGTACAGCCAGAGTAGAGGACCACTGGTGTGATTCATTAGGAAATAATGCAAAATAAGATTTCTTCCCCATATACTTACATTTCTGTCATCAAACAAACAGTCTACACTTTGTAAGGGACAAAATGGGTCAAACTGTTTATGACATTTCCCAGTTAATGGATCCCAAAGCAAATATTCATCAGTTTCTTGAGCTAATACATAAGCCACTTGCCCCTGTATGAGAAAAGAAGTGTTAAAGTCATTTGTGGTGGGTGACGGATTTAACTTATTTTTGTATGTGGAAATTACAATGTAAGCATGTGGTACCTTTGATTTCTAAGAGCCTTTTTTTAGGGCCTTTAAATTTCTTCTGTTTTGAAAAGGAAAAAGACCAAAGCTCCAGAAAATCCTCAGACCCAGGCTACCACGAGGGTTCAAAGGAGAGAACTTCTGAGCCAGAGCTGCCATGCATGGTTCTCATGGCAAAAGCAGCATATTATGACAATTTCCCAACAGCCAGCATTAAAGTATTTTGAGGTAGGGACACTTTTGTCAAATTCACACAATGGTGCTCCACGGCCTAGCCCTCCATTGGGTAGAATATACTTGGGAGACAGCGTGAACACAACACAGACTTAGGGAATTGAAATTTGTGTAACCCTCTGAAAAAGCCAAGTAAAGTGAAAAAGCAAGTATATTAATTTTGAGAACAAGATCTGGAATTAGTGGCTAGAGAGAAAGTACACAGGAAACCATCTGAGGAAAAAAGGTAGTCATTATTATTATGGTAGTTATTATTTAGCTCTCCAACTCCAAAGCTCTCACTCTTCATCACTGTGCTACTCTTATAGTAGAGGAGGCTTCACCAGGTGAAACACACAGCTGAGGACTGCACCCACCATGCTGAGACACACACACAGACGCAAATGATTATTGAAATGCTGTTGACTGTTTGCTGCCATCTGGTGACACTTAAACCTATAGTGGGGGATCATATGGGGAAATTAACCACTGGCTTTTATTAGCTAACTAAGGTGACAGAAATAATCGGCTATGCCAAGGAAATGCAACGAAATAAGTGATCACAACAAAAACCACAAAACAAGACTGGAAAATTTTACCCTCATCAGGATATTCATGGCAGAAATAGAAACAATCCAGAAGAAGATAACTTTCTGAAGGTATGAATGCAGGGGTATACATTTAAGTTGTAAAAATTTCAGGTAGGTAAACATAAACATCTTATATGGTTAAAAGCTGAACAATGGAGGGAAGATTAAAGATGGCAGTGTGATAGGTGAGACAGAGGCCTCCTCCCAAAACCACATATAATACAAAAATATATTTACTACAGCTAATCCTGAAAGAGCAACAGGAAAGAAGGTTGCGTCAGACAGTATACACCTGGAGAAGAGAACAGACCTCACAGAACAGGGTAATGTACCAAAGCTGTGATCTGGCAGGACCCAAGACCTACTCCGACCCCAGTTCACTGGTGGAAGAAAGAGAAATGGAGTGGGGAGGGAGTGGAGGCCTAGGATTGCTGAACACCTAGCCCTGGAGATCTGCTCTGGGAGCACAAACCTAGATTGCATGGTGCTCTGGAGATTAGTGGGGTTGGAAAGCTAAGACAGGTGGAATACCTGGAGAGACTGAGATTCCGGCCTCTTGTGGAAATCAGGGATCCACATCTGGCTGCTCTGGGACAAAAGAAAGGTGGTCAGTCTGAGAGACTTCCTAAAAGCAAGAGGGCTGCTAAAGGACCAAGGATTGTACAGAGCTTACTGCTCAGGAGAAAGGACAGGTGGACAAAATTGTCTGGGTGCACACTGCCCAGCAGGTTGGGAAATTTCAGGAGCTACAGGCGCTCCATCCCTGTCTGGCTATGCAGCTCCAAGGTCCCCCACTGTGATAGGCAGCCTGCTGTGCCTTCCTCCCAGCCAGCCCGTACCAGCTCGCAAACTGGCAGCTACTGCCCTGGCATCAGGCCAGCCACAAGAAAGCCCCACCTATGGCGGCTACAAAGGCAAAGTATAGAGGCTTATACCTGTGTGCTCAGCCCACTGGTTCTGGCAGTGGAGGCAGGCATAGCAGCCTGGAAGCAGAAAAGAGTGCTTCTCTCCTCCCTGGCATCATTGCTGCTCCCCCATGACCACTGACATTGCTCCAGGGACTGAGCAGCATCAGAGAGTAGAGCTTCTGGGCACTAGAGGGCGTCACATACAAATATGAAATGTCAAAGGAACCTGGTTCAAACCAAAATCACACAAACACCAGAAAAAGGATCAAGTGAAACTGAACTCATCAATCTTCCAGAAAGCAATTTCAAAGTAAAAATAAAAAACATGCTTAGAGCTACATAAAAATATTCAAGAACTCAGGGAATAATTCCGAATGGACATTCAATCATTTTGGAATACAGTATCAGAAATGAAATATACAATGGAGGGATTCAAAAGCAGATTGGATATAGTAGAGGAGAGAGTAAATGGAATAAAAATTAGAGAACAGGAGTACAAAGAAGTTGAGGCACAGAGAGCAATAAGGATCTCTAAGAATGAAAGAATATTGAGAGAACTGTGTAACCAATCCACACAGAACAATATCCGCATTATAGGGATACCAGATGAAGAAGAGAGGTAAAAAGGGATAGCAAGTGTCTTTAAGGAGGTAACTGCTGAAAACTTCCCCAATCTGGGGAAGGAGATAGTCTCTCAGGCCATGGAGGTGCACAGATTCCCCCAACACAAGGGACCCAAGGAGGACAACACCAAGACATATATTAATTAAAATGGCAAAGATCAGGGATAAGGAGAGAGTATTAAAAGCAGCCGGAGAGGGAAAAGAGATCACATACAAAGGAAAGCCCATCAGGCTATCATCAGGTTTCTCAGCAGAAACCTCACAGGCCAGAAGGGAGTGGCATGATATGTTTAATGCCATGAAGCAGAAGGGCCTTGAACCAAGAATCCTCTACCCAGCAAGATTATCATTTAAATTTGAAGGAGGGATTAAACAATTTCCAGATAAGCCAAATTCAGGAGAATTTACCTCCCACAAACCATCTCCACAGTGTATTTTGGAGGGACTGCTAGAGATGGATGTGTTCCTAAGGCTAAATAGGTGTCACCAGAGGAAATAAAACCACAGTAAAGAAAGTACAACACTTAATTACTAAGCAGATGCAAAATCAAATTAACTACCAATAAAGTCAGTCAAGGGTTAGACAAAAAGTACAGAATATGATACCTAATATATAAAGAATAGAGGAGGAAGGAAAAAGGAGGGAAAAGAAAAGAACCTTGAGATTGTGTTTGTAATAGCATACTAAGTGAGTTAAGTTAGACTCTTAAGTAGTAAGGAAGTTACACTTGAACCTTTGGTAACCACGAATCTAAAGCCTACAATGGCAATAAGTACATCCCTATCGATAATTACCCTAAGTGTAAATGGTCTGAATGCACCAATCAAAAGTCATAGAGTCACTGAATTCATAAAATAACAAGACCCATCTATATGCTGCTGTAGGAGACTCACTTCAAATCCAAAGACATACACAGACTAAAAGTGAAGGGGTGTAAAAAGATATTTCATGCAACTAATAGGGAAAAAAAAGCAGGAGTTGTAGTATTTCCATCAGACAAAACAGACTTCAAAACAAAGAAAGTCAGGGGACACAAAGGACATTACATAATGATAAGGGTCAGTCCAACAAGAGGATATAACTGTTATAAATATCTATGCACCCAACACTGGAGCACCTACATATGTGAAACAAATACTAACAGAATTGAAGGGGGATATAGAATGCAATGCATTCATTTTAGGAGACTTCAACACTCCACTCACTCCAAAGGATAGATCAACCAGAGAGAAAATCAGTAAGGAGACAGAGGTACTGAACAACACATTAGAAGAGATGGAACTAACAGACATCTACAGAACACTCCACCAAAAAGCAGCAGGATATACATTCTTCTCAAATGCACATGAAACATTTTCAAGGATAGATCATATACTAGTTCACAAAAAGAGCCTCAGTAAATTCAAAAAGACTGAAATTGTACCAACCAGCTTCTCAGACCACAAAGGTATGAAACTAGAAATAAATTACGCAAAAAACACAAAAAAGCACACAAACACATGGAGGCTTAACAACATGCTCCTGAATAACCAATGGATCAATAATCAAATAAAAACAGAGACCAAGCAATATATGGAGACAAATGACAACAATAATTCAACACCGTAAAATCTGTGGGACACAGGGAAGGCCATGTTAAGAGGGAAATATATTGCAATACAGACCTACCTCAGGAAAGAAGAACAATCCCATACCAACAGTATAAACTCACAACTAACAAAACTAGAAAAAGATGAACAAATGAGGCCCAAAGTCAGTAGAGGGAAACAGTGAAGATTAGAGCAGAAATAAATAAAATTGAGAAGAACAAAACAATAGAAAGAATCAATGAAAGCAGGAGTTGGTTCTTCGAGAAAATTATCAAAATAGAGAAACACCTAGCAAGAGTTATAAAAAAAAAGAGAGCCTGCACACATAAACATAATTAGAAAAGAGAAAGGAAAAATCACTACAGACACCACAGAAATACAAAGAATTATGAGAGTATACTATGAAACATTATATGCTAACAAACTGGATAACCTAGAAGAAATGGATAAATTTCTAGAAAAATACCATCTTCCAAGGCTGACTCAGGAAGAAACAGAGAATCTGAATAGACCAATTACAAGCAAGGAAATTGAACTGGTAATCAAAAAACTACCTAAGAACAAAACCCCCATACCAGATGGTTTCACTGCTGAATTTTATCAAACATTTAGTGAAGACCTAATAACCATCCTCCTTAAAGTTCTCCAAAAAGTAGGAGGGGAGGGAATACTCACAAACTCACTCTACAAGGGCAGCATCACTCTAATACTAAAACAGGCAAAGACACCACAAAAAAAGAAAATTACAGACCAATATCCCTGATGAACATAGATATAAAAATACTCAACAAAATATTAGCAAACCAAATTCAAAAATACATCATAAAGCTCATCCATCATGATCAAGTAGGATTTATTCCAGGGACACAAGAATGGTACAATATTCAAAAATCCATCAACATCATATACCACATCAACAAAAAGAAGGACTAAAACCACATGATCATGTCCACAGATGCCAAAAAAGCATTTGAAAAAATTCAACATCCATTCATGATAAAAACTCTCAACAAAATGGGTATAGAGGGCAAGTACCTCAACATTATAAAGGCCATATATGACAAACCCACGTATATGACAGCCTACATCATACTTAAGAGTGATAAGCTGAAAGCTTTTCCTTTAAGATCAGGAACAAGACAGGGATGCCCACTGTCCCCACTTTTCTTCAACATAGTTCTGGAGGTCCTAGCCATGGCAATCAGATAACACAAAGAAATAAAAGGCATCCAGATTGGTAGAGAAAAAGTCAAACTGTCACTGTTTGCATATGACATGATATTGTATATAAAAAAAACCCTAAAGAGTCCTCCCCAAAACTACTAGATCTAATATCTTAATTCAGCAAAGTTGCAGGATACAAAATTAATACACAGAAATCTGTTGCATTCCTACACACTAGTGATGAACTAGCAGAAAGAGAAATTAGGAAAACAATTCCATTCACCATTGCATCAAAAAGAATAAAATGCATAGGAATAAACCTAACAAAGGAAGTGAAAGACTTATTCCCTAAAAACTACAAGACACTCATAAGAGAAATTTAAAAAGATACCAATAAATGGAAATACATCCTGTGCTCATGGATAGGAAGAATTAATATTGTCAAAATGGCCATCCTGCCCAAAGTCTACAGAGTCAATGCAATCCCTATCAAAATACAATCAGCATTCTTCAACAAACTAGAGCAAATAGTTCTAAAATTCATATGGAACCACAAAAGACCCCGAATAGCCAAAGCAATCCTAAGAAGGAAGAACAAAGCTGGGGAGATTACGCTCCCTGACTTGAAGCTCTACTACAAAGCCACAGTAATCAAGACAATTTGGTACTGGCACAAGAACAGACCCATAGATCAATGGAACAGAATGGAGAATCCAGATAAAAGCCTGTACATATATGGCCAATTAATATACGATAAAGGAGACATGAATATACAATGGGAAAAAGACAGCCTCTACAATAAATGGTGTTGGCAAAACTGGGCAGCTACATGTAAAGAATGAAACTGGATTATTGTTTAACTCCACACACAAAAGTAAACTCAAAATTGATCAAAGACCTGAATGTAAGTCATGAAACCATAAAAGTCCTAGAAGAAAACATAGGCAAAAACCTCTTGAATATAAACACGAGCAACTTTTCTCCAAACGCATCTCTTCAGGCAAAGGAAACAAAAATGAACAAATGGTACTACATCATGCTAAAAAGCTTCTGTACAGCAAAGGACATCATCTGAACAGAAAGGCATTCTATAATATGGGAGAATGTATACATAAATGACTTATCCAATAAGGGGTTAACATTCAAAACACATAAAGAACTCACACACATCAGCACCCAAAAAACAAATACCCTGATTAAAAAATGGGCAGAGAATCTGAACAGAAACTTCTCTGAAGGTGACATTCACATGGCCAACAGTCATATGAAAAGGTACTCCACATCACTAATCATCAGAGAAATGCAAAATAAAACCACAATGAGATATCACCTCACACCAGTTAGGATGGCCAGCATCGAAAAGACTAAGAACAACAAATGCTGGAGAGGATGCGGAGAAAGGGGAACCCTCCTATACTGCTGGTGGAAATGTAAATTAGTTAAACCATCGTGGAAAGCAGTATGGAGTTTCCTCAAAAAACTCAAAATAGAAATACCGTTTGACCCAGGAATTCCACTCCTAAGCATTTACTCAAAGAATACAAGTTCTCAGATTCAAAAAGACATATGCACCCCTATGTTTACTGCAGCACTATTTACAATAGCCAAGATATGGAAGCAACCTAAGTGTCCATTAGTAGATGAATAGATAAAGAAGATGTGGTACATATACACAACAGAATACTATTCAGCCATAAGAAAGAGACAAATCCTATCATTTGCAACAACATGGATGGAGCTAGAGGATATTATGCTCAGTGAAATAAGCCAGGCAGAGAAAGACAAGTACCAAATGATTTCCCTCATTTGTGGAGTATAACAACGAAGCAGAACTCAAGGAACAAAACAGCAGCAGCCTCACAAACTCAAAGAAGGGTCTAGTGGTTACCAAAGGGGAGGTGTGTGGGAGGGTGGGTGGGGAGGGTGAGGCAAGGGGATTGAGAGGTATTATGATTAGTACACTTGGTGTGGGGAATCATGGGGAATACAGTGTAGCACAGAGAAGACAAGTAGTGACTCTGTGGCATCTTACTACACTAATGGACAGTGACCGCAATGGGGTATGGGGTGGACTCAATAATATTGGTCAATGTAGTAACCACATTGTTTTCATGTGAAACCTTTATAAGAGTGTATATCAATAATACCTTAATGAAAAAAATTGTTAAAAAAAAGCTGAACAATGAGAACAGGGGGAAATATTTCCTAAGGATCTTAAAATATAATATTAGAAACATATAAAGGTGTTGTTGGTGATGATGTTTAAGAATCACTACAACTACTGTAACTGTTACTCCAACACCACTATTTATTATTTGCCAGGAACCAGTGCCATCCTGTCACATATTTACAATGCAATTTAATATTTGTAGGTATCCAGGAAGTAGTACTATTATTAGGACTATATAACAAAGAAAAACAAAGGAAGCCATTCATTACATTGAAGACATTTTGATGAACCAACATTATCCTCTTAATAATTGTTTGCCATGAAATTCTCTAATTAGCTTGCGAAAAGATGGAGATGGGGTTGAAGTCTTAAACTTGCAACTGAAAATTGATCAGTTTTGCTTACACTATTTAAATATTATTCCAGCACTTACTTCCAACATTGAGGTTCCCAGGAGGACCAAAGCCTTCTTTCCAAAATACAGAAAGAAATTACAGAGAAGTATGGCATGCTCCTCCTTATTTCCAATAGCCAAACTGAGGCAGCGCTAAGGCAAAACAAAAGGAACAAGGACAAAATGAAAAAGAAGAGAAAGTTAAGTTATGCAAGTACAACAGATTTAGAGCGCCTTTACTCCCTCCAGTTTCAAACACACATATTTTTGACAGGTGGCTAAGATGTCTGCAAAGCTGAAAACTCTGACACCTTTGGCCTGATAAAGCACCAGGCCATTAGGAGAGAAAATTAACTTGAAACATAGGGGTTACCTTTATTATGGGACAACTAATGTAGACACTGTGTGGCTGATCAAATAATTTATCATCCAAAATAGGGTATTTGTGTCTAGGATAAATATTAAACTGCTCCAGGCAAACAGTGACATACAGACTGATATTTTTAGGAAGCTCATCTGGGAGGAAATCACATAGTGTTTTTGAAGGAAGGGATGCTTTGGTCAATTGAGCTACATTCTGTTCTGTACCAATACAGTGCTCTCAACTCAAAGAGAGGAAGAAATCTGAGTTAGAGCCCGATCCGGAAGAGGGACTGGAACTTCCTTAACTGCAAGAGCTGAACACAGCTGGGCTGAGTGTAATCAAATGTAGGGTACCTAGTAAAGCAGTTGTAGCAAGAAAGAAAAAGCACAACAGAGGTGGCAGCCTGGTGGTCTATGACCTAGTCATGTTACAGAAAAACCTGAAACACCTGGACTGGATTGCTGATGGAAGAACCAAGCGACACTCAGAGGTCTTGGAGTGTTGAGGTTTTAATTTTACACTGGCGAGCTCAGAGAGGAGTAATCTCCCAAGGTCTGAGCCCTGAACAAAGGCAAGGGGAGCAGTATATATCTTTCTGCTTCTTTATCTGCAACATTTCTATGTGCACAGCAAGCAAGCAAGGGGAGGAGTAAGTTTAAGGAGTGAGCTTAGGGAGTGAATGCCTGGCAGAGCGGGAATTAAGGTAGTTTTCTGCTGTTTTTGCTGAGAAGCAGATGGGAGCCACCTGGACTAGATTGCTGTCCTTGTAAATTTTTCCCTATCAGTTCTAGTCTATACGTGTGTTTTCTTGGGTCCCAGGATGCTTTTAGAACTGTGAGGTATCATATAAAACTCTGGATTTCTTGCTTCTTTTGAAAAATCAAGAGATCTAACGATACATATGGTCCCAAATGTTCATATGGCAATAATGTGTTGTTGCTGAGTAGCAGCTGCACCATTGAGACGGGACATGTGCTTTGCAGTTCCTTATAGTCCTAGGGACAGGACTGTGATGGCCAGGGAGACTGGAGATAGGGGACCTCAGGAGCTCTTGGCAGTGCCCATTTAACAACTAGTAGAAGCATTTCAATGTTTTAGATGGATTTGGCCACATCAGTACACACTAGCTGAACATGATGGTGAGGGCTGGAGGTTATTAGGCAGAATGGTAAAGTGGCTCCTCTGAAAGAAAGGTATGAACAGAAGAGTAAAGGGCAAAATATGAGTAGTTTTCAATGTAAGGTCAAGGAGGTTTCCCCAACTGAATTTCACAAGAGGAGGAGGGAGGCAATAGAAGACATTAGGTAACGGACATATTGAGTTCCAGATGCCTTGCATATGTTGTCCTTCCAAAATCCCTGTATGACACAGATAAAGAAATAGAGGTAAAAAAAGAAGCTAAGTAACCGAGGTTACACAGCTTATTATGTGGTTCAGTAGGATTTCAACAAAGGTTTATTTTTCTCTGAAGAATGTATTTTAGGTAGGAGAAAATAACTTGTAACAATCTAATTAATCATATACTCACAGGAGTCCCATGACCAAAGTGTTCAGGTCAATGAGAAGATATTTGCTAAGAGGAATCCCTGTCTGTACTGACCACTTGGTTACAGGTACTGTTTGGATTGTGGGGAGGGACGTACTAGTATAGTTCACCCTTGAACAACATGGGTTTGAACTTACACATGGATTTTCTTCAGTAAGTATACAGGAAAAAATTTTAGTTGACTTGTGATAATTTGAAAAACCATATTCTTTCCTCTAGCTCACTTCATTGAGAGAATACAGTATATAATATATGTAAGATACAAAATATGTGTTGACTGTTTATATTACCAGTAAGGCTTCCAGTCAGTAGTAGGCTACTAGCTGATAAGTTTTGGGGGAGTCAAAAGTTATACATGGATTTTCAGCTGTGTGTGGGTTGGTGCCCCTAACCCCTTCATTGTTCAAGGGTCAACTGTTTTTGCCTGAATGGTTATTTTTTACCTATGTTAGATGCTGTCTTTCATTGTTCTAATATACATGAACACATTCTGTTTAGTTCAGAGTCTCAGAAGAGCCTAGACTTAATGATACAACTTTGAGTTCTACCAGATTAAAATCTCTGAATCATTAGAACCACACATTAATATCTCCCTTGTTGCACTTAGTAGAAGGCAGGGCAGCTGACCTATTAAGTTAGCTCTGTGCCCTCTAAATCCATTTCATCTCAAATCTAGCCTCTAAACCATCCTAGATAAGTGCCAGGATTATCAGTTCCAGATAGAAAGTATCCCTTTCTTAGGCTTCCATCTAGATTTCTCAATTAAAAATATTTATTGAATGCTTGCTGAATTTAAAGCAGTGTACAAGTGATGAATATAAAATAAGAATCAAGTCTGCCTCTTCCTTCTAAGGAAATTAAATTTGGGATGTACATGTACAGAGTATGGGTGTGGGGTCAATGTGTATGCACCTAAATGTAATTTAAGGTGGAATAGAAGAAGTGCTCTAATTAGGGTTGCCAGATTCAGGGTAAAAATAGGATGCACAGTTAAATCTAAATTTCAGGTAATTTTTTTAGTATAAATATGTCTCAAATATTGCATGGGGCCTGTATTTTTAATTGGCAACCAGTCTAAAGAGAACTTTAATCAAAGTAATAAGGAAGAACACTGCTCTTTAAGTTCTTTATTCAGATGTGGGGAGACCGGGGAAAGCTTCTGGGAAGTGGTGGTATTTGCTCTAGACTTTGAGGTCTGATCAGCTCTATAGTGACAAGGCATATTTCTCTTTGGAGAGTATCGTATTATTGTACTCCCAGAATTCCTGCTGAATCAAAATATCCATGAACTACCACTTACAATGTTGAATAAGATTTTTGCTCCTTGTTATACAGCTGAAAATGATGTACTAAATTATAAAATGCTTTCAAAGTTTACAAGGTAAATTACTATGTAAGTGCATGATATTTCTTAAAAAGGTTTCTTTAAAAGAAAAGCAAGTAAGAATTATAAAAAGTGAATAATTATAAAATGTAATTTGTTGAGAGCTGGAATAAGCCTAGAAAGTTTTAAAAAATGTCATTTGTTACCTCTGATGTCATCCATATATCAAAACCATCATTTTCATCCAGTGTATCGGGCATAATAGGAATCAAAGATACAAAGCGAGCAATGAGGTCCTAGAATAATATTAACTAAGATTTATTAAATGCGTACTATATGCCCATACCTACTCACAGTGCTTTACATGCATTATAATCACATTTAGTGTATCCTAAAAGCCTATGAAATACATACTACTATTATTTTTGTTTTACAGAAGGTGTGACAAGCTTAGAGTGCTAAGATAATTTCCCCAGGGTCACACAGCTAACACAATACATGGGGCACTTAGGTTTAAGCCCAAGTTAGCCTGATGCTGGAGTGTGCCTCTAAACCATTACATTTCATTGTAAATCACTGCATTTCATTGTAGTAAATTTAAAAATTTAAACATGATACATTACATATATACTTAAAAATATAACTGTTAATAAATTGAAAAAAGACATATAAGAATAGCAAAGTTTGATTCATTTTTAAGTTAAAATCTATCAGAATTATTTTTGTTAACATAAGCTTGTCATAAGTTGCTGCAGCAGGAAATACTGGTGCAGCCTGCTTTCTCAAACAACTGTAAGTTATACTGTGGATTACTCCTCCTATAGAGCTGGAGAAAAGGACTCAGACTAAAGTAGGAAATGAGAAACAGACACAAATAAATAAGCAATGAGTTAACATGGAAAGTTCACTAACATTTTCATTGACTTATAATAGCCACCATTTGTGTACTATTACGGCCTCCTACATTGATCACGTTTCTGACTTTGCAATTAATTAAACATGATTCTCAATTCTTGATAAGCAAATAAGCTAGGGTATATATATTTTTAAAAAGACAAAGATCATCTCTGAAATAAATCTGAGAGCATTATTATCTCCTTGGACTTTGGGAGTCAGGAAACATAGGCAAGAAGAAACACATGGTGGAAGAGCAGAGTGTAGCAAAAGGCAACTTAAATTAGGACCTTTTATTTTAGCTTAAAGAATTCAGCTAAGGGAGCTCTATAATATAGATATATAATATAAATATCCTGAGGAGAGTTAATTGACTCAGTGAAACCTGAGTAAACAAAAGGTGTAAGACTCAGTGAAACCTGAGTAAACAAAAGGTGTAAGGGATTTTTCACAGATGCCCTTTAATCAAAGCTTTTTTTTTTTAAGGAGAGACCATTCTGATTTCATATTTTCCTTTCTCAAAGTCCTCTTCTGAGTCCATAATGAATAACTTAATTTTATATGAAATTAAATTTTGAGTATATGTCTCTTTTGTCAGCTTGGTAAATAAATATGCACAAAGCCACATAGGGATGGGTGGGAAGGATTAGGTTAACAATTTACTGAGCACAATATGGTTTCTTCTTTCCCACATACAACAGAGAAGCAGTCCTGCAAGAAACAATTCTTAGAAAGACACAGTCCCTTTAGGAACATAACTTTCTATCTTGCCTAGAAGTCAAAAAAATATTCTGAGTCATTTTTTCAAAGTTTGGTAGAAAAGTTGTGAAGCTCATTTCATCACATGAACTGCTGTAGCAACAGGGACTCTCTAATCCAAGTGGGCAGAAGTGAAGGGGATCAGGAAGAAATGTTTTCTTTCACCTTGGGCTTAGGAGGACATATTGCAACATAAAAGGCCTCTCTCTCAGGAAACTGTCTTTGAAGGTAAAACAAGTTTAGTAAGAAAGTAATGCTCAGAATTAATATTTTAAAAATAAGCAAGAAATATAAATTTGGAGTGATGGAATGTTCTAAAACTTATAGTGTTAGTTGCACAACTCTGTAAAAATACTAAGAACTATTGAATTGTACACTTTAATTGGGTAGATCATATGGTTTGTGAATTGTATCTCCATAAAGCTACTAAATAAAATATAACTTACAAGTGTTGCATTAGAATCATGAAGAAATATATCCAGGAGTTGTTGAGGTGGGTTTAATGCCTTGATATATCTTGTTACTAAGATGTGTATCCCTTCCTCATTAAAAACAGTAGTTTTGATTCTTCGGTTGGGAAACAATGCTTTACAATTTTTTTTAAAAATCTGTGCCCTCTGCAAAACATCTGTTTCATCTGAAAACTAGAATCAAGTTTGAAATATTTCAACATTGTACTATATTATTCCCACAGGAAAATATCAATAACCAATGTTCATTTTTTGTCAGCTTTGAAATTATTACTAGTTTTTTAAATAGTTTATACTTCTTTGATAGTGTATATAAAAATAATTCAATGTAAAACCTACCTTGTCTAGTTCTGAATTATAGGTGACATATGATATTTGAGGCTCAATGGTAGCAAAAATTTTTAAGAAGGTACGTTCTTTTAAGTTCTGCCCATTAAAATCTTCTTCAGGAGACATGTAAGTCTTACTCCAAGTATACCCAAGCAAAATTGGTGGAATATTTACTTGAAACGTTCCACTAATCTGAAAGAATATATCAATATAGTAGATTCTGCACTATGAAAATAAACATCAGTCAAATATAGTATAGTCCATCTCAGTCTTCTCCATAGGAGGAAGAAGCCTTACATAGGTCCCTGCTGGTTCTACTAGTAGGTACATACAGAAGGATGATCAGATTTTCATAGTGAATTGACACCATGCGTCCCTATCTACTATGTACTATGTGGAGAGGACAGGAGTAAGAAAAGGATGAAATGAGAAAGCACATTATGTACCAGAGTGATAAAAGTTCTTAGAAAATCTAATTCAGGCTCAGAGAAGATGCTAAAAGACCACATTATGGCAATATTATATATATTATATTTATATATATATTATATTTCCATTTGTCTAGAAATAGAGAAAAATGTACAGCAAGAAGAACCTAGTAAGTCCATAGAGGAGGGATCTTGTGTGTATGCATGTGTGTTTGGAGGGAGCAGCTAATTTACTATAATAGTAACTACTAAAAATAGCTCATAGTTATTGACCAGTTACTATGTGCAGGGCACTGTGCCAAATGCTTAATGTAAATCATATCATTCATAAAGGAGATGCTGCTCTTATCTCTGTTTTATAGATACAAAAACTGAGGTCCAGAATTTAAGAAATTTGTGCAAAATCACACAACTAATAAGTAGTAGAGACAGGATTACAATCCAGATTTGTCCATCTATGATGCTCACATTCTTAACTATCTCTCTATCCTAGAGTCTGGCCTGAGACTGAGAAACATCCACAGGAATTATTATGCAGACATTTCTACTCTCCGTCCTAATATCCATTCTCTCCTCCTTTTTTACCAATAGTTTCAGGTGGCAACATGATAGACATGTAGTGGCTTAGTCACACAAATGCAATTAAGGAGTCTGCCAGGTTTCCTGGGAAAGTGTTTGTTCTCCTTATGCAGGCACTGCCCCTTCTTGCTTCATCCTGCCTCCTCTCTGCAACATGAATATGAGACGGGAGGTGCAGTGAACAGTGTACAAGTATGAGGATTACAGCCACATGATAAGGAGAGTGGAACAGAAAGACAAAAGTACCTTGGATCCTTGATGATTTTCTTGAGCTGCTGTACTGGCATCTAGACTTTTTTAAGGTGAAATTTAGACCCCTTACACAAGCCACTGTTAGTCAGGTTTTCTGTGGCAATACAGCCGAATGCAGTACTAATACACAACTAATTTCTTCTGAGTCAAATGCCTTCGTTATTTGACGAACTCATCTTTAGGGAATTGATTCAAAAGTGATGTCTTCTGTAAATACTTCCTTGACATTCCATTGTCTTCATTCTCTTCTTACACATACCCAGCCCCTCTGAACACCTTCCTTACTCTCCCTCCAAACCCTACTATGTATGTTCTCACAGTATCTATCTCATGCCCCTATCAAAGCACTACAGCAGTATCTGATTGTACTGAAATGCTAGTTTTCTTCTATGAACAGTGAACTCCTTGAGGTAAAAAAACTCATTTCTGAATCTTCTGTATCTGTAGGTAAGTAATGAAGCTCAAAATGGAGACTAGGCTGGAGGTTTTGTATTTTGCTGGTCATGTAGGCATATTCTTGCTACACAGTCCAACATCAGAGCCCTCTGAGGGATCACAGGAACAGGTACTAATAATCAGTCTGACCATTATCAATAAAGAATGTTGAGGAGCTTAAACTTCTGGAACCCATGGTTACAAAGCAACATTATTTTTTGTTATTAAAGTATCATTGATGAACAATCTTATAAAGGTTTCACATGAACAACATTGTTGTTTCAACATTCACCCATATTATCAAGTCCCCACCCCCTCTATTGCAGTCACTGTCTATCAGTGTAGTAAGATGCTATAGAGTCATTAATTGTCTTCTCCATGCTGTAGTGTACAAAGCAACATTATTAATCAGAACATTAGTGACTCTGGTCCTATAAAACTAATATATGCAAATATAAGTGTTGCTTTAAGAACTAAGTCTAACTGTCCTATTCTTTATCAATGAACACACTAAAGACAGAGGAAATTTGTGGGTGTCTCCAGTTTAGAGCCAGGTAAAACCTTCAAACACTCCAACACCCCAGTGGCAAACAAAAACAGGGTCATTTCAACTGATCAGCAATCTGCCAATCACAGAATCTGATTCAAAGACAATAGTGTTTGTATTAGCCAGAGGTAAAACCTTAGAATAATTAGCAAAGAATCATTTTCTGTTACCTCAGATTGTTGCAGAAGAGCAGAGAAAGGGAAGATAATGGATCCAAGCCAATTCTTTCTTGCATATGAATGACCTCTGCAGCTCTTGAAACAGTGATCCTATTAAAATAATTTTTCTATTACTTACTTTTTATCATCTTATGAATAATTTCACAGATAAGTAATTTCAGTACGTAAGTATAAAAAAATGTATTCTTCTTTTTAAAAGAAACCAAAGGGTAAAAAGAAAGTTTATTTGCTTTTTAATTTTGTAAAAGTTATAACAACCTAAAGCAAAATAATGACACATTGTGGAGTTTATGACATATGTATGGCTTTTTACATTTCTAATGTATATATTTCCATTATAGTAGATAATACTCAGTGTGACTTTGAAAATACACTAAAGAATATAAAGAATGAAAATTACCTTGACACAACCCCCAAAACATCACCATCATTAACATTTTAAGATATTAAATGTTCGTGAAAATATGTTGAAAAGATGATGACATTCAAAGAGAAGAAACTTGACTGAGCTAAGAGATGCCCAGATAGCTGGTAAAACATTATTTCTGGGCTTGTCTGTGAGGCTATTACTGAAGATATTAACACTCAGATCAGTAGACTGAGTGAAAATGATCAGCCTTTACCAGTGTGGGTTGAAGTCATCCAATCCTCTGAGGGCCCAATAGAACAAAAAGGTGGAGGAAGGGCACATTCTCTCTTTTTGAGCTCAGTATCATGTATATATATATCTTCATTCTTTTAATGCCAAGTTCAGTAGGAAGGAAACTAATATTTATTTCAGAGCTTAATACAGCACTAGATATTGTGTTAGGAACTTTCATACGTCTATGAGGAAGACATTCAGTAACTTAAAAAATTGATTGAATAGAATTGGGTTTTAGTTGTAGGAATAATTTGCTCTTTTTGTAGAAATAACATATTTTCTTTCTTCTGACAATGAAAAATATATAACCCATTTTTGACACCTTTCTGTCTTGGCTACTAGGAAGCACACATTAAAATGTAAAGTTCAACCTACTTCTCCTAAATTCTTGCTATATTTATGCCACCTCACCTTGTATGATACCTGTTTATGATATGTTATTTTTGAACTGACTTGGTATATGTGTGATTTAGTTTCAGGTTGCCCCAAATCCTTTTAAAAAAATCTTGGAAATAGATATTGCATCTAAAAGCAAACTTACAAATACGTTACTAGATAGATTTCATTCAGTCTGACCTTGGAATTATTTCAACACTGGTTATTATAATTATTCTACCGTACCTCTTGTTTTTCAATAATCATTTCATCAAAAATATTGATATATATATTATCTGTTATTTTAGATAAGCTTGACAGACTATAATCATGGCCTGGTGAGCTGTAAATAAGAAAAATATATTTAGCCAATTAATTTATTTTAGAAAGCATTATTCATAAAGGATTATACAATTACATGTATTTTTTCTTTAATAAATTGTAAGCTAAGAAAAAGCTATGTGCTTTGAAGACAACTGCTATCTTTCATTAAAGCTAGTATGTGCTTTGCAATAATTTCTTTTACATCTCTCTTCAGGTAATTTGCATGAAAAATAAAAAATGTTTAAATATCAAGTAAAAAGGCTTTTACTACAGTCTTCCACTCCAAATATATTATCGGGAGTTTTGCACATTACGATTTTCCAACAGTCTTAAATTCTGCTAGTTTCTGCTAGTTCACACCTATAGTTAAACTGCCATTCTGCTCTCAGTTAAAACATATGACTGCTTAACCATGGAGCTTATTCTCTTTCCCACGTTTATAATCTCCAACCAGATATTGGGATACTAGAGTGGATTTAATTTTGCAAGCTGTCTCCTGATGGCTTACTTATTAGATGCATATTTGGAGGTAGGTGAAAGAAAAGGGCAGTGTATCACAAGCAATGAACTTCCACTCCCAGCTCCAGCTAGCATATCAAACTTCTAACTGCTCAGAGAAGTTAAATAACTTGCTCAGAATAACAGAGCCCTATTCTGACCCCATTTCTGACTGACTCTAAAGGCTCTTTTCACTGTATCAACTGCCACTAACATTATTTGTTGAAGCTTGTTGCTTAAGGAAGCAAATACTATTTCAAAGGATCTTCAATGTTTTGTGTAACTTTCTGAGACCTACAGCCATTTACAACTGAAAAATGTTAGTTGAGTTAGAGAAAAATTTTAAGTTGAATTTTAAGTATAACAATTCCTTATACTTCTAAGTGAAAAGCTGACTTCTCTACCCTGCTCCTTCAAGAGTTCCCTTTCATGTTACAATGTCCTAAGACAGGAAAAAGAGGCAATGTATATTTACAACACTATGCTAGCAGGAAAAATGATTAACTGTCATCCTCCAGACATTTTTGAGTGTGTCAACTTAGTATAGCTCTTAAATCTTTCAAGTCTGGCATTATCTCACATTTTGTATTCTAAAAGTTTCCTCAGATTTCACCAAAATTTCCCCTCCAAAGTACAGCTCACAAGGTTAATTACTGTTTACCATTTATTTATTATTATCTATCCATTGCATGTGGTTTTTATTCACTAAAATGTCACGTGGAGAAAAGAACAGAGCTCATGTATCTGTAGTCAAATGCTTTATCACTGAGCTATACATACCCCCTTGAGCTCATGTATCTGAAGCAACAAAAACTGGCAGCTGAATGGTTTTGCTTTAGCTGAACCCTCTTATCCACTTGGTTATAATCTAAATGTGTTGGCTTATCTCACTGCTATAACTGCAAGAATGCAAATATTCTACAGCCATCTTCTCTTTTGTTTGCTTATAAGTTTATTTATCTTATTGAATATATTATGTTTTCCTTAATTCATTTATTTAATACTTTATTCAAATAATTAAAGCATATTTCTTCTAATTCTAATGTCTGAATTAATATACCAAATATTTCTACACACCTAACTACATTTTATACTTTTACAAACCTTTAACCAAATACATTTAATCACGAATTACTCAACATAATACATTTCTCTTTCAATCAATATTCCCCTACCCCTTCAAAGAGTAAAAAGGTCAGGTAAGCAAATACTGGAGAACAGGCAAATCAAGAAGCACAAGGTCCAGATGGACAGGCAAATAACTCAGATATCTTTTAAGAACACTGGCCAAAGACTCTGAAAATATAATTGAACCAGTGCTGAATCTGGAAAAACAGACTTCATTTCTGCTAATAGCTGAAATATCCACAGCATCTAAATTAACAAAATTCCAAGGTATACTGGTCTATTTGGTTTTTTCCTCCCAAGTTAAAATAATGGCATCAACAGTGTCTCTCTCTTCTTGCAAATCCTGGTTAGGGTCTAGAGGAGTGGTGGCTGGGATGTGAATGGTCATATAATACAGACAATTTCCTTCAGTGGGATAGGTATTAGAGTGTGGGGATTCTGTCCAAGCTCTTTAGTGAGGAAGGACGGGGGAAAGTACTGTTGTTTGGGGGTTCCATATTCCCACAGCTCGCATCAGGGCCCTCAAAGTTGTTAGTTTGGAAAGTGACTGAATGTCTAAGAAGCTTCCTGATCAGAACCTATAGCCAGGACCTCGTTTATACAGTCTTGCAGTAAAGAGAGTGGCTGGAGGTTGAAGGGAATAAACAGATCATTTCATCCTGGGAATTCGGTCCCATTCACATAAAGCCAAGGTCAAGAACACAGATGCTGGAGGAAAAAAGCAACACAATAAGCCCAGCATCCAGGAGACCAAGAGGCTGGCATTCCAGAATGAGGAGAAATTCAGGAGTTAAAATGCCAGAGTGATGCTGTCGAGGAACCATGCAAATAATCAGGAACCACACGATCTCCAGAAACTGAGGGAGCTGAACATGATGGGCAGCAGAAGGCAGAAAGGGCATCAGAAAAAGAGAGGGCTTTGATAAAGGATGTGGTTGATAGTTCCTCATACAGTAGTCCCCCCTTATCTGCAAGGATACGTTTCAAGAGCCCTGATGGGTGCATGAAACTACGGATAGTACCAAACTCCATATATACTTTGTTTTTTCCTATACATCCATGCTTCTGATAAAGTTTAACTTATAAATTAGACATGGTAAGAAATTAACAATAGTTATAAAATAGAACAATCACAACAATATACTATAATAAAAGTTATGTGAATGTTCTCTCAAAATACTGGTATCAGAGTCTCTATCAGTATAATCCCTAGAAACCAGTTTGACATTATCTAATAATGTTGAAGCTGAATTCAACTATAACCCAGCAATTCTACTCCTGGGTATACATCCTAGACAAGAGATTTCCAAAGTGTGCAGACTTGATAGGAATGGAATTATCAGGCCCTATCCCAGACATACTGATTTAGAAACCATGGATATGGGCCCAGCAATGGTTTAAGAAGCCATGCAGGTGATTTCAATGCACAAAAAAGTGAGAGATACTGTTTTAAAAAGAAACTCTTGCATGTGTGCTTCAGAACACAAGTACAAGAATGTTCAGAGCAACTTTAGTTGCAATAGTAAAACATTAAACCAAGCCAAATGTGCATCAACAGGAGAAAATATAAATAAATTATGGCATTTTAGTAACAGTGAAATACTATATAGAAGTGCAACTGAAGGAAGGAAGGCAGGAGGAAATAAGGAGGGAAGGGAAAAAGAAGACACTACAAGTGCAACATGATGAATCTCTCAAAATAATTAAAAGTAAATAAACAAGACTGCAAAAGATGATTCAATTTATATAGTCAAAAAGCATCCACAAGTAAATAACATATAATTAAGAATAAATGTAATATCATTAAAGAAAAGAGGAGACAATAACATAAATTCCTGTTTATTACCTTTGGGGGACAAGAGAGGGGATACAATTAGGTATTGGCACAGAAGGGCCTTCAAAGTATTAGTAATATCCTATTTTTTAAGGTGGATGGTAGATACACAGGTATATATTTTGTGATTTTTTCCTCAGAATTTATTTTTTCATATATATTATGTATACTAATATTTCCCTAAGGAATATTTCATAATTTAAAAGCTTAAAAAATAAAGTCCACTTCACTAATTATTTTCAATAAATGGCTCAAGAAAATAATTTTATTATTGCTCTTTTTTAAGAAGCTGAGGAAAAACAGATTCCAACTTACATAAAATCTACTTTAATTTCTTCATTCCAACATGGATGAGATCCACTTGCAATACGTGTTTGGTATACAATGTGTTGAAAGGAAATTTCCACAAAAGGGTGTACAGTATCCTGAAATACATAATAAACACTGACTAGATTTATGTAATATTTTATATCATTGATAAAAGGTAAAAGAGGAGGAAATTATTTGGTTATGGCTGACAACTGGATAGCTTACTTTTTCTAGTTTTTCAAACAACCATTATTCACATTCATTTAATAAATATTTATTGTTCCTTTCAATATTGGGTATTTTTCTAGGCTCCAAAGATAAATGGATATTATAGTGTATCAGGGGAAAGTAAACATGTAAACAAATACTTGCAATGAAATGTCAGAAATAAAATAAAATAAATATATTCAAGGTATTATAGTTACTCAGGAGTAGGAATGATTAGCCTTTGGAATAAGGACAAGGAGAGCTTCACAGAGAAAACATTGCTTGAGCTTGAGCTTTGAAACACTAAGTAGTAGTTCATGTAACTAATAATATGGAGCTGTTTGAAGGCCATTCCAGGCAAAGGAAAGGCCATATACAGAGGACTTCTAGAACTAGTAGTAGCATGAGATGATATGGAGTGGAGAGAGAAGTGACTGATTGGTAAGTAAGGGCCAGATCATTACAGATTTTTGTAGTCATTCTAAGTTTTTGTACCTTAGTCTTTTGTACCTTAGTCTACAGACCCTGAGAGCAGGGGAGCAGGGAATGAAATGCTTAGAATTTTATTAAGAGCACCTTTACTGTGTTATAGAAAATAAACTGGAAGCCCAAGAGATTAGAGATGGAGAGACCAATTAGGAGCCAGTTAAAATTCAGGGCAAATATAATCAAAATTGCATTTTATAGAAATGTTAAATACTTATCTCATTTAAGATCTCATCTGAGGCTACTGATTTTATTGTTTCTTTATGTCCAAGGTGAGATACAGATGATATCAAATACGTAGGCATACCCAAGGCTCTTCAGGAAAAATAATACAGAGATACACACTTTAGTTAATTTTAGTATTGGTTTTAGTGGGAGTGGGCAGCACTTTGCCTATGTTTATAGAGATATATAATTCAGTTACCCTGGATCTTACAGAATTTGCTTCGGATCTTTATACCATAGGTGTTTACAGCTAAACATTTGATAACCACTACTCTGGAAGAGTGGGTCTTAAATGCTGCACTATGGATTGGATCCAGACCATGATAAAGTTTTCACTGTTTTCCAGCAAAAGGCAAAAAGTAAGGCAAGAGATACTATGAGATTGTATCCTTCCTATTTTGGGTGTTACAGTATTCTTTCTTTTACAAATGATCATTATAGAAAACAAAACAGCCTTTGAAGTGAGCATTTGTTTGGGGAATATCAATTCTATTAGATAAATAAGGTTGTGGTTTACAAAACATAGGAAAAACCTTAGTCTTTAACTATAGATTAGTAGCTAGCCAGAAAAATATTTGCTTTTCAAATGTAGAATTCATGGTGTGTGGTAAACCTAAGGAAGCAGAGCATACGTATGTTAAACATAGACAGGGATAGTTAATATTCCTCTGGTACCTAGGTACTAAGTATCCATAATATATAAATCATACATGAGACAAAGTAGGTAAGAGACACTTGCTATTCAGGATACACTTAATACACATGAGCATTTAATATTTATGATGCCTTAATTTGGCCACCCAATGGTGGTATCCATTCTGGCCCTACATAATCTCTGCCCAGGAAACACAAATAAAACCCCACTGATTGCCTACAGAAGAGATGGGGAAGACCTGATTTTTGCAGAAGTCACCTAAAATGACAAGTCCAGCAGAGCTCACTCTTGCAATGTTCTACTTCCAATCCTGAGGAGCCAGTGTCAGAGAACAGTACAGTTGGCTACAGCAGCTTCAGAATTTTCACAATAAGGAATAGGAATAAAAGGCATTTATTTGACACAGCACCTAAAAATATACATGTTAAAGGTATTGGGGCATCTCAGACTTCTGAAAACTCTTAATACATGGCAGTGACAGTAAGTTTGACTATCCAAATGAAGATTTCAACTTCTGTTCAGTTTCTGTATATGGAGCACTAATAAAGTGAGAAGTTTTACTAATACAACTGCATGGGAATTTACATTTCAGATAGATGTTTTGCAAGTCTAAAAATTGGTACACACTGCCTTACCTATTAACTGTTGTGCTCCTGGTGGGAATATTGTGAGCCCTCAGTATTCTGACAAGGACATTCACATCTCCATCACAGAGAGTTTGTGCTGCCACTTTTTTCCTTTCTTTCCTTTGAGGCTTTAACTTTCTTCGTCGCTCAAGAAGCTTACAAACTGCATGCATCAACTGGCTAAGGAGAAAAAGTGATCATCTACATATACACAGATAACTTAGTTTTAAAAGATACCAATTTTAAAAATTAATTATTGTAAATACAAAGCCATTACTCTGAACCATATTCTCTCCAGTGTGAGGGGGAGACAGAGTGGTCTCAAACCCAAAGAAGGAATCTTTTTCTGAGCTATGTTCGTTCTCAGGTTAAGAGAGAATGTGATTGCTATGTACTCTTTGGGCACATGGCCTTAGAAGAGACAAGGGCATGGAGAGGTAATTCTGAGAAACATGATGTCCTTTCAGAGAATTATTAATTTTTCAGGATCATTCTCTTGAAAGTGGTTAGATTCTCAACCTTTCTACATGGCTCTGAAAAAGTAGTTAGTTACATGTGCTGCCAACCCTGGCGACACTAATCTATGGCATTAGAGCATGTTGGTCATACCCATTGTTCCCCAAAGACTGAAATTTAAAACACAACAGATTTAGCATTCAAAACCAATTAAAACCTTATTAGTAATACTAGGACTCTGCAAGTAGCCCCTGGGAAGTTTCTCACAAAGATGGCATCCCTACTCCTGTTCCTACCCCTAGGTTTCACAGATCAGACAGTGAGATCAGACAATGAGAATTGAGTTACTTCCGCCAAAGGCTTCCTGAGCTACTGCCTGTGGATCACAGCACCCTTGTAAGGCTGAGTATTCCGTTTTTGGAAGAGGGAGATTACTGGCTTAGTGTGTGCTACCAGCAATGACTTTTCCAGCAGCTGTCTCAGGACAGGGAACTCTTAGGGTAAAACTAATTTGGGACAAAGGCATTTTTAAAAACTTTCCTTACTTGCCCTAAAAACTATCAATAAGGAGAGGGTTAAAAACTAGAGTACTATACAACTGAAAACATGTATGATATACTTATGTCCAAAATGCAATTTTAAAATGACCAAATATATTTTAAGTCACTACATTTCACTTTACGCTTCATAACTGCATCTTTTGACAAGGAACTTAACATAAAAACATAGAACTTAGAGGACTTTGAAGGTACAAGCATAAATCTTTATATTTCATACCTAAATAATAATTTTTAGCATGTACCTTGCAGATACAATTTCTTCATAATCAGCCACAATATCTGATAAGTTAAATTTTCTAACTTTGACAGTTCTTTTCATTATCAATCTTCTCATCTACAAAAAAATTTTAGAATTAAAAAAAAGTATAGTTTATATTTTAAGTTTAAGTATTTACAATGCTATTGGTGCCACTATTTTTTACTCCTAATTTTTGCAAGCAATGATAAGTGAAAATATGATTCTGTTTGCTACCATTATTAAAATCATTCCTGGCTCTCACACTGATGTCACACAAAGTTAAGTTTCTAACTGTGAAATTCTTTTTGGTCTAAGGAGACTCTTCCTGCTCTCCTCTAACCCTATCCTTCACAGCAGGCTTAGGTTTTCAGACATGAGACTAGGAAGAGGAATGTCTGCAGATAATTTTCTGCTGTGCTGCCACCAACCCTCCCAGAGACAGTGAGACCTCGAGCCTAACTATCTGCTTGAATGGGGTGGGAAAATGGGGTAGTGGGAGAATGGCGACAATACCTAAAATGTACCCTGTGACAAGGGCAACAAATTGTTTCTTTTGAAGGCGAACCACACCTCTCTGACCCCACCCCTGTCTGCTTGTGCACTCTCCCCAACTTTCTCTCTCAATCTTCTCCTTGCTCCTTTGGTATCACACAGACTGGCCTCCTTGCTGTTCATCCCACAAGCC
Source organism: Manis pentadactyla (assembly GCF_030020395.1). Lineage (NCBI taxonomy): Eukaryota > Metazoa > Chordata > Mammalia > Pholidota > Manidae > Manis > Manis pentadactyla. The sequence continues at coordinate 107,004,649 of NC_080026.1, read as the reverse complement.
AGGTATACTCCTTCCTCAGTTTTCACATGTGGTACCATCAGCCTGGAATGTTCATCTCCCAGAAAACCCCACGACAACTCCCTTACCTCCCAGGTCTTTTGCTGGTGTTACCTTCTCACGGGATGTCCTTGATCACTTTATTTAAAATTGTACTCCAGTTCCCTACATACACACACATACCCCTCCTGTCCTCTCTTCTCTTACTTTTTCATAGCACATATCATTCTCTAACACACTAATGTTTTGTTCTTTATCTGACTTCCCCACTAGAATGGCCTCCTCCAGGAAGTCAGGGATTTCAGTCTACTGAAATCCAATGTCTAATATAATGCCTGATTTATAGCAGGTGCTCAATAATTGAATAATTTAATGGAAGAGAAGATGCAATGTTCTGTTAGAGGCAAACATTTCAGCAAAACTTTATCTCGTAATTCTTGAGACTGCTTTACTGTTGCAATCCTGGCCTCAGCCACCACTGACTCCAGTTAACAAACAGGAAGTTTAATGCACATAACTCACAGTCTCATGAGTTCCTTCCACAGAAGGACTTAAACACGGCCTTAATAGGCCCCTAGTGTCAGACCTTTCCAGTATATGCAATTAAAGTAATTACCCCTTGAATTTGCAGTTTTAAACCATCCTCAGACAGCAAAGAAGTCTTCACATGGGACTGAAGTCTAATCACAACAATTTCTTAAACATCCTTCTCAGGATTCCTATGTGATGTTCAAGCATCCTCAGACATTTGCTCTCTTACTCCCATCCTAATCATCTGCTGCCCTCCCTCTTGGACTTCCTCATACATAGAGAAGAAGAGAAGGGGCAAGTTACTCTCAACTTATGAGTAAGAACACCTCTTTATTTCCTAAGACAGAAAACTCATCATGAAAGCACACACCAAGTTTTTTACAATTGTGGAGCTAGTAAAGAAGGGGTAGGAGGGCAGGAGTCAGTGGGAAAAAACACCTGCCTGTGATAAAGGGGAGGAGCTCGTTCAGGCCTGGGATAACCTCTGTGGTTTGCATTTCTACCACCCTCTCATAGTAACAGAATATAAACCAGTACAGCACCTGAAGTTTTATCTCATTTGCCCCTTACAGCAGAAGTAAAAAAAGCCAGGCATTATTATTGTGTTCTTATACAAAAAGAAAGTGGGACTCAATGCATAGGTTACTTGCCCAAAGACATACAAGGTAGTCAAAACAGGTATTCGCACACCTTCCTGGGGCTCTTCTAGTTACATAGGTTGCTTCTGACCTGTCTCCATGAGGGATCCACTATGTGTCTCCTAGATCCTTCCATGGCTCTTTGCTTTTCAAATTGCCCTAGAAGGCTGCCAAGGCTCTACGGGAACAGCTATGTACTTGGGTGAGATACTACTTCCTGCAGAAGTCTTAAAAACCTCCTCAGCCCTTGTGGGTTTTACCCCTCACTTCATTAAATTCTCAAACATTTATTGACATTTTCTGAGTGAAGGATACTGTGCTGGGTTTTGCAGATCTATAGATGTAGTCCCTGTACCCCAAAATCTTACAGTGGAGTGATGAGGGGTCAGTGGGAAGCACTCAGGACTGAAATTCAGTGAGGGATTCAAACCTGGCTTAGGCTTTGCTACGGTGTTCTGTAAATATTTGACTTTGAATTGAAGCATATGTCTTGCTCTAATACTTTCTGTCTCCTTCTGGTAGCTCTTTTGTCCCATTGTATCCTGAATTGCTGTGGTCCCATGGCAATATGAGTTACTAGTAAAAGTAGGGATTCTAACAAAATGCTGGCATATTTCTCAAAGTGGACTTTAAGGGTCAAAAAGAGATGGGAAATTTTTTTTTTTTGAGAGGGCATCTCTCATATTTATTGATCAAATGGTTGTTAAGAACAATAAAATTCTGTATAGGGGACTCAATGCACAATCATTAATCAACCCCAAGCCTAATTCTCAACAGTCTCCAATCTTCTGAAGCATAATGAACAAGTTCTTACATGGTGAACAAGTTCTTACATGGTGAACAAGTTCTTACATAGTGAATAAGTTCTTACATGGTGAACAGTACAAGGGCAGTCATATCACAGAAACTTTCGGTTTTGATCATGCATCATGAACTATAAACAATCAAGTCAGATATGATTATTCATTTGATTTTTATACTTGATTTATATGTGAATCCCACACTTCTCCCTTATTATTATTATTATTATTATTTTAATAAAATGCTGAAGTGGTAGGTAGATGCAAGATAAAGGTAGAAAACATAATTTAGTGCTGTAAGAGGGCAAATGTAGATGATCAGGTCTGTGCCTACAGACTAAGTATTAATCCAGGCTAGACAAGGGCAACAAAACATCCATGGATGTAGAAGATTTCAAGAGATGGGAAATTTTTAATGTCCATGTTTAAACAAAAAAAAGTTGGTGTATGCTTTAATAATGTGTTTGCTATTAATTGAAGTAACCTCTGAATCAACAATGTACATTCATATATCAACAGTGTACATTTACAGGTGGTAAATAACTGACTCAGAAAACAAAGTCTAAACAGAACTGAAAGCCCCTCAGGGATCAGAAAGAGGTGGTGAGTATGCAGATTTATCCATCTGACTATCTGGGAAGAGTACAATACCATGCATCCAGCAGACCAGTTTTCACAAAAGTAAATGCAAACATACTGATTATACTATTTTGTTGTTACCTTTTTCAGAAAATTGGCAGAATTAACCCTTTCTGCTGTAATAGAATTCACATCTGAAATGGGTATTCCCTTCTCTATCTGACCTTCATATTCCTAAACAGAGAATTAAGTTAGTTTCAATTCTTGAATGTAACTGAGTTTAGATATGACATGCTGCACTAAAATATTAACTATTATTTTCAGTTCATGTGTAGGAGACATTAGCAACACTCTGGCATTCACAGAAGACAGCATTTTCTTTTAGATTCACCTATTGATAATTAGCTAAGAGTAGTTTATGACTGTATTTTGCTTTCTTCTAGGAAGAGGCCCTTTTATCTTTTAAGATAGAGGAATATTTCTTAATTATCTTCACATTTTCTCATTTTCTTGCAAAAATACCAAGATGATGGAGAAATAATCTTCATGCATGCATTTACCTGGCAATCACTAAAAACAAAACAAGTGAGAAGTAGTATAGTATAATGGTCAAGAGAGGGGGCTTTGGAAGCACACAGTCCTGGGTTCAAATTGGTCCTGCCATTTACTAACTGTGTGGTTTGGAAGAAAGTTGGTCAATTACTACAGACCTTAGTTTCCTCTTTCGTAATAATAATAATAATACCTCCTGTGTCACAGGATTGTGAGGCTTAACTGAAATGTTATCTGTAAAGTGCATGGCACATAGTAAGAAGTCAATACGTGTTCACTATAATCAATAACTTTAATTTCATATCTAGCAGTTGGTGTAAGATTATTTGTCAGGATACTTCATCTACATAATTTAGAATAAATTTGCATCTATTATATCTGCATTTGCGGGATACATTCCCTAATGCACATGGAAATTGTTTTATATTATAGATATCATTATAGGCTATATAAAAATAATGAACCAGATATTTCAGAACTCCCCATGATGCTATAATGAACATTCATTATCTGGAAGTAATTTATTTGGTCTCTAATTATCCACAAGAAATCTTAAAATTAATTCTGTTGGCAAGTAACAACTTTTAATTAACAACATTTATATTAATTAATATTTCACATCACTTTACTTTTTAAAGTATTAATTTATAGGAGTTTCTTAAATATTCTGGGTATTAGTTTTGTTTGTTATGTATATCGCAAATATATTTTTCTAATCTGTGGGGTTTTGAATTTAATGTTATCAAATTTATTAATCATTTTCTTTATAAACTTTTTGTTTTAAGAAATACTTTCTTACCTCAAGATTAAGATATACATCTAAAAATTTGCTTTTCACATGTAATCTCTATTACACATGGTATTTATTTATTTTATGAGGTCTGAATCTGATTTTCTTTCTACATGGATGACCAATTATCCCAGAACCACCTAACAGATAGACCATTCTTTTCCAACTGATTTGTAATACCTCTGTCAAATAACAAAGTTTCCACACAGGAATAGTAGGTCTGTTTTGAGGTCTGTAATAGTCTATAATAGTAGGTCTATTCTGTCTCAACAGTTTGGAATTGCATTACTACATTTACAGATTAATTGGAGGATGACTGGCATCTTATAATGTTGAGTCTTCCTATTAGTGAACATGAATTCAAATTCTTTTTTACATCACTCAAAAGTGTTTTATAATTTCCTCCATTAAGTTCTTGCACACATTTTGTTAAGTATATTCCTATGTATCTTAGAGTTTTTACTGCTATTTCAGGGGTATCTTTGTAAAGTTACATTTTTAGTGGGTTTTTACTAGTACATAGAATGCTAGGATTACTACATTTGGTTATTTCTGTAGGAATCAGACCTTAATTCTGCTATTTTAAGATTAGTGATGTGCTGGTAAATGCCTAACAACCAGTTTCTGGGATTGGAAGGGGAAGGCTCAATTTCTATCATCTGCTGATTTATGGTATAAATATTACCCAAGGAACAAATTTAAAGCAACCAACATGCAACCACTGAAGGTGGAGCTGGGAAAAGATGCACACAAACAGGATCTCACCAGCTGGTGCTAGCAGGCTCCAGCATGCCACTACCACATAGCTTAAGATTAATTTTTCTTTCTTTGTTTTTTTTCCCACATTGTGAAGTTTCTGAAATTGAAATGTACTTTATAATCAGTATGTAAGTTTAACATTGCTAATGTTTTTCCCCTTACCCCCAAAAGCTGCTTTTAAATTGAAATCCATTTTACAATGACAAAAATAGAATATTTACATAAATTTAGAATATACATAAAGAACTTTGGCTGTAAAACAGGTTGTCTGGACAACAGCTAAGTTGCAAAGTCAAGCTAAAGACTTTCTGGAATTTGGGAGATCTGTACATTTTTAATGCCTAAAGAAAGGGTGGAAAATCTGCCCAGAGATTGTCAGTTTAAAACAAAGAAAGTACTTAAGATAGATTTAAAGCAAAATATTAACTTAGCATACAATAATCTACATGCAAATAGAAAACTAACTACCTGGAAGACTAAATCTGGAATCTCTCTATCATAGAGAGGCATTTGCTGAAGAAGGAAAACATCTAAGTGACCTGCATTTCTGAGTTGCAATAGCTGGAAACGTTTACTTTTTTTCATTTCTTCTTCAGAAACAAAGTTAAATTCATCTTGGAACTGTTCAAGACGAAAATACTTTGGAATATCCTGCCCTTTATGTTTCATGTGCTGTAAAACAAAAATAAAGTACTTAAAACATTACTTTTTTAAAATTCAAGAATAATTTCAAAATACCTTTCCCCTCAACTGTGAGATGTGAGCATTGCCATATTATAGAAAATGGAGCAGTTAAATATGTACATAGAATCTGAAACAAACAAAATCCAGCCTACATATGCTCCCAACTATTTTGTGGTCATGACGTATATAGAAAATGAAAATATCCAGGCCAGCTGGAGGGCAGTAACACCTACAGCAGCTACAGAGGCATAATGTAGAGGCTCTTCCCTGCAAGCTTGGCTAACTGGCCCTGACAGTGGAAGCAAGCACTGTAGCCAAGAAGCAGGAAAGAGCTCTTTCCTCCCAGCAGGCACCAGTGCCACTCACCTGCAACCCCCGTCACTGCTCCAGGTGCTGGACAGCTCCAGAAAGTGCAGCTTCTGGGCACTAGAGATCACTGCATACAGAGTTATTATTCCATAGTAATCATTAGAATATGAAACAGAAAAGAATCTGGTACAAAACCAAACCTCTAAAACACCAGAAAGATGGCTAAGTGAAACTTAAATCACCAATATTCCTGATAAAGATTTCAAAACAAAAATCATAAAGGTGCTCATGGAGCTACAGAAAAATATTCAAGATCTCAAAGAGGACTTCATGAAAGAGACAGAAACTTTGAAAAATACAGTAACTAAAATGAAAATGGAGGGATTTAACAGGAGATTAGAGGATGTAGAGGAGACACCAAATGAAATACAAATTAGAGAACAGGAATACAAAGCTGAGGCACAGAGAGAAAAAGGACCTGTAGGAATGAAAGATTAATAAGAGAACTATGTGACCAACCCAAATGGAGCAATATTCACATTATAGGGGTACCAGAGAAGAAGATAAAAAAGGGATAGAAAGTCTCTTTGAGGAAATATTGCTGAAAACTTCCTCAATCTGGGGAAGGAAATAGTCTCTCAGGCCATGGAAGTGCACAGATCCCCCAACACAAGGGACCTAAGGAAGACAACACCAAGACACATAATATTTAAAATGACAAAGATCAAGGACAAGGACAGAGTATTAAAAGCAGCCAAAGAGAGAAAAAAGATCACATACAAAGAAAAACCTATCAGGCTATCATCAGACTTCTCAACAGAAACCTTACAGGCCAGAAGGGAGTGGCATGATATAGTTAATGCAGTGAAACACAAGGGCCTTGAACCAAGATCATTCTACCCAGCAAGATTATCATTTAAATTTGAAGGGGGGATTAAACAATTTCCAGATAAGCAAAAGATGAGAGAATTTACCTCCCACAAACTGTCTCTACAGTGTATTTTGGAGGGACTGCTAGAGATGGAAGTGTTCCTAAGGCTAAATAGCTGTTACCAGAGAAATAAAAAACCACAGTAAAGAAAGTAGAACAATTAATTACTGAGCAGATGCAAAATCAAATCAACTACCCCCAAAGTCAGTCAAGGGATAAACAAAGAGTACAGAATATGATACCTAATATATAAAGAATGGAGGAGGAAGAAAAGGAAGGGAAAAAAAAGAATGTTTAGACTGTGTTTGTAATAGCATACTGAGTAAATTAAGTTAGACTGATAGTTAAGAGTTACCCTTGAACCTTTGATAACCATTAATCAAAAGCCTGAAATGACAATAATTACATATCTATCAATAAATACCCTAAATGTAAATGGTATGAATGCACCAATCAAAAGACATAGAGTCACTGAATGGATAAAAAAGCAAGACCCACCTATATGGTGCCTATAAGAGACTCACTTCAAACCCAAAGATACAGATAGACTAAAAGTGAAGGAATGGAAAAAGATATTTCATGCAACTCATAGGGAGAAAAAAACAGGAGTTGTAATACTTGTATCAGACAAAATAGACTTCAAAACAAAGAAAGTCACAAGACACAAAGAAGGACATTACATAATGATAAAGGGATCATCCAACAGGAGGATATAACCATTATAAATATCTATACACCCAACACAGGAGCACCTACATATGTGAAACAAATACTAACAAAATTAAAGGGGGAAATAAAATGCAATGCATTCATTTTAGGAGACTTCAACACACCACTCAGTACAAAGGACAGATCAACCAGATAGAAAATAAATAAGGAGCCAGAGGCACTGAACAACACATTAGAACAAATGGACCTAACAGACATCTAAGAACAAAAGTCCTGGACCAGATGGCTTCACCCCTGAATTTTATCAAACATTTAGAGAAGACCTAATACCAATCCTCCTTAAAGTTTTCCAAAAAGTAGAAGGGGAGGGAATACTTTCAAACTCATTATATGCAGCCAGCATCACTCTAATAACAAAACCAGGTGACACCACAAAAAAAAGAAAATTACAGACCAATATCCCTGATGAACATAGATGCAAAAATACTCAACAAAATATTAGCAAACGTCAAAAAGACCATTCATCACGATCAAGTAGGATTTACTCCAGAGATGCAGAGATAGTACAATATTTGAAAATCCATCAACATCGTATGCTACATCAACAAAAAGAAGTACAAAAATCACACAATAATCTCAATAGATCCTGAGAAAGCATTTGACAAAATTCAACATCCATTCATGATAAAAACTCTCAATAGAATGGGTATAGAAGGCAATTACCTCAACATTACAAAGGTCATATACAACAAATCCACAGACAACATCATTTGTAACAGTAAAAAGCTGAAAGCTTTTCCTCTAAGATCGGGAACAAGACAAGGATGTCCACTCTCCCCACTTTAATTCAACATAGTTCTGGAGGTCTAGCCATGGCAATCAGACAACATAAAGAATAAAAGGCATCCAGATGGTAAGGAAGAAGTTAAACTGTCACTGTTTACAGATGACATGATATTGTACATAGAAAAACCTAAAGAATCCACCCCAAAACCACTAGAACTAAGAACTGAATTCAGCAAAGTTGCAGGATACAAAATTAATACACAGAAATCTGTTGCATTCCTATATACTAATGATGAAATTGCAGAAAGAGAAATCAGGAAAACAGCTCCATTTACAATTGCATCAAAAGATTAAAATACCTAAGAGGAGGTGAAAGAGCTATACCCTGAAAACTACAAGACACTCATGAAAGAAATTTAAAAAGACACCAATAAATGGAAATATATACCATACTCTTGGATAGGGAGAATTGATATTGTCAAAATGGCCATCCTGCCTAAAGCAATCTACAGATTCAATGCAATCACTACCAAAATACCAACAGCATTCTTTATGAACTAGAACAAATAGTTCTAAAATTCATACGGGGGGGCAGAAGATGGCGGCGTCAGTAGAGCAGCGGAAATCTCCTCCCAAAACCACATATATCTATGAAAATATAACAAAGACAACCCTTCCTAGAATAAAGACCAGAGAACACAGGAAAATATCCAGACCACATCCTCACCTGAGAGAACACAGCGCCTCGCGAAGGGGGTAAGATACAAGCCCCGGCCCGGAGGGAGCCGAGCGCCCTTCCCCCCAGCTACCGGAGGGAGAAGAATAGGCAGAGCGGGAGGGAGACGGAGCCCAGGACTGCCGAACACCCAGCCCCAGCCATCCGGGCCAGAGTGCAGGGCCCTCGATACTGGGAAAACAGGGCAGCAAGAACAGTGAGCAGGCACTGGAGGCTGGGCGACAGAGGACATAAGAAAAGCGCGCGACCATTATTATTTTTTTTTTTTTTGCTTTTTTGCTGTTTTGTTTTGGCGAGCGCTTTTTGGAAGTCTTAAAGGGATAGGGACCCCAATACTAGGGAAACAGGGCAGAAAGACCGGTGAGCAGAGGCCTGAGGCTGGCACCGGAGAATAAAGAAAAACGAATGACCACCTTTTTGTTTTTTTTTTTTAATTAAAAACTTTTATTTTTTTTTAATTAAAAAAATTTTTTTTTTTTTTTTTTTTTTTTTTTGGTGGTTGTTGTTTTGTTTTGGCGGGTGCTTTTTGGAAGTCCTAAAGGGGCAGGGCAGGTCACTTAATCCAGAGGTAGGGAATCCGGGATCTCTGGGCACCCTAACCCCTGAGCAGGGAGGCCCCTTACGGTGATAAATAGCCTCCCAGCAGCTCCTGCTCCAACGCGACTCCACCATTTTGGAGTAGCTGCCCGAGCCAGGCCACGCCCACAGCAACAGCGGAGATTAACTCCATAGCAGCCGGGCAGGAAGCAGAAACCCTGTCTGCGCGCAGCTGCACAGCACAAGCCACGAGAGGTCGCTGTTCTCCCAGGAGAGGAGGGCCACAAACCAACAAGAAAGGAAGTCCTTCCAGCCGTCACTCGTCCCAGTTCTGCAGACTATTCCTATCACCATGAAAAGGCAAAGCTACAGGCAGACAAAGATCACAGAGACAACACCAGAGAAGGAGACAGACCTAACCAGTCTCCCTGAAAAAGAATTCAAAATAAGAATCATAAACATGCTGACAGAGATGCAGAGAAATACGCAAGAGAGATGGGATGAAGTCCGGAAGGAGATCACAGATGCCAGAAAGGAGATCGCAGAAATGAAACAAACTCTGGAAGGGTTTATAAGCAGAATGGATAGAATGCAAGAGGCCATTGATGGAATTGAAATCAGAGAACAGGAACGCATAGAAGCTGACATAGAGAGAGACAAAAGGATCTCCAGGAATGAAACAATATAAAGAGAACTGTGTGACCAATCCAAAAGGAAAAATATCCGTATTATAGGGGTTCCAGAAGAAGAATAGAGAGGAAAAGAGATGGAAAGTATCTTAGAAGAAATAATTGCTGAAAACTTCCCCACACTGGGGGAGGAAGTAATCGAACAGACCACGGAAATACACAGAACCCCCAACAGAAAGGATCCAAGAAGGGCAACACCAAGACACATAATAATAAAAATGGCAAAGATCAAGGACAAGGAAAGAGTGTTAAAGGCAGCTAGAGAGAAAAAGGTCACCTATAAAGGGAAACCCATCAGGCTAACGTCAGATTTCTAAACAGAAACCCTACAGGCCAGAAGAGAATGGCATGATATATTTAATACAATGAAACAGAAGGGCCTTGAACCAAGGATACTGTATCCAGCACGACTATCATTCAAATATGACGGTGGGATTAAACAATTCCCAGACAAACAAAAGCTGAGGGAATTTGCTTTCCACAAACCACCTCTACAGAACATCTTACAGGGACTGCTCTAGATGGGAGCACTCCTAGAAAGAGCACAGCACAAAACACCCAACATATGAAGAATCGAGGAGGAGGAACAAGAAGGGAGAGAAGAAAAGAATCTCCAGACAGTGTATATAACAGCTCAATAAGCGAGCTAAGTTAGGCAGTAAGATACTAAAGAGGCTAACCTTGAACCTTTGGTAACCACGAATTTAAAGCCTGCAATGGCAATAAGTACATATCTTTCAATAGTCACCCTAAATGTTAATGGGTTGAATGCACCAATCAAAAGACACAGAGTAACAGAATGGATAAAAAAGCAAGACCCATCTATATGCTGCTTACAAGAAACTCACCTCAAACCCAAAGACATGTACAGACTAAAAGTCAAAGGATGGAAAAACATATTTCAAGCAAACAACAGTGAGAAGAAAGCAGGGGTTGCAGTACTAATATCAGACAAAATAGACTTCAAAACAAAGAAAGTAACAAGAGATAAAGAAGGGCACTACATAATGATAAAGGGCTCAGTCCAACAAGAGGATATAACCATTCTAAATATATATGCACCCAACACAGGAGCACCAGCATATGTGAAACAAATACTAACAGAACTAAAGGGGGATATAGACTGCAATGCATTCATTCTAGGAGACTTCAACACACCACTCACCCCAAAGGATAGATCCACTGGGAAGAAAATAAGTAAGGACACGGAAGCACTGAACAACACAGTAGAGCAGATGGACCTAATAGACATCTATAGAACTCTACATCCAAAAGCAGCAGGATATACATTCTTCTCAAGTGCACATGGAACATTCTCCAGAATAGACCACATACTAGGCCACAAAAAGAGCCTCAGAAAATTCCAAAAGATTGAAATCCTACCAACCAACTTTTCAGACCACAAAGGCATAAAACTAGAAATAAACTGTACAAAGAAAGCAAAGAGGCTCACAAACACATGGAGACTAAACAACACGCTCCTAAATAATCAATGGATCAATGACCAAATCAAAATGGAGATCCAGCAATATATGGAAACAAATGACAACAACAACACTAAGCCCCAACTTCTGTGGGACGCAGCAAAAGCAGTCTTAAGAGGAAAGTATATAGCAATCCAAGCATATTTAAAAAAGGAAAAACAATCCCAAATGAATGGTCTAATGTCACAATTATCGAAATTGGAAAAAGAAGAACAAATGAGGCCTAAGGTCAGCAGAAGGAGGGACATAATAAAGATCAGAGAAGAAATAAATAAAATGGAGAAGAATAAAACAATAGCAAAAATCAATGAAACCAAGAGCTGGTTCTTCGAGAAAATAAACAAAATCGATAAGCCTCTAGCCAGACTTATTAAGAAGAAAAGAGAGTCAACACAAATCAACAGTATCAGAAACGAGAAAGGAAAAATCACGACGGACCCCACGGAAATGCAAAGAATTATTGGAGAATACTATGAAAACCTATATGCTAACAAGCTGGGAAACCTAGGAGAAATGGACAACTTCCTAGAAAAATATAACCTTCCAAGATTGACCCAGGAAGAAACAGAAAATCTAAACAGACCAATTACCAGCAACGAAATTGAAGCGGTAATCAAAAAACTACCAAAGAACAAAACCCCCGGGCCAGATGGATTTACCTTGGAATTTTATCAGACATACAGGGAAGACATAATACCCATTCTCCTTAAAGTTTTCCAAAAAATAGAGGAGGAGGGGATACTCCCAAACTCATTCTATGAAGCTAACATCACCCTAATACCAAAACCAGGCAAAGACCCCACCAAAAAAGAAAACTACAGACCAATATCCCTGATGAACGTAGATGCAAAAATACTCAACAAAATATTAGCAAACTGAATTCAAAAATACATCAAAAGGATCATACACCATGACCAAGTGGGATTCATCCCAGGGATGCAAGGATGGTACAACATTCGAAAGTCCATCAACATCATCCACCACATCAACAAAAAGAAAGACAAAAACCACATGATCATCTCCATAGATGCTGAAAAAGCATTTGACAAAGTTCAACATCCATTCATGTTAAAAACTCTCAGCAAAATGGGAATAGAGGGCAAGTACCTCAACATAATAAAGGCCATCTATGATAAACCCACAGCCAACATTATATTGAACAGCAAGAAGCTGAAAGCATTTCCTCTGAGATCGGAAACTAGACAGGGATGCCCACTCTCTCCACTGTTATTTAACATAGTACTGGAAGTCCTAGCCATGGCAATCAGACAAAATAAAGAAATACAAGGAATCCAGATTGGTAAAGAAGAAGTTAAACTGTCACTATTTGCAGATGACATGATACTGTACATAAAAAAACCTAAAGACTCCACCCCAAAACTGCTAGAACTGATATCGGAATACAGCAAAGTTGCAGGATACAAAATCAACACACAGAAATCTGTGGCTTTCCTATATACTAATAATGAACCAACAGAAAGAGAAATCAGGAAAACAACTCCATTCACAATTGCATCAAAAAAAATAAAATACCTAGGAATAAACCTAACCAAAGAAGTGAAAGACTTATACTCTGAAAACTACAAGTCACTCTTAAGAGACATTAAAGGGGACACTAACAGATGGAAACTCATCCCATGCTCGTGGCTAGGAAGAATTAATATCGTCAAAATGGCCATCCTGCCCAAAGCAATATACAGATTTGATGCAATCCCTATGAAACTACCAGCAACATTCTTCAATGAACTGGAACAAGTAATTCAAAAATTCATATGGAAACACCAAAGACCACGAATAGCCAAAGCAATCCTGAGAAAGAAGAATAAAGTAGGAGGGATCTCACTCCCCAACTTCAAGGTCTATTATAAAGCCATAGTAATCAAGACAATTTGGCACTGGCACAAGAACAGAGCCACAGACCAATGGAACAGACTAGACAATCCAGATATTAACCCAGACATATATGGTCAATTAATATTTGATAAAGGAGCCATGGACATACAATGGCGAAATGACAGTCTCTTCAACAGGTGGTGCTGGCAAAACTGGACAGCTACATGTAGGAGAATGAAACTGGACCATTGTGTAACCCCATATACAAAAGTAAACTCAAAATGGATCAAAGACCTGAATGTAAGCCATGAAACCATTAAACTCTTGGAAGAAAACATAGGCGAAAACCTCTTAGACATAAACATGAGTGACCTCTTCTTGAACATATCTCCCCGGGCAAGGAAAACAACAGCAAAAATGAGTAAGTGGGACTATATTAAGCTGAAAAGCTTCTGTACAGCAAAAGACACCATCAATAGAACAAGAAGGATCCCTACAGTATGGGAGAATATATTTGAAAATGACACATCCGATAAAGGCTTGACATCCAGAATATATAAGGAGCTCACACGCCTCAACAAACAAAAAACAAATAACCCAATTAAAAAATGGGCAGAGGAACTGAACAGACAGTTCTCCAAAACAGAAATACAGATGGCCAACAGACACATGAAAAGATGCTCCACATCGCTAATTATCAGAGAAATGCAAATTAAAACTACAATGAGGTATCACCTCACACCAGTAAGGATGGCTGCCATCCAAAAGACAAACAACAACAAATGTTGGCGAGGCTGTGGAGAAAGGGGAACCCTCCTACACTGCTGGTGGGAATGTAAGTTAGTTCAACCATTGTGGAAAGCAGTATGGAGGTACATCAAAATGCTCAAAACAGACCTACCATTTGACCCAGGAATTCCACTCCTAGGAATTTACCCTAAGAACGCAGCAATCAAGTTTGAGAAAGACAGATGCACCCCTATGTTTATTGCAGCACTATTTACAATAGCCAAGAATTGGAAGCAACCTAAATGTCCATCAATAGATGAATGGATAAAGAAGATGTGGTACATATACACAATGGAATACTACTCAGCCATAAGAAAAGGGCAAATCCAATCATTTGCAGCAACATGGATGGAGCTGGAGGGTATTATGCTCAGTGAAACAAGCCAAGCGGAGAAAGAGAAACACCAAATGATTTCACTTATCTGTGGAATATAAGAACAAAGGAAAAACTGAAGGAACAAAACAGCAGCAGAATCACAGAACTCAAGAATGGACTAACAGGTATCAAAGGGAAAGGGACTGGGGAGGTTGGGTGGGTAGAGAGGGATAAGGGGGGGAGAAGTAGGGGGGTATTAAGATTAACATGCATGGGGGGGTAGGAGAAAAGGGAGGGCTGTACAACACAGAGAAGGCAAGTAGTGATTCTACAACATTTTGCTATGCTGATGGACAGTGACTGTAAAGGGGTTTATAGGGGAGACCTGGTATAGGGGAGAGCCTAGTAAACATAATATTCGTCATGTAAGTGTAGATTAGTGATACCAAAAACAAAGCAAAAAAAGGGCAGTTCCTGTGTGGTAACCTCCAACGAGTTCTACACAAGGGTATAAAGGTCATATAAAAGTGTAGGCAAAGGGTCTGTTTGTGTTTATACAGAGGATCAAAGCCTAATTGGGCTACCCCAAAAATGAACTAAGATACGATATGAAAAAGAACTTCCAACATCTGCACTCTCTGGAAGACTCATGCCAGAAGATGATCATCAAAAAACCCCAACAAAGATCCACACACTGCTACAGCTGTAGATGCACTCATCCCACCAGTTCCTGGACTTGCCATGGGAATGAGGAAGGAGATATCTAAGCTGGCCTGTGCATACAGTAAAACAACAAATTTGACTGGATCTATACTGTTGGAACTCAACCAAGAATTTGGAGAAGTGCAAATTGTAGCGCTCCAAAGTCTTACAACTACAGACTATTTACTGTTAAAAGAACATATGGCATGTGAACAGTCCCCAGGAATGGGTTGTTTTAATTTGTCTGATTTCTCTCAGACTGTTCAAGTTCAGTTGGACAATATCCACCATATCATAGATAAGTTTTCACAAATGCCTAAGGTGCCTAACTGGTTTTCTTGGTTTCACTGGAGATGGCTGGTAATTACAGATATGCTTTGGTTATGTAACTATACTCCTATTATGTTAATGTGTGTGCGCAATTTAAGTAGTAGCTTAAAACCTATACATGCTGAAGTTACTCTACAAGAAGATATGTCAAAGAAATAATCAATCTTCCCATGTTTTCTTCCGCCTGCTACTTCTATAGCTTTTCTTCTTCCTTCCTAATTACAACCCTTAAATAGAATTCGTGCCTCATATCAAATTTACCGAGTATCATAATTCTTCCAAGTGGTAAAGATACCTCAAGACAAATGCTGGGCATAGAAGCCACAGGGCATAAATCTGCAAAGAAGTAAAAAGCTAACCTTTTCAAACAATAAGGCTTCCCTCTCACTTACCAACTTCACATTTCCCTGTATGGCCCCGGAAGATGACTGGTTAGCCAGAGACGGGTAAGATTCCTCAAGGGAGGAACAACCTAAGACAGGCACAGTCGCAGGGGGGCCATCAGGTGAGAAATTGGGGATCAACAGAGGTGAGGCTTAGAACCTCACCCCCCCTGTTCTGAGAGAAATCTTCTGCATACGTGGATGTTTTATTGCCCTGGTCTAGCTTGGATTAACACATAGTCTACAGGCACACACCTGATCATCTACATTTGCTCTCTTACAACACTAAACTATGTTTTCTACCTTTATCTTGTATCTACCTACCACTTCAGCATTTTATTAAAAATCATAATAATAAAGAGAGAAATGTGGTATCCACATATAAATCAAGTATAAAAACCAAATGAGTATTCATATTTGAACCGACTGTTCAGAGTTCATAATGCATGAGCAAAACCGAAAGTTTCTGTGATGACTGCCCTTGTAATGTTCACTATGTAACTTATTCATTATGTAAGAATTTGCTCTACATGAAAGAACTTGTTTGTTATGCCTCAGAAGATTGGAGACTGACGAAAATTAGGCTTGGGGTGGATTAATGATTGTGCATTGAGCATTGACTCCCCTATACAGAATTTTATTGTCGTTAACAACCATTTGATCAATAAATATGAGAGATGCCCTCACAAAAAAAAAAAAAAAAAAAAAAAAAAGGACAGACTTCCAATGGTAAAATAAATAAGTAACCGGGATGTAATGTATAGCATAAGGAATATAGTCAAGATATTGTAACAGCTTGGTAGGGTGATAGCTGGAACCTAGAATTATGTATATAAATGTTCTACCACTGTGTTGTACACTTGAAACTAATGTAATGTAATA
The DNA here is from genome assembly GCF_030020395.1 of Manis pentadactyla. Lineage (NCBI taxonomy): Eukaryota > Metazoa > Chordata > Mammalia > Pholidota > Manidae > Manis > Manis pentadactyla. The sequence goes on along the minus strand of NC_080026.1, from coordinate 106,987,943 downwards.
CTGTGCATCAACTACCCTTCAATAAAAAATAATTATTTAAAAAAAAAAAAAATTCATACGGAACCACAAAAGATCCCAAATAGCCAAAGCAATTCTGAGAAGGAAGAATAAAGTTGGAGAGGATTAAGCTCCCCAACTTCAAGCTCTACTACATAGCCACAGTAATCAAGACAATTTGGTACTGGCACAAGAACAACCCATACATCAATGGAATAGAATAGGGAGCCCTGATATAAGCCCAAGCATATGTGGTCAATTAATACATGATAAAGGAGCTATGGATATACAATGGGTAAATGACAGCCTCTTCAACAACTGGTGTTGGCAAAACTGGAAAGCTACATGTAAGAGAATGAAACTGGATTACTGTCTAAATCCATACACAAAAGTAAACTTGAAATGGATCAAAGACCTGAATGTAAGTCATGAAACCATAAAACTGTTAGAAGAAAACATAGGCAAAAATCTCTTGAATACAAGCATGAGCAACTTTTTCCTGAATGCATCTCCTCGGGCAAGGGAAACAAAATAAAAAATGAACAGATGAGACTACATCAAACTAAAAAGTTTCTGTACAGAAAAGGACACCATCAGTAGAACAAAAAGGCATCCTACGTTAAGGAAGAATATATTTGTAAATGACTTATCCAAGAAGGGATTAAATTCCAAAATATATAAGGAACTCACATGTCTCAACACCCGAAAAGCAAATAACTCAATTAAAAAATGGGCAGAGGTAATGAACAGACACTTCTCCAAAGAAGAAGTTCATATGGCCAAGAGGCACATGAAAAGACGCTCCACATTGCTAATTATCAAGGAAATGCAAATTAAAACCACAATGAGAAATTACCTCACACTGGTTAGGGTGGCCAACATCGAAAAGACAAGGAACAACAAATGCTGGTGAGAATGCAGAGAAAGGGGAACCCTCCTTCACTGTTGGTGGGAATGTAAACTAGATCAACAATTGTGGAAAGCAATAAGCAGGTTTCCTAAAAAAAGTAAAAATAGAAATACCATTTGACCCAGGAATTCCACTCTTAAGCATTTACCCAACGAAAACAAGATCCCAGATTCAAAAAGACATATTCACCCCTATGTTTATTGCAGCAGTATCTACAATAGCGAAGATATGGAAGCAACTTAAGTGTCCATCAGTAGATGAATGGATAAAAAAGAAGTGGAATATTATTATAAGAAGAAAACAAATCCTACCATTTGCAACAACATGGATGGAGCCAGAGGGTATTATGTTCAGTGAAATATGCCAGGCAGAGAAAGACAAGTACCAAATGACTTCCCTCATTTGTGTAGTATAACCAGGAAGCAAAACTGAAGGAACAAAACAGCAGCAGACTCACGGACTCCAAGAAGGGACTAGCATTACCAAATGGAAGGAATAGGGGAGGGTGGGTGGGAAGGGAGGGAGTAGGGGATTAACGGGTATTATGATTAGCACACATAACATAGGGGGGTCACAGGGAAGGCAGTATAGCAAGGAGAAGACAAGTAGTGACACTATAGTATCTTACTACACTGATGGACAGTGACTGCAATGGGGTGCGGGGGGGTGGACTCAATAATATGGGTGAATGTAATAACCACAGTGTCGCTCATATGAAACCTTCATAAGATTGTATATCAATGAGACCCTAATTTTAAAAAATGAAATTATTTATAATGGACACTGAATTAAAAGATGAGACTGTATCTGTTTGCCCTAAGAGTTGAGAGAGGAACGGTATCTCTGTACACCTGTAACCAATTCAGCACATCAGTTGGGAAGCTTTGATCTAGGGGAATTTAGTTGTGATAACCTATTTATGCATTGCTTTATTGAATAAATACAAATGTGAGTACATGGTATATGCAAGAAAGAATGCTAGTTGCCATAAAAGAGTCAAAGATTTATTTGCTGTGGTTCCACAGGGAAAGGTAAAACATATGAACAAATAGTAAAGCAAAAGGCAGAATGATATTAGAGCCATTAAGAGTTTATATAAAGGAAAAAATAAGTTAACAGGAAAGCAAGGAAGAAGAGCCCATATCCAACTGAGGTTACCAGGGGAGCATTTATCAGACTTGCAGGGTGGCAAGATAGTCACTATGGATGCCCTAAGCAGAGGAATGACATAAATACAGGTATTAAGACATGGATGTTTTATTGCCCTTGTCTAGCTTGGATTAACACATAGTCTACAGGCACACACCTGATCATCTACATTTGCTCTCTTACAACACTAAACTATGTTTTCTACCTTTATCTTGTATCTACCTACCACTTCAGCATTTTATTAAAAATAATAATAATAAAGAGAGAAATGTGGTATCCACATATAAATCAAGTATAAATATCAAATGAGTATTCATATTTGAACCGACTGTTTATAGTTCATAATGCATGAGCAAAACCGAAAGTTTCTGTGATGACTGCCCTTGTACTGTTCACCATGTAACTTATTCACTATGTAAGAATTTGTTCTCCATGTAAGAACTTGTTTGTTATGCCTCAGAAGATTGGAGACTGACGAAAATTAGGCTTGGGGTGGATTAATGATTGTGCATTGAGCATTGACTCCCCTATACAGAATTTTATTGTTGTTAACAACCATTTGATCAATAAATATGAGAGATGCCCTCACAAAAAAAAAAAAAAAGTACACACTTACAATTGTAAAATAAATAAGTAACCGGGATGTAATGTATAGCATAAGGAATATAGTCAAGATATTGTAACAGCTTGGTATGGTGATAGCTGGTACCTAGAATTGTCATGTATATAAATGTTGAATCACTATGTTGTACACCTGAAACTAATGTAATGTAATACTGTGTGTCAACTACCCTTCAATAAAAAATAATTATCTACAAAAAAAAAATACAGGTATTAAGAGAGCATGTTTGGGGCACACAGAGCAGTTCAGTTGGCCACAGGGAGAATAGGAAAAGTGAATAGATAATGGAGTCTTTGACAGAAGGAATATGTGTATAAATCATCTTTATATCACCAGCATCTAATAATATGGCTGGCACTCAATAGACATAAAATAGGTGTTAGCCTGAAGGTTACCTGCTGGATATGCTGTGAGTTCCTAGTGGCAAACTATTAGCCCTAAAGTAGTAATTATTTCTGTTGCTTAATTTCTAATTACCTTTATAATACTGTAAACTGATTGAAAACTGTATTTGTTCTCAGATTTATCCTTAAATGCCTCCTAGTGTCTAGAAAAATATACAGCAAAATGTGGAGAAGAGGGGGCAGAGATTAGGAAACAGAATATATCTACAGTGTAGATATGTGCTATAACTTACCATGACAAATTCCACTAAATCAGAATATTCTGGATTATTTGGATCAATTCTGGCTTCATTAGCCCATTCAAAAAGCTTCTGTTCATTAATGAGCCATGGAATTCCAGGAATGCCTCTTGCATCTACATTCCTGAACACACTAACATAGAGAAAAATATTTTGTGAATTTGCATACAACATGAGGTTTACATCTGTTATACAAACCTACCCATTCCAGGTATATAAAGATAAAACCTAACCATCCCCTGCATTTAAGGATAAAACAGAAGGTTCAAATGTGATTATCACTCCTGGTTCATCTCACATTCTAACTTGTATCATAATGTTTGAAAATGTCCACCTCCTCCCTTAAGAGACAGTAAAGTCTGAAAAAACTCGTCTTTGCCATCTCCACTTTGTAGTAGCTAAAACATAGTGGATGCTGAAGTGAATAGTGCTTATTGGATGTATTCTTTAAAGTCTGAGCATAAAATGCTTACTAAATATTATCTTTCCAAACAATGCACACTATTGAAATTTAACCAATTTAAGCAAAATTAATAAACTCCACAATAAAAAAAATCTTTAGGCTTAATCTTTACAGTTGAACCGTAATGTAGAGTAATACAATTAACTGGGAAGTACAAGCCAGAAGACTGTTTGGTCGTGTGAGGTCATCTTAGGAAGCTGGAGAGCTAAGAAAGACAAGCTGGACTCCGAAAGCATCCTTAGTGATCTCAGCTGTAGGCTAAGTGTGGAAGGAATTCAGCCCTTAACCATCAGGGTTTCTTTAGAGCAACAATTATCCAGTTATTTAATCTCTCTCTTCATAGATAAAACTTGTCTCATCATGTGTAGAGGGATTTCAATTAGAAGATTTCTAAGATCCTTCCTAAAAGTATGCAAGGAAAGTTCTAGTCCGTAAACCAAAATTCCAGAATTTCAGTCCGTATTCCAGAAATACACTTCTGACTCAGATTTAATAATGCCTTAGCCCAAACATGGACACACATTTTACATTACTTTCCATCAGAATCTATTCAAACTAAAATTACAAACAAGTGAAGTATGAGTATTCTTCTTTTTTTTTTAATAATTATTTTTTATTGAAGGGTAGTTGATGCACAGTATTACATTACATTAGTTTCAAGTGTACAACACAGTGGTAGAACATTTATATACATAATTCTAGGTTCCATCTATCACCCTACCAAGCTGTTACAATATCTTGACTATATTCCTTATGCTATACATTACATCCCGGTTACTTATTTATTTTACCATTGGAAGTCTGTCCTTTTTTTTTTTTTTTTTTTTTTTTTTGTGAGGGCATCTCTCATATTTATTGATCAAATGGTTGTTAACGACAATAAAATTCTGTATAGGGGAGTCAATGCTCAATGCACAATCATTAATCCACCCCAAGCCTAATTTTCGTCAGTCTCCAATCTTCTGAGGCATAACAAACAAGTTCTTTCATGTAGAGCAAATTCTTACATAATGAATAAGTTACATAGTGAACATTACAAGGGCAGTCATCACAGAAACTTTCGGTTTTGCTCATGCATTATGAACTCTGAACAGTCGGTTCAAATATGAATACTCATTTGGTTTTTATACTTGATTTATATGTGGATACCACATTTCTCTCTTTATTATTATGATTTTTAATAAAATGCTGAAGTGGTAGGTAGATACAAGATAAAGGTAGAAAACATAGTTTAGTGTTGTAAGAGAGCAAATGTAGATGATCAGGTGTGTGCCTGTAGACTATGTGTTAATCCAAGCTAGACCAGGGCAATAAAACATCCACGTATGCAGAAGATTTCTCTCAGAACAGGGGGGGTGAGGTTCTAAGCCTCACCTCTGTTGATCCCCAATTTCTCACCTGATGGCCCCCCTGCGACTGTGCCTGTCTTAGGTTGTTCCTCCCTTGAGGAATCTTACCCGTCTCTGGCTAACCAGTCATCTTCCGGGGCCATACAGGGAAATGTAAAGTTGGTAAGTGAGAGAGAAGCCATGTTGTTTGAAAAGGTTAGCTTTTTACTTCTTTGCAGATTTATGCCCTGTGGCTTTTATGCCCAGCATTTGTCTTGAGGTATCTTTACCACTTGGAAGAATTATGATACTCGGTAATTTTGATATGAGGCACGAATTCTATTTAAGGGTTGTAATTAGGAAGGAAGAAGAAAAGCTATAGAAGTAGCAGGCAGAAGAAAACATGGGAAGATTGATTATTTCTTTGACATATCTTCTTGTAGAGTAACTTCAGCGTATATAGGTTTTAAGCTACTACTTAAATTGCGCACACACATTAACATAATAGGAGTATAGTTACATAACCAAAGCATATCTGTAATTACCAGCCATCTCCAGTGAAACCAAGAAAACCAGTTAGGCACCTTAGGCATTTGTGAAAACTTATCTATGATATGGTGGATATTGTCCAACTGAACTTGAACAGTCTGAGAGAAATCAGACAAATTAAAACAACCCATTCCTGGGGACTGTTCACATGCCATATGTTCTTTTAACAGTAAATAGTCTGTAGTTGTAAGACTTTGGAGCGCTACAATTTGCACTTCTCCAAATTCTTGGTTGAGTTCCAACAGTATAGATCCAGTCAAATTTGTTGTTTTACTGTATGCACAGGCCAGCTTAGATATCTCCTTCCTCATTCCCATGGCAAGTCCAGGAACTGGTGGGATGAGTGCATCTACAGCTGTAGCAGTGCGTGGATCTTTGTTGGGGTTTTTTGATGATCATCTTCTGGCATGAGTCTTCCAGAGAGTGCAGATGTTGGAAGTTCTTTTTCATATCGTATCTTAGTTCATTTTCAGGGTAGCCCAATTAGGCTTTGATCCTCTGTATAAACACAAACAGACCCTTTGCCTACACTTTTATATGCCCTTTATACCCTTGTGTAGAATTCATTGGAGGTTACCACACGGGAACTGCCCCCCCCCTTTTTTTTTTGGTATCACTAATCTACACTTACATGACGAATATTATGTTTACTAGGCTCTCCCCTATACCAGGTCTCCCCTATAAACCCCTTTACAGTCACTGTCCATCAGCATAGCAAAATGTTGTAGAATCACTACTTGCCTTCTCTGTGTTGTACAGCCCTCCCTTTTCTCCTACCCCCCCATGTATGTTAATCTTAATACCCCCCTACTTCTCCCCCCCTTATAACTCCCTACCCACCCATCCTCCCCAGTCCCTTTCCCTTTGGTACCTGTTAGTCCATTCTTGAGTTCTGTGATTCTGCTGCTGTTTTGTTCCTTCAGTTTTTCCTTTGTTCTTATATTCCACAGATAAGTGAAATCATTTGGTATTTCTCTTTCTCCGCTTGGCTTGTTTCACTGAGCATAATACCCTCCAGCTCCATCCATGTTGCTGCAAATGATTGGATTTGCCCTTTTCTTATGGCTGAGTAGTATTCCATTGTGTATATGTACCACATCTTCTTTATCCATTCATCTATTGATGGACATTTAGGTTGCTTCCAATTCTTGGCTATTGTAAATAGTGCTGCAATAAACATAGGGGTGCATCTGTCTTTCTCAAACTTGATTGCTGCGTTCTTAGGGTAAATTCCTAGGAGTGGAATTCCTGGGTCAAATGGTAAGTCTGTTTTGAGCATTTTGATGTACCTCCATACTGCTTTCCACAATGGTTGAACTAACTTACATTCCCACCAGCAGTGTAGGAGGGTTCCCCTTTCTCCACAGCCTCGCCAACATTTGTTGTTGTTTGTCTTTTGGATGGCAGCCATTCTTACTGGTGTGAGGTGATACCTCATTGTAGTTTTAATTTGCATTTCTCTGATAATTAGCGATGTGGAGCATCTTTTCATGTGTCTGTTGGCCATCTGTATTTCTTTTTTGGAGAACTGTCTGTTCAGTTCCTCTGCCCATTTTTTAATTGGGTTACTTGTTTTTTGTTTGTTGAGGCGTGTGAGCTCCTTATATATTCTGGACGTCAAGCCTTTATCAGATGTGTCATTTTCAAATATATTCTCCCATACTGTAGGGATCCTTCTTGTTCTATTGATGGTGTCTTTTGCTGTACAGAAGCTTTTCAGCTTAATATAGTCCCACTTACTCATTTTTGCTGTTGTTTTCCTTGCCCGGGGAGATATGTTCAAGAAGAGGTCACTCATGTTTATGTCTAAGAGGTTTTCGCCTATGTTTTCTTCCAAGAGTTTAATGGTTTCATGGCTTACATTCAGGTCTTTGATCCATTTTGAGTTTACTTTTGTATATGGGGTTAGACAATGGTCCAGTTTCATTCTCCTACATGTAGCTGTCCAGTTTTGCCAGCACCACCTGTTGAAGAGACTGTCATTTCGCCATTGTATGTCCATGGCTCCTTTATCAAATATTAATTGACCATATATGTCTGGGTTAATGTCTGGATTCTCTAGTCTGTTCCATTGGTCTGTGGCTCTGCTCTTGTGCCAGTACCAAATTGTCTTGATTACTATGGCTTTATAGTAGAGCTAGAAGTTGGGGAGTGAGATCCCCCCTACTTTATTCTTCTTTCTCAGGATTGCCTTGGCTATTCGGGGTCTTTGGTGTTTCCATATGAATTTTTGAATTATTTGTTCCAGTTCATTGAAGAATGTTGCTGGTAGTTTCATAGGGATTGCATCAAATCTGTATATTGCCTTGGGGAGGATGGCCATTTTAACGATATTAATTCTTCCTAGCCACGAGCATGGGATGAGTTTCCATCTGTTAGTGTCCCCTTTAATTTCTCTTAAGAGTGACTTGTAGTTTTCAGAGTATAAGTCTTTCACTTCTTTGGTTAGGTTTATTCCTAGGTATTTTATTTTTTTGGATGCAATTGTGAATGGAGTTGTTTTCCAGATTTCTCTTTCTGTTGGTTCATTGTTAGTATATAGGAAAGCCACAGATTTCTGTGTGTTGATTTTGTATCCTGCAACTTTGCTGTATTCCGATATCAGTTCTAGTAGTTTTGGGGTGGAGTCTTTAGGGTTTTTTATGTACAGTATCATGTCATCTGCAAATAGTGACAGTTTAACTTCTTCTTTACCAATCTGGATTCCTTGTATTTCTTTGTTTTGTCTGATCGCCGTGGCTAGGACCTCAAGTACTATGTTAAATAACAGTGGAGAGAGTGGGCATCCTTGTCTAGTTCCAGATCTCAGAGGAAATGCTTTCAGCTTCTCGCTGTTCAATATAATGTTGGCTGTGGGTTTATCATAGATGGCCTTTATTATGTTGAGCTACTTGCCCTCTATTCCCATTTTGCTGAGAGTTTTTAACATGAATGGATGTTGAACTTTGTCAAATGCTTTTTCAGCATCTATGGAGATGATCATGTGGTTTTTGTCTTTCTTTTTGTTGATGTGGTGGATGATGTTGATGGACTTTCGAATGTTGTACCATCCTTGCATCCCTGGGATGAATCCCACTTGGTCATGGTGTATGATCCTTTTGATGTATTTTTGAATTCAGTTTGCTAATATTTTGTTGAGTATTTTTGCATCTACGTTCATCAGGGATATTGGTCTGTAGTTTTCTTTTTTGGTGGGGTCTTTGCCTGGTTTTGGTATTAGGGTGATGTTAGCTTCATAGAATGAGTTTGGGAGTATCCCCTCCTCCTCTATTTTTTGGAAAACTCTAAGGAGAATGGGTATTATGTCTTCCCTGTATGTCTGATAAAATTCCGAGGTAAATCCATCTGGCCCGGGGGTTTTGTTCTTTGGTAGTTTTTTGATTACCGCTTCAATTTCGTTGCTGGTAATTGGTCTGTTTAGATTTTCTGTTTCTTCCTGGGTCAATCTTGGAAGGTTATATTTTTCTAGGAAGTTGTCCATTTCTCCTAGGTTTCCCAGCTTGTTAGCATATAGGTTTTCATAGTATTCTCCAATAATTCTTTGCATTTCCGTGGGGTCCGTCGTGATTTTTCCTTTCTCGTTTCTGATACTGTTGATTTGTGTTGACTCTCTTTTCTTCTTAATAAGTCTGGCTAGAGGCTTATCTATTTTGTTTATTTTCTCAAAGAACCAGCTCTTGGTTTCATTGATTTTTGCTATTGTTTTATTGTTCTCAATTTTATTTATTTCTTCTCTGATCTTTATTATGTCCCTCCTTCTGCTGACCTTAGGCCTCATCTGTTCTTCTTTTTCCAATTTCGATAATTGTGACATTAGACCATTCATTTGGGATTGCTCTTCCTTTTTTAAATATGCCTGGATTGCTATATACTTTCCTCTTAAGACTGCTTTTGCTGCGTCCCACAGAAGTTGGGGCTTAGTGTTGTTGTTGTCATTTGTTTCCATATATTGCTGGATCTCCATTTTGATTTGGTCATTGATCCATTGATTATTTAGGAGCGTGTTGTTAAGCCTCCATGTGTTTGTGAGCCTCTTTGCTTTCTTTGTACAGTTTATTTCTAGTTTTATGCCTTTATGGTCTGAAAAGTTGGTTGGTAGGATTTCAATCTTTTGGAATTTTCTGAGGCTCTTTTTGTGGCCTAGTATGTGGTCTATTCTGGAGAATGTTCCATGTGCACTTGAGAAGAATGTATATTCTGCTGCTTTTGGTTGTAGAGTTCTATAGATATCTATTAGGTCCATCTGCTCTACTGTGTTGTTCAGTGCTTCCGTGTCCTTACTTATTTTCTGCCCAGTGGATCTATCCTTTGGGGTGAGTGGTGTGTTGAAGTCTCCTAGAATGAATGCATTGCAGTCTATATCCCCCTTTAGTTCTGTTAGTATTTGTTTCACATATGCTGGTGCTCCTGTGTTGGGTGCATATATATTTAGAATGGTTATATCCTCTTGTTTGACTGAGCCCTTTATCATTATGTAGTGTCCTTCTTTATCTCTTGTTACTTTCTTTGTTTTGAAGTCTATTTTGTCTGATATTAGTACTGCAACCCCTGCTTTCTTCTCACTGTTGTTTGCTTGAAGTATGTTTTTCCATCCCTTGACTTTTAGTCTGTACATGTCTTTGGGTTTGAGGTGAGTTTCTTGTAAGCAGCATATAGATGGGTCTTGCTTTTTTATCCATTCTGTTACTCTGTGTCTTTTGATTGGTGCTTTCAACCCATTAACATTTAGGGTGACTATTGAAAGATATGTACTTATTGCCATTGCAGGCTTTAAATTCGTGGTTACCAAAGGTTCAAGGTTAGCCTCTTTAGTATCTTACTGCCTAACTTAGCTCGCTTATTGAGCTGTTATATACACTGTCTGGAGATTCTTTTCTTCTCTCCCTTCTTGTTCCTCCTCCTCGATTCTTCATATGTTGGGTGTTTTGTGCTGTGCTCTTTCTAGGAGTGCTCCCATCTAGAGCAGTCCCTGTAAGATGTTCTGTAGAGGTGGTTTGTGGAAAGCAAATTCCCTCAGCTTTTGTTTGTCTGGGAATTGTTTAATCCCACCATCATATTTGAATGATAGTCGTGCTGGATACAGTATCCTTGGTTCAAGGCCCTTCTGTTTCATTGTATTAAATATATCATGCCATTCTCTTCTGGCTTGTAGGGTTTCTGTTGAGAAATCTGACGTTAGCCTGATGGGTTTCCCTTTATAGGTGACCTTTTTCTCTCTAGCTGCCTTTAACACTCTTTCCTTGTCCTTGATCTTTGCCATTTTTATTATTATGTGTCTTGGTGTTGCCCTTCTTGGATCCTTTCTGTTGGGGGTTCTGTGTATTTCCGTGGTCTGTTCGATTACTTCCTCCCCCAGTGTGGGGAAGTTTTCAGCAATTATTTCTTCTAAGATACTTTCCATCTCTTTTCCTCTCTCTTCTTCTTCTGGGACCCCTATAATACGGATATTTTTCCTTTTGGATTGGTCACACAGTTCTCTTAATATTGTTTCATTCCTGGAGATCCTTTTGTCTCTCTCTATGTCAGCTTCTATGCATTCCTGTTCTCTGATTTCAATTCCATCAATGGCCTCTTGCATTCTATCCATTCTGCTTATAAACCCTTCCAGAGTTTGTTTCATTTCTGCGATCTCCTTTCTGGCATCTGTGATCTCCTTCCGGATTTCATCCCATCTCTCTTGCGTATTTCTCTGCATCTCTGTCAGCATGTTTATGATTCTTATTTTGAATTCTTTTTCAGGGAGACTGGTTAGGTCTGTCTCCTTCTCTGGTGTTGTCTCTGTGATCTTTGTCTGCCTGTAGCTTTGCCTTTTCATGGTGATAGGAATAGTCTGCAGAACTGGGACGAGTGACGGCTGGAAGGACTTCCTTTCTTGTTGGTTTGTGGCCCTCCTCTCCTGGGAGAACAGCGACCTCTAGTGGCTTGTGCTGCGCAGCTGCGCGCAGACAGGGTTCCTGCTTCCTGCCCGGCTGCTATGGAATTAATCTCCGCTGTTGCTGTGGGCGTGGCCTGGCTCGGGCAGCTACTCCAAAATGGTGGAGTCGCGTTGGAGCAGGAGCTGCTGGGAGGCTATTTATCACCGTAAGGGGCCTCCCTGCTCAGGGGTTAGGGTGCCCAGAGATCCCGGATTCCCTACCTCTGGATTAAGTGACCTGCCCTGCCCCTTTAAGACTTCCAAAAAGCATCCGCCAAAACAAAACAACAACCACCAAAAAAAAAAAAAAAAAAAAAAAAAAGAGTTTTTTAATTAAAAAAAAAAAAAAAGTTTTTAATTAAAAAAAAAAAAAAAAAAGGTGGTCGTTCGTTTTTCTTTATTCTCCGGTGCCAGCCTCAGGCCTCTGCTCACCGGTCTTTCTGCCCTGTTTCCCTAGTATTGGGGTCCCTATCCCTTTAAGACTTCCAAAAAGCGCTCGCCAAAACAAAACAGCAAAAAAGCAAAAAAAAAAAAAAAAAAAAAATGGTCGCGCGCTGTTCTTATGTCCTCTGTCGCCCAGCCTCCAGTGCCTGCTCACTGTTCTTGCTGCCCTGTTTTCCCAGTATCGAGGGCCCTGCACTCTGGCCCGGATGGCTGGGGCTGGGTGTTCGGCAGTCCTGGGCTCCGTCTCCCTCCCGCTCTGCCTATTCTTCTCCCTCCGGTAGCTGGGGGGAAGGGCGCTCGGCTCCCTCCGGGCCGGGGCTTGTATCTTACCCCCTTCGCGAGGCGCTGGGTTCTCTCAGGCGCGGATGTGGTGTGGATATTGTCCTGTGTCCTCTGGTCTTTATTCTGGGAAGGGTTGTCTTTGTTATATTTTCATAGATATATGTTGTTTTGGGAGGAGATTTCCGCTGCTCTACTCACGCCGCCATCTTCTGCCCCTCTCCCGAGTATTCTTCTTTTTTAAAATTCTTATTTTTACCCTCATATGAACTGTTTTGATGTCTTTGTCATAAGAGATCTCTGAAGCCTGACACCCTTGACACTATCATGTAACAAATTTTCCTTCTCAGGGAATAGGCCTAGCCCAGGTCCCTTAGAAAACAAAGCCTGAGGCAAAGCTTAAATGTTAATGAATAGATTTGGGAGAGAAACTTAGCTCATTATAGCCTAAAAAAAAAGTTATAACTGGATTTCAATGTAGTCCCATATTTCTGCCTCAGGGAAAGTAATAAAAACCTAAGAATATCTCCTGCCCTTGCTATACTGATTCCCCCAGCTGCTCCTATAGGTGTTTAGCTATGGACTATGGCAAAAACCCTGTCATCTGCACCCTCTTCTCCACAATCAAATGCCAAGCAAGTAACACAATTTAGTGGCATTAAGTATACTCACAGTGTTGTACAACCCCCATCACTACCATTTCCAGAATGTTTTCATCATTTCAAACAGAAACTCTATAGCCATTAAGCAACAACTCCCCATTCCTATCTCCCACCACCCACTCTGCCCCAGCCCTTGGTTTTCTGTCTTTATGAATTAAGAAGACAATTTTAAAGTTACCAAGGGAAAAAAGACAGACCGTCTACAAAAAAAACCACCAAAATTTAGACATAGCAGACTTAAAATAGCAATGATAAATCCCAGAAGATAGTGCACTTATAACTTCAAAACATTGAGAAAATAAGTATCAGCCTCAAATTTTACACACACCCAAACTATTATTCAAGAAGGACAAAATTAAGATATTTTCAGATATACAAAGACTAAACAAATTTGCTAGCTACAAAAACTGACTGAAAGAATTATTAAAGAAATTTTCAGCAAAACTATCCAGAATGCAAGCATGGAAGATGAGAAATAAGTACAAACATAAAAATCAATTGACTGTGCCAGAGAATTTAATTAACTAGTAGGTATAAGAAAAACTGTTTATGCTTTAAAAATATATTAAATGAAAACTGTAGACAATAATTGAGATTGGAGCAGTGTGTCTAATGTGGTATTAAGGCATTCTAAGATCTTTTGCTTCACTTCTTTATCTCCAGCTCTGTCAGTTTTTGATGAATGAATGAATGAACAAGTAAATCAGTTAATAAATGATTACTTCCTTTTGAATCTCCTTTGGCTCCATGCTATGACTCTCACAAGCCTGTCCTGCCTTTTGGAGCACCCCACCCCAGGTTTCTGGAAGCACTGCTCAACACCAACCCTTTAGGTCCCACAACTTTAGACAAACTTCTGTGACTTTCCTCTCTCAACTCAGAGGCCCCAATTGTAAAGTTTTACTTCAAGTTAATTTCTTTAGAAGGGGGCTCTTGATTTTGAAAATCTCTCTTGCAGTTCATTCCCTGTTGAAATCTGTCATCTGTCCAATCTTTCACAGAACTGCTTTCAATCTTGTGTAAACTTGAGTTCCCAAGTAACTGGACTGCTAAGTGTAGCATCACAGAGGTGAAAGAAGAGACTTCAAGAAGCAAGATGATGAAGACAGGTGAAAAAATGTGGCCAGAAGTTAACTGGTAGCCCTCAGGAAAAAGTGGGTTTGGGATTTAGGAGGGAATGTGTGAATGCAAAGTGGAGGCAATGTATGCAGACAAGTGGACCTCACATATGAGGAATTGGGCAGGAAAACAGCCAAAATGCGTTTTTAACTGTTTGAATTTTTCTTTGTTTTAAAACAAAGAAGGCTTCTTGGATACCAAAGACTAACAGTACAGGGAGATGGAAAAGTTGAAGGTAATGTAAGAAAAGGATGTAACTATGTCAGCAGAATCCTAAGGAGACAAAGGTAAGTTCCAAATTACCTGTATAAAAGTTAACATTAGAGAGAGGAGAACAAATGTCCGACTTCAAGAAAAAAGCATAGTGTGATGAGACGAAGACTGGAAACAGCTGCAGTGGGGACTATGCTAGAGAAACACAGAAAAATACAAGAAAATAATGGTTCAGGGTATTAAAAGCTTATTCACTAGCTCCAAAATGAATTACCTTTATTAATTGTCCATTTTTTTCCTAAAATGGGCTTCTCTGGGTCTCTAGGAAAATCACTTCATTTAGCAAAGCAAGGACGCCCATAAAAATTATACTTCTGTCTTCATAGTGATTTTTGTCTCATTCTCTGATTTGAAGAAGAGATATTTCCTCTTCTCTAGCACCACAGCTACTCACTTGTGTAATATCTTCCTGACTGAAGAATCTCACACTCTTTCAAATATATTCTGGCTCTTTTTCCATGGATCTAATCATTTCTTTCAAGAAAGTAGGGACTGCCCCTATTTCTAAGAAACCCATGTCTTGATTCTGTTGCCTCTCTTATTTTTAGCATCCTTTTACTCTCAAACTTCTCAATAAGTAATCTGCATCCACTACCTCATTTTCCTCAACATCAACTAAGCGCTACTGACATTTAGTTTAGTTTTTGTTCTCTAAAACTCTTTTTTTACCAGAAAAAAAAGCATTTATGAACTCTTACTGTGGCTCTGGCCATAAACCAGTGGTTTTATATATAGTACTCTGATTGTTATTTTTTTTAAGTTTCTAATTTTAGTTTTGATTTCCTGTTTAATCCACATTTACAGCAATGTTTTTTAATTTTTATTTTAAAATAGACTTTTACTTTTTTTTTTTAGAGAAGTTTTAGGTTCACTGCAAAATGGATCAGCAAGTGCAGTTTCCATGTCCCCTACCGCCCCCCCACATTCACAGCCTCGCCCACTAGCACCATCCTGCACCTGAGTTGTAATTTATTACATTCCTTGCAGTAAAAGAGTTGCATTTGTTACATTCCATGAACCTGTGTTGACACATCATTATCACTCATAGTTCATAGTTTATGTTAGGGTTTATTGTTGGTGGTGTACATTCTATGGGTTTTGACAAATATGTAATGATGTGTAGTCACAATTATAGTGTCATGCAGAGTTTTACTGCCCTAAAAATCCTGTGTGCTCTATTTATTCATCCCTCTCTCCTCCTAACCTCTGAAAACCACTTATATTTTTACTGTCTCCAGAGTTCTGCCTTGTCCAGAACATCATATTGGACATGGCAACATTTAAAAAATGATTTGTTTATATGGAGAGGAGAAAGGCCATCTTTTTGCTATCATCATTCATTAATTTTTAAATGATAGAATCTACTTGGCCCCTTTATATTTACTATTTTATTCAAACACAACATGAAATAAAGCCAGCGGTAACATCATTTTTATAGAATTTTACTCTACTTATTTCTAGTAATCTGATTTGTGGGTGTGATCTAGAAATTTACCCCAATTCCTCTAGGAAGTTCTGGAACATAGAATAAAATTTCTGGTATTTTCCTTCTAAGCAAATTGATTATGTATACATGATTCCTTCACAATCCAGGCTGATTGGGAGATATAAGGGCACCAGAAATAAAATCCATGGGAATCTTGGTCTTTGCTTACAAGCTAAGAGCTATGGAGCTGCCTCTCTCATTAGTGGCTATCATCCTTAGAAGTGAAGAGATATATATTCTCTTGCATATAAAGATACCTATTACTTTACTACAGTGATTATAAATTAAATATGTTTTATGTATTATAAGTATAAATTAAAAAATAAATCAATATCCAAATGCAGCTCCTACTGCTGCAAGAGTTTTCCCTTTTATAGACACAAGTTTTGTGTGATGCTTTGCTGAGCAATGGCATTATTTTTCAAGCACTTAAGTTTATTACCTGCTACAAGCAGATCTTAGTGGCTGTGACATAGGTGTCAGAGGAGTACCGTTCTCATCTAAAGCCCATGACAGAGCATAGCTTAGTTTTCCTGACATCAAAAGACAAACTTCCTCAGCTCCATTTCCCTCAAGAAGAAAAGGCACATCTGTTTAGAAAAGACATTAAAAACAAGAATTTTTTAAAGCATGCAGTTAGAGCACATTGTAGATTTTTTTCCCTTTTACTTGTGGAACCCCAGGAACACAAAGGAAGTTCTGGGCTGACCCCAGGCTCTACTCTTAGAGCGCTCTCTCATCTCCTATCTAAGATACCTCAAGACAGGCTGCTTCAAACAGACCAGAAGAGAGAGAGGGAAATATGGATCTGAATACATAGGGATCAACATCTCTATTTTCCTCTTCTTATGTCTAGAAGTTTAAAAACCATTTTTTCTGGAAGTGGCTTCCAGCAAGAAAGAACCACTGGCAGCAGAAAAAGAGGCAGACAAGCTGCCCCAACTAGACTCTAAGCAAACTATTCCCCCTTCATCCCTATCCTTCCTGGGCTCCTTTGCCTACTTACTTTTTCTTCTCTCCCCCTTGCTTACTTGTTCATATTTCCTTCCTTTACACCAGAGGGACACAAGCACTTAAAAATTCCAAGCAAGGTGAAAGAGAAGGAAGCCTGGGAGGAGAGGAATGGCAGAGTTCTCACAGACATGCTAATGTAAATTTAATCACATAAGGAGTAAAATCAATTGAAAAACAAGTCACCAGAAGCAGCCCTTCTTCTATCCTCTCGCCCTTTCTTTCTCCTCTCCTTCTTTCCCTTCCTCCCTTCCTTATTTAACTCAAAAATGCATCAACATTTGCTGGATCTTTAGGCTTTGCAAAAGGAGAGTCAGAGGCACAGCAGTCTATCCACTCAGGAGTGAGCTCACATTCCGGAGTGTGCAGTGCTCTAGTCTCAGGTGACTTAGAAAAAGCACAGGTGTCAATTCTAAATTTTAGATTTCCCTAAGACCTGATTCAAGACAGTGTTTTAAAAAATCTAACATCTGAAAGAACTTAATATATTTTTAACCTAATACTGTAAATACAGGATTATTTACTCAATAAATGACCTAGGGTCATTTAGGATATGGAAATCATGAAGCAAATGGGGGGAAGAAACATTTTAAATAAACTTACTGCTTCCTACTCCTCCATACGCTGGTGTGGCCACCTCATTAGAGCTAAACTCTACATATTCCAAAACAGTTTTGCTTTTCAACTCTGTGTTAGGTAAAGGTATATATAGTTTTGCCAGTAAGCTTGTCGTTTTACTTATTTCATAAACCTAAATATAAAAGAAACAGTTGATAGCTGACTAAAAGTTCTAAACTACTAAAGTATTTTAGTACTAAAGAACTAAAATGAAAAACAAAAGTGAAATAAGGACCCTCAATAACACATTTTTATTTTTTTGAAATATTAGAATATAAAATAGGTATTACTCTATAGCATTTCATCCATGTGATTATGAGAAAAGTAGATAACCATATGACCTTAAAAGTATAACGCCTTTTACTGATTTAAAAGGAAATGAATAAAACAATTACATATACAGTTCTGAGAATATAAGTACATAAAACCCAATCCCCAAATAATTTACTTTGTGGAGCATTTTTAAAGTTCTTTATCTCATTTAAACCTGATAAAAAAATGATAGGAAATAGGTATTACTCTTCCAATTTTATGAAGAAATGGAGTCTCTATATGAAACTATATTAGTTTTTATTATAAGTGATAGAAACCCAGGTTGAACTGCTCATGAAAAAGGAAGATTCATTGGTTCCTGGAATCCAAGGACAGGTTAAAAAAGCTATGGGGTTGATGAGGAAGGAAAGGTCCCAGAAGAAGGAATAAGGGAAGTGCTGAGGTACACAGTTCCACTGATGTTCACTGGGTATGAACCCCAGGTGTTCTGATTCTGTATGCTGTCCTTCCTACTACAAGTCATCACTGCCATAAGTACAAACCTAAAATGTTTTCAATAGAATAATCTTATTTTGATTGTATTGAATAATCTTATTTTGACAACTGTGTTGTCAGTGTTTGGGGAGACAGTTATAATATGTTCTAAGAAGGAATCCAGGTTGGGGGTGGAATGCCCTTTGAAAGATAAGAATCTGCCAATCAAAACCAAGAAAGCAGAGAGAAAGGAAAGTCAAAGAGGCAAGCTTTTTTCTGCTCATATAAATACTGTTCCTGTAGGGGTGAATTTAAGGCAAAACACTGGTCTCTTGACAAAGGCATCCCTAATGTAGAAAGGCTTGTAGGGGATTATAGCTAATGGACTTACAGTATTCAAGTCTGTGCAAGATATTTCTCATTGTAAATTAGTAAATTGGTTAACTAAAAAAAAAACAAAAAACAATGAACTGATAGATTCAAATGTTGAATTGGCATTCTGATTTTACACATCAGCTTTGTGAATTTGCTTAGGTTACATAGCTACATTTTCAGGGGACTCTCAAATCCAATTTCTGACACTGCAGTGCTAGAGACTAGATCCTGGACAGTAGTAAATGTAAAGGTAGAGAATTGTACTTAGTGTAAGTCTTCCAGGAGACAGCCTTATCCCCTCATGGCAGCTATTAACATCACTGTGCAGCTGAGATGGAGTGCCAAGAATGAAAATGGGCATTTAAGTGGAGGAGCCAGAGTGCTCAAAAGCTCAGAAGTAGGGGATTGCAAAGATGTACGGGAAAAAAACAAGTTCTGTCTGTTGAAATGAAGAATGAGTAAAAGGAGGTAAGAAGTAAATTAGAAATATAGGGCAGAATCTGTTTGCCTGGGGCATATAGATTTATTTTACAATTTTTGCAGCTGTTAATAGTGCAGTTATCCCTACCTAGATTCTTCTCTTTCTGTGCCTCTTAGTTTGTTAAGATCATATGCTAAGTGTAGGATGATGAAGGATTCAAAATACATATTCGTCTATTTTGAGGGGGGCAGATTTTAAACTTCAAGTGGTTGGATTATTATATCGCAATTTATTTTAGGTACAATAGTAGGAAATTTTAATCAGTATATTTTTAAACAGGAATTTCAACAGAGGTATATTTTTAAATGATAGGAACTTGATAGTACAGATGATCAAAATGAATACAGCCTCTGATCAGGGATAGAATAGAATTATTTTAAGTATTATAAAAATAACTTTGATCTAGAATTATAATTATAATCCTCTCTCCACTCCTCAAACTCTACCCCATGCTTATATGGACAAATCTTTATTCCATCCTAACTTTCCTTTCATGTCTAGTTGAAATTTAACCCTATATTAGCCATCAAGACTTCTTGTCTGACTCCTTTACTGTGTCTAATTTTTCTCCATTGTCCCATTTTCTTCTTCCTTTAATACATGATGGTGTCCCTGGACAAATATCAGGGGTCTGTTCTGTATATGTTCTTCCATCAGATTCTTAACAAGATCCAAAAAAAATAAAAAGATATAGAACTTATACAGCAAAAAACTGAAATCACCAAGTTAGGGCTTGGGCAATCTGGAGAAATTGCTCAGCACAACAGCTATGTTACTCATAGTTTAAACAACGTTCTTCCACCTCTCTAGCAAATGAATAGTAATATTGCACATCCAGGGTTGGCAGGAATTTTAGCAGAAGAGGATAAAGTATTTATAACAACCACAAATCAGATAATTTTGTACGTATATAAAAGACTAGTGCTGATTTATAAATATATTATTTATAAATAAATACATATCAGTCATCTCTAAATTGAAAAGAAATTATTTATCACACACAAAGCATCTAACAAGAACTTTAAAATCATGTATGACATAAAATAAGATACAGAAGTAAATGACAATGGCATACCTCCAAGCAAATTGTTTCCGGCCAATATATTAACTGAATATTGAAAATTTGCTGAAACATGACTTTAAAATCGAACTGTAGGGGAGATACTGAAGTGCAAGAAACTTGTTTATCATTGTATAATATTTTAATAAAATATCTAAGCTTCTGAATTTTGGCTCTCCTCCTTTGTTCATGCCTAAAAATTAAATACACCATTAAAGAATCCTTGAAAAGCAAAATGAATACAAAATGTACCTTAGCTGTATTAAAATATGATCACTTTAGAGGACACATGCTATCTTCAAGTCCAATAATATGAGCCTATATGTGGCTAAAAGCCTCTCTTACCCAGTCAAATGTTTTTAAAAAAGATATTTACTCAAAAGAAGAAAAAGAACTAAAATCAAGGTACTATAAATCATTCAGCTATTATTTTACTAAATTATAACTTAAAGAATTATAATACTCACCCATAATAAGATGTCTTAAGACAGGAGAAAACTAAAGGACTTAGGAATGGGATGGGGGCATGTGATTCAATAATTTGGAAACCTTATAGTCAATTAATACACAGCAAAGGAGGCAAGAATATAAAATGGGGAGAAACAGTCTCTTCAATAAATGGTGCTGGGAAAACTGGACAGCTACATGCAAAGAATGAAACTGGATCACTGTTTTAAATCACATATAATACTAAACTCCAAATGGCTTAACGACTTAAATATAAGACCTGAAACCATAAAACTAGAAGAAAACATAGGCAGTAAAATCTTGAACATTAGCCTTGGCAATTTTTTTCTGGATCTGTCTCCCAGGCAGAGAAATAAAAGCAAAAAACAAACAGGTGAGACTACATCAAGCTAAAAACTTTCTTCACAGCAAAGAAACCATCAAAAAAAACAAAAAGGCAACCTACTGAATGAAAGATGTTTGCAAATTATATATTCAATAAGGGCTTAATATTCAAAATACATAAGGAACTCATACAGCTTAACACCAAAGAGACCCAAATAATCTCATTAAAAAAATGGGTATAGGACCTGAACATTTTCCCAAAGAAGACATAAAGATGACCAACAGACATGAAAAGATGCTCAACATCACTAATCATCACAGAATTACAAATCAAAACCACAATGAGATATTATCTTACACCTATTAGAATGGCCATTATCAAAAAGACAAGAAATAACAAGCATTGACAAGGATGGAGAAAAGGGAACCTTCATAATGCTGTGGGTGCAGCCACTTCAGAAAAGATTATGGAGTTTCCTCAAAAAATTAAAAATTGAAATACTGTATGATCCAATAATTCCATTTCTGGGTATTTAACCAAAAGAAAAACACAAATTTGAAAAAAGATATATTCCCTCCTATGTTTATTTCAGTGTTACTTACAATAGCCAAGATATGGAAGCAATCTAAGTGGCTACTGATAGATGAATGGGTAAAGATGTGCGGTGGTGTGTGTGTGTATATATACACACATATATATGCAATGGAATATTACTCAACCATAAAAATGAATGAAATCTTGCCATTTGCAACAACATGGGTGGACCTAGAGGGTATTATGCTAAGTGAATAGGTTAGACAAAGACAAATACCATACGATTTCACTTATATGTGGAGTCCAGAAAAATAAAACAAAACAGAAACAGATTCATAGACACAGAGAGCAAACTAATGGTTGCATGGGAAAGGGACATGAGGGCATGGGTGAAATAAAGGGGATAAGGAGTCATAAACTTCCTATAATAAAATAAATAATTCACAGGGATGAAAAGTACAGCCAG
This sequence comes from Manis pentadactyla, assembly GCF_030020395.1. Classification (NCBI taxonomy): domain Eukaryota; kingdom Metazoa; phylum Chordata; class Mammalia; order Pholidota; family Manidae; genus Manis; species Manis pentadactyla. Next base: position 106,966,020 of record NC_080026.1, on the reverse strand, counting down.
GGAATATGGTCAATAATATTTTAATAACTTTGTATAGTGACTGATGGTAACTATACTTAGCATGGTGAGCATTTAGTAATGCATAAAATTGTTCAATCACTATGTTGCACACCTGAAACTAACCTAATATTGTATATCAACTACACTTCAATTAAACAAATAAATAAATAAAATGGGAAAAATAAGAAAAAAAGAATTCAAAAATATTTTCTGACTTTTAACAAAGAAAAACACAGCTTTAAAAGAAATATGCCATGTTTTCAATAACCTCATGGAGGTGGCTCTAAGTCAATAGATTTGCTGTATCCTTTGTAAATCCCTTTAGGCTTTAAGTTGTATACCCTTTTTCTCCAGAACACTCTTTCTCTGAACCCAAAGGTCACAGAGAAAAGTCAAAGAGGCTACATCCCTGGGGCCTCTATGAAAACACTTGTTGGGGAATAAATTGATCCCTCAAGTGCTATGAAAATCCTAGAGTCTTCCATCCATTTATTTGTTCACTTAACCAACATTTACCAAGTATCTACTTAGCTGCAAGGCAACTGACCTAACAATGTTTAAGACTTGGTCCTCTTTTCAGATGAGAGAAGACTGGTTGGAAGATATGCCCTATGTTGAAACATAAAATTACCTTCTGTTTCTTGACCCTAATCATTCTGAGTCTGGTATGTCCCTGTCCATCTTCTCTGTAACCTCTGTAAAAGGGTTAGGGGATAAACTAGGTTTTAGTGCTGCTTATTCTTCCTAGTTCCCTATGGGCCTCTTTTGACCATCTTCTTAATTATCTTTAGAGAAATATTTTAGTAAAATTTTCCCTTTATGTTGCCCTCTGAAAGTAGTTTTAATGGGTTCATGAATTCCTTTCATCTGTATCCTTGACATCACTACATAGTTCTCTTCTAGAGAATCAATTCTTATTCAATTGGACATTTTAAATGGATAATGACAGCAATGCTGTTAGCAATGTGGCAACACACAACAGCAACAGGTTTGGAAATATGTAACACACCCTATTTCCTTTTGCCCTGACTTTCACTAAGTTTAGTCTAGGCTTTCCAGCACAAACATCTTCCTTGTCTTTCTCCTCTGTACTTTCAACTTCCATTTTATGGCTCCCATTCTCTTACCCTCATTTAGATGTCCTTTTGCATGTGTGTCTTACATAATAATCTTGGGCTTTTTTTGGAAGTAGGTATAGAATACAGCATTGCTTCATTGCTGCATTTCTCTAGTCAGTAAGAAAAGAGATAGTGATAATTGTGACTTTGTGTTTGCTAGTCTTTATGTTCATTTTTAAATGTAAACATCTACTCATTCATTTAATGAATATGAATATTTACTGGGCACCAATATTCTTCCAAATCTGTGCTAAATAATGCACATTCACAATACTCAAGTAAGAATTGGAGAAGGTTCCGTGGAACAGAGATTTTGAAAAGTTTACCCTAATTCACAGCTCTAAGTTGCCATACTCTCTTTAAAGGAGATAAGATCCACAGGCCTAGAAATGGGAGAAATGGGGAACTGTATGATATCTATATTTGCATGAATGTTCTAGGAGGAGGAAGAAAACATAGCTCAAGGAATAAGTCATAACTGGGAAGGAAAAAAGTTTGTGTCAAAGTAGAAAATTGCCCAAAGAGCCCTATCAATTCAGAACACTTTTTATGAAAGCAAGAGGGTCCCTTATCAAGTAAAGGTGACTATACACTCTTATTTTTTATAGTGGTTTTATATCCCACCTATTTATGCCTGAACAAAAGTTATTACCATAGCAAAACAAAGAAACAACCATCAAACCAAACTGATATATCAAAGATGAGCAAAATACCATAGAGTTGTGGTCACAATTAAGTGTGCAAATGAATTTAAAAACTTTGTAAAGGAGAGGGATTAAAGATGGCAGTGTGAGAGGAGAGACAGAGGCTTCCTCCTAAAACTGGATACAATTAGAAAATTTAATTGGCACAACTAATCCTGAGAGAGCAACAGGAAAGAGGACGGCATCAGACTGCACACACCTGGAGAAAAGAGCAGACTTCAGTGAACAGGGTAATGTACCAGAGCTGTGGCTCCACGGAACCCGAGCCCCTCCCCCACCCCAGCTCACCAGCGGGAGGAAGACAAACAGAGCAGGAAGGGAGTGGAAGGCTTGGGACTGCTGAATACCTAGCTCTAGAGATCTGCTCTGGGAGCACAAACCTACATTTCATGGTGCTTTTGTGAGACTCGCATGACTACCAGGTTGGAAAGTTAATACAGGCAGAGTTCCTTGGGAGACTGGGATTCTGGCTGCTTGTGGAAAGCAGGGATCCATATCTGGCTGCTCTGGGAGAAAAACTTATACCTGTGTAACTGGCCCACTGGTTCAGGCAGTGGAGACAGGCACAGCAGCCAGAAGGTGGCGAACAGCTCTTTCCTACCCCAAGTACCGCTCCCCTGCGACCCCCGACATTGCTTCAGGGGCTCAGTAGCTCCAGAATAGAGCGTCTGGACACTAGAGGGTGCCATATACAAACATGAAACGCCAAAGGAACCTTGTTCAGAGTAAGATTATTAATACAACTCCCGAGAAAGATTTAAATGACATGGACCTCGTGACTCTTCCTAAAAGGGAGCTCAAAATAAAAATCATCAGCATCCTAATGGAGGTACGAAAAGACATCCAAGAACTCAGGAATGAATTCAGGTCAGAGATCCAATCATTAAAGAGCACGATGGAGGGTATTAAAAGCAGGTTGGATATGGTGGAGGAGACAATAAATGAAATAGAAACTAGAGAAGAGGAATACAAAGAAGCTGAGGTACAGAGAGAACAAAGGATCTCTAAAAATGAAAGAATATTGAGAGAACTGTGTGACCAATCCAAGCAGAACAATATTCGCATTATAGGGATACCAGAAGAAGAGAGAGAGAAAGGGATAGAAAGTGTCTTTGAGGAGGTAGTTGCTGAAAACTTCCCCAATCTGGGGAAGGAGATAGTCTCTCAGGCCATGGAGATCCACAGATCCCCCTACACAAGGGATCCCAGGAAGACAACACCAAGACACATAGTAATTAAAATGGGAAAGATCAAGGATAAGAACAGACTGTTAAAAGCAGCCAGAGGCAGAAATAAGATCACATACAAAGGAAAGCCCATCAGGCTAACATCAGACTTCTCAGCAGAAACCTTACAGGCCAGAAGGGAGTGGCATGATGTACTTAATGCCATGAAGCAGTAGGGCCTGGAACCAAGATTACTTTATCCGGCAAGATTATCATTTAAATTTGAAGGAGGGATTAAACAATTTCCATATAAGCAAAAGCTGAGAGAGTTTACCTCCCACAAACCATCTCTGCAGTCTATTTTGGAGGGACTGCTATAGATGGAAGTGTTCCTAGGGTTGGATAGCTGTCACCAGAGGTAGTAAAATCATGGTAGGGAGGGTGGAGCAGCTGATTGAGAGGCAAATGCAAAATTAAATTGACTATCCCCAAAGTCAATCAAGGGATAGAGAAAAAGTATAGAATTTGACACCTAATATATAAGGAATGAAGGAGGAAGAAAAAGGAGGAGAAATAGAAAAGAACCTTTAGATTGTGTTTGTAACAGCATACTAAGTGAGTTAAGTTAGACTCTTAGATAGTAAGGAAAGCAAACTGGAACCTTTGGTAACCACGAACCTAAAGCCTGAAATGGCAATAAGTACATACCTATCAATAATCACCCTAAATGTAAATGGACTGAATGTACCAATCAAAAGACATAGAGTCACTGAATGGATAAAAAAACAAGACCCATCTATATGCTGCTTACAAGAGACTCACCTCAAACTCAAAGACATGTACAGACTAAAAGTCAAGGGATGGAAAAACATATTTCAAGAAAACAACAGCGAGAAGAAAGCAGGGGTTGCAGTACTAATATCAGACAAAATAGACTTCAAAACACAGAAAGTAACAGGAGATAAAGAAGGACACTACATAATGATAAAGGGCTCAGTCCAACAAGAGGATATAACCATTCTAAATATATATGCACCCAACACAGGAGCACCAGCATAAGTGAAACAAATACTAACAGAACTAAAGGAGGAAATAGACTGCAATGCATTCATTTTAGGAGACTTCAACACACCATTCACTCCAAAAGACAGATCCACCAGAAAGAAAATAAGTAAGGACACAGAGGCACTGAACAACACACTAGAACAGATGGACCTAATAGACATCTATAGAACTCTACACCCAAAAGCAACAGGATACACATTCTTCTCAAGTCCACATGAAACATTCTCCAGAATAGACCACATACTAGGCCACAAAAAGAGCCTCAGTAAATTCCAAAAGATTGAAATCCTACCAACCAACTTTTCAGACCACAAAGGTATAAAACTAGAAATAAATTGTACCAAGAAACCAAAAAGGCTCACAAACACATGGAGGCTTAACAACATGCTTCTAAATACTCAATGGATCAACAACCAAATTAAAATGGAGATCCAGCAATATATGGAAATAAATGACAACAACAACACAAAGCCCCAACTTCTGTGGGACACAGCAAAAGCAGTCTTAAAGAGGAAGGTATACAGCAATCCAGGCATATTTAAAGAAGGAAGAACAATCCCAAATGAATAGTCTAATGTCACAATTATTGATATTGGAAAAAGAAGAACAAATGAGGCCTAAGGTCAGCAGATGGAGGGACATAATAAAGATCAGAGAAGAAATAAATAAAATTGAGAAGAATAAAACAATAGAAAAAAATCAATGAAACCAAGAGCTGGTTCTTTGAGAAAATAAACAAAATAGATAAGCCTCTAGCCAGACTTATTAAGAGAAAAAGAGAGTCAACACACATCAACAGAATCAGAAATGAGAAAGGAAACATCATGACGGACCCAACAGAAATACAAATAATTATTAGAGACTACTATGAAAACCTATATGCTAACAAGCTGGAAAACCTAGAAGAAATGGACAACTTCCTAGAAAAATACAACCTTCCAAGACTGACCAAGGAAGAAACACAAAATCTAAACAAACCAATTACCAGCAAAGAAATTGAAGTGGTAATAAAAAAACTACCCAAGAAAAAACCCCTGGGCCAGATGGATTTACCTCAGAATTTTATCAGACATACAGAGAAGATATAATACCCATTCTCTTTAAAGTTTTCCAAAAAATAGAAGAGGAGGGAATACTCCCAAACTCATTCTATGAAGCCAACATCACCCTAATAAAAAAAACAGACAAAGACCCCACCAAAAAAGAAAACTACAGACCAATATCCCTGATGAATGTAGATGCAAAAATACTCAGTAAAATATTAGCAAACCGAATTCAAAAATATATCAAAAGGATCATACACCATGACCAAGTAGGATTCATCCCAAGGATGGTACAACATTCGAAAATCCATCAACATCATCCACCACATAAACAAAAAGAAAGACAAAAACCACATGATCATCTCCATAGATGCTGAAAAAGCACTTGACAAAATTCAACATCCATTCATGATGAAAACTCTCAGCAAAATGGGCATAGAGGGCAAGTACCTCAACATAATAAAGGCCATCTATGATAAACCCACAGCCAACATCATACTGAACAGCGAGAAGCTGAAAGCTTTTCCTCTGAGATAGGGAACAAGACAGGGATGCCCACTCTCCCCACTGTTATTTAACATAGTACTGGAGGTCCTAGCCACAGCAATTAGACAAAACAAAGAAATACAAGGAATCCAGATTGGTAAAGAAGAAGTTAAACTGTCACTATTTGCAGATGACATGATATTGTACATAAAAAACCCTAAAGACTCCACTCCAAAACTGCTAGAACTGATATCGAAATACAGCAAAGTTGCAGGATACAAAATAAACACACAGAAATCTGTGGCTTTCTTATACACTAACAATGAGCCAATAGAAAGAGAAATCAGGAAAACAATTCCATTCACAGTTGCAACAAAAAGAATAAAATACCTAGGAATAAACCTAACAAAAGAAGTTAAAGAGCTATACCCTGAAAACTATAAGACACTCTTAAGAGAAATTAAAGAGGACGCTAACAAATGGAAACTCATCTCATGCTCTTGGCTAGGAAGAATTAATATCTTCAAAATGGCCATCCTGCCCAAAGCAATATACAGATTTGATGCAATCCCTATCAAATTACCAACAACATTCTTCAATGAACTGGAACAAATAGTTTAAAAATCCATATGGAAACACCAAAGACCCCGAATAGCCAAAGCAATCCTGAGAAAGAAGAATAAAGTAGGGGGGATCTCACTCCCCAACTTCAAGCTCTACTACAAAGCCATAGTATTCAAGACAATTTGGTACTGGCACAAGAACAGAGCCACAGACCAGTGGAACAGATTAGAGACTCCAGACATTAACCCAAACATATATGGTCAATTAATATTCGATAAAGGAGCCATGGACATACAATGGGGAATTCACAGTCTCTTCAACAGATGGTGCTGGCAAAACTGGACAGCTACATGTAAGAGAATGAAACTGGATCACTGTCTAACCCCATACACAAAAGTAAACTCAAAATGGATCAAAGACCTGAATGTAAGTCATGAAACCATAAAACTCTTAGAAAAAAAGATAGGCAAAAATCTCTTGGACATAAACATGAGTGACTTCTTCATGAATATATCTCCCCGGGCAAGGAAAACAAAAGCAAAAATGAACAAGTGGGACTATATCAGGCTGAAAAGCTTATGTACAGCAAAGGACACCATCAATAGAACAAAAAGGTACCCTATAGTATGGGAGAATATTTTCGTAAATGACAGATCCGATAAAGGATTGACATCCAAAATATATAAAGAGCTCATGCACCTCAACAAACAAAAAGCAAATAGTCCAATTAGGAAATGGAGAAGAGGAGCTGAACAGACACTTTACCAAAGAAGAAATTCAGATGGCCAATAGACAGATGAAACGATGCTCCACATCGCTAGTTATCAGAGAAATGCAAATTAAAACCACAATGAGATATCACCTCACACCAGTAAGGATGGCTACTATCCAAAAGACAAACAACAACAAATGTTGGTGAGGTTGCGGAGAAAGGGGAACCCTCCTACACTGCTGGTGGGAACGTAAATTAGTTCAACCATTGTGGAAAGCAATATGGAGGTTCCTCAAAATGCTCAAAATAGACTTACCATTTGACCCAGAAATTCCACTTCTAGGAATTTACCCTAAGTATGTAGCACTCCAGTTTGAAAAAAACAGATGCACCCCTATGTTTATTGCAGCACTACTTACAATAGCCAAGAAATGGAAGCAACCTAAGTGTCCATCAATAGATGAATGGATAAAGAAGATGTGGTACATATACACAATGGAATATTATTCAGCCATAAGTAGAAAACAAATCCTACCATTTGCAGCAACATGGATGGAGCTAGAGGGTATTGTACTCAGTGAAATAAGCCAAGCAGAGAAAGACAAATACCAAATGATTTCACTCATCTGTGGAGTATAAGAACAAAAGGAAAACTGAAGGAACAAAACAGCAGCAGAATCACAGAAACCAAGAATGGACTAACAGTTACCAAAGGGAAAGAGGCTAGGGAGAATGGGAGGGTAGGGAGGGATAAGGGCGGGGAAGAAAAAAGGGGGTCTAATGATTAGCATGTATAATGTCAGGGGTGGGGGAAAGGAGAGGGCTTTGCAACACAGAGAAGACATGTAGTGATTCTACAACATCTTACTATGCTGATGGACAGTGACTGTAATGGGGTGTGGGGGGGTACTTGGGGTAGGGGAGATCCCAGTAAACATAGTATTCTTCATGTAATTGTAGATTAATGATAAAAAAATAAAATAAAATAAATAAACCTAAAAAAAAAAAACTTTGTAAAGTGCCTGGCATATTGCACTCACTCAAGAAATCCAACATTATTATTAAAACAATACAATTAACAGACAACATATAATGGAGAAATAATTCTTTACAAATGCTTACAGTGAGCATTTGGATAAGTCTGTTAATTCTGCAGTGAAAGAAAGTTGTGGTATCCAAGTAATTGGCTTTATTCTTTCAGTATCCATTTCTTCAGGTACTGAAGTCAAATATAAGAGGCTCTAGAAACAAAAAGATAAATACAGTATATAATTTACAGTGTAAGTTTACTGCTTGGGATAATTACACTTAAATTTTAAACTTTTCTTATATTTGTCATCTTTTGGGTAACTGTTAAAAATACAAAGATTTCCTATTCTACCATTCAATTATTATAACTAGTTAAGATGAGTTGAATGTTATTTTGCAAAATAAATACCTCCTGCTTTTCCCCATTCTTAAATGCTTCTTCAGTTTTCTTCTCAGGCATTTTTGACAGTTTTTCTTGTTTTTGTTCATCATATTTATTCATTTTTATCCTAATTAATAATAAACAGAATTATTTAAAGCAGAAATAATGGAAGTATTTGAGAGTTGTTAAAGGTCTTGCTCCTTCCACACCCAGTCTCCTACAACATATATTTTATATCCCAAGTAAATTATCAATATGATAAACATACATATATAACTTCATATATGTATATGCATATAAAACTTCATATATATGTTATAGAACTTCATAAGCTTGTTCTTAGTTTTCCCGGATTTCTCCCTATGGAGTAAACTTACCATCAGTGTTTACAGCCCTTTCTAAGGACATCAAGGAACCTTTTCTCTGGTGAGGATAAGTGTAGGAAAAAATGGAAGTTCCTATAGCCAGGGTCCTTACCTGACCCTAACTACTTGATGAGTAATTGGCCTACTGCTAGGCTAATGCTTATACACGCATTGGCAATGAGCCATTATTGTCAGTGTTACTATATAAAGAGCTCTGCCCAGGGGCATAGGTGGAGACAGACTGCAAATTTGCCAGAGGCAGACATGATTCCAGCACTCAACCACTGTGAGAATAAAGCTTGGTATAAACCCTTTCACCCATAACATTCCATTGCTATCATTCAATCTCACCAAATCCAGAGTAAACTTACCCAGGGGCAATCCCCCTCAAATGAGACATTTGGCATAGTCAGCAAGATTTGCTGCAGACTTAAAATTGGAATAAGTTGCCTTCATAGGAGGGGTACTTCAGTGGGCTGCCCCTATGGATGAGGAGACACCCAGGTATCCCCCATTGGTATATGGTCTGAGGTGCTTGCCTCCAGGAGGAGTGGGCCCCTCCCCAGAACTGGGGGAAGATAGAGGTGATGCCTGAGGCAGTAGAGGAGGCCCTCTGCAAAATAAGGGAGTTCTTGGAGAAACAGAGTGCCTGCATGGTGGCAAGAACTGTGGGTTAGCTTTTCCTCACAGTGTTAAGAAGGCCCATAAAGGAGAAGACTACACTCCTGAGAGAAGCATGAGAAGAGGTAAAATTCATGAAGGAGGAGAAAAATTGACTGAGATGGCATTGCTGTGAGGTGCTATGGAGACAGTAAAGGATGTAATGATAGCACAAGAAGAAACAGCACACGAATTCAGGCTGCAAGTGCCATGGGGGAAGCAAAATATTTGTTGAAGAATGAAATGGCATTGCTGCAAGGCACTGTAGAAGAGGTAAAGGCCATCAAGAAGGACATTCCCCTGCGAGAAGCATGAGGAGAAGCAGCACAAGGATATGAGCTACAAGGTGCTATGCAGGAGGTAAAAGATTATTTGCAGAATTAGATGGTACCACTGCAAGGCACCGTAGAAGAGGCAAAGACCATGAAGGAAAAGGATGTACTTCTGCAGAAAGCACAAGAAGGGGCAGCATGAGAATGCCAACTGCAAGGTATTGAGGAGAGGGTAAGAGAGTTGTTGAAGACTGAGACGGCGTCACTGTGAGGCACTGTGGAAAAGGTAAAGGATGTGGCAGAGGAGGTGCTCTGCAGAATGAGAAAGCTGAAGTCAGCCCCAGAAATGGAGGAGGAGCTGGAAGAGAACAAAGAGGTAGAAGTGATGCCAGAGGCACCAACCCTTCCTCTATTGAAACCCTTCCTGGTTGTAGTCAAGAAAATAAAGAAGTAGCAACTGTGGGTTCCTGCAGGAGAGATACAGTTCCCTCCCCCAGTCATAGAGCACTCCATTCTCCACCCTTATACACAGGCAGAGCTGGTGGATTTGGGCTCCTGGTTTTGGCAGAAACCCTTGGAATCCATATTAGCCTGGCTCCTGAAACTTTGGAATGTAGGGATGGATGGGATCATTCTGTCTGGATCAGAGATGGGAAAGCTGGCTTCCCTGACAACTCATCATGCCTTGCAGCAACTGCAGAACATACACCAGACCCCAGGGAATCATTCACTCCTTAGTGGGTAGTAGCTGCACTTCACATTGTATGACCCAATCAGGGTGACTTACCATCCTCCCCCACTAGATGGCAACATATGCTAAGCTCTAACAGATGTTACAGGAGTTAGGCATGAAAAATGCCCAATTCTAACCCAGTAAATTACGGCCTGGATGAGGAACTGTTTATGGCAGGGATGAGGGATATGGTGCTGCAAACAGCTCCCTCATCCCTCCTTGGGCCCTTAGTAAGGTAGCCCATAAATGCAGTTACCCATACTGTGGCAGATTTGGGGGAGGTTGAGGCAATGCAGGCACAGAAGGGAATGCAGTCTGCTACTGAAAGGAAGGGCTTAAAGGGCACTGTGAAAGTCATGAGGACCCAGATGTGGGTTTATTTAATAGGAGTAGGAGCAGACAGAGAGAAATTGGATGGGAAGTCAAATAGAATCTTACTGGAGCTGTGGCAACAAGTGAAGCTGGTGCAGTGGTTTTGGCTGCTGAAGACCAAGAAACACAGGCTGGAGACAGAGACGCAAGTCTGGCCTGTGTGTCTGCAAGACTTCCTGCTAAAGAGTGAGCCAACCTCACCTAAACCTGCACAGGAAGATGTTTGGGAGATACAGTCTGACTGAGGGGAGGAGCGAGGCATGAGCCTTAGAGAAGTGGGTGGGGACCAGAGACCACATATTGAAATATCAATTCATTGGTCCTCAGTGAATGTACAATGTGTCCTGGCTCTGGTAGACACAGGAGCTGAAGGCTCACCGATTTATGGCAACTCTGAACAGTTTCCTGGGACCCCTGCTGTTATAGATGGATATGGGGTAAGGTTATCAGAGTAAAGCAAGGCCAAACCCCACTGGGAATAGGGCATCTACTCCCAAAGGAGTATACCCCCAAAGATGTATATCTCTCCCATCCCCAAATATATTTTGAGGATAGATATGCTCCAGGGCCTATGGCTGTAGACCACTGCAGGGGAGTTCAGACTGAGGACATGTGTGGTGAAGGCAGCTCTGAAGGAACATGCTAAGCCTCCACCCATAGCTTTGCCTGTGCCTCAGTGGATGACTAATCCCATGCAATACAAATTGTCTAGAGGGCATAAGGAAATTGGAGAAACCCTCCAGGAATTGGAGAAGGTGGGTACTATAAAGCCCACCCATAGCCCTTTTTATTCCCTGGTGTGGCCAGTAAAAAAGCCAGATGATATATCCCTAGATATATGATCTATGGATATATATATATATATCATCTAGAGATAGAACCACCTATCCAATCATGGTATTGGTATTAGACTGGACCCAGAAGCTCCTGGTGTACAACCACAGATTACAGAGAACTGAATAAAGTCATGCCCCCTCTGCATGCTGCCATCCTCTCTATTGTAGGCCTTATGGACACCCTTAGGCATGAACTAGGGGTATATCATTATGCTGTAGATCTTGCTAATGCCTTCCTTTCCATTGACATAGCACAGGAAAGTCAATAACAGTTTGCCTTCATGTGGGAAGGATGGCAATGGACTTTCACTCATTGTTTCTCCACAGGGGTACCTCCACAGCCCCACCATCTGTCATGGACTTGTAACCCAGAACTTGGCTACATGGGAGAAACCACCAATGGTGCAGCTGTACCATTATATTGATGACATCATGCTTACTTCTGATTCTTTCAGACCTAGAAGGTGCAGCATCTAGACTGCTGCAACATCTATGGGAGAAAGGATGGGCTGTGAATAGCACCAAGGTTCAGGGACCTGGTTTGTCAATCAAATGCTTGGGGGTTGTCTGGTCAGGTAAGACTGAAGTTATACCAGAAGAAGTGACAGATAAAAGTTCAGGCCTTCCCTACCCATACAATGTGTCATTATTACAGGAGTTTTGGGGTCTTTTAGGCTACTGGAGAGTGTTTATCCTGCACTTGGTACAAATTCTGAAGCTCTTACACTGTTTGGTATGAAAGAGTGTCAGGTGGGACTGGAATGAGACATGTACATCTGCTTTTACTGCTGCAAAATGAACAGTCAAGGCCATGCTGGTGTTGAGTGTGATAGACCCATTAAGGCCCGGTGAGCTGGGTGTTCATGTGATAGAAGATGGGTATTACCGGGATCTCTGGCAGCGGCTTGAACAAACTCACCAACCTATTGGATTTCGGTTACAATTCTGGTAAGGAGCTGAGGTATGGTACACCTTAATAGAGTAATAGTTGGCCACTATGTACCATGCCTTGCTGGCTTTGGAGCTCATCACCAGAACAGCCCTGATACAGGGTAGAACCACCTAACCAATCATGGGGTTGGTATTAGACTGGACCCAGAAGCTATGGCATGGCACAGACATGTACACTGACCAAGTGGCACTCATACCTACAGAAGCATAGCACCCTCTGTACCAGCCCCTTCAGTGGAGAACTCCAATGCTTATTGGGGCCAGTGACATATACCAGTGAAAGGCATGAAGAATTTGTTTTAGAGCCATTAGTAACACAGAGCCCTACTGGGAGGGAAGAGCCCTTATACCCAAAGATGAATGGCACCCATGTGGCTCCAGTCATAGGCAGCCTCTGAAATGGAGGACTGTAGCTTTCCGTCCTAAGACTGAGACAATATGGATGGAAGATGGTGAGGGGAAGAGTAACCAACGGGCAGAGTTGCGTGCAGTGTGGCTTGTGATCACCCAGGGGCACTCCCCACTAGTTGTCTGCACTGACAGTTGGGCCATCTATCGAGGCTTGACTCTGTGGTTACTGACACAGTACCAGGCCAATGAAAGCTTTGGGGGCAAGAGTTGTGGCAAGATTTATGGGCCTCTGGTCAGACTGAAACAATTAAAGTACAGACCATTTGCTGCTGGCATCCCCAGGAAATAATGAAGCAGATGAAGACAATATGGGCTGCAGCCCATCAGTGGGTCCTGCCTTTGACCTTCAAAGAAGTCAGCAGAGCCTGGCAGGAATGCAGTGTATGTTCTAAAAGGTACTTACCTTGAGTCCCACAGCAACATGGGACAATAGCTAAGGGGCTGATACTGCTCATCAGGCAGCAGATATATGATATTGGGCCTCTGCCCATGTCAGAATGGTACCAATATGCCATGACTTGTGTGGACACAGCTACTGGACTTCTGGTTGCTTTTTCTGTGTGTTGTGCAGATCAGCAAATGACAAAAAGAGGCATGGAGCATCTCTTTGCAGCCTATGGCCAACCACAGGTGACTGAGAGTGATTAAGGCACCCACTTTACTTAACATGCACTATAAGAATGGGTGCAGCACTTAAGGATAAGGCGGATGAAACTCTACTGGGGCAGGCATGATAGAGAGGTACAATGGTTTGTTGAAACCTAGCCTGAAGTCAGACACCAGTAGCTATGGGGCTGATCAGTCCACTTATGGAAAGTGCTGTGACATTTGAATGAGAAGCCCTGGAAGGAGGCATTGAACCCCATAGACATGCTAACACAACATTGCTGCCTCCCTTATTCAACTGCATGTACAAAGAAGAATGAAATGTTAAAACCAGGGTTAGGCCACCAGAATAACATCTTACTGCCAGCACCAACTGCACTAAACTGTGGAGACTCCATTCAGTGGACATGGCCTTGGACATTTTGACACATGGACCAGAGATGGCTGACCCCCATGGCACCTTGAAGACAGGGCCTGGAGGCTGGCTTCCTATGTATTCCTGGAGTAATGGCAGAGTAGCCCCCAAAGATCACAGTGGTGTACCCTAAATGGCCAGAAGGTAAGAGCATATTTCTGGGGAGTTTTGTTTTATCTTTACAACTAGTACATGCACCTCCAATAGAACTACACATAGACCACTCAGTAACCCCCATAGGAAAGAGGAAAAGGTATGGTATACTAGACCTGGATGAGAACCCCTTCCTGCCATGGTCCTACTAAAGGACTCTCTTGCATGCATCCTACCTGATGGACAAGATTTGCCTATGTCGGTGTAATGAAAACATGTCTTATCATCCTTAAGCTTAATTTCCACTAATGTCTTTATGGATTGGCACACATCCTAACAGGATCTGCAAGGATATCTGCTTGCTAGGTGTGCACAGAGCTCCCTACCAGTTCCACTACTGGCCTCCTGTGGAAAGTTAGAGTCATGAATTCATCTGAGTAGAACTGGTTTGAATACAGCTAGAATGACCACTTGGTGGCAACTGATCTCCTCAGGCTTGTGGATTATCATACTTTTTATTGTTATCTGTATTGTAATTTTTTGTTGTTATCTGTACACTGTTGACCATTTGGTGGCAATCGATCTCCTCAGGATTCAAGATTGTCATTTTTGTTGTCTGTATGTTGTAGCCTCTGCTGCTGTTGTGAAATTTCTCACACAGGGACCATCATGCAGATTGTGTGGCAAGAATCCTGGAGGGGTAGAGTGTAGGGAAAATGGAAGTTCCTATGGCCAGGATCCTCACCTGATCCTAATCTATTTGCATGTGCCAATGCTTACACACCCATTGGTAATGAGTCATTACTATGGGTGTTACTATATAAAGAGCTCTGCCCACTGCTCTGCCCATAGGCAGAGACAGAGACGGACTGTGAACATGCCAGAGGCAGACATGATTCCAGCACTCAACCTGCCGCCTTGAGAATAAAGCTTGGTATAAACCCTTTTACCCACAATATTCCATTGTTTTTATTCAGTCACACTGAATCTAGACTGAACTTCCCAGGGAGCAATCCCCCTGAGGGAAGACAATAAGTAACCAAGGGGGATAGGAGATACAAATTTGAGAACACACACTATGTTTGCTCTCATTTTCCTTCCTCTCATTTTTTAAGCTGTGATAACATACCATGTATAAAGACAGGTGAACACAGAATTTTTAAGTAGTAAATCACAGTTATATTCCTTGGTGGTCATGCATAAACAGTGAATAGTTCAAGACATTACTACTGCTCTTAACATAGTACTTAAGTCTGTGCCAGGCAATATTCTAAGTACTTTACATATAAAAACTCATTTAATTCTCACAACAAACCTATGAAGCAGTTGTCATTATTATTTTTATTATTCCTCTTTGTCTTGCCAATAGGTTTCAGCCACTGGCAAATTCGGTATGGATTTAGTGTGACCAAAGAAAATGACAGCAAAATGTTCTTGGGGTGAAAGGGTTATACCCAAGTTCATTTCCAGGTGGCAGGTCAGTCACTATAATCCTGTTCACTCAGAGCGAGTCTGCATGCAGCAAGCTGGTCTCTGCCTCTGAGCCCCTCTGTCTTCAGAGCTGTCCTCTGGACCTCTCTGCACATCTGTCTCTGGGCCCCTCTGTCTGCAGAGCTGTCCTCTGGGCCTCTCTGCACAGTCGTCCCACACAGCCATCCTCTGGGCCTCTGTCCTCAGCATTGCCACCACTACAGCCTCTGCTCTGCTCTCCTGCCGCCTCGCAGCCCCGCCACTGTGTCCTGGGTTCAGAGCACTGGGCAGAGCTCTTTTTATAGAGTCAACAGCCATGTATTGCCCACAGATGTGCAGTGAGCTAGTCAACGAGGGCCAGGTGAGAATCCTGGCCACAGGAACTCTCATTTTATCCACACTCTTCTACTAGTCATCCAGCAAAACCCCAATTATCTGAAACTCTTTCAGAAAATAGTTGATCTGGGAGCTAACTTTTCCTGGTAGCTTAAGGGGTTCATTCTTTTCTGTATAAAGTTTTCTTTAATTTTCCATACAAAGTGTTCTTTAATTTTAATCTGTTAAAAAGGAGATTCTTTGACAAAATATTATATGTTCTGTTGGGAATGTAAAATGGTGCAGCTGCTTTGAAAAATAGTCTGGCAGTGCCTCAAAATGTTAAGCATAGAGTTACCATATGACTTAGCAATTCCATTTAAGAGAAAAACATATGTCTACACATGTGGGAGTGACTGCTCATAGAAAGATGGTTTCTATTGAGTGACTGAAATGTTATAAAACATTAAATTGTGGTGATGGTTGCACAACTCTGAATATTCCAAAACCATTGAACTGTACACTTTAAAGGGGTGAACTGCATGGTATATGAAGTATATCTCTTTAAAGCTTTTAAAAAAATATTATATGTTGAAATGAAAGCTTGGGGTATTAGTGTAGCTATTTCCTATATAGGTTTGAGACCAGATCACCTGTGTTGAAAATACAGACCCAGTACCAGCACTATGGAATTTGGGCAATTGGGTTGATTATGAGGATTAAATGCATTAATACATGGTAAAGTACTCAGTCCAGTGTTCGGAGTATAATTAACTGAACCCTCAATAAATATGTTGCTTTCCTCTGATTTGGGGTAATCAATATGAACATCAATTAACTTGTATTTTAATACAATGACTCTGAAACTTTGTCCCATACTAAAATCACCTGGGGATCTTTTTCAAGCTCACTATACCTAAATGATACCTGTTACCAATTCAATCAGAATTGGGGGGTTTAAAGCTGGTGATTCCAATCTACAGAAACTTAGCAAATAGGAGCTTTAATACACAAAATCTTTTTGTGGGGAATTATTGAGACAGATCCTGGGTCCATAGCTTCCTTCTTTCTGTTCAGTAGCTCTGGGAAATGATGGTCTTGATGTTATGCTAAATATTGGGGACTTTCCTGCTTGTATAAATTGCACTTTATCTTTTTAAAAAATCCCTTTGATAGTGATCTGGATCCCCTTCAGGTAGTTAAGTGCCTCAGAGAGAACACAGGTGAGGACAATATACAGGAATCTGGGATCTCTGTGCTATTTACCATTGCTGTGGTTTGGGTTCAGTAGCCAAAAAACAACAAGGTCTGTAGCTAGTTTCCCAGCCAGATTTCTCTATATTTAATGCTGTGTTTCTAACATTTGACAAGGAGAGTATATTGCCTAAATGAGAAGACAGGGCTACATCCTCAACTTCCTGCTATCTCATTTTGCCACCATCTCTTCATAAAATTTTACTCTGAGTTCAATAACTTCCATGTGAGGAAATACAATGAACATTTTAATTCCTGGACTTAAATGATATTTCAGAAGCATTAAACACTGTTAACCACCCCCTCCTACTTATAATACTCCCTTTTCTATGCCTCTGTGACAAAACACTCTAAATTGTGCTTCTCTATCCTCACTTTGGTTTCTCCTCCCCTATTAAGTCATACAAAGTAGTTCCTCCTCAGTCCTTGGCCCTCTTCTTATTGCATCTCTACCCTCTCCCTAAGAAATTTCATGCACACGTACAGCTTCAGTTACTATTTTCTTGCCAGATGTTTCCAGCTCCAAGGCAGTTCACTCTGGATTCAGTGAAACTGAATAATGACAATAGAACATTGTGGGGAAAAGGGTTTATACCAAGCTTTATTCCCATAGCGGCAGGTGGAGTGCTAGAATGACATCTGTATCCCACAAGTCTGCAATTTCCCTCAGCTTCCGTCTCCACCTTAGCAAGCAGAGCACTGGGCAGGGCTCTTTATATAGCAACAGAAAACAATAATGGTTCATTGGCAACTGGTAAGCATGTGCTATGCGGTAGGCAAATTACATCATTGTACATGCACCATGGGCATGTAGATTAGGGTCAGATGAGTATCCTGGCCACTGGAAATTCCATTTCCCCTACACTATTACTATGCCACAGGCTTCCATACTTGTCTTTCTAGCACAAACCATATATCCAGCGGCCCACTCAATTGCTTTACTTGTATCTCAAAACTTTCTCAAATTCCATATGCCCCAAACTACATATATGAAGAAAAGATAACCTGAGCTCAGCGTCTAGGTCCCAGGCCTTCTTGTGCTAAGTACTCTCTTTTCTGTAGACCTAGCTACAAGCTTATTCAGTTAGGCTTCACAAGGACTAGGCCTGTGGTGAGGTCTCTAGTGGTAAACTTGGCCAAGCAGTGTGGATAAAATGAGAGTTCCTGTGGCCAGGATTCTCACCTAGCTCTGGTTGACTGGCTCACTGCACACCTGTGGGCAATACATGGTTGCTGACTCTATATAAAGAGCTCTGCCGAGCGCTCTGTGCGTGACATGGTGGCAGGGCTGCAAGGCTTCAGGAGAGCAGAGCAGAGGCTGGAGTGGTGGCAGCACCAAGGACAGAGGCCCAGAGGATGGCTGTGTGGGACAACTGTGCAGAGAGGCCCAAAGAACAGCTGTGCGGACAGAGGGGCCCAGAGGCAGAGACTGGCTTGCTGCCTGAAGACTCACTCTGAGTGAATGGGATTCTAGTGACTGACCTGCACCTGAAAATAAACTTGGGTATAACCCTTTCACCCCAAGAACATTTTGCTGTCAGTTTCTTTGGTCACACTGAATCCATAGCGAACTTGCCCGGGGCAGAAAACCCATTGGCAAGACAAGCAGAGTTCCATGAGCACCTTCAAACCTACAGCTTTTCTAGTTGATCAGAATGATACTTAACGGCTCAAACTAAATGAACCAATTTAGCATAACTAGGGCTAACTGGTGCCAGTCTGGTCACTGACACTGTGGGATTTAACTCAGAAGTCTTCTACCAGAAGCAGTTTGGAAAGGCAAACCCAAGTCAAAGTCCACTAGGAAAGTTGAGTGTTAAATGTCAGGAAGAATGAATGCAAGGGCCTCTGGTGAGGCTGGAGTTTAGAGTAGTGAGAATCAGAGTGGGTGGTGAGCAGGCAATATTGGCCATTAGGTACTATTGTGTAAAAGCTTATGGCATCTGTAGCTTCCTTTTCTGCTTAGGGGTCCATAATGCATGGGTGTATCAGACTTGCTTAAAGGATTCAGGGCAAGTTGGTAGCTTTACATGAAAGCAAGAGTTTAAGATAAAGTTTCATGCTGGGTTAGGTTTAGAATTGTCAGTACTTTCATTAAAAACCACTGCAACAGGGGAAAAAAATCAACAAAGTAAACATATTTCTTAACTGCCTGAAATTACACTAATCCTTTACAGTTTTGAAAAATAAAAGACCCAGGAAAACGGATTATGGGGAGGAAACTGGTTGTCTCACTGTGGGTGCACAAATAGCTTAAGTGATTAATAAGTATAGGTTTTAACTGTAACTTTCTCCTCCACTAGATATCTTTTTATGACTAGTATGTTTTGCCTAGGAGTATAATTTACTGAATCTATGTTTAACTTTAAAAGAATGTGCCAAGCTGTTTTCAAAGAGGCTGTACCATTTTGCATTCCCACCAGCAATAAGTTAGAATTCCTGTTGCTCAGCATCTTTGCCAGCAATTGTTATAATATTTCTTCTCCCTTTTTTTGTTGTTTTGGATTTTAACCATTCTAATATATATATAATGTATCTCATTGTGGTTTTAATTTACATTTGTCTTCCAATGGGTTTCAGCCCCAGGCAAGTTCGCTATGAATTCAATGTGACCAAAAAAATTGACAGCAAAATGTTCTTTGGGGTGAAAGGGTTCATTACGCAGCTTGTTCTCCTGCTGGCAGGTCGAGCACTAGCGTCTCTGCCTCCACCCAGAGCACTGGGCTGAGCTCTGTATATAGTGTGATAATAGCTGATTGCCTACAGGTGTGGAAGCGGTAATCTAGTGACAGGCCAGTCACATTATCAGGTAGTTTAAGTTCAGTGAGGATCCTGGCCATAGGAACCCCAACTTTCCCACACTCCACCCCTTCAGGATTCTCGCCTTACAATCTACATGCTTTCAATCTTCCGCAATGGTCGCTGTGCGAGAAAGCTGGAGCACTGTAACCAGATTCTACAACAGCAACAGAGGATAACAACAACTTAGAGATACTAAAAATTAAGATACAACAAGATTTTGATACAGGAAACAGAAATTATAATAATCCTCAAGCCAGAGGAAGTTCACAATCCACAAAGACCATAGGGGCAATAAGACACGTTTTAATGACACCAACATAGGCAAATATTGTCCATCAGGTAGAATGCATTCAAGAGAGTGGTCCTGTGATAGAACTGTAGCAGAAAGGGTGTCCCTTACAGGTCTAGTATACCAAACTTTTACTCCTTTCCCCATGGGGGTTACTGAAGGGTCTATATAGTGCTACTGGAGGTGCATGCACTGGCCATAATAATAAAACAAAACTCCTCGGTAAGATGCTCCTACCTTCTGGCCATTCAGGATATACTACTGCGACCTTTGAGGGCCACTCTGCTGTTATTACAGGAATACACAGGAGGCCAGCTTCCAGGCCTTTTCCCAAGGTGCCAGGAGAGCCAGCCATCATTGGTCCATGTGTTGAAAGGTCCAAGGCCACATCCACTCAATGGAGTCTCCAGGGTTCAGTGCAGTTGGTGCTGGGAGCAAGATATTATTCTGGTGGCCGAACCTCAGCTTCAGTGATTCTTCCTTGGTTTGTACTTGCAGTTGTATAGGGCAGGCAGCCATATGTGTTAACATGTCTACGGGGCTCAGGGCTCCCTTTCTGGGTCTCTCATTCAAACATCATAGCACAGTCCATAAGCGGACTGACCATCCCTGCAGACTATTGGTATCTGACTTTAGTCCGAATTTTAACAAGCCACCGTGCCTCTCTATCATGCCTGCTGTGGTAGAATTGTATGGCATATGCAACTTTCATTTGATTTCCAGCTGTTGCACCCATTCTTGCAGTATATGTCCAGTAAAATGGGTGCCCTGTTCACTCTCAATTACCTGTGGTGGGCCATAGGTGGCAAAGAGATGCTCCAGACCTCTTCTGGTCATCTGCTGGTCTGCACAATGGGTAGGAAAAGCAACCAGAAGTCCAGTAGCTGTATCCACACAAGTCATGGCATACCAATATCCTCTGATACAGGTAGAGGCCCAATATACTCTATCTGCCACCTGATGAGGGGTATAGGCCCCTTAGCTATTGTCCCATGCTGCTGTGGAACTTGGTGTAAGTCCCTTTTGGAGCACACGACACACTCCTGCGAGGCTCTATTAACTTCTTCAAAGGTCAAAGGCAAGCCCCACCAACAGGCTACAGCTCACATTGTCTTTTGCCCCACATGCAACAAATGCTGATGTAACCATTGGGCTACATCAGGCAGGCTTTCCTTCTAACCAAAGTATCTAGGCCAAATTATCTGCTTCATCATTTCCTGGGAATGCCAGTGGCAAATGACCTGTCACATGATACACTGTAATTATTTTGGTCTGACCACAGACCCATAAATGTTGCCACAATTCTTGCCCCCAAAGGGGTCGGTGACCAACCAGCCAGTTGGCATGGTACCAGGTTGGCAGCCACAGGGTCAAACCCTGATATACAGCCCAGATGTCAGTGCAGACAATTATAGGGGAGGGCTGCTGGCTGATCACAAGCCACACAGCCCGCAACTCTGCCCATTGGCTGCTTTTCCCCTCTCCATCTTCCATCCATATTGTCTGTCTTAGGATGGAAAGCTATGGCCCTCCATTTTGGGGGCTGCCCAAGACTGGAGCTGTCTATGTATCATGCATCTTCGGGTATAAGGGCTCTTCCCTCCCAATAGGGACTCTACTACTAATGGTTCAAAAGCAAGTTTTTTCTGCTTTTCACTAGTATATGTCCCTGGCCCCAATAAGTGTTGGAGTCCTTCACTCAAGGGGCTACTAGAGAGGGCACTACACTGCTGTACGTAAGCACCCCACTTGGCCAGTTTGTTCCACACCACTCATTTGCTTTTGGGTCCACTCTAGTACCCACTACAAGATGGGATAGGTGGTTATTACCTTTATCGGGGTGATGGGTTCTGTAGCCAGCAAGGTGTGATACACAGTGGCCAGTTGTTTTCCTATCAAAGTGTACCATACCTCTGCGATACTTTCCAGAGTTGTGACCAGAATCCAATAGGTTGGCAAGTTCATTCAAGCCACTGCCAGAGACCCCAGCCATAACCATCTTCAGTCACATGAACATCCAGCTCACAGGGCCTTGATGGATCTATCACACTCAAGGCCTGCATGGCCTTGACTGCCTGTTTTGCTGTAGTAAAGGCAGATGCACATGTCTCATCCTAGTCCCACCTGACATGCTTTCGTACCAACCAGTATATGGCTTCAGAATTTGTGCCAAGGGCGGGATAAACACTCTCCAGTAGCCTAGACCCAAAAACTCCTGTAGCAATGGTACAGTTGTAGGGGTAGGAAAGGGCTGGACTTTATCTATAACTGCTTCTGGTATAACTGTGGTCTTACCCAACCAGACAAACCCCAAGAATTTGACAGACAAACCAGGTCCCTGAACCTTGGTACTGTTCACAGCCCATCCTTTATCCTGTAAATGTTGCAGCAGTCTAGGTGCTGCACCTTCTAGATCTGAAAGAGAATTGGACGTGAGCATGACATCATCAATATAATGGTACAGCTGCACCATTGGTGGTTTCTCCCATGTAGCCAAGTCCTGGGTTCCAAGTCCATGACAGATGATGGGGCTGTGGAGGCATCCCTGTGGAAGGACAGTGAAAGTCCATTGCTGTCCTTCCCACGTGAAGGCAAACTGTTCCTGACTTTCCTGCTCAATGTCAATAGGAAAGAAGGCATTACCAAGCTCTACCACATAATGGTATGTTCCTAGTTCATGGCTGAGGGTATCCATCAAGGCTGTAATAGAGGGGACGGCAGCATGCATAGGGGGTATGACTTTATTCAGTTCTCTGTAATCCACAGTCATATGCCAGGAGCCATCTGGCTTTTTTACTGGCCACACTAGGGAATTGAAAGGACAATGGGTGGGCTTTATAATACCCACCTTTTCCAGCTCCTGGAGAGTTTCTCCAATCTCTTTATGCCCTCCAGGCAGATTGTATTGTTTGGTATTAGTCACCCACCAAGGCACAGGAAAAGCTATGGGCCGGTGCCTAGCATGTCCCCTCAGAACTGCCTTCATCACATGTACACTTAGTCTGAACTCACCTGAAGTGGTCTGTAACAATGGACTCCACAGGATATCAATCCCCAAAATATACTCAGGGATAGGAGATATATACACAGTATACTCTTTTGGGCATAGAGGCTTTTGGGTTTTTTTCACTCTGATAGCCTTACCCCCATATCCATCTATGATAGTGGGAGTCCTGGGGAAACCACTCAGGGATACCATGAAGCAGTGAACATTCAGCCCCTGTGTCCACCAGAGCCAGGACACGTTGTATGTTCACTGGTGACCAATGGATAGCTATTTCAACATGTGGCCTCTAGCCCCCCCTAGTCCCTCAGGGCAGATACTTCGACCTTCCCCTCAGTCAAACTGTGTTCTCCAATCATCTTACTGTGTGGGCTCAAGTGAGGTTGGCTCATTCTCCAGCAGGAAGTCTTGCAAACACACAGGCCGGACTCATGGCTCTGTCTCTGACCTCTGCCTCTTTGGTCTTAGTGGCTGGAACTGCTGCTTTGGTTTCAGTTGTTGCCATAGCTCTAGTAAGATCCTACTTGACTTCCCATCTAATTTCCTTCCATCTGCTCCTGCCCATATTAAATCAACCCACATCTGGGTCCTCATAAGCCTCATGGGGCCCTTTAAATTCTTTTTTGTGAGTAGCAGATATTCTTTCTTTCTGGGTTTTCATTGCTTCAGCCTCTCCTAAGTCTGCTACTGTAGATGTCACCTCACTGATGGGATGCCCTAAGTGAGGGGAAAGAATGGCCACCAGAGAACCAAAGAGGGATGAGGGAGCCATTTTAAGCACAATATGTCTCATCCTAGTAGTGAAAATCTCATCTGGGCCATAATTCTCTGGACTATAGATGGCATTTCTTATGCCTAGCTCTCATAACACCTGTTGGAGCTCAGCATACATCTGCCATCTAACAGGGGAGGATGGTAGATCACCCTGACAGGGCCACACAGCATGAAGTGCAACCGTCAGCCAATTGAGGATGGAGTGACTCTCTGGGGTCTGATGTGCATTTTGTAACCACCACCTCAAGGCAGGCTGCACTGTCAGGGAAGCCAGCTTTCCCATCTCTGATCCAAACAGAACAATTCCATCCAGCTGTAAGTCCCACAGACGCAGGAGCCAAGCTGATATTGACTCCAAGGGCTTCTGCCTAAACCGGGAGCCCAAATCCATCAGCTCAGCCTGAATATAGGGGCAGAGCACAGAGTGCTCCACGACCTGGGGAGGGAGCTGCTCCTCTCCTTGGGGAACTTTCAGCTTCTGGGTCTGTATTTTCTTTACAACCACTGGGCATGCTTTCAGTACAGGAGGGGTCAGTGCCTCCGGCACCACCCATTCATCCTTCCCCAGCTCCTCCATTTCCAGGGCTGATGGCATCCTTCTCTCCCCTCCCCTGAGTGCCTTCTCTGCTACATCCTTTACTTTTCTACTGTGCCTCGCAGCAATGCTAGCTCAGTCTTCAGCAGCTCTCTTACCTTCACCTCAATGCTTCGCAGCTGACATTCTCATGCCACCTCCTCCCGTGTGTCCCTCAGGAGTTCATCTTTTTCTTTGATGGCCTTTTCCTCCTTCAGAGCACCTGGCAGCACTGCTGTCTCATTCAGTAAGGAATCTTTTACCTCTTTAATGGCACCTTGCTGCCAGTGTTCTCATGCTGCCTACTCTCGCATCAATGCTATTTCCTTCTTCAGGGAATCCACACAAGTTTGTAGCTCGTGTTCTTGTGCTGCCATTTCTTGGGTCTTTTTCAGGAGCATGTCCTTTTCTTCTGTAGACTTTTTTAATACTGTGAGAAGCAGCCAACCCACAGTCCCCGCTGCCTCATGGGCACTTTGTCTCTCAAAAGACCTACTTACTATACCAAGGGCTACCCCTACTGCCTCAGGTATCACCTCCACTTGCCTCCAGTCCTGGCGTGGGGCCCAGTCCTCTAGGAGGCAAGCCACCCCAGACCACATACCCATTGGGGGACAGTCCACTGTCTCCCCATTCACAGGGGCAGCCTGCTGAAGCACCCCTCACATAAGGGCAGCCTGTCTCTCGTTGGTCAACAATGAACCCTGCCAACTTCGCCAATTGTCTTGCCGATGGGTTTCAGCCCCAGGCAAGTTCGCTATGGATTCTATGTGACCAAAGAAATTGATAGCAAAACGTTCTTTGGGGTGAAAGGGTTTATTACCCAGCTTGTTCTCCTGGCAGTAGGTTGAGCAGTAGTGTCTCTACCTCCACCCAGAGCACTGGGCTGAACTATGTATATAGTGCAATAATAGCTTATTGCCTAAAGGTGTGGAAGTGGTTGTCTAACAACAGGCCAGTTGCATCATCAGGTGGTTTAAGTTCAGTGAGGATCCTGGCCATAGGAACCCCAACTTCCCCACAACTTTTTTCTGTTAACGTAAACTGATGTTGAGCATCTTTCCATGTGTTCACTGCCATTCATATACCTTCTTTGGTGAAGTGTCTGTTCAAATCTTTTGCTCATCGCTTGAATTGTTAAATTAAGTTGTAAGAATTATTTATAAATGCAAGATATGAATCCTTTGTTGACCACATCAAGTAGCTGCCTAGCTTCTGGATTTTCTCTCAGTTACCATGAATTCCCAGTTATTCATGGGTACTTCCTCAGGAAACCTATAAGAACTAATAGAGCAACCACTCACCTCTGAAACTGTAACTTTATTGAAGTGCTTGTAAACCCCTGCCATTGGCGAAGGGATTTTAACTGTTTCCAAGTCCGTAATATACTTTGTAGCAGGGAGAAGTCCTTTTTCCTTTCTAAGTCATAGAGCTGCTTTGTATTACTACAACAATAATGGTAGATCAAAATGTTGGTGGATTAGAACTGTAAGTCATTAAAAATGGCCTGGAAGAAGGCACTACACTAACTCTTCTGGCCCCCCCATCTTATGATTATGTTTTTCATTTTACCCACACTTTATGATAGAGAGACTGAAATTCCATTTAGGGATTCATTCCTTCATAGCTTGAAGATTTTGACTATTCAAAAGTGCTTTGTGAAAATCCAGGTATTTCCAGATTTGCTGGACATTCTGTAGCTTATTATACTTTTTTTCAGATTAGGAATTAGAATTATTACTTCAAATTTGGAGGTATTTTGCCTGATGGGATAGTGAAAATATTATTTGAATGTTGAGGTAATACACTGTTTAAAAAGATACTTATTCTGTTTCATGACTTCACAAACACACTATTAGTATGACAAATTACATTGATTTTCTAATGTAGGAATGAACTGTTTGTTCAAATCTTTTGCACATTTCCTGCATTGTTGCATTCCTGGAATAAATCCCAATTTAGCTATATTGATAAAATTCTGTTTAGCCTATTTGTATCTAAGTACATGAATGAAATTGGGTGGCAATATTTTTTGTATTATCAGGTTTCATTTCAAGGATAATGTAACTTGATAAATGAATTGAAAATGTGCTTTTTCTATTCTTCCAAAGAGTTTGTGAAAAAAAGAACTATCTTTAGATCAGAGGTTCTCAAATTCTCTTGTGTTATCAGAATCACCTTGTGGGATAATTAAACACAGATTGCCAGGCCCCATTCCCAGGGTTTCTGACTCAGTAGGTGTGTGGTGGACCTGATAATCTGCATTTCTAACAAGTTTCCAGGCGAATCTGATGTTGCTGGTCTGGAGGTCACACTTTGAGAATCACTGCTTTAAATGTTCTTTAGAATATGAGCTCTTTAAATGTTCTGTAGAATGTTTAGTCATGTGAGCCTAGAGTTTTCTTTGCATTTCTCTTTGAAAGGTTTCAAATGACTGGTTTGATTTCTTTAAAAATTATTCAGTTGCTTAGGTATTTTTTCTTCTTTCACTTCTTGGATATATTCTGCTTATTTGTATTTTTGTAGAGAATTTGTCCTTTCCATGTAAATATTTACATTCTTTGGCATAAAGTTGTGTAAAATATACAACGTCCGCAGCAAAGGTCCCATTTTCTTTCCTGATACTGTATATTTGCAGTTCCTTTTTTTCTTTTCTTGATCAGCCTTGCCAGAGTTTATCACTTTCATCAAACATTTGAGTTTATTAATTCTATCACAGCTTTCTTATTAAGATCTTAATTTCTTCTACCCTTTTTCCTAACTTCTTAAGGATGCTTAGCTCATTAATTTTCAACTTTCTTGTCTACAATATATATTTAAATAAATTTTAATCTAAGAACTATTTCAGCTGTATCTCACAAGTTTTGAAACACATTAGTTTAATCAATACATTCAAAATATTTTCTAATTATCAATATGCCTTCACTGACAAAGAGATTTATATACGTTTTTATTAAGATATGTTATTTCTTAATTTCCAAATATGGAAATTTCCTAGCTATTTTTTTGTACTGGCTTTCTGCATTTAAATCTGTTGACTATATTGAGACTTTGAGATTTATTGAGATGAGGTCCACTTTTGTAAATGTTCTGTGTTCTTGAAGAAAATGGTATTTTGCAGTTATTGGGTGCAATAGTGTATAAATATATTATCTATTAAGTGTATTATATATAATACATGTTATCATGCTGTTCAAATCTTTTATGTCCTGAGATTTTTCTGGTTTATTTGCTCCATCAGTTATTGAGAGGAGTGTGTTAAAACTGCCCAGTGTGTTTGTGAATTTGCTATTTCTCCTTGTATTTCTGACAAATTTTTTGAAGCTATATTAGATGCATATATGTATATGTGTGTGTATATGTGTATATATACAGGTATACATATAGATATATAACAGATGTGACCATCTTTATCTTTTTTGCCTTACAGATCTATTTTGTTTTATATTAACATAGCTATGCCAGCTTTATTTTGTTAGCTTTTGTGTGTTATATATTCTCCATTATTTTTATTATCTAACTTTGTATATTCTTATGTTCTAGATAAGTCTCTTGTTAGTAATATACAACTGGATTCTTGGTTTTTAAATTTTAATTCAGTCTATCAATCTAGATAAAAATTGAGTACTTAACCCATTTAGAGAGATTTTGGCTTAACACCACCATTTTCTTTTATGATTTCTAGTTGTCTCACTGTTTCTATGTTTGTTTTTCTCTTTTCTTGCCTTCTTTTGGATTGGTTGAGTTTTTTTATTTTACTATTTTCCTCTTGTATTGATTTGGAAGCTTCTATTGATTTTTCATTACCCTGTTTTCTTCTATTGATTTGGAAGAATATCAATCTATTGATATTGATTTAGAATATTTTCTTCCAGAGGTTATAAGTTAAATTTGAAAATCCTTGATTTATCAAAGGCAAATATTAAGCTTTACCTTTACACTTTTCCTGGTCAATCAATGCAAGTATCTTTAACTACATTTAGCCTCATCCATTCTTTATTCCATTCTATAAGTTATATATTTTAACTCTATATTTTTATAACCCATAAGACATCATTATATCATTACTTCATTGTTCATTAAGAATTACTTGCCTATTTACCATTTTGTTAGCTTCCTGACTCATTTTTTATTGTAAGTTCACATTCCTTAGAATTTCACATCTGTAGAAGATCTCTGAGCTGAGGTTAAAGTTGTGCTCTTCCAGAAAGAATATTTACTGGGTTTGCCCATTGTTAGGTGTCACTACCAATACGGGGCCACTTTAAGTTAAATTATAAGCCTGAGATTTTAGACATATAAGTAGTATAAATTCAGGTAATAAATCTGCAGAAACACTGGCTTGTGATTATAAATTTTCAAAGGTGTATTTTTCCCCTTTTGCCTAGGGTCCAGGCCAAAGACAAGTTACCATTTCAGCAATGTATTTATAAAGATAATATTTGCATTTTTATCAGGCATTTAAATTTATATGCTCTTTGAGTACTGTCTTTAGACCAAATAAGATTTCTTGCACAAATGTGTATGTGGACTAATTTTCAAATCTATACACATAATTGAGATTAATATAATCTAAATCAACTGAAAAACATTAGTAAATTCAGTTTTTAATTAACATTTTAAAATCAATAGATATTAAAGTTATCACTAATTTACTATGACACTCTGTGAAATATTTTTACATGAAAATGGGTCTTAAGGTTGGAACCATTTCTGTAAATGCCTAAAAAAACAGTGATCATATCTTCTTCTTATTTTGTATCTTATAGGAAACGCAGTACTCTGTCTAAAGAAGTTACTTAATAAATGTTTGACGAAAACATGAATGACCCAAAACCTACCTTATTTGCCAGGAATAATCTTGTAAAGATTTTGTGGTCAGCTGGCTTATTTCCAAATTTTCACTTTGTAATTTTGTACTGTCAGTCAATGATTTAAGCTATAACAATAAAAACAACTTTTTTAGTACATTTCATCCACTGTTACCATCACTACAATTCACCAGTGGTCTAGGTGCATGCAGGAGAAGCACAAACAGATAACTTTATGTGTATTACTGTCTTATCTTCCAAAATATATCTCATATAAGTACCTTGGGGTGGAACTGAGAAGAGCCTCAATATCTAAGAAATGAATACTTTACCCTGAAGCTTCTAGGCAATTAGTTCAACAATAAATATACAAAATACCAATCAAGATGGTAGACTGAGCACAGGAATCCACCTTAACTTCCAACTAAAACCCCATGGTTACAGAAAATATATGTATGTCTTATCCATATCCATTGCCACCATCACATCAATATACACCTCTATAAATTTGTAATTATATCTTTCAATAAAAGAATAAATGCATAATAACACAGGAAAACAAGAAAAAATGAAATCAAGAAAATGATATACTGAGGAAAATATAAAACAGAGAGAAATATCCACAGAGAATATCCACAGAATATACTCTCTGGAGGAAACTACCCTAAAATACGTGCAGGAGAAATCTGTCCCAGTTAGGGTCAGTCTGTAGACTCCAGTACTGGAAAAAAATGATATAAACTTTTACTGTAAGACATGAGAAGATCTCAACAAATGGGAACACAAACTATATTCTTGGAAGAGGAAATCCAGTTTTTATAAAGATAAAATTGTTTTCAAAATTAATATGCTAATATGATGTAATCACAGTAAAAATAATAGAATTTTAAAAATAGAAGTTGACAGATTGGCTTAAAGATGGCAGCGTTAAGAGGTGAGACAAGAAACCTCCTCCCAAAACCACATATAGTATGAAAATATAGCAAATACAACTAATAATGAAAGAGCAACAGGAAAGAAGGCTGCAGTAGAATGCCTACACCTGAGGAAAAGAGCAGATCTCACTGAAAAGGGTAAAGTACCAAAGCTGTGATCTGGTGGAACCCAAGCTCACTGGTGGGAGGAAGAGAAAAAGAGCAGGGAGGGGGTGGAGGCCTAGGAATGCTGAACAAACCCTGGAGATCTGCTCCAGGAGCACAAACCTATAATTACCTGGTGCTCTGGAGATTAGTGGGGTTGGAAAGCTAAGACAGGCAGAGTATTTGGAGAGACTGAGATTCCAGCTGCTTGTGGAGAACAGGTACCCACAACCAGTCGCTCTGGGACAAAAGAAAGGCAGGCAGTCTGCGAAAATTCCTAACAGCAAGAGGGCTGCTAAATGGGCAAGGATTGCACACAGAGCTTGCTGCTCAGGAGAAATGACAGGTGGACAAAATTGTCCCAGCACACTCCGCCAAGCAGGTTGGGAACTTTCAGCAACTTCTGGCACTCCATCCCCCTGGCTGGCAATGCTGCTATGAGGCCCCCAACCACAATATGCAGCCTGCCACTCTTTCATTCAGGCCAACACCGGCTCGAAAACTGGATACCCCCACTATTGAGCCAGGACAGCCACAGGGCAGCCTCACCTATGGCAGCTACAAATGCATAGCATAGAGGGGCTCCTCCCTGTGCACTTGGCCGACTGGCCCTGGCAGTGGAGGCAGGCACTTAAGCTGGGAAGCAGGAAAGAGCTCTTTCCTCCCAGTTGCCTGAGAACCCTGCTATTGCTCCACGGACTGAGCAGCTCCAGAGAGTAGAGATTCTGGGCACTAGAGAGCACCATCTACAAATATGAAATGTCAAAGGAACCTGGTTCAAACATAAATCACACAAACACCAAAAAGAAGACCAAGTGAAACTGAACTCACCAATCTTCTTGAAAGAGATTTCAAAATAAAAATCCTAAACATGCTCATGGAGTTACAGAAAAATATCCAAGAACTCAGGGAGGAATTCAAGAACGATACAAACTTTGAAAAACACAGTATCTGAAATGAAACATATGATGGAGGGATTTAAAAGGAGATTAGATGAAGTAGAGGAGACAGTAAATGAAATAGAGAATAGAGAACAGCAATACAAAGGAGCTGAGGTACAGAGAGCAAAAAGGACCCTAGGAATGAAAGAATATTAAGAGAACTGTGCAACAGTCCAAATGGAACAATATTAGCATTACAGGGGTACCAGAAGATGAAGAGACACAAAAAGGGACAGAAAGTGTCTTTGAGGAGGTATGACTGAAAACTTCCCTAATCTGGGGAAGGAGATAGCTTCTCAGGCCAGGCCATGGAGATGTACAGCTCTCCCAAAAAAAGGGACCAAAGAAAGACAACACCAAGACACATAATATTTAAAATGGAAAAGCTCAAGGACAAGGACAGAGTATTAAAAGAAGCCAGAGAGGGAAGATGGTGGCGTGAGTAGAGCAGCGGAAATCTCCTCCCAAAACCACATATATGTATGAAAATATAACAAAGACAACCCTTCCTAGAATAAAGACCAGAGGACACAGGACAATATCCAGACCACATCCGCAACTGAGAGAACCCAGCGCATCGCTAAGGGGGTAAGATACAAGACCCGGCCCGGCGGGAGCCGAGCGCCCATCCCCCCAACTCCTGGCGGGAGAAGAATAGGCAGAGCGGGAGGGAGATGGAGCACAGGACTGCCGAACACCCAGCCCCAGCCATCGGGTCAGAGTGCAGGGCCCTGGATACTAGGAAAACAGGGCAGCAAGAACAGTGAGCAGGCACCAGAGGTCGGGCGCCGGAGGACATAAGAAAAGCGAGGGACCAATTTTTTTATTTTTTATTTTATTTTTGCTGTTTTGTTTTGGCGAGCGCATTTTGGAAGTCTTAAAGGGATAGGGCCCCCAATACTAGGGAAACAGGGCTGCAAGAACAGTGAGCGGGCACTGGTGGCCTGGCGCCAGAGGACACCAAAAAAGCGAGCGACCATTTTTTTTTCTTTTTTTTTTTGCTGTTTTGTTTTGGCGAGCGCATTTTGGAAGTCTTAAAGGGATAGGGACCGCAATACTAGGGAAAAAGGGGAGCAAGACCGGTGAGGAGATGCCTGAGGCTGGAGCCGGAGAATAAAGAAAAACGAGTGGCAACCTTTAATTTTTTCTTCTTTTAATTAAAAAAAAATTTTTTTTTTCTTTTTAATTTTAATTTTTTTTTCTTTTTGTGGTCGTTGTTTTGTTTTAGCAGGTGCTTTTTGGAAGTCTTAAAGGGGCAGGGCGGGACACTTAATCCAGAGGTACAGAATCTGGGGATCTCTGGGCACCCTAACCCCTGGGCTTCAGGGAGCAGGGAGGCCCCTTACGGAGATAAATCGCCTTCAGGCCGCTCGTCCTCCAAAGCAACTCCACCACTTTGGAGCAGCAGCCCGAGCCAGGCCACGCCCACAGAAACAGCGGAGACAAACTCCATAGCAGCAGGGCAGGAAGCAGAAACCCTGTCTGTGTGCAGCGGACCAGCACAAGCCACTAGAGGTCGCTGTTCTCCCAGGAGAGGAGGGCCACAAACCAACAAGAAGGGAAGTTCTTCCAGCCATCACTCGTCCCAGCTCTGCAAACTATTCCTATCACCATGAAAAGGCAAAGCTACAGGCAGACAAAGATCACAGAGACAACACCAGAGAAGGAGACAGACCTAACCAGTCTTCCTGACAAAGAATTCAAAATAAGAATCATAAACATGCTGACAGAGATGCAGAGAAATACGCAAGAGAAATGGGATGAAGTCCGGAGGGAGATAACAGATGCCAGAAAGGAGATTGCAGAAATGAAACAAACTCTGGAAGGGTTTATAAGCAGAATGGATAGGATGCAAGAGGCCATTGATGGAATTGAAATCAGAGAACAGGAACGCATAGAAGATGACATAGAGAGAGATAAAAGGATCTCCAGGAATGAAACAATGTTAAGAGAACTGTGTGACCAATCCAAAAGGAACAATATCAGTATTATAGGGGTACCAGAAGAAGAAGAGAGAGGAAAAGAGATGGAAAGTATCTTAGAAGAAATAATTGCTGAAAACTTCCCCAAACTGGGGGAGGAAATAATCGAACAGACCACGGAAATACACAGAACCCCCAACAGAAAGGATCCAAGGAGGACAACACCAAGACACATAATAATTAAAATGGCAAAGATCAAGGACAAGGAAAGAGATTTAAAGGCAGCTAGAGAGAAAAAGGTAACCTATAAAGGGAAACCCATCAGGCTAACGTCAGATTTCTCAACAGAAACCCTACAGGCCAGAAGAGAATGGCATGATATATTTAATACAATGAAACAGAAGGGCCTTGAACCAAGGATACTGTATCCAGCACGACTATCATTCAAATATGACGGTGGGATTAAACAATTCCCAGACAAACAAAAGCTGAGGGAATTTGCTTTCCACAAACCACCTCTACAGAGCATCTTACAGGGACTGCTCTAGATGGGAGAACTCCTAGAAAGAGCACAGCACAAAACACCCAACATATGAAGAATGGAGGAGGAGGAACAAAAAGGGAGAGAAGAAAAGAATCTCCAGACAGTGTATATAACAGCTCAATAAGCGAGCTAAGTTAGGCAGTAAGATACTAAAGAGGCTAACCTTGAACCTTTGGTAACCACGAATTTAAAGCCTGCAATGGCAATAAGTACATATCTTTCAATAGTCACCCTAAATGTTAATGGGCTGAATGCACCAATCAAAAGACACAGAGTAATAGAATGGATAAAAAAGCAAGACCCATCTATATGCTGCTTACAAGAAACTCACCTCAAACCCAAAGACATGTACAGACTAAAAGTCAAGGGATAGAAAAACATATTTCAAGCAAACAACAGCGAGAACAAAGCAGGGATTGCAGTACTAATATCAGACAAAATAGACTTCAAAACAAAGAAAGTAACAGGAGATAAAGAAGGACACTACATAATGATAAAGGGCTCAGTCCAACAAGAGGATATAACCATTCTAAATATATATGCACCCAACACAGGAGCACCAGCATAAGTGAAACAAATACTAACAGAACTAAAGGGGGAAATAGACTGCAATGCATTCATTCTAGGAGACTTCAACACACCACTCACCCCAAAGGACAGATCCACTGGGCAGAAAATAAGTAAGGACACGGAAGCACTGAACAACACAGTAGAGCAGATGGACCTAATAGACATCTATAGAACTCTACATCCAAAAGCAACAGGATATACATTCTTCTCAAGTGCACATGGAACATTCTCCAGAAGAGACCACATACTAGCCCACAAAAAGAGCCTCAGAAAATTCCAAAAGATTGAAATCCTACCAACCAACTTTTCAGACCACAAAGGCATAAAACTAGAAATAAACTGTACAAAGAAAGCAAAGAGGCTCACAAACACATGGAGGCTTAAAAACACGCTCCTAAATAATCAATGGATCAAGGACCAAATCAAAATGGAGATCCAGCAATATATGGAAACAAATGACAACAACAACACTAAGCCCCAACTTCTGTGGGACACAGCAAAAGCAGTCTTAAGAGGAAAGTATATAGCAATCCAAGCATATTTAAAAAAGGAAGAACAATCCCAAATGAATGGTCTAATGTCACAATTATCGAAATTGGAAAAAGAAGAACAGATGAGGCCTAAGGTCAGCAGAAGGAGGGACATAATAAAGATCAGAGAAGAAATAAATAAAATTGAGAAGAATAAAACAATAGCAAAAATCAATGAAACCAAGAGCTGGTACTTCGAGAAAATTAACAAAATAGATAAGCCTCTAGCCAGACTTATTAAGAAGAAAAGAGAGTCAACACAAATCAACAGTATCAGAAAGGAGAAAGGAAAAATCACGACGGACCCCACAGAAATACAAAGAATTATTAGAGAATACTATGAAAACCTATATGCTAACAAGCTGGGAAACCTAGGAGAAATGGACAACTTCCTAGAAAAATACAACCTTCCAAGATTGACCCAGAAAGAAACAGAAAATCTAAACAGACCAATTACCAGCAGCGAAATTGAAGCGGTAATCAAAAAACTACCAAAGAACAAAACCCCCGGGCCAGATGGATTTACCTCAGAATTTTATCAGACATACAGGGAAGACATAACACACATTCTCCTTAGAGTTTTCAAAAAATAGAGGAGGAGGGGATACTCCCAAACTCATTCTATGAAGCTAACATCACCTTAATACCAAAACCAGGCAAAGACCCGACCAAAAAAGAAAACTACAGACCAATATCCCTGATGAACGTAGATGCAAAAATACTCAACAAAATATTAGCAAACCGAATTCAAAAATACATCAACAGGATCATACACCATGACCAAGTGGGATTCATCCCAGGGATGCAAGGATGGTACAACATTCGAAAGTCCATCAACATCATCCACCACATCAACAAAAAGAAAGACAAAAACCACATGATCATCTCCATAGATGCTGAAAAAGCATTTGACAAAGTTCAACATCCATTCATGATAAAAACTCTCAGCAAAATGGGTATAGAGGGCAAGTAGCTCAACATAATAAAGGCCATCTATGATAAACCCACAGCCAACATTATATTGAACAGCGAGAAGCTGAAAGCATTTCCTCTGAGATCGGGAACTAGACAGGGATGCCCACTCTCTCCACTGTTATTTAACATAGTATTGGAGGTCCTATCCACGGCAATGAAACAAAACAAAGAAATACAAGGAATCGAGATTGGTAAAGAAGAAGTTAAACTGTCACTATTTGCAGATGACAAGATACTGTACATAAAAAACCCTAAAGACTCCACCCCAAAACTATTAGAACTGATATCAGTATACAGCAAAGTTGCAGGATACAAAATCAACACACAGAAATCTGTGGCTTTCCTATACACTAACAATGAACCAACAGAAAGAGAAATCAGGAAAACAACTCCATTCACAATTGCATCAAAAAAAATAAAATACCTAGGAATAAACCTCCAAGGAAGTGAAAGACTTATACTCTGAAAACTACAAGTCACTCTTAAGAGAGATTAAAGGGAACACTAACAGATGGAAACTCATCCCATGCTCGTGGCTAGGAAGAATTAATTTCGTCAAAATGGCCATCCTGCCCAAAGCAATATACAGATTTGATGCAATCCCTATGAAACTACCAGCAACATTCTTCAATGAACTGGAACAAATTATTCAAAAATTCATATGGAAACACCAAAGACCCTGAATAGCCAAAGCAATCCTGAGAAAGAAGAATAAAGTAGGAGGGATCTCACTCCCCAACTTCAAGCTCTACTATAAAGCCATAGTAATCAAGACAATTTGGTACTGGCACAAGAGCAGAGCCACAGACCAATGGAACAGACTAGAGAATCCAGACATTAACCCAGACATATATGGTCAATTAATATTTGATAAAGGAGCCATGGACATACAATGGCTAAATGACAGTCTCTTCAACAGATGGTGCTGGCAAAACTGGACAGCTACATGTAGGAGAATGAAACTGGACCATTGTCTAACCCCATATACAAAAGTAAACTCAAAATGGATCAAAGACCTGAATGTAAGTCATGAAACCATTAAACTCTTGGAAGAAAACATAGGCAAAAACCTCTTAGACATAAACATGAGTGACCTCTTCTTGAACATATCTCCCCGGCCAAGGAAAACAACAGCAAAAATGAATAAGTGGGACTATATTAAGCTGAAAAGCTTCTGTACAGCAAAAGACACCATCAACAGAACAAAAAGGAACCCTACAGTATGGGAGAATATATTAGAAAATGACACATCCGATAAAGGCTTGACGTCCAGAATATATAAAGAGCTCATGTGCCTCAACAAACAAAAAACAAATAACCCAATTAAAAAATGGGCAGAGGAACTGAACAGACAGTTCTCCAAAAAAGAAATACAGATGGCCAACAGACACATGAAAAGATGCTCCACATCGCTAATTATCAGAGAAATGCAAATTAAAACTACAATGAGGTATCACCTCACACCAGTAAGGATGGCTGCCATCCAAAAGACAAACAACAACAAATGTTGGCGAGGCTGTGGAGAAAGGGGAACCCTCCTACACTGCTGGTGGGAATGTAAGTTAGTTCAACCATTGTGGAAAGCAGTATGGAGGTACATCAAAATGCTCAAAACAGACTTACCATTTGACCCAGGAATTGCACTCCTAGGAATTTACCCTAAGAATGCAGCAATGAAGTATGAGAAAGATCAGTGCACCCCTATGTTTATCACAGCACTATTTACAATAGCCAAGAATTGGAAGCAACCTAAATGTCCATCGATAGATGAATGGATAAAGAAGATGTGGTACATATACACAATGGAATTACTACTCAGCCGTAAGAAAAGGGCAAATCCAACCATTTGCAGCAACATGGATGGAGCTGGAGGGTATTATGCTCAGTGAAACAAGCCAAGCGGAGAAAGAGAAATACCAAATGATTTCACTTATCTGTGGAATATAAGAACAAAGGAAAAACTGAAGGAACAAAACAGCAGCAGAATCACAGAACTCAAGAATGGACTAACAGGTACCAAAGGGAAAGGGACTGGGGAGGATGGGTGGGTAGGGAGGGATAAGTGGGGGAGAAGTAGGGGGGTATTAAGATTAGCATGCATGGGGGGGTAGGAGAAAAGGGAGGGCTGTACAACACGGAGAAGGCAAGTAGTGATTCTACAACATTTTGCTATGCTGATGGACAGTGACTGTAAAGGTGTTTATAGGGAGGACCTGGTATAGGGGAGAGGCTAGTAAACATAATATTCATCATGTAAGTGTAGATTAGTGATACCAAAAAAAAAAAAAGGGCAGTTCCTGTGTGGAAACCTCCAATGAGTTCTACACAAGAGTATAAAGGGCATATAAAAGTGTAGGCAAAGGGTCTGTTTGTGTTTATACAGAGGATCAAAGCCTAATTGGGCTACCCCAAAAATGAACTAAGATACGATATGAAAAAGAACTTCCAACATCAGCACTCTCGGGAAGA
Organism: Manis pentadactyla; assembly: GCF_030020395.1. NCBI lineage: Eukaryota > Metazoa > Chordata > Mammalia > Pholidota > Manidae > Manis > Manis pentadactyla. The sequence goes on along the minus strand of NC_080026.1, from coordinate 106,927,714 downwards.
CTCATGCCAGAAGATGATCATCAAAAAACCCCAGCAAAGATCCACGCACTGCTACAGCTGTAGATGCACTCATCCCACTCGTTCCTGGACTTGCCATGGGAATGAGGAAGGAGATATCTAAGCTGACCTGTGCATACAGTAAAACAACAAATTTGACTGGATCTATACTGTTGGAACTCAATCAAGAATTAGGAGAAATGCAAATTGTAGTGCTCCAAAATCTTACAACTACAGACTATTTACTGTTAAAAGAACATAAGGGATGTGAACATTCCCCAGGAATGGGTTGTTTTAATTTGTCTGATTTCTCTCAGACTGTTCAAGTTCAGTTGGACAATATCCACCATATCATAGATAAGTTTTCAGAAATGCCTAAGGTGCCTAACTGGTTTTCTTGGTTTCACTGGAGATGGCTGGTAATTACAGGTATGCTTTGGTTATGTAACTATACTCCTATTATGTTAATGTGTGTGCGCAATTTAAGTAGTAGCTTAAAACCTATACATGCTGAAGTTACTCTACAAGAAGATATGTCAAAGAAATAATCAATCTTCCCATGTTTTCTGCCACCTCCTACTTCTATAGCTTTTCTTCTTCCTTCCTAATTACAACCCTTAAATAGAATTCGTGCCTCATATCAAATTTACCGAGTATCATAATTCTTCCAAGTGGTAAAGATACCTCAAGACAAATGCTGGGCATAGAAGCCACAGGGCATAAATATGCAAAGAAGTAAAAAGCTAACCTTTTCAAACAATAAGGCTTCCCTCTCACTTACCAACTTCACATTTCCCTGTATGGCCCCGGAAGATGACTGGTTAGCCAGAGACGGGTAAGATTCCTCAAGGGAGGAACAACCTAAGACAGGCACAGTCGCAGGGGGGCCATCAGGTGAGAAATTGGGGATCAACAGAGGTGAGGCTTAGAACCTCACCCCCCCTGTTCTGAGAGAAATCTTCTGCATACGTGGATGTTTTATTGCCCTTGTCTAGCTTGGATTAACACATAGTCTACAGGCACACACCTGATCATCTACATTTGCTCTCTTACAACACTAAACTATGTTTTCTACCTTTATCTTGTATCTACCTACCACTTTAGCATTTTATTAAAAATAATAATAATAAAGAGAGAAATGTGGTATCCACATATAAATCAAGTATAAAAATCAAATGAGTATTCATATTTGAACTGACTGTTTATAGTTCATAATGCATGAGCAAAACCGAAGGTTTCTGTGATGGCTGCCCTTGTACTGTTCACCATGTAAGAACTTATTCACTATGTAAGAATTTGTTCTCCATGTAAGAACTTGTTTGTTATGCCTCAGAAGATTGGAGACTGACGAAATTAGGTTTGGGGTGGATTAGTGATTGTGCATTGAGCATTGACTCCCCTATACAGAATTTTATTGTTGTTAACAACCATTTGATCAATAAATATGAGAGATGCCCTCACAAAAAAAAAAAGTACACACTTCCAATGGTAAAATAATAAGTAACCGGGATGTAATGAATATAGTCAAGATATTGTAACAGCTTGGTATGGTGATAGCTTGTACCTAGAATTGTCATGTATATAAATGTTGAATCACTATGTTGTACACCTGAAACTAATGTAATGTTATACTGTGTGTCAACTACCCTTCAATAAAAAATAATTATCTACAAAAAAAAAAGCAACCAGAGAGAGAAAAAAGATCACATACAAATAAAAACCTATCAGGCTATCATCAGACTTCTCAACAGAAATCTTACAGGCCAGAAGGGAGTGGCATGATATATTTAATGCCATGAAACAGAAGGGCCTCAAACCAAGAACAGACTACCCAGCAAGATTATCATTTAAATTTGAAGGGGGGATTAAACAATTTCCAGATAAGCAAAAGTTGAGAGAATTTACCTCCCACAAACTGTCTCTACAGTGTATTCTGGAGGGACTGCTATAGATGGAAGTATTCCTAAGTCTAAATAGCTGTCACCAGAGAAATATAAAACCACAGTAAAGAAAGCAGACCAATTAATTATTAAGGAGATGCAAAATCAAATCAATTACCTACAAAGTCAGTCAAGGGATAGACAAAGAGTACAGAATATGATACCTAATATATGAAGAATGGAGGAGGAAGAAGAAGGAAGAAGAAAAAAAGAAGCTTTAGATTGTGTTTGTAATAGCATACTAAGTGATTAAGTTAGACTGTTAGATAGTAAAGAAGTTACCCTTAAACCTTTGGTAACCACTTATCTAAAGCCTGCAATGGAAATTATACACATCTATCAATAATCACTCTAAATGTAAATAGTCTGAATGCACCAACCAAAAGACGTAGAGTCACCGAATGGATAAAAAAACAAGACACATCTATATAATGCCTACGAGAGACTCTCTTCAAACCAAAAGACATACATATATTAAAATTAAAGAGATGGAAAAAGATATTCCATGCAACTAATAGGGAGAAAAAAGCAGCAGTTGCAGTACTTGTATCAGAAAAAATAGACTTCAAACAAAGAAAGCAACAAGACACAAAGAAGGACATTACATAATGACAAAGGGATCAGTCCAACAAGAGGATATAACCATTATAAATATCTATGCACCCAACATAGGAGCACCTACATATGTGAAACAAATGCTAACAGAATTGAAGGGGGAAATAGAATGCAACACATTCATTTTAGGAGACTTCAACACTCCACTTACTCAAAAGGACAGATCAACCAGACAGAAAATAAATTAGGAAACAGAGGCACTAAACAACACATTAGAACAGATAGACCTAAGAGACATCTACAAAACACTCCACCCAAAAGCAGCAGGATACACATTCATCTGAAGTGCACATGGAACATTTTCAAGAATAGATCACATACTAGGCCACAAAAAGAGCCTCAGTAAATTCAGAAGGATTGAAATTGTACCAGCCATCTTCTCAGACCACAAAGGTATGAAACTAGAAATAAATTATGCAAAGAAAACAAAAAAGCCCACAAACACATGGAAGTTTAACAACATGCTCCTAAGTAATCAATGGATAAATGACCAACTTAAAACAGAGATCAAGCAATATATGGAGACAAATGAAAACAATAACTGAACACCACAAAATCTGTAAGACACAGAGAAGGCTGTGCTAAGAGGGAAGTATATTGCAATGCAGGTCTACCTCAGGAAAGAACAATCCCATATAAATAGTTTAACCTTACAATTTATGAAACTAGAAAAAGAAGAAGAAATGAGGCTCAAAGTCAGTAGAAAGAGGGACATAATAAAGGTTAGAGGAGAAATGAATAAAATCAAGAAGAATAAAACAGTAGAAAGAATCAATGAAAGCAGGAGCTGGTTCTTCGAGAAAATTAACAAAATAGATAAACCCCTAGCCAGACTTATCAAGAGAAAAAGAGAGTCTACACATATAAAGAGAGTCAGAATTGAGAAAGGAAAAAATCACTACAGACAATACAGAAATATGAACAATTACTAGAGAATACTATGAAAATTATATGCTAACAAATTAGATGACCTAGAAGAAATGGACAACTTTCTAAAGAAAGACAACCTTCCAAGACTGGCCCAGGAAGAAACAGAAAATCTGAACAGACCAATTATCAGCAATGAAATTGAATTGGTAATAAAAAAAAAAACTACCAAAGAACAAAACCCCTGAACCAGGCAGCTTCACCACTGAATTTTATCAAACATTTAGTGAAGACCTAATACCCATTCTCCTTAAAGTTTTCCAAAAACTAGAAGAGGAGGGAATACTTCCAAACTCATTCTATGAGGCCTGCATCACTCTAATACCAAAACCAGAAAAAGACACCAGAAAAAAGGAAATTACAGACCAATATCCCTGATGAATATAGATTCAAAAATACTCAACAAAAAATTATCAAACTGAATTAAAAAATACATCAAAAAGATCATCCATCGTGATCAAGTAGGATTTCTTCCAGGGAGACAAGGATGGTACAACATTAGAAAATTCATCAACATCATACACCACATCAAGAAAAAGAACAAAAACCACATGATCATCTCCAAAGATGCTGAAAAAGTACTTTGATAAAATTCAACATCCATTCATGATAAAAACTCTCAACAAAATGGGTATAGAGGGCAAGTACCTCAACACAATAAACACCATGTATGACAAACTCACAGTCAACATCATACTTAACAATGAGAAACTGAAAGCTTTTCCTTTAAAATCAGGAACAAAACAAGGATGCCCACTCTCCCCACTTTTATTCAACACAGTTGTGGAGGTCCTAGCCACAGCAAATAGACAACACAAAGAAATAAAAGGCATCCAAATTGCTAAGGAAGAAGTTAAATTGTCCCTGTTTGCAGATGACATCATATTGTATATAAAAACCCTAAAGAATCCACTCCAAAACTATGAGATCTAATATCTGAATTCAGCAAAGTTGTGGGATACAAAATTAATACACAGAAATCTGCTGCATTCCTACAATACTAACGATGAACTAGCAGAAAGAGAAATGAGGAAAACAATTCCATTCACAGTTGCATCAAAAAGAATAAAATACCTAGGAATAAACCTAACCAAGGAAGTGAAAGACTCTGAAAACTACAAGAAATTCATGAGAGAAATTAAAGACACCAATAAATGGAAATACATCCTGTCCACATGGATAGGGAGAATTAAAATTGTCAAAATGGCCATCCTGCCTAAAGCAATCTACAGATTCAAATGCGATCCCTATCAAAATACCAACAGCATTCTTTATGAATTAGAACAAATAGTTCTAAAATTCATACGGAACCACAAAAGACCCTGAATAGCCAAAGCAATCCTGAGAAGGAAGAATAAAGCAGGGAGGATTATGCTCCAAGACTTCAAGCTGTACTACAAAGCCACATAATCAAGACAATTTTTTACTGTCACAGAAACAGACCCATACATTATTAGAACAGAAAAGAGAGCCCAGATATCAACTTAAGCATATATAGGCAATAAAAAAGCCATGGACATACAATGGGGAAATGATAGCTTCTTCAACAACTGTTGTTAGCAAAATTGGACAGCTACATGCAAGAGAATGAAACTGGATTATTGTCTAACTCCATACACAAAAGTAAACTTGAAATGGATCAAAGACCTGAATGTAAGTCATGAAACCATAAAACTCTTAGAAAAAAACATAGGCAAAAATCTCTTGGACATAAACATGAGCAACTTTTTCCTGAACACATCTCCTCAGGCAAGGGTAACAAAAGTAAAAATGAACAAGTGGGACTATATCAAACAAAAGCTTTTGTACAGCAAAGGACACCATCAGCAGAACAAAAAGGCATCGTACAGTATGGGAGAATATATTCGTAAATGACGCATCCGACAAGGGGTTAGCATCCAAAACATATAAAGAACTCACATGCCCCAACACCCAAAAAGCAAATAACCCAATTAAAAAATGGGTGGAGCATATGAACAGACACTTCTCCAAAGAAGAAATTCAGATGGCCAACAGGCACATGAAAAGATGCTCCACATTGCTAGTCATAAGAGAAGTACAAATTAAAACCACAATGAGATACCACCTCACACCAGTTAGGATGGCCAACATCGAAAAGACAAGGAAAAACAAATGCTCATGAGGATGCGGAGAAAGAGGAACCCTCTTACACTGTTGGTGGGAATGTAAATTAATTCAATCATTGTGGAAAGCATTATGGAGGTTCTTCAAAAAACTAAAAATAGAAATATCATTTGACCCTGGGATTCCACTCCTAAGAATTTACCCAAAGAAAACAAGATCCCATTTTCAAAAAGACATATGCACCCCTATGTTTACTGCAGCACTATTTACAATAGCCAAGACATGGAAGCAACCTAAGTATCCATCGGTAGATGAATGCATAAAGAAGATGTAGTACATATACACAATGGAATATTATTCAGCCATAAGAAGAAAACAAATCCTACTATTTGCAACAACATGGATGGAGTTAGAGGGTATTATGCTCAGTGAAATAAGCCATGTGGAGAAAGACAAGTACCAAATGATTTGCCCATTTGTGGAGTGTAACAACAAAGCAAAACCAATTGTACAAAACAGTAGCAGACTCACAGACACCAAGAAGGGACTAACAGTTAGCAAAGGGCAGGGTTGTGGGAGGGTGGGAGGGGAGGGAGGGAGAAGGGGATTGAGGGGTATTATGACTGGCACACATGTTGTTGGTGGGGGAGGTCATAGGGAAGACAGTGTAGCACAGAGAAGACAAGTAGTGACTGTGGCATCTTACTACACTGGTGGACAGTGACTGCAATGGCGTGTTGGCGGGACTTGTTATAATGGGTGAATGTAGTAAACACAATGTTTTTTGTGTGATACTTTATAATAGTGTATATCAATGATACTGTAATATAAATAAATAAATAAAGTAGCAGAATCAGACAAAAATATATAAAACATATTCAAAAGACATATACCTTTCATGGACTTATACCCATTACATATATGTATGTGAAAATTCTTACCTAGCAATTAAAGAAAAACAATGCAACAGAAAAATGGGCAAATGGTAATTATTGGTAAGGACTCTAGGAAGTGGGTTCTGTCCTGTACTGCCAGTGGAAATTTAAATTGGAAAAACTTTTTTGGAAAGGCAATTCATCCCTCTCTAACAAAATTTAAACTTCATGTATCCTTACTCTTAACCAAGCAATTTCAGTTCTAGGAATCTTAGCTTACAGAAATAATATACAAGAATGTTCCTTGCTTCATTACTTGTAATTTAAAAAATTAGAGCTCTAGGTGTCATGAATGTAGAGTAATTAAACATTAAAATATAAGTATATTAATGGGTCTCTATGCAGTGATGTGGAAAAAGTTCCAAGATACAGTATTAATTTTAAAAGCCCATGTTCTGAAATAATACATATGGGAAGATCCAGTTTATGTTAAAAATTATCATGGCTATTTACATACACAGATCCAATGGAAAAGAGATTTTTAAGATTTTACTCTAAACCAACAGGTGAAGAATGAAGTAGGGCTTTCACACTTTGAAAGTTCTACCTGGAATGTTTTCCAGTGGGAAAGTATTCTTGTATTACTTGTGTAATTAAAAAAAAAAAAGCTAGAGGAAAAATTAGCTGAAGTCTGCAGAGCCAAGGATCCCTTTTACTCTCTCACACTGTCTGCAACATTTCTCCTTGCTCTTTAAATGGGATTCAGACTCATATAAAAGGACATATTCCATTTTAAGAATTCCTTGGATGCCAGTGATTCTGCCACTTCTCTGAACACACCAGGAATAAGCAGTCACACATTTCACACCAAGGACTAACAGGATACATAAATTTTAAGTCAGCATTTTGGTAGGAGACCAATGAATGCACTCTGAGCAGCTGGCCTTTTCTCCTACTCCCCACTGCTCTTCTCCTTCAGAAAGAAGAGCATGCACATGACTACCAAATTTCTCTTTTTACAATTTACCAGAAGATTGGAGAAAATGTTTATATGCATATAAAAGAATAAACTGAAGAGTAAAAATCAATTAAGAAGTTGCTTATGGCTCCTAAGCATAAATAATAATAATAACAACAATAATAGTAATACTAAACATGTTATAATGATCCCAAAATATTTTGGGATCTCTGTATAGACAGCCATGCTACCTGAAAAATAAATGTAGTGTCTTTATATATACAGTACCATGCTACCTGAAAAATAAATTTAGAGTTTTACATACATTAATAGATAGTAGTCTAATGAAATAAAATAGACAATGCTAGATCAGACTTTAAAGATTATATAATACTGTTGAAAAATTAAAGTGGAAATTGATATATCAAATCACTTTTTCAGTGACCTACATCTGAATTTAAGAGTTGGTCCCTTCATTCATAAAAACAATGGCTATATTACACTAAAAGTTAGAATATGCAATATTTGTTTAAGGACACATTCTGATATTACTAATGCATGTTCTTTCTCTGTTAAGAACCCCAGACAACTGCTATATGAAGATTCAAGAAAATTAAGTCCTGTGAGTTTTGCACTTGTACTTTAAAAAGCAAACATATTACAATACAGTTTATTTCCAACTTATTGGAATATCTTGGTGACTCTATCAGGCTTAAATGTTTAATTAAATACCTCAATAAGTATTTATTTTTCAAATGTATTCATTAGCTGAATGAGACTTACCAAAATATCTGCAGAGAAAACACTAGCTAACAAAATGTTCATGTATCAGAAACCCAGCAGAAAGTTTAAATGACAGGTACAGATTCATAAAAATAACTAGTGGGTACTCCTCTGATTTATCCTCAGACTTTATATACACTTTATGATGTCATCAGATAACTATTTGGATCAATCATTCTCAGACCAAGACTCTTCACATTTGATATAATATTCAAGATCTCTAATATTTTTATCAAAAATATGTTATTACAAGACTTAAAACAGCCATATGCCTCTTGAGTAATAATCATTACAATTACTCTTCTTGAGTCTTAGGACTAAGAACACTACTTACTAGTAAACCATTTATAAGTGCTAAATATCCTGCAGGGTATGTTTGAGGTTGCTTCCCTGCCCAGTCAACTCTTACAGTTTTTTTTCAGAAAAACTGAAATCAACCATTGTTCTAACTGGTTAAATATTAAAAGTGCTAAGGGAGAAAGTTCTAAGATAACATGCTCTATGCTAAGAAGTTTTTCTCTTTCAATATTAAATGTTCAGCTCTAGAAATATAATGAGAGCTATTCGCACCTTCTCATAGAGCAGCTGAGACAAATTCTGTTGCTGTCTGTCCTGAAAACACTCATAAAGTTGGAGCAGCCTAGCACATAATACTTGTTCTTGATTGAAGAGAGGATGATGGCTGAATTGCAAGCCCACAATGTTGAGATCTAATTGGTACATTTCCCTTTGACCTTCCATTTTTTTCCTAGAGCTTTCTGGATCAGATTTCACAGCCTTTTAAAGAAAAATAAGTTCACAATGTTAATCTGATTCTATTTATTTTGAAAAACAAGTCACTTTTCCTTATAAAAGTAACATGTTAATTGTAAGAAAATTAAGAGATATAGAAAAGCAAAGAACAGTAATTTGATCCTTCTTCCTTGAAATTGATTATGGCTCTTGATTTCATAAAATATATTCATATTACAGTATTTTAATCACCTTGCTATAAATTGTCACCTACCTTACTATGTGCTGGTAAAGGTTGGACTTTCAAGTTATAAGCCCCAAAATAATTTCCTATAGGAACACTAATGACAAATGGTGTTTAGAATTGTTGGATCAATAGTTCGACTATATAATGACTTAATTGTCATCTGTGTGCAAGAGTTAATGGTAAAACCCTTATTAAAGCATTGCCCATAGTGGATATGCTGGTACTCCCCTGGAAAATTCCCTGAAGCAGCCTAGAGCATCTAAGCAAATACTATCTAATAAGGAGACCATCTTTTCTTATACATGGAGCTATCTCTATTTGAATACCAGATTGCCCCTAAATCAGATGAAGTCTGTAGGTCTTAGATTATATGCAAAATGATTTTGACTATATTTTTAGTACACTACTTTGAATTTAAGCACATTTGCTCGGATATGCATGTGACTGGTTTCTAGTAATGTAATTTGAGAAGGTTAGCAGATTACTTAGAATGTACAGCCTAATTCACAAATGCCTAGCCACTCCTATTAAGAGCCATGACTACATCCACCTTAGAAGGAAAGCATGAACTCCCTCTCTGGATCAGTCTGGTGTAATACAACAGGCCCTCTAGTCTGTGCCATTGTTATTATACCTGCTGTTACACTGAAAACACTTCTGTCCTACCCATGACCTTGTGTAGCAGATCCAGGGCTTCTTAAGGACTAGAGGTCACCAGTATGAGACCTGTATGTCTCCCTCCCTACTCTTTCCCAAGCTATGAATCTTCCTCTTTTTTTTCACTGAGCTGAGGGGAGGCAAGAGAAAGCCATAAAGTTCATTTTTGTTTTATCCTTATCTTGTAAGACTCTATTCTCTCTGTAAGGGCCAACTCACAGGGGAAAATCTGCTCTTGATTCCACCCATAAGATTTAGTTAATTGGTAGTAATTTGGTCATTACCAGGCAAAACATCAAGGAAATTAACAGTTTCAGCTGTAAACAAATTATAAATGAACTTTCAGAAATTCAGGTTTCTAAGCTAGAGATGTCTGTGTTGGTAAACAGATTCAGCACTGATCAAATAGCTGCGTTGCTTACTTCTTTGAGTTTCTACTGGAGTGACACAAACTTCTGCTCTTGGTCCTGTCCTATTCAGTATCTACTGACTGTGATGCTCAGAAGCTGGAGGAAGGTAACTAAGATGGTGCTCCTTAGCTGACAATAGTCAAAGCAAGTGAGTGTAGCCTGGAGAGCAGAAGCTAAAAGTAGAGGTGACAAGCTTCAGATATTTGAGAGCTGTCACATAAGTAAAGTACTTCCTTAGTACTTTATGGCCAAACAAGGTCAAATGAGTAGTAGTGATCCATGAGGCAGATTTTAATTCAACATCAAAAACCATAAGCAATTAGAACTGGCTAATACTGGAATGACTTCTCTCAGGAGGTAGTAAGCTCCCTAACACACAAGCTATAAGCAGCAGTTGACTGAGCAGGTTAAGTAAACTTCTAGAACAAGATAAGTGTGTTAGACCAAAAGCACAAAGATCTAGGCAACAATGAATCAAAAGCCAGGTAAAAGCACAAAAACATCCAAGCTGATGACATGAGAAAAATCTGTGTAAATATATAAGAGGAGTGCTAGAAGAGGGAGTAAAGGGCATAGTAAAATGATCAGGCAAAACTAGTCAGCAAATAACAGGCAGGTAAGACCTGGGGCAGCAGAAGTACAATAGGGTATCAGAGTACCTAGCAGAGACAATGGCAAAGAGAAGATTCTGACACTCAGGCAGCTATTATCTCCACTTCAGTTGCACTTTCTTTCTTTTATTCTGGTTAGAAACCCCAAATGATCCTTGTTTCCAAGGTTGGCTGGGCAGAGTAAAAAATGTGGAGAAGATCGAAGGTAAAGGCAGGCTTACACAAATTCCCAAACATTATCTGTTAAGGATGCTATGGAATTAATTTTAACACTCAGTTTAGATGCTTGGTGAAGTGACACATTTATTCCCAATTCTTAAGGGTCTATGAAATACTGAAATTGTGCTTGGCAGAAATTAGAACAGATGGACTGGTGGAAAAAATTACTTGTTTAGCCCAATAGTTTCGAATTTAGGATTCTAGATGGTTACAAGGGTTAATCTGGATGGTGGTTAATATTTCTCCCCCCAATTTCAGCTTTTGCATTTACTTGTTATCATCCCTTTGCTGATATCCCATTCATTCAACAAAATGCCATTGTTTTAAGGACCTCTCTCCCCAAGGCAATAGTCTGAGATAATTATGTTAAAATATCTGTTATATCTTGAGCAAAAGTTTAGATAAAACACATCATCACCATAAAGTATAGAAGTTATGCCATATAACAAGATAAGATAAATTTACCCGGGATTTTCCCTCCTTCCTCTTTTATCTTTTTATTTCTATTTTTTAAGTGAGGTGGATTTTTATAGTAACCAAACTGGGGAAAACAGAAAGGTTTTGCAATACTGGTGTGTGGGTGTGTATGGGGGAATCATTTATAGAATATAGGTAAATGTGTTATACTATGAATTAGGATGGGGCAGAGACACTGCCAGTCTCTCATGGTATGATAGGCACCATGCAGAATACAAGATTTTCTAAGATTATGCCAGTCAATTGGTGTCTTTCTCTTCTAAATTATACTAGGATCCTAAAAGCTTATGTCTACTGAGGTGATAGGTTCCATTACAAATAATATAAGCATTCACTGAGTGTGTACTGTATGCTAAGCATTGGATATATGTTAGCAATTGATTTTTTTAAAAAAAAGAAGAAAACCTTACTCTGCTTACACTCAAGCAGTCAAGAGATTAGGTCAACAGAAGATATAGTAGATACAGATTGAGCCTTAACAAAATTGCAACCCAGTCTGATACCAGTTTAATATCTGATTGGATTAAGATGATTATAAGATAAAGAACTGAAGGAAAAGACAAAAAGACCAAGGACCTAATTATACAGTGTCATTAAAGTGTTAAGTTTCTTTGCTTTAGGTGGGATAGAATTCTGCTTATCAGATTATCTGAAGGTCTGGTAGAGAATTATATATGTCTTTGATTTATAAAAGTGGGAAAAATAATTCAACCTTAAAGGCATTTTGTATGGTAAAGGAATAAAAGGTTTTCTTAGCAGCAAAAAGTATTGGTATATTTTTAGAGGATTCTGAAAGAACAAAAGGCTTTGGTAATCTTTTAGAGATCTTGAGAGAAATTTATAAGCAATTTAAAGGAATGAAGAACATATTACAAAATAAGAAAGATTTCAAAAATTTTTTCTAGATTCTCTAAGAAAGAAATACAAACTGTGGGGAAGAAAAGAGAGCATATATCATATATAGAGAAGATCCTCACAGACCAGACCTCCAAAAGTATAAATCTCATCAGTTGAGGGAGAAACCTCATTTTCTCTCAAGCTGAGAAGTATCAATCTCATAAGGAACTAAGTGCCCTTGCTATTAAAATGTTGCAGCTACTGAAATAGGGGATATAGCAATTAAAGAAAAAACACTATCTACAGATGGCATATAATTGCTAGAAACATAGAAGCTGTTCATAGATTTAAAGCAATAGAGGGAATAAAGAACAAACTCCTGAAATATTTTGAGTAGGTGCTATTTCTACTTTGTATCTACTTACAGTCATATTTCCTATATATTGAATGGCTAAGGCAACTAAGGCAGTAAGTGAATGGGCAATTAAGTTTTGTACATAGTTCTGATTAAAATTGTTCAAGTCAATTTTTTAATATATCTCTCCAAATACTACTTCTCATTAGGTTAATGGACTACTAATTTTCATAATGCCTTTTGGAATACATATAAATTTGTTTCTTTGTAAGTATGATATATATTCATTTTTGAAATTTAGAAAATAGAGTATAAGGAAGAAATAAAAATAATCCTATGTCATACTATCCAGAGATAATTACTTTGATATATTTTTCCAGTCTATCTACACATACACATATATGTAAAATTATCCATTCATTGGTAATTTCATTAATTCATTCATCTATTTTTATAAAATTAGGATGATGTACAGTTTTACATTCTGCTTTTTTCCACTTCACATTTTATTTTGAGCATTTCCCCATATTGTTAAATATTACTCAAAAATATAATTTTAATGGGGAAGTTTTGCCATTGTATTACTAGACTTAGTAGTATCTTTAAAGGGTGAATTAATAGCACAGAAACATAACTTGTAATTGATATTACAAGAATTCTAACCACTTTTGTTGGTTACCTTCCTGTATGTGGTCTTTAGCGCTGGATTTAAAGATTCACTGATTACATTTAGTCTGAAATTCCACGACTGTCTAATAGGCGAAGGTAATGACATTATTTCTCCACTTTCTTCAAACCAACACTTTCCCTATCAAAAATATTGAAGAAATATAGCCATTAAGCATGTCACTAAAACAAATGTCACATACTATTCAGTGAGCTGTTTGCTTGTTAGGTAGTGAACTTTACCTCCTCTAGGTTAACCAGGCGATGTTCCATTTTGTTGCAGGTCTTTTTGTATATTTCTGGCTTTCTCTGAACATAGAATCCTTCATCTTCTAAAAAGCGTGGGATCTTATGTTTTGGCAGTTTACACTGGTTGATCACTTAATAACAAAATATAGATATTACTTTAAAGTCCAAAATATTAAATTGGTATTGACCAAAGAAGCAGCAAAAGGGAACTATCATGTATCTGATCACTGAAGTCTAGTGCAAAGTCTACATTACATACAATGAATGAGTTCTTTGAATTTATTTAAACTCAGAGAAGACATGAAGAACAAATGTAGAAAACTTCCTGTAATTTTGAAGCAGTACTTTTTATCTATCCAGCATACAAAGAAGCTATTATCCTATAATATGATTCATTAATGACTTTAATATTTTATTGTAAAACAACTTTACCTGGAGAACTACTTGGCACAAAAATATTTGCCTGCTGTTTTTTGATATATTCTTGATCATCTTTGTATTCAGCAGCTTTTACTTCAAGTAAATCTGGAAAAGTGACTTCTTCCATACAATATTCATCTTGGCCTTCAGTAAAATTTTGTAAATTATCACCAGGTGAAATATGTTTGGGGTAACCATCATTTACTGATCTCTGTTGAATACCAAAAAGAAAAATAAGTATACATGCTTGTCCCCAATGACAAATATACCAATAAGTGAAATATACTAGGACCTTGCTGTAAATTGTCTTTCTGATCCATGCCACCCAGTTCTAATTCAAGCTGAAACTGCATTATAATGATAATGAAATTTCATTGAACACACAGGTACTCATTTAAGGCTTAATATTATATACAGTATAATTTTTCTATAGCCTGCTTTGCAATTCTCAATGAAAGACTACTGAAACATAACTACAGTTCAAGCCCCTCCTCTTCTATGGAAAATGTTCTGAGATACTGGACTATGATATTTCAACTACTGAGAATTCACAGTGTAGGTTAAAGTCTAGAGACAACAGGCCATATGGTCTTAAACCCCATTTTTTCCAACCATTCAGAAAGCAGTACAACCTAAGTGATGTAGACCAGTTATACTGTTTTCTGGATGGTATTTAAGAGGAAAAGTAAAGATTCAGCTAGAAGTCTATGACAGAGTGATTATAGTGAAATTCTGAACTATATACCAAATATATCTGAATATAGGTATTGAAACAGATATATTATAACTATAAAAATGCATATTTTTATATCATGTTCATTCCATGACTCTCTTTGTACAAAAATATCAACTTATTTTGGATGGCTTATGTAATTTGAAATCTATATATATTGAAAGAGAAGAGACAGAATGTATGAGTTATGCAAATAAAAAGCCCTCAATTTACAAAAACATATACATTTAGAGGCAAAAATATAAATAAAAAGATTTAATCACAGAATTCCTTTGAATAGAGAACCTTACATGGCCTTGATCAGCTCTGACAAAAGTAACATTGCTAATCATTACCTAGGTTCATATCAAGTTATCACATCACACTCTCCCTCCTATCCCTGTCATGAAATCAAGAAAATATTTTATATCAAGAAATCTTTGGGGTGTTTTTTCAGAATTCAAAGACGGTATGATACTGACATCTAGAAGCAAGATTTGGGGAATCCCTACAGAGGGGATTACTTTGAAGAGTCCGGTCATTGACAAAGAAGGACTCTGTTCCAACTGCAGCTCCCATTATCAAGCTTCCTTTAGCCAGGGCACCTTTTCCCGGGCACCTCTGTCCAGGGCTTTCAACTTGCCTTCAGAGGTAAGGTTGGCCCTAATGGCTAAGCATGTCAGGCTTTCATCTTGGATCCCAGCCTCTTATTATGAACTTTCATAAGCTCCTACTCAATTTGCCTATATTTTTAGTGTGAGACAAGCTGTGATCTCAACCAATACAAGCCCCATCTAACCATCTATTCCTCATTCCATCTAAGGCCAGCTGTTATCCGAGATCACCTTCTGGTCTTTACTATGCAGCTCACAGCAGAGCAGTGTCTGTGTTGTGAGCTGTTGTGTGACAGGGAGTATGAGGTCAGAAGGCATCCACCTAACTTTCCATGCATTAGTCTAGATGGATAAACCTGAATATATGGTGGTAAAAAAGTGATAGTATCCCCTATCTCATAGAAACATGCCTTGTTATATGTGTGTGATAAACAGAACTATCTGAAAGTGACCTTGGATCTCACTTTGGGTTGTCCAGACAACATATTTGGAACCAGGACTCCCCCTTCTCCCAGGAGGAAATGGCCACAGTCAAACTGAGCCTCCCACAAAGCAGCAGCTTTCTCCTCCTGTGATGGGGACAGTCGTTTCCTATGGGCCCCAAAGTCACCAGGAGCAGGGCAGTGGTTTTTTTCAGACAACTCTTCTAAATAACCAGCATCTAAATCCAACTTCCTCATGCCCAAGTAGCCTATTTGCCCCACTGACCTAATTTCTCTCATGCCTGCCCTGAGAAGGAAAAGCAGCCATAACCACTGCTCTTGGCCTTGGTATTCTCTGCTAGGTGGGTCTTCTTTTGTTTTCCCAGAAAAGCCTGTTCTTTAAACCACACAGTGGGACTCTAAGCAATCAAGTGACTTGGCAGAGCATGCACGTGTGTGATACTCATTTACTCAGTATTCATTCAAGTATTCCTTGAGTGCCCATCCAGGAAGAAAATAAATAAATATTTTCTAGGTTGTGATAAGTGTTATGAAGAAAAACAAAGCAAGATAAGAGGATAGAGAATACTGGGCTGGGTAGGTTGGAGGGTATATTTTAGTGTTGTCAGGGACAATATCTTTAATTATGTGTCATTTGAACAGAGACCCAAAGGTAGGAGGGAAAGAATATGAGGATTAGGGAAGAGCTTTCGAGAAAGATAAAAGGTACAAGTCCCTGAGGCAGGAGCATGCTGTGAAGAATAGGGAGGAGCCCAGTGTGCTGGAGTTAGGGGAAAGAAGAAAATAGTAAGCAATTAAATCAGAGAGATACCAAGGGGGCCAGGTCAAGTAGGCCTTGGAGGCCCCTTTAAGAACTTTAGCTTTTATTTTGAGTGAGACAAGGAAACCATCAGAAGGTGTAAGCAAAAATATGGTCTGTCTTAGATTTTAACAGGATCATTCTGACTACTGTATGGTATAGAAAAAAATGGACTGTTGGGGCAAAAGGGGAAACAGAGGGAGACTGGCAATGATCCAGATGAGAAATTATGGTAGCTTAGATAAAGGCTGTACTAGTTGGGGTAGTAACAGTGGGTCAGATTCTAGAATACTTTGAAGATAGAACCAGCAGGACTTGTGATGAACTAGGTATGAGGCATGTAAGTTAAAGAGGATCTGAAGATGACACCAGGGTTTGGCTGAGCAACTGGAAAAATGGACTACTATGATTCTATTTATGTGAAAGTCTGTGTGTGTGAATGTATAGACATAAAAATAGAGAAAAGGTATGAAGAAATGGTAATAGTGGTTTACTTTAGCAGTGGGATTTCATTTATTTTCTTCCTCATGATTTTCTGCATTATGTTTTTATAATGTATATACTGTGTTTACATTTTTAAAGGTAAAGATCTTTATTGTGGAAAAAACAACAGTAACAAAGCAGGAATGAAAGCACTGGAGCAGGATGTAAAGACAGGGGAATGAAAGGGACTGGAAAACCATCATAAGATTGTTTATCAATGATACTTTAAAAAAAAAAGAAAGAAAGAAAGGAACTGGGAAGTAGGTAGGGAGGCCAATGGGGTGGTGCAAGAGGTACTCGAAAGGAGGACCTGAGGGACTTGGAAATGACTGAGAGGTGTCAAAAGATATTAAGTAGAACTCTGAGGAATAGAAGGTACTGGGGAAAGGGGCTCAAGGAAACTGCAAAGATTTGAAGGTAGAGAGGATGTAGAGAAAGTATAGAGGAACAGGATCAAATGGGAGATCAGTGAGACTGACCAATCAGGAGATGGGTAAAGACTCATGAAAAGGAAAGCCAGGGCATAAAAGGGGGTTGAAGAGTTTGAAAGGAACTAAAAAGAACTGGTAGAAATTAGAAGGGTCTGGGACTGGACTAAGAGGGATGAAGAAAGGGGAATCTATGAAGAGTAACAGATATTATGGAGAACAGTGTGGAGAGGACAGGTACAACAAAGGAGCTGACAGCCTATATTCCCCAGCTCTGTCAAGGCTTAACCTTCTGTGCCTCAGTTTCCTCCCCTATAAATTAGACACTATAATAAACCCTACCTCCCAGGGTTATAATGAGGAACTAATGATACAATCCACATGAAAAATTTAGTATATCAATACTTAACAGCAAGAAGCTGAAAGCTTTTCCTTTAAGATTGGGAACAAGACAGAGGATATCCACTCTCCCCACTTTTATTCAACATAGTTGTGGAGGTCCTAGCCACAGCAATCAAACAACACAAAGAAATAAAAGGCATCCAGATTGGTAAAGAAGAAATTAAACTGTCCCTGCTTGCAGATGACATGATATTGTACATAAAAAACCCTAAAGAATCCACTCCAAAACTACTAGATCTAATATCTAAATTCAGCAAAGTTGCAGGATACAAAATTAATACACAGAAATCTGTTGCATTCCTATATACTAATGTGAACTAGCAGAAAGAGAAATGAGAAAAAAAATTCCATTCACAATTGCATCAAAAAGAATAAAATACCTAGGAATAAACCTAACCAAGGAAGGCAAAGACCTATACTCTGAAAACTACAACACACTCATGAGAGAAATTAAAGAAGATACCAATAAATGGAAACACATTCCGTGTTCATGGATAGGAAGAATTAATATTGTCAAAATGGCCATCCTGCCTAAAGCAATCTACAGATTTAGTGCAATCCCTACCAAAAGCATTCTTCAATGAACTAGAACAAATAGTTCTAAAATTCATATGGAACCACAAAAGACCCTGAATAGCCAAAGCAATCCTGAGAAGGAAGAATAAAGTGAGGAGAATCATACTCCTGAACTTCAAGCTCTACTAAAAAGCCACAGTAATTAAGACAATTTGGTACTGACATGAGAACAGACCCATACATCAATGGAACAGACTAGAGAGCCCAGATATAAACCCAAGCATATATGGTCCATTAATATATGATAAAGGAGCCATGGATATACAATGGGGAAATGACAGCCTCTTGAATATAAACATGAGCAACTTTTTCCTGAATGCATCTCCTTGGGCAAGTGAAACAAAATAAAAAATTAACAAACGGGACTACATCATGTTAAAAAGCTTCTGCACAGCAAAGGACACCATCAGCAGAACAAAAAGGCATCCTACAGTATGGGAGAATATATTTGTAAATGACATATCCGACAAGGGGTTAACATCTAAAATAAATAAAGAATGCACACGCCTCAACATCCAAAAAGCAAATAACCCTATTAAAAAATGGGCGGAGGATATGAACAGACACTTCTCCAAAGAAGAAATTCAGATGGCCAACAGGCACATGAAAAGATGCTCCACATTGCTAGTCATAAGAGAAATGCAAATTAAAACCACAATGAGATACCACCTCACACCAGTTAGGATGGCCAACATAGAAAAGACTAGGAACAACAAATGTGGTGAGGATGTGGAGAAAGGGGAACCCTCCTGCACTGCTGGTGAGAATGTAAACTAGTTCAACCATTGTGGAAAGCAGTATGGAGGTTCCTCAAAATGCTCAAAATAGAAGTACCATTTGACCCAGGAATTCCACTTCTAGGAATTTACCCTAAGAATGCAGCAGCCCAGTTTCAAAAAGACATATGCACCCCTATGCTTATTGCAGCACTACTTACAATAGCCAAGAAATGGAAGCAACCTAAGTGTCCATCAGTAGATGAATGGATAAAGAAGATGTGGTATATAAGCACAATGGAATATTATTCAGCCATAAGAAGAAAACAATTCCTACCATTTGCAACAATATGGATGGAGCTAGAGGGTATTATGCTCAGTGAAATAAGCCAGGCAGAGAAAGACAAGTACCAAATGATTTCACACATCTGTGGAGCATAAAAACAAAGAAAAAACTGAAGGAACAGAATAGCAGCAGACTCACAGAACCCAAGAATGGACTAACAGTTACCAAAGGGAAAGGGACTGGGGAGGGTGGGTGGGAAGGAAGGGAGAAGGGGAATAAGGGGCATTGCAATTAGCACACATAATGTAGGTGGGGGCACAGGGAAGGCAGTATAGCACAGAGAAGACAAGTAGTGACTATAGCATCTTACTACACTGATGGACAGTGATTCTAATGGGGTACGTGGTAGGGACATGATAATGGGGGAATCTAGTAACCACAATGCTGCTCATGTGATTATATATTAATAATACCAAAAAAAATTTAGTATATCACTGGGCTTCCAGTAAGCAATCAATAAATGTTAGGAATTATTATTGTGAAAACTGCTCAATTCAAAGAGAATAAGGTGGCTCAATAATAAACATTTCATCTCCCATCCAAGAATTTCATTCTATGCCTCTAATAAAGAGTTATTTTTCCTGAGAATGAGAATGAGGAAGAGGACAAATCCAACCTGCACTGAAGACTTCCCCAAAGCTGAGCCTTCTTCACCATTTAGAATGAAAAATGAAAGACCTTCATCCAAAGAGACTTCAGTCTGTGGGTTAAACAATGGGAAGGTAACAAGAATTGAAACAAATGCTTTTTCTGCTTGTAAGTATAATCAATACTTTTCCATAATATAGGAAACAGTAACTGTCACCTTATTCATGAGCAAGAAGCAGCAGAAGAGATAATATCATTATATTTAACTTTAACTCTGTTTAGTTCATGAATTTGTTTTTTTTTAAGAGTCTAGTAACTACAATAAAAAACAGAATAGAGTCCAAGTCTTCTCCATCTTCCCAAACTATCTCTTCACTCTAGTCACAGTATTAGAGTTTTCTTTACCTTACAGCTTGATCAAAATGTGGGCTCAGGACAAATTCTTCTTTTTCTCTGTTTTTGGGTAGTCACCTACAATCTTTTGTGGTTAGAGGTAGTTAAAAGTATTGATTGGCATATTCTTAGTTATGAACTTGCTTATTAATAAGCTCTCATTTTTTTTAACACTGTGAAGTCTGAATCTTTTAATATAAATGACATCACTTTTTTCTCATACATAATAAAATAACTGGCTTGGGAAATGAATTAATTCTATTAAAAAATATAAGTTATAGTTTAGAAACCAAAGAATTAAAAAATATGTAAAATACAAAGGCTCTCTTATATCGTTTGCATCTACATTTTAGCTGTCATGTTAAGTTTAAAAGTTATTCACCTTGCAATGATGCTGCATATATAAATTGTCACTATATTTTACTTTCCTTCATCTCAGCTCATCACAAAACCACTTGCTATCTTCAACTACCTGAGCAGATACCCCTGTCTAATAATTGATATGTTCTTAGAAGTCAATTTCTCTTACTTTTTACCTCTTTTCTTGACACCAGATGGACTGACCTTGACAAACTTCCAAGTTTTTACTATTCATAGTTAAACCCAATTTAGGCATACTTTTATTTATTTGTTGAATGAACAACATGTACACATCCTTTTTTAGTCTGATTTTAACTTTTAAATGTAATTAAAGTAATTTTTACTAAGCACCTAAGAGGCACTGTGGAGGGGAAAAAGTTAAAAAAAAAATCCTTGCATTCAAAATTTTTAGGGTTAAATACTTTCATTGTTTATGGCAGAAATGACTAGTTGTTCATTACTGTCTTTTCTCCCATCTCTAATAATAGATTTTCCTTTCAACTGGATACCTAGACATTTCTCCCACATCCCTTTAAGAGGAAATAATGTATGCAACTTGCAGGTCTTGTCCTTTAAGAGATTAATCTGCAATCCTCTGGCTCTTTCCTTCTCCCGTCCTTTGGCTAGCAAACAAAGACACTGGAGCTTTGCCACTGGACTCTGAGAAGGAAACCATGTGTTGAAGAAAGTAGAACTCTCCTAGCAGCCTAGATTACTACTTATCTGTTACACCAAATAAAAATAAAACTATCTTAAGATATTTCACTTTAAATCTTCCTGTTAAAGCTGTTTAGCCTTTAAGTAATACAGTTCCCAAATATGCATTGTTTTGTCATTTCAGGTTTTAAATATGTGATTACACACTGAATTGCAAAACAATATCTCTCTCTTAAGTTGGGGATCACCTACAATATTTTATTTTAATTTTTAGGATAAAAAAATCAAGCAGGAATAGGGAGTAACTAAAAATTGGCATAAGGGATTTCTCTGTGGTGTCAAAAATGGTCTAAAATTGGATTATAGTATTGATTGCACAGTTATGTTTAAGTTTACTAAAAATCAGGGAATCATACACTTAAGGTGGGTGAATATTTGCTGTGTAAAGATGCCTGAATAAAGCGGTTTTAAAAAGTTACCTTAGACCACTGATACATCTTATCATCAGTGAGCAGCTGAGTTGAAGATTTTTCACCTTGATTAATCTGAAATACAAAATAAATAAATGGTATAAAAGACTTAATCTTTACACATATAGACATAATTGTGCTCATAAGTCTTTTCAAAACTGGATAAAAATGAAGACTTCTCAATGTTTTTCTTTTAAAAGTATATACATGTTTTCCCCTGAGATGTCATATATAGTTACTATGACCAAATCACTTAACTTTTCTTGGCTTTAGGTTTGAAAAAAAAAGCATGGAAAATAACTTGAAACTTTCTGGATTTAAGCAGCTTTATTAAAGCTGAAATTAGCTCTTTTTTGACAAAGTAAGGTTTATTATGTTACATATTGCATTTGAACAGTAAATTTAAAAACAGTAAATAAAAAAATAAGTATTACTTAGGATTTTTTAGCTTTTCTCTTACTTTGTCTCTCAGTGTTTCTAATATGTTTTGATTTTCTTCTACATCTAAACCAAGAAGCCAACATAAAATGGAGTCATATTTCTTCTAATTAAATAGCAATAGCAGCAAAATCCTTATTAAATAGCTAAACTGCATCCATTTCTAAGGATGACATTTACGAAAACTGAGTCATTACCCCTGAGAGCTTAGAACCTAAGACCAATGGATATTTCCTTCCCCCTTTGCTCTCAGGAATAAACACTTTCATGCACGGTCAGGACTGAATTTCATTTCTTTTTGTGATTTCTTTCCCTACTCTCTATATTCTCACCTATTGGCTAGAGTTCTTCTTAGGCAACCCCCTGCTAAAAAAAACCTCAGATAAGCAAACCTTTATCTTTTTCCTTTTAGGAAAAAAAATCCATGAGCACAGTCATATTCTATGTATACTACTCTACACAAATATCAAAGCTAGATTACTTCGACTTGATTAAACTGGAAAGGAAGAGAGTCTCTAGGTACCCATTTTAACTATCTATGTCAGTTCTGTAAAATCAATATACTACCAACCCCGACTTCTGCCAGCTCTTAGAGGAAATGAAACAGTCACACGAGAAATAATAAAGACCACAGCTGTTATGTGCACCCCAAGCCATGTGTCATTTTCTGCTCATCCACCAGATGACCCACCAGATGGATTGAGAGAGACAGGGGTTGTGGTACAGCAGAAAATGGAGATTGTTTTGCTGTGTAAATTTTTTCTTCTCCCTGCCTTTGAGTACTTAATGGTTGCATAGAGGATGGTGGCAACAAAGGGGAAGTATAAAGCTAAATCACTACAGGTCATAAGAATCTTCATTCTTAACTGCAATATTCCTTGGCATGACTTTAAAATTACTAGTTGGTTTATTTGTACTCTATTCCCGGAACTTAGAATGGCAGATGGTACATAGCAGGTGCTCAGTAAATATTTTCTGGATGAATGAACCAGGGTTCAACCATTATTTGTGTATTTTTTTCTCCCCAAGATCTAGAGTTTCCTGAAGCAGTTTCTGTATCTATGTATCTTCACAGTCTAACACAGTCTCAAGCACTAGTGGATTCTCCAAGTTTACAGTGAGAGAGAGAAAACAAAACTTAGTTTTATTACATGCATTAATTTTACTATGTATTTCCTGATGTCCATCATGTATTATCTAGGAACTTTAGTTTCTGCTTGAATTCATTCCTTAAAAGATGTGTGTCCCCAACTGAAACCTAGGATACGATTAAGTCATTTAAATCTTTCAAAAATAAAAACAAACAGTATTGGAGTTGTGTTATATTACTAAGAACCTTTCTGGAGATACTTGTCTACATTTTCTTCTATTGCAATGTTATCTGTCTCTTCTGACATTTGCAAAAAAGAAGGGGAGGGTTACCTTGTGTCTTTGTGTTTTGGCATTGACCATCTTTTCATACATTCATCACCCTTTGAATATCACCTTCTTTAAAATGTCAATTAATATCCTTTGCCTGTTTTCTTAAATTTCATCTTTTTATCAATTGGTATGAGCTCTTTATATGTGCTAGATTTTTAAATTAAGAAATTGCTCTCTGTAATATCAAAAAGGACCTTTTAATGATAAAGTCCAATGGTTAGTTCTTAGTGTTCATATATTGCCTTCTTCATATGTCTTAATTTAGGATGGTCAAATGAGATCAGATATATGAAAATACTTTGAAACTCAACACTATATTATTGTTATCTGTTATGTACTCAGTAGCATCTGATAATGTTGGGTACCTCTATTTTCTGAAAACTTTCTGTATGTACTCTATCCTTCTAACTCTTTGGACCCTTATTCCCCATATTGTTCAGTGATTACACTTCTCATAGCTTAAATTTGGGCACATTCCAAGACTTTGGAGAGTGCATGTATTCCCAGACCCAAATCTGTCTCCAACCTTAACTACTTTTCTGAATATTGTTTCTAGCTGTTTATTGGTATTTCTAATTGAATATCCTACCATTATCAAAATTCAGTATGTTAAAATGAACATTTGTTTCTTTTACAATTTTTTTAAACCTCAATATCCTAAAATTAAACCATGTTACCAATGTTAAATCCTTTTTTAGAACAATATGGATTATGAGTTTGTTTTTCATTTAAATTTAAGAAAGAATGGTAAAAGAGTTCTTAAATGACAGCTATGCACATGCTAACCAAACTAATGTGCATTAACTAATGTCCAAACTAATGTTGGAGTGGAAGGAGCATGCAGACATACATCAGTTTCCCAATCACTGTAAAACGTGGATTTGTGTCAAGAGCCAAATCAGGGTATTGACATGATCATAGTAAAGACATTAACACAATGAAAGCCTAGGCCACAGATTTTCTGAAAGAACTTCAAAATTCACCAGGGGTTCCTGTACAACACTTAAAAACTACTTAATAAGGTCCCAATAAACTAAGATATTCTGTTCTTATTATACCTTCAGTATCTTTCTCAACACTTAAAAATACCTAGTTCTACCCTTAACCAAGGGACAGCAATCCTTGAAGGTATGATGGAGCATCATCCCTGGCAATTGATAGAGCTGCCCTTTAATTCCCTAAAATCTTACTCAGCATTCCCAGGATTCTGGATACTTTTTTATAACTTCCCATTCCCATTTAGAAGGCAGAGATAAACTATGAATCTTAATTGAAGTTATTTTATGAGACATGTAGATATGGGTCCTATATATGATTTACTCGCTGACTAAAAAAAGAAAAACTTTTTTGAGCAAAGCAGGGAATGCACTGTTGGCTGGCTAAGAGAATAAATTAATTAATATTTAAGTAACAGAGTAAATAAATAACTAAATACATAAATAACTCACTTCTAATGTTCTTTATTACATAACTGACAGACCAAAGAGTACCTCTCATCCCTAAACTCTCTTATCTTTTTAATGATTTGTACATAGAGCTAAATTTGTTTAAATTTGTATATAGAACCAAACACATCACTTTTTAAGATTATCCTACATTAATAATTGGGCTATTTAGTGTAACAAAAATCCTTATAAACTTCACTAATACCTTACTTTTTTAATCTCTTTTCTCTTTGGGCTCTTTCTCATGATGGTTCTTTCACTTTCACTTTTTAAATAAAGAGGAAATATTCTTAAGAATGATATATCATTATTACTGAAAGAAAACAACTTGTGATGCTTGAAGTAAAGGTATGCTATTTAAATTCTTTAACTTAACTAAAAACTAAAATAAGAAATACACTACCACCTTTAGTATTTAGTAGTTGATTATCTGCATTAACATATTCTGGTTAATGTAATAAGACAGGTGAAAGAAGTTAGAGGTATAACTTTTAGAAAGGAAAAGACAAAATTATCATTGTTTGTGGAGGATAGGTTTTTGTATGTAGAAAACTCAAGACAATCAAAAAGTTTAGACATAATAAAAAGGTTTTTAAGTGGCACAGTACAAGAGTATATATGTCAAAGTTAATAGCTTCCTTATATTATGCTAATAGAAAAGGACCACTTTCATAATAGCAATTCAAAACATTTTCAGAATACTTAGGAATAACTTCAATGAAAATATGTGGGTACTTCCCCCAAACAATAAGGAAACTGAAAAAAAAAGTCTGATTAAACACAGAAATTCTCCCTTGAGTCAGGGAGATTGGATAAAAGGCCATAATAATCCATCCCTATAAGAGACGCTGGAGATTTCAATAAAAAAGTTGAAGTGGGAATGGAATGTGAAGAAAGATTCTCTTAAAGGCTGGAAGTCACAGAATGTTGTGAGCTATTAGATGTGCAGGATAAAGTAAGGGAAGAATCAAGGACTCCCAGATTTTGGGCTTCAGTAATGGAGAGGTAGCATCATTCTAAGTATTGTCAGAGTAGGAAGGTAGGTAGGGTAGGAATGAACGAGTTCAGTTTTCAGATGTTAATTATGGATGATTATAGCACATTCAGGTGAGAGGTCCAGAAGGTGATTAAAAATACTGACTAGAACAGAAGAACAGAAGAATGAGGTCTAAGTTAAATTCTTCAAATTTAATCATTAAAAATAAGAATGTTTGATATCTTGATCTGGGTCATGGTTACATGAGTGTATACACCTGTTAAATTTCATGGAGCTGTACCCTAAGACTTGTGCATTTTATTTTATGTACCTCAATTAAAGAAAGAAAAAAGGCATTTAAGAGATTGATTTAATGAGTATTTACCTACTCCAAGATGAGACATAATAGGAATAGTATTCTGGGAAAAGAGAATTTTGAATTTACTTACCATTCTGCAAGAACTTCTAAAACAATACCTTGATTCAAATCAAAACTTGGCTTACTGGTGCCTGCATCTGCAAATTTTATCTGCTAAACTAGGGAAAACATTAGCAGTAGCACATCCCATAGTGAATTATTGTAAGTTGTCAAATAAAAACCTTATCATAAAAGAAATTTTTAATCAGGTGTTTTTTGCAGATGCAGAGATGTTTCTAACTTTGTTCATTTATCATTCCATAAATCATATAAGATAAATAAATGATTATAGACAAAATATTAGGTAAAACTGAAGATCTGGCTGAAAGCTACATTTGCTCTATTAAAAATCTCATGCAAAACTAAGGAAAAATTATGACTTAGACTTTTACCTTCTTGAAGCAATTCAACTTTCTGTGTTAGAAAACTGGATCTAAGAGTTAAACCCAATCTTCTCTTCGAGGATATTGCTAATTTACAATTCTTGCAGCTAAAGATTTTTCTAAAGGTAAGGAAATTCAGGATTAGCTATTTTTGTATCAGATACCCTGGAGTTCCATAGTCAAAGCCTGAAACTTAAGTCAAGTAGTTCAATTCATCCTTTTGTGATCTCTAGCAAATGGAAGGCAACTTTATGAACATAAATGTTTGCCTCTTGCTTAATGTTTAGAAATCTCTGGGTTCTGCAAATTTATCCAGCAGTGCCTTTATCACTGTGGTGATTCCTGAAATGACATCATTTTACCTTGCATGTAAATTTAACATTCAACATTCAATCACCTTGATTACTTCTGTCACATGTCATCTGGTTTCAGGAGTGTAAAGAATAAAATTCTTACAGAAAAACCTCTAATGTATGGAATGGTTGTAAAACATATTCTGGGAACTGGTAATATTTGTTTGGTTAATCATGAACTAACAAGAAATTTGTTTTTCCTTTAGTTTTCCCTCAGCTCTTTTCGGAAATCTTTCCAAATGTATCTATCAATCCTTTGATTTTTGCAACATCCCACTAGTCTAGAGCATTCCTGTTTCCGAAGCCCAATTCAAAACTCACATCATTCCGGAAGTTTTTCCGACTCTGGCCCTTCTCTGACCTCCAATAGCACTTACAATGTTTGATTTTTGTTCATTACATCCCACCCCACAAGTTCATCGTTCTTCTTACCCTGAAGTGAGGAAGAGAGCTGAGTCATGAACTATTTACCCTCCACCAACCCCAGCACTGTTCAGCACACAATGAACACTCAATTAATAATGTGCTTTTGGATATGATGCAAATCAAACACTGCTTTCCAATGCTGTAAAATGGAGTGGTTCCCAGCCCTATCCACCCCAAAAAGGGATGACTAATGCATGGGCCAGGCCCTGGGGACTACAAGTCCCAGCGGCCCGTGTACCGGGGTCCTGCGCCGGTTTGTCCACCAACCAGACAAGATATTGAAGTGTCTGACAGGGACGGGTCAGGGGGGCTTTAATGTGCAATACGACATTCACCTGGATGGACGACAGCGCGCTTCTGCTGTGTGGGCAGCGAAGGCAGGACGCACCACGCACCGCACACTCTTGAGAAGTCACCAACCGCCCGTACCGCTCCTGACGTGCGCACCCTACGCCCCCCGCCCGTCTCGCGCGGGCTCCTCCGAGATTGACGTCAAGGCGGTCCAGGAGCATGCGCACGCGGCTCTCAGCCCGCTGGGTCCCGAGCGCGCAAAGAGCGTGCGCTTTCGGGAATCTTCTGTGCGCAACGTTTGCTCACCAGCTGTCTGGGTTGGTGGCTCGAACTGAGGCGCGCGAGCCTGTCACTCCCGCCCTGGTCTCTGTAGCGCCTGCCGAGAGCCAGTGGCTTTGACGACCCACGGCGGGGTGTGTTCCCTAGTGGCCGCAGCTGCCTCAGGTTCTGTTCTGGAAGAGGCCTGAGAGCGGGGTTGCCTGGGTCGTGGGAGCCCCTCACCTCTCGCGTTATGGTGAAGAAGAACAGTATCCCCAACGGGTGAGTATAGGCCGCGAGCTCCCCGGCGGGCACGGGCGCTCAGCAACAACCAGAGCCGCCAGAGGAGCGGGTTCCTGGGGAAGGATGCTCCCGAGCCCGCGGTGGCAGAGCGGTGGCTCGCGCGTTCGAGGCGCGCCCGGAGCCTGAGGCGGCGCGCACCCGCGGGCTGGGCCAGGGCGCGGGGCGGGGGGCGCGGCGCTCGGGCGGCCCCGCGGCCTACCTCCTGTCACCCACCACCTCTGCCTCGCCGGGAGAGAAGAGGTTCTTTGATTTCAGGTGCTTGGTGTGTGGCATTTCAGGCAGCGCCCTAAATATTCAAGGGGTTCCTTTTCTTTCCAGAGCTTGTAAAATGGAGTGGTTCCCAGCCCTATCTTAGTGTGACCAATTTAATGCTTTTTAAAATCATAAATTCAGGGCACTCAAGACAGGCTCACTCGTGTCATGTCATCTTTTCTCAGCGACCCATCGCGAATTAAAATAACGGGTAAATAAAATATTCTGTGGCTTGACAGTTGTTCTGGGAAATTGGCAGGGCTGAAGTTAGAAACTGTAGGTATGGAAAGCAGCACACTGTTAGGGATGTTTTAGTTATTCAAACATTTCGGCAGATTTTTTTTTAGGTGCTTTCTATGTCAGGCGTTGTGCTTGGCGCTTTGATACTAGACAAACTTAGAAAGTGTTTAAAATTTGTGAATTTGAGAAAGAGGAGATGTGGAAGTGAAGTAACTGCTACAAAAATGTTCCACGTTATGTTGGTACATTGTGGGATAACTAGAAATAAAACTCAGAAGTTCTACTCACTTTATAATCTGAAGTAACTACATACCGCTCAATGTGTGCAAGTCTTGAAATCATTTGGCCAAATCATCATTTGCGTAAAATTCTTGCTGGGTCTACCGTCTTGATTTTCTAGGGCTCTTCACTATAGAAATTTAGGAACAATAATAGTGGTAAAAGAAGGAAAAAGTCAAGAAGTACTTTGCTCAAATAGCAGTGTTATGGCTAAATAGAATATGTGTGCTTGTGCAAATAATATGTGACCTGTGGTATTCTTTAAGTTCATCTAACTTCTGTAATTATCATACAATTGTATGTGTCCTAAAAAAAAAAAAATATATATATATATATATATATATATATAGCATGTTTACTGAGATGTATTACTGTAACTACACTTAAATGTTTAGTGAAGTATATAGACCCACACTAAATTTAGGTAGTAAAGATTAGAGGTCTTTTCATAGTTGAGAGGAGTAAAAAAAAAAAAA
Organism: Manis pentadactyla; assembly: GCF_030020395.1. Lineage (NCBI taxonomy): Eukaryota > Metazoa > Chordata > Mammalia > Pholidota > Manidae > Manis > Manis pentadactyla. The sequence goes on along the minus strand of NC_080026.1, from coordinate 106,897,707 downwards.
ATCAACCCTAAATATTTCCAAGTTTAAAGAGCATTTTGTATTTTGGGAGAGGTAGAGGGAAGTAGTTATCCGTCTAGCATATATCTCAAACTAGTGGTCCAAAGTCCAAATCTCACTTGCCAAAGTGTTATACATAAAAATCTAGCCTTCTTGAAAAATAGCATCTAGAAAAACCAGATCTGTAAATGGCAGTCATAGAAGGCAAAATAGTCCGTTGTGATTTGCAGCTGTCTTCTCTATGAAAAGAAAGTTTCTCCAGTCTTCCAATTTACCATCCCACTCTAGCCTCTGCAGCAGAGGCTTAATATCACTTGCCTTTTAATCATTTTATCATTTATTTACTTGGGACATGTTTTATTAGGTATGTCAACCTGCCTGGCATTTGAAAATGCAACTCCGGCTGTAAAGGGTATATGGGGACAAGGGCCTTAATTTGTGACATTACTTGTTTCCAGAATAAAATGTTGTATTGAGTCCAGCCAGCAATGCTGTAAAAGACTGTTTTTTCAAAAATATGGTTGCCTTCCATATGTGAGCCTCAGAAGATGAATCCATCTCAGATATCCTTAGAGTCCCTTAACTCTGAGTTACGGTTATTTCATCTGAACAGCCTGAATGATCATAGTGTTTTCCCTATCCTGCCTCCCACCTGGGATTATGATGAAATGTGCCAGTACTCTGTAATCTAAAACCACTGAACAAATTAGATGCAGTAACTCTAAAGCAGCAGTTTTCTTATCTGGATGTATAGAGGTACTTTTATCTCCCAATGATTTCTCTTTCCAACTTTTTTTAAAATTAATTAATTAATTTTGTTGTCATTAATCTACAGTTACATGAAGAATATTATGTTTACTAGGGTCCCCCCTTCACCAAATCCCCCCCATAAACCCCATTACAGTACTGTCCATCAGCATAGTAAGATGCTATAGAATCACTACTTGTCTTCTCTGTGTTGCACAGCCCTCCCCATGCCCCCCACACATTATGCTTGCTAATCGTATTGTCCCCTTTCTTTTTCCCCACCCTTATCCCTCCCTTCCCACCCATCCTCCCCAGTCCCTTTCCCTTTGGTAACTGTTAGTCCATTCTTGGGTTCTATGATTGTGCTGCTGTTTTGTTCCTTCAGTCTTTCTTTGTTCCTATAGTCTTTGGGTTTGAGGTGAGTCTCTTGTAAGCAGCATAGAGATGGGTCTTACTTTTTTATCCATTCTATTATTCTGTGTCTTTTGATTGGTGCATTCAGTCCATTTACATTTAGGGTGATTATTGAAAGATATGTACTTATTGCCATTGCAGGCTTTAGATTCGTAGTTGCCAAAGGTTCAAGGTTAGCTCCTTTAGTATCTTACTGTCTAACTTAACTCACTTATTGAGCTATTTTAAACACTGTCTGGTCATTCTTTATTTTTCTCCCTTCTTATTCCTCCTCCTCCGTTCTTTATATGTTGGTTGTTTTATTCTGTGCTCTTTTGTGCTTCCTTTAACTGCTTTTGTGGGTAGTTGGTTTTATTTTTTGCCTTTAGTTAGTATTTGGTTGGTCTGCTTTGTTTGCTGTGATTTTATTTTCTCTGGTGACATCTGTTTAGTCTTAGAAGTGCTCCCATCTAGAGAAGTCCCTCTAAAATACCCTGTAGAGGTGGTTTGTGGGAGGCAAATTCCCTCAACTTTTGCTTGTCTGGGAATTGTTTAATCCCTCCATATTTAAATGATAGTCTTACCGGATACAGTATTCTTGGTTCAAGGCCCTTCTCTTTCATTGCATTAAATATATCATGACATTCTCTTCTGGCCTGTAAGGTTTCTGTTGAGAAGCCTGATGATAGCCTGATGGGTTTTCTTTTGTAGGTGACCTTTTTCATCTCTCTAGCTGCCTTTAAAACTCTGTCCTTGTCCTTGATCTTTGCCATTTTAATTATTATGTGTCTTGGTGTTGTCCTTCTTGGGTCCTTTCTGTTGGGAGTTCTGTGTATTTCCATGGTCTGTTTGATTATTTCCTCCCCCAGTTTGGGGAAGTTTTCAGCAATTATTTCTTCAAATATTCTTTCTATTCCTTTTTCTCTCTCTTCTTCTTCTGGTACCCCTATAATGCGGATATCGTTCCTTTTGGATTGGTCACACAGTTCTCTTAATATTGTTTCATTCCTGGAGATCCTTTTATCTCTGCGTCAGCTTCTATGCATTCCTGTTCTCTGGTTTCTGTTCCATCAATGGCCTCTTGCATCTTATCCATTCTGTTTATAAATCCTTCCAGAGATTGTTTCATTTCTGTAATCTCCCTCTGGACGTCTGTAATCTCCCTCTGGACTTCATCCCTTAGCTCTTGAATATTTCTCTGCAGCTCCATCAGCATGGTTATGAGCTTTATTTTTAATTCTTTTTCAGGAAGACTGGTTAGGTCTATCTCCTCAGGGTTTGCCTCTGTGATCTTGGTCTGTATCAATTTCTTCTGCCTTTTCATGGTGATAGATATATTTGTGGGGAGCTGGCGTGTGTGTTGGGTAAGAGAAAATCCCTTCTTGCCAGTTTATGGCCTTCTTCTCCTGGGAGAACAGCAGCCTCTAGCGGCTTGTGCTGGGCAGCTGCGTGCAGACAGGGCTTCTGATCTTGCCCGGCCGCTGTGGAGTTTATTTAGCTCTGCAGTTGCTGTGGGCATGGCCTGCCTCAGGCTGCCACTCCAATATGGCAGAGCCACGTTGGAGGGAGAATGGGCGGGAGGCTGTTTATCATGGTGAGGGGCCTCCAAGGGGTGCTGCAGGGGTTCAGGCGCCCAGAGTCCCCCGGGGATTTGCAGCTGCTTGAGCTAAGTGTCCCAGGGTGCTTCCGTCCATCTGTGGGGTCCCTGTCCCTTTAAGACTTTCAAAAGCACTCACTTTTCTTTGTCCCAGGGGCGCCAGTTGTGGGGACCCACTCACAGGTCTTACTGTCCTGTTTCCCTAGTTTCCAGCACCCCACATACGCACTGTGTCTGCGCTCTGGTGCGGATGGCTAGGGCTGGGTGTTTAGCAGTCCTGGGCTCCCTCTCCCTCCCCGCTCCGACTCCTCTCCTCCCGCTGGGAGCTGGGGTGAGGGGCGCTCGGGTCCCGCCGGGCTGGGGCTTGTATCTTACCCCCTTCACGAGGTGCTGGGTTCTCGTGGGTGTGGATGTGGTCTGGCTGTTGTCCTCTGTCTTCTGGTCTCTCTTTTAGGATTAGTTGTATTTGTTGTATTTTCAAAAATATATATGGTTTTGGGAGGAGATTTCCGCTGCTCTACTCATGCCACCATCTTGGTTCTTCTCCAACTTTTTTTTTTTAAAGAAAGAAAAGAAATATATATGGCCACAAACAAAAGATACTCTGGGATATATTTAGAAAAGAATTTAAAAATGTACAGTTGCCCTTTTAAGTTACAGATTATTTTTACATCAGTTTTTTTGAGAAGGTAGCATTAAGGGATGTAGTAGAAATGAGAGGGTAAGAAATGACCTTTGCTAAATCCTGCTGCTTAACAAACTCATATTGAGTGCAGCAGATTTGAATTATTATAGTCATCTGAACTTGGAGTCAGATGTTCTGCTTTTATTTTTTGAAGTGAAAATTCATTTGCCCATGGATTTCTAAAGTTTTTAGGAATGTATTTCAGAGATGTTCTCAGTTTATTTGCTCCAATTGGAAGACTTTTATTAAGCTCTGTGCCTTATGCTTTTTTTTTTGAGAAACATCCTTCTGTTATAAGAGCAATTCCTGGTAGTTACGCTTCAGATACAGTCTCTTTTTTGAGTAAAATTGTTTGTTGCTATATATGAGTCCTAGTGGGTGTTATATATGTTGTGCTGAAGTAATAACACTGAGGATTTTTACCCCTTATTCCACTATATTCGTATCCAAAATAGTTGGGATCCTCAATCCCTACTGCTATGTTCTCCTCCTTCTCCACCCATTTGCCCATTTTTCAGAGCTTTTTTGTCACAAAGCCTGAGGGTCTGCTATAAGGGCAGCTGTAGCTATGTAGATGGAGGAGGAACAAAGTCCCTGAATCCTGAAATGGGGAACAGAGTATTATCATACATGATTCTTGCCAAACATTGGTGAATTTAAGCCGGGGCCTCACTTTCTACTGTTCTAGTGTATTATCATACTATCTAGAGATTAAAATACTGCCTTATGTACCACACTATCTCTTTCAGGCTTCAATGGATACCCTTTAGCTCTCCTTTGAAATTTAGTTACCCTGTGTTATTCGTTCATGAATTTTTTTTAAGCTTTAATATTATTTTCTGAATATACATATTAATGACAAGAGTATAAACATCATTAGTAAGATTCATGAATTGCCTGAGTTTCTTAGAGTTGTTTTTATTTTTTAATAGTTTAGTCATCAAAACTAATACAATGTCTCTGACAGCTTGCCACTGAAAAGTCCCAATGAAGTCCCAATATCTCTGGTGACTTGGCACTGTAACAGTAGTTTTTTAATGAGAGTTTTGTTTAAGATCCAGAAATCAGTAAATCCCACTCTACTTCTAGTTTCTATCTTACTTGGTAACACTCAGATGATTTCTCATAGCCTCATCCCCACACTTCTCTTTATCTGTTGTTGATTTTTTTATTTAAATCGGCCTTCTGGAGACTTCAGTCTTTCTCTGGACTCCCCATATTGATGTAAATAAGCTTTTCTGTACCCTCATCTTGTCACTAAACATCCCTCCTTGTGATATTTGGGACCTGGCTCTCCCTTAAGGCCACTGCTTTCCTAGCAGCTCACCACAGTGAAAGCAATGCCCCACTACCACAGGTGACATGGATATGCTCCATGTTCTTATTACTGTTGCTAAGCCATTCCATCCTACCCTTAGTACCTTTCACCTCTCCTCTTTGCTGTCATTTATCAGCTTCCTAGTTGTTCCCTCACATTCATTAAGGAATGTAGCACCTACTCGGTCATTTTTTACTCAATTCCTACATGATCATGGTAAGATAAAGCAGTCATGAGCATCATAGGTCCAGCACAGATTAACTTACTGCCATGACTGACTGTCTTCAGGACCATACATCTAAGACTATTTCATATTAAAAATCCAAAATTCCAGCATTTTCCTCTTGTCCTTCTATTCTTTAATCTCTCCCTCTCCCTTATCTTTTTTTTTTAGTTACTAGTATTTAATTGCAAGATGATGATGATGTAATTATGGGTCTCATTTGGGGGCCATTTTTTTCTGCTTGGCAGTTTGTATTGAGGCCAAACTTCTGTGCAGAAGATAAGGTGCTTCTTTTTCAGGGTCTGGGGATCAAATTGTTCTGAGTTCTTTAGAATGCATGCCAGAGGGGTGTTTGACTTTAAAAGGAAGCTCCCATTTGGAAGAGAGAGAAAGACAGGTGTGTGACACCTGCTTGGCCTTTTCTCTGTGACAGCGTCCCCTTGCCTTGGAGCCTAAGTGACAGTGGTCAATCACCCCCTCTGCTGGGCCTACTGGACTTAACCACTCCTTACCCAGCATGGCCTGTACCTTGCCTTGATTTCCCCCTTGCCTTCCCAGTAAGCAAGAGTTGCCTCAGAGCCCTGGATCTAGTGGGGACCTCACCAGCATGCTCTTACTTTATCCCTTCTGGGAGTCCTGCTTCAGACCCTAGTTTCTTCTGCATGGACCTTCACATAGTACATTCGGGGTCGTTCTTTGAGAGGCCCCTGCCAGTCTGATAGGTGCAGGGACTGTGTGACCTCTCCCTGCCAGAGCATGGTCAGTAAGTGTTACAAGCCTGTTCTGCTTCCCTGGGGCTGTAGGTAAGGAAATGACATAGCCCCAGGATGACTGCCTCCAAGGAAGAGAGGTCAATAGGATAGAAGCATTGCTAGAGTTAAAATGGGTCATTTACATGTTGGGCTCAGGTTTCACCTTGGCTGCAGGCCAGCTCAGTGGGACCAGAAAAGTCCTCTAGAGTGAGGAATAGGCGAGTTGTTTTGAGTCCCATGCCTATCTAGTCTAGGAGGACTAAATGTGTAGCCTGTGTAAGGTCCAGAAGCCAGATAAAGGGCCTGAATATGAGGTCTGCTTCACAAACCTCATTCACACTACACAGGAGAACATGGCACAGTTTCAAGAGGACTGCTTTAAATGAGGAGCAGGGGAACTTTTTCTAAGGCCAGAGACAGAATTTAGACAGAAGGTACAATGGGCATTTATGGAGGGGGTGTCTATATTTTTTAATACTAGTTTTTGCCACTGCCTAGGAATTATCCTGCTAGTCACTTACTGTAGGAAATCTGAATTGTGAAAAGTAGGAAGTCAGCTTAGCCACTTGTAGACATTTCCATCCAGAGGAAGGGGATCAAGGAGCAGCAAGACACTGGGAAATTTTTCACTTGAGATTTAAGATTGGTAGCCAACGCTAGTCATCTTTTAAGTGGCTAACAGGTGCCCAGACACATTTTTCTGATATAAATGATACAGCATTTAGTCAAGAATAAGAGCGAAGCATGGATCTCCTACCTTGCAGGTGGTGAGCATTGGGTTCCGTGAAATTGATGAAGTTAGAGGCACACATAGAGCATATGTAAAGAAAGTAAAGAACATCTCCTGCCTCACTCAGAGGCCAAGGTGGCCTAAAAAATCAGGCTGAAAGTCAGACGGACAGAGAGAGACACTCCTCACAGATAGCCAGTTGGGCTCTCAGGGTCTGATTCTAAACACATGGGAAGCCGCTGAAATGTAGCCTCAGCCTAGACTCTCGCAGTTGCCATGGCTTTCCTCAGTCCCTTGCATCCAAAGGGGGCCTCTGAAAGGGAATCCAAGCCTCCACTCAGTTAACTTTCCAGGGTCCCAAGGGAGAGGAGGATCCACTGAGGGAAATGCAGGGGAACGTGTTGCTTGAGACTTTGAGATCGTCAGCTGAGCTAGTCCCATTTAAATGGCTGAGGAGCGCCTGATGTTGTGTGCCATAGACGACTTCCTTGTATAAGGAGAGTGAAAGAAAAAGGCAGGCTCGGATGCTGATACTCACCTCTGAAGTTATCCTGGAAGAGCCCCCAAAAATGATGCTGGGGTTTTAATTTGGGGATTTGAAGAATGGTAGGAGAACCAGGGAGAAGCTTTTATTTAAAGGTAAAGTGAGAAGATGGAGCTCCTGGCTCACACCAGGAGGGGACAGGAGAGCCCCTCCCTCTCCCTTATCTTTATACTTAATCCCTGACGTCAGGAAGACCTTGTGCCTTGACTACCATTTTATCATCATCAACGTCTACCTAGATTAACTTTCTCCTTTGTCTAGCCACTGATTCATTATTTATTCACACCAAAATCTAAAATTTCCCTGTCTTTTGTCTCTCTCCCACTTTTTCCCAGTATACTCTCTACTATAATTCACTTTAGCCATTTACTTTTTCAGCTTTTATAAAGAAAGGTAATTAAATTCTAGCAGTGATAGTCACAAATCAGATTGTTGCCATGACGATATGGAATGATTCATAATGTAGCTCAACCATTCTATTCTACTCCCACCAACAGCTACTGTTCTAACTTTTATCACTTCTTAAACCTTCTATCCCACTTTTGACTTTGTACTTTCAGCAGCTGGCTTTGCTTTTTCAGAGGAAACAGACTCTCAGACATGAATTACAACACTGACTGCCTGGCCAACTTAGCTTGATCAGCAGATATCCTTCTCTACTGTCTCAGGTGAAGAGGTATGCTTTTTTCTATCCACAGCTGATCCTACATGTGTCCTGGATCCCATCCTTTCTGTTTCCCGTGGGGCCTTGTTTAATAGTTTCTTTTCTTTCATCTTCAGTATACCTTTTCCCCACCTCCCTACACTAGCTTTATCTTCCCTTTCCAAAAAACAAGAACACTCCTCCACTTGGATTGTTTTCCGATTTCTGCTCTCTTTTTCCTCGGCTTTACCACCAAACCTGTGGAAAGGATATAATCTTCCACTACTCCACACTTTTTAACTACCCAGTGTTTTGCCTTCTACCACCTATCATGCCACTAAGGACTTTTTAATTACCAAATCTCTCTAGACCTCAGTTTTTTTTTTATTGAGTATCATTGATCTACAGTCTTATATTGGTTTCAAATGTACAACACAGTGGTTCAACAGTTACCCATATTATTAAATCCTCACCCCCTCTAGTGCAGTTACTATCAACATAGAAAGATGTTACAGAATCATTGATTATATTCTCCAGGCCACACTACTGTCCCTGTGACCAATTGATATTATGATTGAGAATTTTTACACCCCTTTATTCCTTTCACCCTTCCCAGCCACCCACCTCAACCTTTCCCCCTTGGTAACCATTAGTCCTTCTCAGTATCTGTGAGTCTTCTGCTATTTTGTTCCTTCTGTTTTGCTTTGTTTTTATATCCCACAAATAAGTGAAATCATATGGGATTTGTCTTTCTCTGCCAGCTTATTTCACTGAGCATAATACTCTCTAGATCCATCCATGTTGTTGCAAATGGCAAGATTTCTTTTCTTTTTATGGTTGAATAATATTCCATTATATATATGTACCACATCTTTTTTATCCATTCATCTATTGATGGACACTCAGGTTGCTTCCATATCTTTGGTGTTGTAAATAATGTGGTGATAAACTTAGGGGTGCATATATATCTTTTCGAATCAGGGATTTTGCTTTCTTCCTATAAATTCCCAGAAGTGGAATACTGGATCAAATGGTATTTCTTTTTCCATTTTGGGGGGAACCTCCATACTGCTTTCCACAGTGGTTACACCAATTTACATTCCCACCAACAGTGTAGGGGGATTCCATTTCTCCACTCTTGTCTTTTAGACAGTGGCCATTCTAATTGGTATGAGGTAATAAATATCTCATTGTGAATTCAATTTTCATTTCTCTGATGATTAGCAATGTGGAGCATCTTTTCATGTGCCTCTGGCCATTTATATTTCTTCTTTGGAGAAGTGTCTGTTCAGGTCCTCTGCCCATTTTTAAATTGGGGTGTTTGTTTTTTGGGTGTTGAGGCTTATGAATTCTTTATATATTCTGGATGTTAGTTTTTTATATATTCTTTATATATTCTTACATATTCTTTATATATTCTTATCAGATGAATCATTATGAATATATTCTCTGAATATATTCTGTATATACTATAGGATGCCTTTTTGTTCTGCTGATGGTGTTCTTTGCTGTACAGAGCTTTTTAGTTTGATGTAGTCCCATTTGTTCATTTTTTATTTTGTTTCCCTTGCCCGAGGAGATGTGTCCAGGAAAAAATTGCTGATACTTAGGTTCAAGAGATTTGGCCTATGTTTTCTTCTAAGAGTTTTATGGTTTCATGACTTACATTTGGGTCTTTTATCCATTTTGAGCTTACTTTAGTGTGTGGAGTTAGACAATAATTCAGTTTCATTCTCTGACATGTAGCTGTCCAGTTTTCCCAACACCAGGTATTGAAGAGGCTGTCTTTTCCCCATTGTATATTCATGGCTCCTTTTTTCATATATTAATTGACCATATATGCATGGGTTTATATCTGGGCTCTCTTCTGTTCCATTGATCGATGGGTCTCTTCTTATGCCAGTACCATACTGTTTTGATTACTGTAGCTTTGTATTGGAGCTTGAAGGGCATAATCCTCCCAGCTTTGTTCTTCCTTCTCAGGATTGCTTTGGCTATTTGGGGTCTTTTTTGGTTCCTTAATAATTTTAGAACTGTCTGTTCTAGTGCATTGAAAAATACTGTTGGAATTTTGATAAGGATTGCATTGAATCTGTAAATTGCTTTGGGCAGGATGGCCATTTTGACAGTATTAATTCTTCCTACCTAGGAGCACAGGATAGATTTCCATTAATTGGTGTCTTCTTTAATTTCTTTCATGAGTGTCTTATAGTTTTCAAAATACAGGTCTTTCACCTCCTTGGTTAGCTTTAATCCTGGGTATTTTAATCTTTTTGATGCAATTGTAAATGGAGTTGTTATTCTTGATTTCTCTTTCTGCTAATTCATTGTTGTATATAGGAATTCAACAGATTTCTGTGTATTAATTTAGTATCCTGCAACTTTGCTGAATCCAAGTATTAGGTCTAATAGTTTTTTGGTGGAGTCTTTAGAGTTTTCTATGTATAATATCATGTCATCTGCAAATAGACAGTTAAACTTCTTCCTTACCAATTTGGATGCCTTTTATATTGTTGTTTTGTCTGATTGCTTTGGTGAGGACTTCCACTACTATGTTGAATAAAAGTGGTGAGAGTGGGCATCCTTGTCTTGTTCATGATCTTAGAGGAAAAGCTTTCAGCTTTTCACTGTTAAGTATGATATTAGCTGTGGGTTTGTCATATATGGCTTTTATTATGTTGCGGTACCTACTTTATATACCGATTTTGTTGAGAGTTTTTATCATGAATAGATATTGAATTTTGTCAAATGCTTTTTCCACATCTATTGAGATGATCGTTTGGTTTTTATCCTTCATTTCATTAATGTGTATGATAATGATTGATTTGCAAGTATTGCACCATACTTGCATCCTTGGAATAAATTCTACTTGGCTATGATGGATGATCTTTTTGATGCATTTTTGAATTCAGTTTGCTCATATTTTGTTGGGGATTTTTGCTTCTATGTTCATCAGGGATATTGGTCTATAATTTTCTTTTCCTCTGGTGTCTTTGTCTGGTTTTGGTATTAGAGTGATGCTGACCTCATAGAATGAGTTTGAAACTATTCCCTTCTCTTCTACTTTTTGAAATACTGTTAAGAAGGATATTAGCTCTTCTTTAAATATTTGGTATAATTCAGCAGTGAAGCCATCTATCTGGTCCTGGACTTTTATTTTTTGGGAGTTTTTTTATTACCATTTCAATTTCATTGCTGGTAATTGGTCTGTTCCAATATTCTGTTTCTCCCTGGGTCAATCTTGGAAGGTTGTATTTTTCTAGAAAGTAGTCCATTTCCTCTAGGTTATCCAATTTTTTGGCATACAATTTATTTATAGTTACATACAACTGTAGTCTGAAAAGCTGCTAGATACAATTTCAGTCTTATTGAGTTTATTGAGGCTCTTTTTGTGGCCTAGTATATGGTCTGCTCTGGAGGATGTTCCATGTACACTTGAGAAAAATGTGCATTGTGCTGCTTTTGAGTGGAATGTTCTGTAGATATCTGTTAAGTCCATTTGATCTAATGTATTGTTCAGTGCCTCTGTTTCCTTATTTGTTTTCTGTCTGGTTGATCTGTCTATTGGTCTGTAAAGTCTCTGGAAGTGTACATGTTACAAACTATTTTCCCCTTTAAGTCTGTTAGTATTTGCTTTACATATTTAGTTGCTCCCATGTTGGGTGCATAGATATTTATAATTGTTATATCCTCTTGTTGACCTGACCCCTTTATCATTATGTATTGTCCTTCTTTTTCTCTTGTTGCTTTCTTTGCTTTGAAATCCATTTTGTCTGATACAAGTACTGCAACTCCTGCTTTTTTCTCCCTATTTTTCATGGAGTATCTTTTTTCATCCCTTCACTTTTAGTCCGTATATTTCTTTAAGTCTGAAATGAGTCTCTTGTAGGCAGCATAAAGATGGGTCTCGTTTCTTTATCCATTCTGCCACTCTGTGTCATTTGATTGGTTCATTCAGTCCATTTACGTTTAAGGTAATTACTGATAGGTATGTATTTATTGCTATTGTATAAACTGTTTTCTGGTTGTTTTTATGGCTCTCTCTGTTCCTTTCTAACTCTCTTATAGTCTTCTCTTGTTATTTGATATTCCTTAATGTGATTAGATTTCTCTTTCTTAATTTTTTGTGAATAGGCTTTAATTTTGTGGTTACCAAAGGTTCACGGATAGCTTCTTTAATATATAACATCTTATATTAAGTTGGTGATTGCTCTGTTTCAAATACAATCTAAAATACATTTTTCTTCCTCCTCCTCCACACTTCGTTTATTAGATGTTATAATCTGCACTTTTTGTGTATCCCTTGACTGACTTTGTGCATAGTTGCTTTTGCTTCCTTTGTTTTAATTTCATACTTGCTTGGTAATTAATTGGTCTACAATCTTTACTGTGGATTTAATTTTCAGTGGAGAAAGCTATTTAGCCTTAGGAATATTTCCATATTCAGCAGTCCCTTTAAAGTATCCTATAATGCTGGTGTAGTTGTTATAAATTCTTTGAGCCTTTGTTTATCTGGAAATTGTTTAATCCCTGCTTCAAATTTAAATGATAATTTGCTGGGTGGAGTATTTTTAGTTGCTGATCCTTCTGTTTCAATACAGTAAATATATCATGCCACTCCCTTGTAGCCTGTAATATTTCTAATGAGAAGTCTGTTGATAGCCTGATGGTGTTCCTTCATAAGTAGTCTTTTTTCTCTATCTGGCTGCTTTCACTACTCTCTCCTTATCCTTGTCTTGGTGGGTCTTCCTGGGGTTCCTTTTCTAGGGGCTCTCTGTGCTTCCATGACCTAAGTGTCTATTTCCTTCCCCAGACTGAGAAAGTTGTCAACAATTATTTCCTCAAAGAGACTTTCTATCCCTTTGTCTCTCTCTTCTCCTTTGTACCCCTATAATAAGAATATTGTTCCATTTGGATTGGTCACACAGCTGTCTTATCATTCTTTCATTCCTAGAGGTCCTTTTTTCTCTCCTTTCCTTAGCTTCATTGTGTTCCTATTCTCTAATTTCCATCTCATTGACTCTCTCCTCTACCTGCAGCAATTTGCTATTTATTCCCTCCATTGTATGTTGCATTTCAATTACTATGTTCTTTAGCTCTGAATGGCTCTTTTTCAGATTTTCTATCTCTTTGTTGAAGTCCTCCCTGAGATCTTCAATACTTTTCTGCAAGTCAGTGAGCATCATTTATGACTTTTACGTTGAAATCATTATCAAGAAGATTAGTAATCTCTCTTTCATTTAGCCCTCTCTCTGGTGTCTTGTCCTGTAATTTTTTTAGGAACATACTCCTCTCTCTCTTCATTTTGTCAGGGTTCCTGTGTTTCTTCCTTTGTATGAGATGGATCTGTTACGGTTCCTGGCCTAGAGAATAATAGTTTTTTGAAAGAGGCATCCTGTGGTACCCAGAAGCTCAAGAGTCTTTATTCTCCAGTGCCTGGTTCTACTTTGTGAGAGCCCCAGTTGTTGTTGGTGTGCAATGGGCAGGCTGTAGTTCTGTCTACCAGTAGTAGTCTTCATCTACAGTGCTGGCAGATTACCTCTACTGCCTTTATGAGCATAGGCCTCTGTTGGGATCGCTGTGGACAAGGACGTCCTCTGCCTGCCCTGCAGTGATGGTGGGGCCTCAGGGTTAATGGGGTGGATGGGGCGGGGCCATTGTGCAGCTCTGGGGCAGGGCTAGACATGCAGTACTGGGCTTGGACACCCATGGGGAGGAAGGAGCTCTTGGAGCTGGCTCCTCCAGGACTTCAGCAGTTGACCTGAAACAGGGCCAAGAAATCTGAGAGAGTTTCCCTCTGCCTGCCAGGCAGCAAACTCTGACACTGCTGCTGAGCCAAGTGTGTTGGCTCACCAGTAGTGTGCTCAGGGAGGCACCTCAGGGCTGAGTTGCCAGAGGGGAATGGAGCATCTGCAGCTCCCAAGAGTTCCTAAACTGTTGGGCTGAAGGAGAGATGGGGAGGTATCTTCCACCTGCCCTTTCTCCTGAGGAAAGAGCTCTGTCCAACCCTTGCCCCTCTGGCACCCTTCCCACTGCTGGCAATTCTTTCAAACTGTCACCTCTGCTTTGGGTTTTAACAGGACCACTGGACCATGCCCATCCTCCACAAGTAGTTGAAGTCTCAGCCTCCCAGAGTGTTCCACCTGTCCCTGGTGTCCAGTCCTTCTAATTACAGGGACCCAATGTAATGTGGACTTGTGCTCCCAGAGCAGATCTTCAGGGCCAGGTGTGCAGAATTCCTGTGCACCTATCCCCTCCCACTCTTCCTCTTCCTCCTCCCTGTGGGCTAGAATGGGGGGAAAGGGCTTGGGTCTTGCTCAATTGCAGCTCTGCCACTTTACCGTTTTCTGTGTGGTCTTCTCTTCTTCCCCAGATGGAGGTGGTCTCTTCTGCATTTTCAGGTTTAGTTGTATTTGCTGTAGCTTCTTCCTTTATGTGTTTGTGGGAGGAGGTTTCCATCTTGCCTTCCTACTCGGCCAGCTTTTTCTCTGCCTGCACCCCAACCCAGACCTCTTAAATGCAGTTGGCTCTATAGATCACTTCCTAGTCTTGAACTTTCCTTTCTTTGTTTCTCAAATACCAGCTTCTATTTTTCTTCTCCCACTTCTAAGAGTACTTTTAATTTTCTATACCAGTTCCTCTGGGATCTTGCTTTAATCCCTTTTTCTATAATTTTTTTTAGTCATTTTCTTCTCTTTGGCATATAAACATGTTCGAGTTAATCTTACAAAAAGCTGAAAACAAAACCAAAAACCAAAACCCTATCTCTGACTACCCCTTAACTTTTGCTCGAGGGGTTTGTCCTTGATCTTTTTCTCTTCTCATTTTGTGTTGTTCTTTTGAGTAGTTGCATAGTTTCCACTACCATCTGTAGATAATGATTCCCGAATCTATCCTTAGCTCACACTCTTTATTTGAGCTCTAGACTGTCTATGACATCCTTACCCCAGTGTCCAAAGCACTCAGAATGTGTAGAGTTCAGAACCAACTTTGCTTCACAAAACTTATTCTCTATATTTCCTATTTTTTTAATGAATCTAGTATATATTTAGTCACCCAAGTTAAAACTAAGAATAATTCTGAAATTCCATTTTTTTCTTAACATCCCACATACAGTCAGCAGGTTATTTGATTCTGTCTCCTAAACAACTACTCTTTAGAGCCTACCTGTGTCCTCATTGCTTTGCTTCAGCAACCATCATCTCTTGACATTAGCCTGCTAACTGATTTCTGTGTCTCCAGGTTTCCCCTTCTGGTTCATTCTTTATACCATCACCAAAACTGGCTTCCTAAAATGCAGGCCTGATCCCTGCCTTTAGTTCTTCCATATGATAAAATGTGAGCTTTTTGCTGGAATGTATGAAATGTTTTCATTCTTCTTAAGTTTTATTTTTCTGCTACTCTTCAGCATGCACATTATACTAATGCCATTCTAAACAGCTTGCTGAATCCTGGACATAGTATATGGTGTCATGCCTTCATGCCCTTGCACGTGCCATTTCTTGCTGTAATGCTGCCCTTTTCCCTGCTCATAATGTTTCAGGCATTGCTTTCTTTGTGGTACCATCCCTACTTCTCTTATGACACTGTGTGATACTTACTTGTCTCTCTCTCTCCACCAGACTAAACACTGTTTCAGGGCTGTCACTGAATCTAATCATTCATTAGTACTTAATATGTTTGTTGAGTGAATAAATGAGTAGAAATTAGCACAGTCTCTTCAGGTAATGGAACCATGACTCCTGGATACTTTGGGTGATGACCAGATACTAACTTTGAGAAGGACATCAGAGATGATGTAGGCCAACTCTTCATTTATCAGGGGCAGAAACTGAGGAACAGCAAGGTTAAGGGGCTTACACAGTTGTTCATCAAGCACCCATACATTGATGTCTTCATACCTTGTTTTTGTTCTCCCCTCTGCCTAGAAGACTGTTCTACTTAGCAATGTACTACTTGTGTTGTCCTTGGACCACCAGCATCAGAATTATCAGGGGTGGTCATTTAAAAATTAGATTCCTGACCTCCCTTCACAGGATTTCTTAATCCATCTCATCTCTGTAAGAGAATCAAGGAAATTCATTTTAATTAAACTGTCACTATTAACCTAAAGAACTAATCTCCACTTTCCCGCTCTCTTCACCTGTCAAACAAGTACAGAAAGAGAGAGGAGGCAAATACTCATTCCAAAATAAGAAAAGAACTGTGTGTTAGTATACTGCCCAAATTATAGCCTTCAGTAAATCTTTCGTGCCTTTCGTCTTTGTTATTTAAAAAATAAAAGCAAACTCACCCAAAATTATAAAACAATCTGGGACAAAAAATGAAATTTAGATTTACTGTTGCTTATTCTTTAGCATGACTTCTCTTCTTGAAAATTATTATTTCAGAGTTTTTCAGAGACGCTATTGCATGTGTTTGCGAGAAAGAGACAAAAGGAGAGGGTGATGATTTTCAAAGGGAATCTTTTACATTTAGTGGTTGAGGAGGAAACAATTTTGAGGGCCCAAAAGAGAACTAGACCCAGCCTATTGCTGACATTTCTCCATAGGATTAAGAGTGGCCTAAAGGGGTCATTGACCTCCTCTAACTTTAAGCAGTTATGGCACTGTGCAGATGAAGGTGTAAACATTGGCTGTTGATTAGTATAGAGAAGTAAATGTTAGGTTGGTTATCTCTCCCAGGTCAAGCCATGTGTAAGGAAACTCAAGTTTTTCTTAAATGTACCTGATTTTTAAAAATTTATAAAAATTATAAGTGTGACTTAAAAATTTACACTGTCAGCAATTAATGTTTTGGGGTTGAACAAAGTATTCTCCCCTCCCAGTTTCAGCAACTGTATGTCATTGGTAATACCTGTTTTTCACACTTTTGAAAAAGTCTGTGGCCTGTGGAGCTTTTATATGAATTTTACTTGCTCTATAAGTAGAACTTGATTATCTTTGCATAAATCTGAATTTTTATATTAAGAAGTAGGTGCTATATTAATATGAGAAGTTCTTATATTCAGTTTTAGACCCTAAGTTTTATTAATGTTTCCCAATAAAACTCTGCTAACTTCTTCCTCAATCAATTTTCTTTATTGTAGGTGCTATATTAATATGAGGAGTTTTTATATTCAGTTTTAGACCCTAAGTTTTATTAATGTTTCCCAATAAAACTGCTAACTTCTTCCTCAATTAATTTCTTAAATGAAATTATGACAAGCAAGTGAGATTCAAGTATAGGTATACTGATGATCATTCCTATAACCTATATAATTTTGTGGGGAGCTCTATTATATTTAATGTTTTATTGTGCACAGCTTACATTGACCTTTTTTTCAGTAGGCAGTAACTCGTTATAAGCCACATAAACTTAACATATATGTCATATTATTGCACTCCTACAAAATTTCCATTTTTATAATACAGATATCAGATATCTTGGCAAATAAATATATAATTGGAAAACTGTAAAATAAGAATGTATTCTGATTCATTTTAATATGAATCTAACAATTTAAACTTTTAAATGAACTCTGTACATTTTCCCTTGCATAATTATCTTCAGTATACTAACATATCACACTGTTACTTTTGCAAAATAGGAGTAGCCTCAAGAGGCAATTAATTAGGCTTGGTAGCTGTGTCAGAAAAAGTTCTAGTATCAACTCATCTAAAATTAACTGAATAAACATCAGGTGTTCTTCAGAATTCATTTGCTCCACAACAAGTAATTCCTTGCAGCCAAGTCAATTTAGTAATTTCAGAGGGTACATTTTGAAGCTAAGTTCTTCATGGCAAAATTCACTGAGATTCTTCCAGCGAAGATTCTTTGTAGCCATAAAGAATGACTAGTAACTGACATTTCCCAGAACAAAACTACTTTTAACTGTTCTGTAACAACACCCATCAAAATCTTTATTCCTGCATAGGTCCCACCTTTGGCGATTCTGATTTAGCATGCATAAATTGGGATCATGATACCTAATATTTCTGTAAAGAATTTCTGAAATCCTTATGTATGCCTCTGGTAGAGAGGTACTCTTTAATGGCATAGAACTGAGTCAGGTACTTATTTACATAATGTAGGTGGGCTTGCCTTCTATCTAGGCAAGAGTTCTGGCTCTTTGACAGGAAAAAAAGATGGTGGTATGAGAAATGAGGCAGAAACTTCATCCCAAAATCACAGTAAACACGAAAATATAACAAATACAACTAATCCTGAAAAAGTGACCTGAAGACTGCAGAACAGACTGCCTACATCTGGAGAAGAAGAGAGGACCTCACAGAAAAGGGTAAAAGGTCCTGTGATCTGGCAGGATGTAAGACCTCCTCCAACACCATCCCACAGGCAGGAGGAAGAGGAACAGAGCAAGGGAGTAGAAGCCCAGGACCACTGAACACCAAGCTCTGGAGATCTGCTCTGGGAGCACAAACTCACATTACATGGTGCTCTGGAGATTAGTGAGGATGGAAAGCAAAGATGGGCGGAATACTTGGAGAGACTGAGATTCCAGCTGCTAGTGGAGAAAACGTATACACAACTGGCCCCCCACCATAAAACAAAGGCGGACAGTTTGAAGGATTTCCCAGTAGCAGGAGGGGCACTAAAGGGGCAGAGACTACACATGCACAGAGTTCTGCTTAGGAGAAAGGGTAGGTAGACAAAACCTTCCTGGCATGCTTAGCCCAGTAGGTTGGGAACTCTTAGGAGCTTCATACGCTCCATTCCAGTGACTGGCAACACAGCCCTGAAGCCCCCACTGCTGTACACAGCCTGCTGCTCCTTCCTCTCAGTAGGTGCCAGTCTCACTCACCTGCCACCCTCCCAGAGGGTGGCCCTGCCCATGTCAGCTACAGGGACATAGCACAGAGGCTCCTCCCTGCACACACGGCCCACTTGACCTCGCAGTGGAGGCAGGCATTATAGCTGGGAAAGCAAGAAACCCTCCCAGCTGAGCTCTTTTCTCCCAGCAAGGGCCAGTTCCCCTCACCTGCAACCTCTGCCATTGCTGCAGGTACACGGCAGCTCCAGAGAGTATTTTCCCTGCTCACACAATCAGCTGATGGCCCACACAGCTCACTACAAACAAGGCAGAAAGGCATACACCCACTGCTTGTCAACAGCTGGGACCCCCTCACAGGAAATTGAGATTCTGAGCACTAGAGGGCACAGCCTAAACAAAGTTATTATTCCATAGGAAATGCTTAAAAAAAGTGACGTGGCAAAGGAATTTGGTTCAAACAAAATAACAAGAAAAAATGCCAGAAAGAGGGCTTAGTGAAATGGAAATCACCAATCTTCTTGGTGAAGATTTCAAAATAAAAATCATAAACATGCTCACAGAGCTACAGAAAAAATCTCAAAATCTCAGGGAGGACTTCAACAAAGAGATAGAAATTTTAAAAAATATACTGTCTGAGATGAAGCATACAATGGAAGGATTTAAAAGTAGATTAGATGAGGTAGAGGAGACAGTAAATGAAACAGAGAACAGGAAAATGAAGCTGAGGCATACAGAAAAAAGGATCCCTAGGAATGAAAGAATAATAAGAGAGCTGTGTGACCAATCCTAATGGAACAATGTTTCTCTTATAGGGGTACCAAAAGGAGAATAGAGAGACAAAGGGATAGAAAGTCTTTGAGGAAATAATTGTTGAAAACTTGCCCAATCTGGGGAAGGAAATAATCACTCAGGTCATGGAAGTGCAGAGGTCTCCCAACACAAGAAATCTTAGGAAAACAACACTAAGACAATAATAATTAAAATGGCAAAGATCAAGGACAAGGAGAGTGTATTGAAAGCAGCCTGAGAGAAAAGATCACTTATAAAGGAAACCTCATCAGACTATCAGCAGACTTCTCAGCACAACCTTACAGACCAGAAGAGGGTGGTGTGAAATATTTGATGCCATGAAACAGAAGGGCCTCCAACCAAGAATACTCTGCTCGGCAAGATTATCATTTAAATTTGTAGCAGGGATTGAACAGTTTACAGATAAGCAAAAGTCAGGGAACTCACCACCAACAAACCGTGTCTACAGGCTATCTTAAAGAGAAAGCTCTAGATGGAAGTGCTTCTAAAGCTAAATAGCTGTCATAGAGAAAATAAAACCACAATAAAGGAAGTAGACCAATTAATTACTAAGCAAATACAAAATTAAATCAACTACTTACAAAGTGAATCAGGAGATACACAGACTACAGAATATGACACCTAATATATAAAGAATGGAAGAGAGAGAAGGAGGAGGAGGAGGAGGAGGGGGAGGGGGGAAGGAGGAAGAAGAAGAAGAAGAAGGAGAAGAAAAGAAGGAGAAGGAGAAGGAGAAGAAGAAGGAGGGAAAAAAACGCTTAGATTGTATTTGAAATAGACTAATAAGCAAGTTAAGATAGACTGTTAGGTAGTAAGGAAGCTGTCCTTGATTGAGCCTTTGGTAACTACAAATCCAATGCCTACAGTGGCAATAAGTGCATTTCTATTGATAATCTCCCTAAATGTAAATGGACTGAATGCACCAATCAAAAGACATAAGACTTACAGAATGGACAAAAAAAACCAAGACCCATCTGTATGCTGCCTACATGAGACTCACTTCAAACCCAAAGACATACACAGACTAAAAGTGAAGGGATGGAAAAAGATATTTCATGCAACTAATAGGGAGAAAAAAGCAGGTGTTGCAGTACTTGTATCAGGCCAAATAGACTTCAAAACAAAGTCACAAGAGGCAAAAAAGGACATTACATGATGATAAGGGGTCAGTCCAACAAGAGGATGTAACAGTTGTAAATATCTGTGCACCCAATATAGAGGACCTACATATGTGAAACAAATACTAACAGAATTAAAGGGGGAAATAGAATACAATACATTTATTTTAGAAGACTTCAACACTCACACCAAAAGACAAATCAACCAGACAGAAAATAAGTAAGGTGACAGAGCCACTGAACAATGCATTAGAACAGATGGACCTAACAGACATCTACAGAACACTCCATCCAAAAGCAGCAGAATGCACATTCTTCTCAAGTACACATGGAACATTTTCAAGAATACGTCATATACTAGACCACAAAAAAGAAGCTCAGTAAATTCAAAAAGATCAAAATTGTACCAACCAGCTTCTTAGACCACAAAGAAATAAATTATGCAAAGAAAACAAAAAGGCCACAAACACATGGAGGCTTAACAACATGCTCCTAAATAATCATTGGATCAATGACCAAATTAAAACAGAGAGCAAGCAATATACGGAGACAAATGAAAACAACAACTCAACAGCCCAAAGTCTGTGGGATACAGCAAAGGCAGTTCTAAGAGGAAAGTATATAGCAATACAGACTTACCTAAGAATGAAGAACAATCTCAAATGAACAGTTTACACTCACAATAAATGAAACTAGAAGAACAACTAAGTCCTCAAGTCAGTAGGAGGGACATAAGAAATATCAGAGCAGAAATAAATAAAATTGAGAACAATAAAACAGTAAAAAGAATAAATAAAATCAGAAGCTGGTTCTTTGAGAAAATAAACAAAATAAGTAAACCATTATCCAGACTTTTTAAGAAAAAAAGAGTGTACACACATAAACAGAATCAGAAATGAGAAAGGAAAAAATCACTATGGACACCATAGAAATACAAAGAATTATTAGGAAATACTATGCAAAATGATATGCTAAAAAATTGGGTAACCTAGAAGAAATGGACAACTTCCTAGAAAAATACAACCTTCCAAAACTGACCCAAGAAGGAACAGAATATCTGAACAGACCAGTAACAAGCAATGAAATTGAATTGATAATTTAAAAGCTACCTAAGAACAAAACTCCTAGACTAGATGGCTTCACTACTGAATTTTATCAAACATTTAGAAAAGACCTAATACCCAACTCTGTAAAGTTTTCCAAAAAGTGGAAGAGAGAGTACTTCCAAACTCATTCTATGAGGCCTGCATCACTCTAATACAAAAACCAGACAAAGACACAAAAAAAGAAAATTATAGACCAATATCCCTGATGAACATAGATGCAAAAATACTAAAACAAAATGTTAGCAAACTGAATTCAAAAATACATCAAAAAGATCATCCATTATGACCAAGTGGGACTTATTGTAGGGATTCAAGGATGGTACAATATTTGAAAATCTATCAACATTATACACCACATCAACAAAAGGAAGGACAAAATTCACACAATCATCTCAATAGATGCTGAAAGGGCATTTGACAAAATTCAACATCCATTCATGATAAAAACTCTCAACAAAATGGGTATAGAGGACAAATACCTCAACATAATAAAGGCCATATATTAAAAACTCACACTTAACACCATACTTAACATTGAGAAGCTGAAAGCTTTTCCTCTATGATGGGGAACAATACAAGGTTCCCCATTCTCCCCACTTTTATTCAACATAGTACTGGAAATCCAAACCACAGCTATCAAACAACACAAAGAAATAAAAGGCATCCAAATTTATAAGGAAGAAGTTAAACTGCCACTCTTTGCAGATGAAATGATACCATACATAAAAACCCTAAAGGCTCCACCAAAAATCTATTAGATCTAATAACTGGATTAAGCAAAGTTGCAGGATACAAATTAATACACAGAAATCTGTTGCATTCCTATATACTAACAACAAACTAGCAGAAAGAGAAATTAAGAAAACAATCCCATTTATAACTGCATCAAAAAAAATACCTATGAATAAACCTAACCAAGAAGGCAAAAACCTGTACTCTGAAAACTATAAGACACTCATGAGAGAAATTAAAGAGGACACCAATAAATGAAAATCTATCCTGTGCTCCTGGATAGGAAGAATTAATATTGTCAAAATGGCCATCCTGCCTAAAGCGATCTACAGATTCAATGCACTCCCTATCAAAATATCAACAGCATTCTTCAATGAACTAGAATTATTCTAAAATTCATATGGAACCACAAAAGACCCCAAGTAGTCAAAGCAATCCTGAGAAGGAAGAATAAAGCTGGAGGGATTACCCTCCCTGACTTTAAGTTCTAGTACAAAGCCACCATGATCAAGGCAGTTTGGTACTGGCACAGGAACAGACCCATAGATCAATAGAACGTAATAGAAAGTCCAGATATAAATCCACACAAATATGGCCAATTAATATATGATAAAGCAGCCATAAATATTTAATGGGGAAAAGACAGCCTCTACAATAAATGGTGTTGGCAAAACTGGGCAGCTACATGTAAAGAATGGAACTGGATTATTGTTTAACTCAGTACACAAAAGTAGACTCAAAACTGATCAAACATGTGAATGTAAGTCATGAAACCGTAAAACTCTTAGAAGAAAACATAGGCAAAAATCTCTTGAATATAAACATGAGCAACTTCTTCCTGAACTCATCTCCTCAGGCAAGGGAAACAAAATAAAAAATGAACAAATAGGACTACATAAAACTAAAAACCTCTGTACAGCAAAGGACACCATCAGAATAGAAAGGCATTCTACAATATGGGAGAATGTATTCATAAACGACTTATCCGACAAGGGGTTAACATCCAAAATACATAAAGAACTCACATGCCTCAGCCCTCAAAAAACAAATACTTGATTAAAAAATGGGCAGAGGGTATGGACAGAAACATCTCTGAAGAAAACATTTGGATGGCCAACAGACACATGAAAAGATACTCCACATCATTAATCATCAAGGAAATTCAAATTAAAACCACAATGAGATATCACCTCACACCAGTTAGGATGGCCAATATCCAAAAGAAAAGAAACAGCAAATGCTGGCAAGGATGTAGAGAAAGGGGAACTCTCCTACTGTTGGTGGGAATGTAAATTAGTTGAACCACTGTGGAGAGCAATACTGAGGTTCCTCAAAAACGAAAATTAGAAATACCATTTGAGCCTGTAATTCCACTCCTAGGAGTTTACCCAGAGAAAACAAAATTCCCAATTCAAAAGACATGTTCCCCCCTATGTTTATCAAAAAAAATAGTAAGATTAGTTACCTTGTAAGCAACTTAAGGAGGTAGAACTCTTTTGTGTGTGTGATTTTAATTTTTTTATTAAGGTATTATTGATATACAATCTTATGAAGGTGTGACATGAAGAACATTGTGGTTTCAACATTCACCACAAAGTTATCAAGTCCTCACCCCACCTCCCATTGCAGTCACTGTCTGTCAGCATAGTAAGATACTAGAATCATTACTTGTCTTCTTCATGCTGTACTGCTTACCCCATGACCTACCTATATTGTGATTATCAATTATAGTGCCTTTAAACGCCTTCTCCCTCCCCACCCACTCTCCTCAACCCCTCACCTTTGGTAACCAATAGTCTCTTCTCAGAGTCTGTGAGTCTACTGCTATCATGTTCCTTCAGGTTTTTTTTGTAAGATAAATTCTAACCAAAATAAGCGGGCGATGAGAGGCAACAAAAGGCCAGGCAGTTTATTTGAGTGCAATTCTGGGCGAGGTTCACCAGTCTGCGCTATTATAGCCTGGGGAAGTCGTGCCCAGCAGGACAGGTGGGAAGTTTTTAAGAGAACAGATAAGGAAGGGGAAAGTGGGCCATGCCAGGGGTATGTGGGGGAATTTTTATTGGCTCAGGGTCAGGTGATGGACAGCCAGAGGTCTCCTCCTTCCGGATGGAGGGGGTCTGCATCCGGGGTTTGTCGGCACATCATGGGACTGGAATCCAGGAAGAGCTGTTTGTTCCTTCCCCATACGGCACAGACTACTTGGTGCTGTCTCTGCTCTGCCTGCACTGTCCTCGCTTTTCCTCCCTCCAGTACCTCCAGCCTTATATTCCAGCCTTTTGGTCATAATGGGCGACGACTCGATCTGGCTACTTCCAGCTGACAAGGGGCGTCGTGGGGGGTGGTTTCAAGGCTGGTTGACTGCCAGAGGAGGCTCAGTCAGGAGGGGCAAGTACTTGTGCAGCAACAGTTGACTGACCTTTATATGTGACATTTCTGCCATGCGCTGTTGAAGGAACCTGAAAACACATGGGCCAATAAGGAGTATAAAACAGATCACTGCAACAGGGCCCAGGAGAGGCACCAACCAGGCCATAATAGGGGATTGAAACCAGCTGTACAGATTGCTATCTGATATGCTGGTTCCCTGGAGTTCCTTTTTTAGTCCTTGGAGTTTTTGAACATTTAGTTCCATGAGTCCCGACTCATTGATATAGTAACAACATTGTTCCTGGAGGAATAGACAGGTCCCTCCCTTCTCTGCAGTAAGGAGATCTAAAGCCCGGCGGTTTTGGAGAGTTACCTGGACCAAGGAGGTGACTTGCCTCTGGAGGGATGCCAGAGAGGCCACAGAGGCCTGGACGACTGCCTAAAGCTGTCGTTCCAGTTTTTCTAGGGCTGTAATACTGTAACCCAGGGCACTGGTGCCCACTCCCATGGCCAGAATGGAGGAAGTGAGGGAGATCCCCACCACTAAAGGCAGGAGGACTGCTCTCTTGTGACGGGAATCCAAAGCCTAGGAGTTGGCGAACCCAGCTCCCCCGTACAGAGTCAGCCTAGGGACCAGGGTGACGAGTAGGCAAGAAGCATTTGCAAAGTTGGTTTTGTATAAGGTTCCATTGCACACAGGAAGGTGCCTGGCAGGGAGCAGAGAAGGGAAGGCTGCTCATAGTGATGTCTCAAGGTCACATTTGCCTCAAGTGTCTCAAATAATGGTACCTCCTCAATAAGCCTGGGCCTTGAGGGAGGTCCTGGAGGGCAAGATAGGTTCCCTCCTGGTGGTGCCTGAACTGCCACCACAGGGGCCTCCATAAGGGAAGTGCAGAGGAAGCATTGGGTCAAGGAAATATTGGGGAGGGTGTGCCGGAATAAATCCAGCCCTCCTGTAGGAGACTTAACCAAGAAAAGGGAAGGGTCTTAGCGTTTTGTTGTATGTGAGACTGTAGGTGAGTTTCCTGGGTTTTAATGGCCCGTTGTACTTC
Organism: Manis pentadactyla; assembly: GCF_030020395.1. Classification (NCBI taxonomy): domain Eukaryota; kingdom Metazoa; phylum Chordata; class Mammalia; order Pholidota; family Manidae; genus Manis; species Manis pentadactyla. Next base: position 106,872,122 of record NC_080026.1, on the reverse strand, counting down.
TTCAAGATGTTTGGGGGTGCTTACCTCCAGGTATTGGCGAATCATGATGGTCTCATAGGGGTATACTTGCAAATTATTTAAGTAGACACCCCCTGTAATGCCCTCATTCCAGCGGTTATGTAAGGGGTCTTTGATGTTTAAATACCTCTTTGCCTGGGGTGCCCAGCGTTGAAAAGTAAGCATATGGCGGCTATCGCCCGGGCTGCCCTCTACCATCCAGTTCATGACACAGGAGGCCCAGGGGCACCCCAAATTTTCCTTGACCCACTCTGTTTTGCACTTTACTGTTTGTTGAAAGGTGAAGCAGAGGGCTATGTGGGTAGGTGCCTCCCCATCAGGGCACCAAACTCGGTTAAGATTGATGGCAATTATGGACTGATAATTGTTAACCTCACAGAAGGCTGTCCCAATCGTCTCTTCCACCTGTCCATTTTTTATGGTGTATCTTTGGGTGGCCTCAAATTGATACCTGGCAGGAGAAGGTGAGGCCACCCCACTATGTAGGAGGAGGAGTAGGACGAGGAGCCCGTCGGAGTTGGATCTGTAGAGGTCCAACTTGTTCCACTTGCCAGACATCATCGGGGGAAGGGGCTCTTTTTAATCGGGAAATATGGTACCATGCAGGGTGTCCTGATAGTTTGGCAGCAGTGGGGGTTGTGAGGATTACAGTGTATGGTCCTGTCCAGCGAGGCTGGAGCAATCGAGGCTGGAGTTCTCTTAGGAGTACCTCGTCCCCTGGCTGAAGGATCGCTGCGTCCCCTGGGTTGTTGGACTATGTAGGTTGGGGTAATTGTTGGTCTGCGTGTTCCCTGAGAAGATGTCTCAACAGTGAAAAGTAAGGAAGGCAGGAGGCCAAAGGAGGAGAGGTAGTGGGCAGGCCTGTGTTCAGTAAGAAGGGCCTGCCATACATTAGCTCAAATGTGCTTAGTCCAGCCAGTCCCCGGGGGGAAGCATGCAGCCGAGCGAGAGCGATATGGAGAAGATCAGGCCACGAGAGCTTTACCTGTAGAGACAGCTTAGTTAGTTGGTCTTTAGGAGACCGTTAGCCCTTTCAACCTTACCCGACGATTGGGGGTGATAGGGTATATGGAGGTTCCAGGTAATATTGAGAGCCTCAGCTGTAAGCTGAGTGACCCGGGAGATAAAGGCAGGTCTGTTATCGGATTGGAGTAAAGTGGGGAGCCCGAAACAAGGAACAGTGTGTTCCACCAGTACCTGCACCACCACTGATGCAGTCTCTCAGTAGGTGGGGAAGGCCTCGATCCACCCTGAAAAGGTATCAACCAGAACTAGTAAATATGGAGCTTTTTATGCCTGGGCATATGGGTGAAATTGACCTGCCAGTCCTGTCCGGGGATCGTTCACCTCATCTGGTGGAGGGCCATCTGGGTCTTCAGAGCACCTTGAGATGAGACATGATGACAAGTAATGCAGGTCTGGTGCACCAGATCTATTGCCTTGCAGAGACCATAAGGGGCAAATATGGGGGAGAGAAACTGGTGCATGGCCTCCAGCCCAATGTGTAGAAACTGGTGAATTTTGGATATGATATCTCTGCCTTGGGCTTGGGGAAGGGCAATTCGTCCCCTGAGGTATATCCATCCCTGATCTCCCAACGTTCCCCCTTGACGTAGAAGCAGTCACTGTTCGTCACTGGGGTATTGGGGCAATAGAGAGGGGGAAAGGAACAGCACAGAGGGTTGGCTAGACCCGGATGTTAACTGTCGGGCTGTGGCGTCTGCCAACACATTACCCCTGGTTGCTGGATCGTTTCCAGTCTGATGTCCCTTACAATGCACAATGGCCACCTCCTTGGGGTCCTGTAGGGCCTATAGCAGGCAGCTGATAGCCCTGCCGTTGATGATCAGGGTTCCCTTAGTCGTAAGGAAGCCCCTTTCCTTCCAAATCACAGCATGAGTGTGTGTAATTAGGAAGGCATATTTAGAGTCAGTATAAATTGTGGCTCTCTTCCCGGCTGCCAGCTGTAACTCCCAGGTAAGAGCCACTAATTCAGCTTTCTGGGAGGTGGTCCCAGATGGGGGCAGGTTTGCTTCTATCACCTGCGACAGAGTCACCACTGCATAGGCCACCCTTTGCACCCTGTCACTCCCCTTCACCGAGCTTCCATCCACGAAAAAAGTCAAGTCAGGGTCTTCGAGGGGCATGTCTTGTAGGCCCTCTATAGGTTTTCTAAGAGCCTCTACAATCTCTACACAGGAATGAGTGGGCTGATCCGCCTGATCGCTGATGGGAAGCAAGGAGGCTAGGTTAAGGGGTGGAGAAACTTGTAGGGTTACCTGTGGATGTTCAATGAACAGAAGATGGAATTCTTGTACTCTTGAAGGACTCAAGGAGGCCAGGGATTTATGACTCAAAAGATCTTGTAACCGGTGTGGGGAATACACAGTAATGGGCTGTTGGAGAGTTAATTTCAGGGCTTCTCAGGCCAGACTTCCCACAGTTGCCAGGGCTCGGAGGCAAGGCTGCCACCCACTGGTGGTGGTATCCAACTGTTTGGAGAGAAAGGCAACGGGACGGCACCCCAGCCCCACTGGCTGTACCAGCACTCCAGTGGCCACCCCTGCCCTCTCTGCTGTATATAGGGTAAAGGGCTTAGTTAAGTCTGGGAGCATCAACGGGGGGGGATGAGAGCAATGCATCCCGCAACTGATTGAAAGCAGAAGCCACCTCAGTGGGTGAAGTTAGCGGTCCAATAGGAGTCTCTGTGGCAGCCACATAGAGCGGTCTGGCCAGAAGGGCAAAGTTAGGCACCCAGTGTCTGAAAAACCCTACCAATCCTAGAAAGGATAGTATCTCGGCTCCTAAAGTAGGTGGCAAGACAGCTTTAATTGCAGCCACTCGGTCCACCATTAGGGCTTTAGTGGTGGGAGTTAGAGCTAGCCCGAGGTATGTAACCTGGGGTAGAGACAGCTGTACTTTGGCATGGAATACCCTGTATCCCATGTCTGCCAGGAAATTAAGAAGGGATGTAGTGTCCAGAACCGAGGCCTCCTTTGAGGGGCTGCAAAGTAAAAGATCATCCACGTACTAGAGGAGAGTACTCTCGCCCGTTGAATGTCGCGAGAGGTCCTCTGCCAGGGCCTGTCCAAAAAGATGGGGGCTATCTCTAAAACCTTGAGGTAGAACTGTCCAGGTCAATTGTCTAGATTGACAGGTGACAGGGTCTTCACACGTGAAGGCAAATAGCAGCTGCGAGTCTGAGTGGAGAGGTATAGTGAAAAAGGCATCTTTAAGGTCCAGTACAGTAAAATGAGAAGTACTGGAAGGGGCCTGAGACAGAAGAGTATATGGGTTAGGCACTACTGGGTGTAAGGGAATAACAGCCTCGTTAATTATTCAGAGGTCTTGAACGAGGCGATATGCTCCAGAAGGCTTTTTTTTACCAGCAAGATGGGAGTATTGCATGGAGAGTTAGTCGGTACTAAAAGCCCCTGTGAGAGCAGACGATTAACAATAGGCTGTAGTCCCCTTCGGTGAGCCTGCAAAATAGGAAATTGAGGCCGGGATGGGTCTTTAAGGTGTATTAAAACCAGGGTGTGGTGGGTTGCTACCGCAGGGGTGGAGATGTCCCACATGACCGGATTGACAGCAGTTCCAGGGAGTTGGGAGACTCAGGTCCCTGTCGTCCAACTGTCCTTCACCAACCAAAACAGTGAGGGAACTTAAGCATTCAAAAGGTGGGAGGGAAATAGAGGCTCCTAACTTATAGAGCAAATCTCACCCTAACAGAGGGGTAGGACAGGAAGACATGACCAGAAAGGAATGGGTAAACGGGATGCCTTGAAAAGTACAGGCCACCAGGCCCATCTCTAAAGGCCTGAGAGGGTTCCCATGACCCCAACTATGGAGACCCTGGCAGGGTATAAAAACCCTTTAAAGGAGGGGAGAACAGAGTAGGTAGCCCCCGTGTCCACCAAGAAGGAGATGGGCTTACCCGCTACTGACAGCTTGGCCCTGGGCTCAGCGAGGGTGATTGGGGTGTCCGAGTCCAGGCATCTTCAGTCTTCGAGGATGCCCAGCAGGTCTGAAGGGTAGTCTTTCAATGGCGTCCGCCCCCCTGGCAGGGCTCTGCCAACCAGTAGAGGACCACCCCCTAGTGGACAGTCTACTTTCCAATGACCTCACTTACCGCAGCTGGGGCACGGTTTGGTCGGTCTGCGTAGTTGGTTGGGGCACTTCTGTGCCCAGTGCCCTTCTTTGCCGCACTGAAAGCAAGGGCTCAGAGGTTCGAGTTGATCTTCAGGGACACCCGACGATCCCCACAAGCTGGTCGCAGAGCAGCTGTTATGGTGCGAGTCTGTTCCGCCATTCGGGCAGCTGACCTCCTCTCACTCTCATCCTCTCAGGCATGAAAAACCTTAAATGCCATATCTACCAGGTCTCCTAGAGGGGTCTGGGGACCATCCTCAGCCTTTTTAAGCTAGCGCCTGATGTTGGGAGCTGACTGAGTTATAAATGCATGGCCAGGAGAGAGGAACCCAATGCTGAGTCTGGGTCAATCTTAGTAAAAGCCCCTAGAGTTTCCTTGAGGCGCTTGAGGAATTCTGACAGGTTTTCATCAGGCCTCTGGGTAATCTCTCTAAGCTTATCATAATTGATGGCCTTTTGGGCAGTTGAGTTCATACCTGCCAACAAGTAGCGAACCATGCGATTCTGGCACGCCTCACCCTCGGGAGAATTATAATCCCACAGGGGTTCCTGTAGAGGAACAGCCTCCCTGCCCATAGGTTCCCGTTCATCTGTGGTGTGGGCCTCATTGGCACAGTGCTGTGCCACCGCTGTGACACGGTCATATTCCTCCGGGGTTAGAGTGGATTGGAGGACTACAGGTACATCATGCCAGGTGAGCTTGTAAGCTCGTGTGAGATATTTAAACTGTTTAGCAAACATTACGGGGTTGGAGGAAAAGGACCTCAATCACTGTTCCACTTGGGACAAGTCTGCCAGGGAAAAGGGAACATGAACCTGCACAACCCCTTCAGCCCCCGCCACCTCCCTCAGAGGAGCTATCACATGAGCCCAAGACCACTGTGATGTAAAGTGGGTTACAGGAGGGGTAGACCATTTGGGTGCCAACCGCGGCAAGTAGGATGGCAGCGGGTTTGAAGGAGGGGACGGAGGAGGCGACACTGGCAATGGGGGATACAACCTGGGAACCGATGCAGAACTTGAAGGCAGAGGACCAGGATATGGGGGAGTTTTATCCATTTTTTTCAAAGTGGAGTCAGCACCTGTGGAGCAAGATGGCGGCGTGACCGGAAGAGAAGGGGAACAATATGGCGAAGAGACCGGAAGAGAAGGGGAACAAGACAGCGGAGAGACCAGAAGAGAAGAGAAACAAGACAGCGGACAGACCAGAAGAGAAGGGGAACAAGATGGCGCAGAGACCAGAAGATAAGGGGAACAAGATGGCGGAGAGAGAGAGAGAGAAGGAGGGGTGAGGACATGAACATTGAGGAAGGGAACTGGTCCCCCACGGTGGGCTTGGAGGAGCGGGAAGGGGGGTAGCTGAGATCCTCTGCCGAGTCCGTCAGAGAAGAGCCTCCTAGTAATAGGAGTGGTAGGGATCGGTGGTCCTTGACAGAGGCCTGGGCTAACAAAACTTGGGAAGGAGTACACTTAATACACAGATCTGGACGGGTGCACAAAGTCCAAAAAGCCTGTACATATGGGATTTCACCCCACTTTCCGCTCCAGTGGCAATAGTCAAGTCGGTGAGGAGGCCAAAATCGAAAGTTCCCTCAGGGGGCCAGTGAGATTGATTGTCCAAGGGATACTGAGGCCAGGCCTGAGAGCAAAGGAAGACCGGCTTCCATTTGCAAACTTCCCGGGACAAATATAGAGTAGCCAAATTAGAAGTGAAACACCGCAAAGGGATCTGAGCCTCCGCTTTTGAGGGCTCATTCCCCATGTCTGCGTCACCCACTCAACTAATCCCGCTGAGAGGAGCGCCCAGCATTCCAAGCGTGCCAAGTCAGGGGAGACGTCCTGGGAGCCTGGGTGAGGGACATCTCCTGTACCGCAGGGCCAGGGGCAGGCCAGATGCCCGCAGAGGCTGGGCCAGATGCCCAGGGGCTGAATGCCCCAACCTGGATGTAGCTACAATTTTGAATGGACCAGATGAAAATGGGTGAGGAAGGGAAACAGACTGGGGGAAACTGAGGGACTCACCGGTAAATAGTCCACACAGCAGAGAGCAGGCTGAGGTCCCTAGTCGGGGAAGGAGGGGGCAAGGCTGCCGATGGTGTTTTCAGCACCAAATGTAAGATAAATTCTAACCGAAATAAGCAGGCGACAAGAGGCAACAAAAGGCCAGGCAGTTTATTTGAGTGCAATCCCAGGCGAGGTTCACCAGTCTGCACTAATACAGCCTGGGAAAGTTGCGCCCAGCAGGGCAGGCGGGGAGTTTTTAAGAAAAGAGGTAAGGGAGGGGGAAGTGGGCTGCGCCAGGGGTATGTGGGGGAATTTTTATTGACTCAGGGTCGGGTGATGGACTCCAGAGGTCTCCTCCTTCCGGATGGAGGGGGTCTGCATCTGGGGTTTGTCAGCATGTCAAGGAACTGGAATCCAGGAAGAGCTGTTCGTTCCTTCCCCATACAGCACAGAACTACTTGGTGCTGTCTCTGCTCTGCCTGCACTGTCCTCGCATTTCCTCCCTCCGGTACCTCCAGCCTTACAGTTTTGTTTTTATACTCCACAAATGAGTGAAGTTATTTGGTACTTGTGTCTCTCTCTCTGCCTGGCTTATTTCACTGAGCATAATACCCTCTAGCTCCATCCATGTTGTTTCAAATGATAGGATTTATTTTCATTTTATGGCTAAATAATATTCCTTTGTGAATATGTAACACATCTTTATCCATTCTGAAGGGCCCCCACCCATAAGATGGCAAAATTCCTGCTTCTCTTCCGGGTCCTCAGTTCCCGCCAGCGCCACCTGAGCCCCAATCACCCCTCACCCCCCTAATCCCAGCACCTAGCCAGTAGCCACCAGCCCCGTAGAAGTGACACCACAATCACCCCATGCCCCTTCCTATATAACCCAGCACCTTTCCCTAATAAAGCGGAATTCTCCGGTGAATTGCTGCTGTGTGTCGCTCCTTTCCTTTCATTGGTGCCGAAACCCAGGAGAAGGGACACCCCAACTGGGCCCCGTCTTCCCCCCGACACCAGCAGCAGCTTGCCCTCGTCCTCTTTTACCGGCGCTGGCTCCTCACACTCACCACTCCTCTTTGGCCTTTGGGTAAGTTTTCCCCCGGAGTGGTCCACTCTTCCCTGACGAGGAGGGAACTCTTCCTGCCTTAGGCCTTCACGACTGCGGCGGACCCTCAGGCCCTTCCTCCAACAGCCGTAAACAAGGTGACTCCTTTGCTCTCCCCGCCTTAGGCCTTCACGGCTGCAGCGGACCCTCAGGCCCTTCCTCCAACAGCCATAAACGAGGTGACTCCTTTGCTCTCCCCGTCTTAGGCCTTCACGGCTGTGGCAGACCCTCAGGCCCCTCCTCCAACAGCCATAAACGAGGTGACTCCTTTGCGGATAAAAACGCTCCCTTCCCCCCCCTTCCATTCCTTCCGCCGAAAATTCCTCGTACTAGGTACCTCGTGACTCCGGCACTCTGCCTTCTTAGAGAAGTCTGGGTGACGACCCACACTTCCTAAGAAACCGACTCGTATACGGGTTTCCGCAGACCACCAAGGATCATCAGGGACGCCCTTTGTCTCCTTGCGGTCTGCTCCCAGTCCGAGGATCTCCGTTCGTCTTCCCCTGTTTGTCTCCTTCTCTGTCCTTTAGCCATGGGAGCCTCCTCATCCCTCCCTGAAAGTTCACCTCTTGAATGCCTGCTCAAGTATCTAGCCATCCTCTCCCTGACGCCTGATATAAAACCAAAACTTCTCCGTAAATACTGCTCCCAAGATTGGCCGACATACCCCCTAGACAATAACAACCAATGGCCCGCAGGGGGAACTCTTGATCCTAACATCACTCACGATCTCTTTAACTACTGCCAGCGCCTGAAAAAATGGAAGGAGATTCCCTATACCGAAGATTTCCTGCTCCTCCTTCCCCCCGCCTCCCCCCAAGTTATCCTAGCCTGCAAGCCATCTCTCCCCCACAGAAGCCTCCCGTTCACTCCCTTCCCCTTCCTCTCCTACAACAGCCCCTCCCCCTTCCTCCACCACCATCTCCTCCACCACCTCACCCCCCTGCAGATCAAGCCTGAGCCTTTCATCCCCCCTCTAAGTCCCAGGAGCCTCTTCCGTCTTTGCCCCCATCACCTGTTTCTCCCCCACAGACTGAGCCAGAACCCTTCAGTCCCCCACCGCCATGGGTCTCCACTCTCGACATATCTTCGCCTGCTGCTTAATAGCAGGTCTGAAAAACACAGCTCGTAAAGTAGTCAATTTTGAAAAGCTCCAAGACATAATTCAAAGGAGGGAGGAGACACCCTCTGAGTTCTTAGACAGACTCACTCAAGCCCTATTACAGTATACCAGCCTGGACCCAGAAACGCCTGACGGGAGACATGTCCTTATGACATACTTCCTAGCTCAAAGCTGCCCCGACATTAAAGCTAAACTCAAAAAGTTAGAACAGGGCCCCGCTACCCCACAGACTGAGATCCTAACAGTGGCCTTTAAAGTCTTCCATAACCGGGAGGAGGAGAAAGAACACCGTAAACAAAAGGCTGATCAGGCCAATTTCCAAATGTTGGCCCAGCTGAAAAACCACAACCTGGGCACTCCTCTACAAACAAGCCCTCCCCCAGGAGCTTGTTTCAAGTGCAGACAAGAAGGACATTGGTCAAGGGCGTGCCTCTCCCCCAGATCTCCTACCACCCCATGCCCCAGATGCCACAAAAAGGGCCACTGGGGGTCTGATTGCCCAGCCACCCGAAGGGGAGGCTGGACGAACAACCCCCATCCTAAGCCCGCCGTAGTGGGGCTGGAAGAAGATTGACGGGGCCCGGGGGCTTCTCACCCGACCATTTCCATCACCAAACAGGTGCCCAGGGTTACTTTAATAGTAGACGGTCGCCCCATCTCCTTCCTCCTAGATACAGGAGCCACCTTCTCAGTCATGCGGGATTACCGGGGCCCTACCACGCCTGCCATTACTCCTATAGTCGGGGTAGGAGGTAAACAGATTTTCCCATTAAAACCACCCCCCCTTTTATGCACAATCCAGGACAATCCCATACCTTTCTCCCACTCCTTCCTGGTTATGCCCCAGTGTCCCATCCCCTTACTAGGACGGGACATCCTTTCTCTCCTCCATGTTTCCATAACTATATGCACTCCCACAGCCCCCAGTACTCCCTTTCTAATGGCCCTCATAGCCGACGACCCCCCTCTACCCAATGAAAGCTCCAGTTCCGCCCTCATACATCCTGTAAATCCCAAAGTTTGGGACATTACAAGCCCCTCCGTGGCTCTATGTCCTCCTGCCTCTATCAAGTTATGTGACCCCTCTCAGTATATCTGTCAGGCCCAATACCCCCTAACCACTTCAGCCCTCATAAGCCTTCAACCCATCATTCAAGATCTTTTAAACAAAAAGTACCTCAGACCCACTCACTCCCCATTTAATACCCCCATATTAGCTGTTAAAAAAAAACCAACGGATCTTTCCACGTCATCCAAGACCTTCGCCTCATCATCATAGCCATCGTCCCTATCCATCCCTTAGTCCCAAATCCATACACCCTTTTATCGCAGATCCCTGCCTTGGCCTCCCACTTCTCAGTCCTAGATCTCAAGGATGCATTTTTTTCTATCCCTCTGGACCCCTCCTCCCAAGATTTTTTACAGAAAACGACTCCTCTCTGACCTGCCCGTTCCCAAAACCAAGACAGAATACCTTTCCTTTCTAGGCCTGGCTGGGTATTTTAGAGCATGGATCCCTAACTTCTCCCTGTTGGCAAGACCCCTATACGACCTCAGCAAGGGCCCCCCTGAAGAACCATTATCCTCCTCACCCCGAGACTCCTTCATTAAGCTCCGTCAAGCCCTTGTGGAAGCCCCAGCTCTCCATCTTCCTGATTTGTTGAAGCCCTTCTCATTATACATTCATGAGAGTTCCAGTCAAGCTCTAGGAGTCCTAGGCCAATATTATAGCCCATCCTTTGCCCCAGTAGCTTATCTTTCCAAGCAATTAGACCCCACAGTTCGGGGATGGGCCCCCTGCCTACGGGCATTAGCCGCTGGACAGCTCTTGCAGAAGGAAGCTCATAAACTGACATTCAGGGTGCCCCTTACCATTCTGTCCCCACATCACTTAAAGGATCTCTTAACCTACAAAAGTTTACAGACTCTCCCTCCCTCCAGACTCCTGACCTTACTGTCCTCTTTCCTCCAAAATCCCATTCACCCCCTTTGCCATCCATACCCGAATCATGACTTTTTCCTCCTTTACTGCTCCCTCGCTCGCTCTCGCTTTTTTTCCTCATTCGTATTGTCTTCCCCGCCACCCCAGCCTCCTTTGTATGGCGATTCAAAGTCAGACAGACTTACACACAGCATCAAACAAAAACTACTGCCCTCATTGCCACATCAGACTGCCCTCTGAAAGGCTGCTCCGAGCCTTTATACCTCCACTTTCCTCCCTCCCCCGAAGTGTTCACTAGCAGCTACCTTTATTCTCCCTACCTCTGCTTCCTCTATGACCAAAAACAAGCCTGTTGCAGGCGATGGACAGACACCTACGGGGGATGTCCCTACTGGTCTTGCGCCATTCGCTACATGGGTAACTCCCGGTACCCACAGTATTACTCCTCCAACCCATTCTCTTCAATACTAACAAACCCCTTCCTTACCTGGCTTTGGCCTATTGCAGGCCCTGTAATAATCATTCTTCTCGCCTGTCTCTTCTTACCTTGTATAGTAAAGTTTATCAAATCCCAAGTTGGTAAAAATCTCTAATCAAACTTTCAACCAGCTTTTACTCAGGAACTACCAGCTTTTAGCCACAGAAGATCCCTCACCCTCACGTAACCTCCCCACCACACGCTGAGATGGACCCCTGTCTCCACTAGAAACTGTTCCTGGAAACAATGGCCGCAGACGCCTGGCTTCTGGCACCCGTATCCTCTTGGCACCATTAGAATCAACAAGTCCTCGACCTATGGTTACAGGGAACCTTCATTGATTTCCAACCTGAAGAAGTCCACATCTACTCGTCCTTACTGTGGGGAGTCCTATCAACCCTTTCCTCCCAGTCCTCAAGCCCTCACTCCCTTCTCCGCCCCCGTTCAGCAGGAAGCAGTCAGAGAGAAAGCAACGTCCACAATCCCATAGAGGAGAAAGGGGGAAATGAAGGGCCCCCATCCGTAAGATGGCGAAATTCCTGCTGCTCTTCCGGGTCCTCGGTTCCTGCCGGCTCCACCTGAACCCCAATCACCCCTCGCCCCCCTAATCCCAGCACCTAGCCAATAGCCACCAGCCCCATAGAAGTGACACCACAATCACCCCATGCCCCTTCCTATATAACCCAGCACCTTTCCCTAATAAAGCGGAATTCTCCGGTGAATTGCTGTGTGTCGCTCCTTTCCTTTCACATTCCTCTATTGATGGACACTGAGGTTGCTTCCACATCTTGGCTGTTGTAAATAGTGCTGCTATAAACGGGTGTATATGTCTTTTGAAGTTATTCCAGTCATAATAGTATTTACAGAAAGTTTCTATAGCAGGAGGTATAGGACGGAATAAATTGGCAAAATCTGAGAAGCAAAGGAGACACAAAAAAGACCATTGCAGTATCCAGGGGTGAAGTGATAATATCAGAACAAAGTGGTAAGAACAAAAAGGAAGAGATGGATATAAAGTTGTTTCAACAACTGAGATTAACAATGATGTATATATTTGAGGATATAAGAAAAGGGAGATGACTTTTTCTTAAGTGCCTTTTCTTTGCTTTCACACCACTTCCCTGTGCTCTAATCACTGAATTTCATTTTCCATCCCTCCATGATGTGTCAACTCTGTCATTGCAGCTACTTTCCCTGTTCTATGAATTAGCCTTCTCTTTCTCCACAGTAGGAAACATATGGAACATTTTAGCCAAGAAGGTGGTATAACTAAAAATGTACAGGGTTTCAAGAGAGATTCCAAACTCAGCAGGTAAAGTCTTGGCTTTAAGGCTGGTTTTAATTTTCCTAATCATCTTCTGCTTGCTTAGAAAACATCCCTTGCTACCAGTGACCCAATATTTGTTTAAATGGAAAATTGATCTATTTATATGCTCTGTTATGAGTGATTTGAATAAAATATCTAAGGAAAAAATCATAGTGGTTCTTATCTTAAAATTATAAGTGCTCCTATAGTACAGATAAGTTAAGAATTTTTTTTTTATCTTGAGGATTTAGAATGTTAGAAATCTTTGAAATGGGAGTAGTCTGGATTCTAGTCTAGTCTAACTCCCCAACTGTTTAGGAAGTATACCATTTTGGGTAAATAATTTTATAATAATTGGCTTTAGTTTCCTTTACGGTAAAGCAGAAACAAAAATGTGCTTCTTTATTCATAGGACTGTCCTAAAAATCTATCGAGATAGATAAAATTTAATTTAAAAACCTATGTCCTGTATGAGTGCAAGTTATAACTAAATTTTATTTTCTTAGGAGTCTATAATAAGGTTGTGATGTGGGGGATAAAAAAAAAAAAGAATCAAGCACAGTGTCCTAAAAAAATAACACAGGAATCAGGAAACACTAAAAAGCTTGAATTTCCATCATGGTGTGGAGTCATCTTTTTTAGTTCTTTCTTTTTTCCTGTAGAGTGCATTGTTCTCTTAAAAAGCTAAAAGCTCAAGGGTGAACCCTGCCTTTTTGTTCCTAAACAAAAAGTTTCCTGTAGTTTGTTGCTTTTTTTGCCTCAACTGTAGAATGTTGCCTTAAGAGAAGTGACAAAACCTAGAATCCAGTCTTGATTTTACCATTAACTCATTGTGATACCAGGCAACTCGTTAGCTTTGGCCTTATTGTTTGCATCTGCCAAATACAGATGAATAATACCTCTCCTAAAAAACATCTATCCTTTTATCTTATGTAGAGTGACATGAAAAATAAATGAGATAATATCCATGAAATTCTGTGAAAAAACTGAGAGTCTGGGAATGTAAATTGTTATTACTACTACTTAGTAATTCTTGCCAGAATGTGGTTGAGCTCTGGTTCTACAGATGGATAATCAATATTAGTGGAAATTACTTCAGTTATCTATATTTTGTTGATTTTTCTGTAACTTATTGTTTAATTTCTCCTAGAATTATTGCATTTATTTGTTTGATTATTCACATGCTGTGTAGTATACATACTATTTTAATTGAGTAACATATTGATAGTTGTTATTTCTTAGTAGGGTTTATGATTCAGGAAGTATTTGTTCTATGTTTTTATGGCCACATCCTAATACATCTCTTATTAATTGAGTTTATTGAATGTACAGTATATGTAAACAGCCATGCCAAGTGCTCTTTGGGGATATAAAGGAACCACGTTTCACTTTCTGACTTAACGGAGCTTAGAGTATTTGTTGTGGGAATAAAATTTATCAGAAAATAATTTAGACATTAAGACATATAAAAACTTGCTGAGCTATATGGTTCATTGAGTTAAAGAAATGGTAGTTCAGAGAAGGAAGAACTGAAAGGGGATTTTTCTAGGACAGAACATTACTGTTATATTTTTATTGTACTTTCATTGGTTTGTTACTAATTTTTTTTTATTTTGGTATCATTAATCTACAATTACATGAAGAACATTATGTTTGCTAGGCTCCCCCTTTCACCAAGTCTCCCCAACATACCCCTTCACAGTCACTGTCCATCTGTGTAGTAAGATGCTGTAAAATCACTACTTGTCTTCTCTGTGTTGCACAGCCCTCCCCATACCCCCCACACACTATACATGCTAATCGTAATGCCCTCTTTCTTTTTCCCCACCCTTATCCCTCCCTTCCCACCCATCCTCCCCAGTCCCTTTCCCTTTGGTAACTGTTAGTCCATTCTTGGGTTCTGTGATTCTGCTGCTGTTTTGTTCCTTCAGTTTTCCTTTGTTCTTATACTCCACATATGAGTGAAATCATTTGGTACTTGTCTTTCTCTGCCTGGCTTATTTCACTGAGCATAATAGCCTCTAGCTCCATCCATGTTGTTGCAAATGGTAGGATCTGTTTTTTTCTTATGGCTGAGTAATATTCCATTGTGTATATATACCACATCTTCTTTATCCATTTATCTACTGATGGACATTTAGGTTGCTTCCATATCTTGGCTATTGTAAATAGTGCAGCAATAAACATGGGGATGCATCTGTCTTTTTCAAACTGGAGTGCTGCATTCTTAGGGTAAATTCCTAGGAGTGGAATTCCTGGGTCAAATGGTATTTTTATTTGAGCATTCTGAGGAACCTCCATACGGCTTTCCACAATGGTTGAACTAATTTATATTCCCACCAGCAGTGTAGGAAGGTTCCCCTTTCTCCACAACCTCACCAACATTTGTTGTTGTTTGTCTTTTGGATGGTGGCAATCCTTACTGGTGTGAGGTGATATCTCATTGTGGTTTTAATTTGCATTTCTCTGATGATTAGCGATGTGGAGCATCTTTTCATGTGCCTGTTGGCTATCTGGATTTCTTCTTTAGAGAACTGTCTATTCAGCTCCTCTGCCCAGTTTTTAATTGGATTATTTGCTTTTTGTTTGTTGAGGTGTGTGAGCTCTTTATATATTTTGAATGTCAGTCCTTTATCAGATCTGTCATTTATGAATATATTCTCCTATACTGTAGGATACCTTTTTGTTCTATTGATGGTGTCCTTTGCTGTACAGAAGCTTTTTAGCTTGATATAGTCCCACTTGTTCATTTTTGCCTTTGTTTCCCTTGCCCCGGGAGATATGTTCATGAAGAAGTCACTCATGTTTATGTCCATGAGATTTTTGCCTATGTTTTCTTCCAAGAGTTTTATGGTTTCATGACTTACATTCAGGTCTTTGATCCATTTCGAATTTACTTTTGTGTGTGGGGTTAGACAGTGATCCAGTTTCATTCTTACATGTAGCTGTCCAGTTCTGCCAGCACCATTTGTTGAAGAGACTTTCATTTCCCCATTGTATGTCCATGGCTCCTTTATCATATATTAATTGACCATATATGTTTGGGTTAATGTCTGGAGTCTCTAATCTGTTTCACTGGTCTGTGGCTCTGCTCTTGTACCAGTACCAAATCGTCTTGATTACTATTGCTTTGTAGTAGAGCTTGAAGTTGGGGAGTGAGATCCCCGCCACTTTATTCTTCTTTCTCAGGATTGCTTTGGCTATTTGGGGTCTTTGGTGTTTCCATATGAATTTTTGAACTATTTGTTCCAGTTCGTTGAAGAATGCTGTTGGTAATTTGATAGGGATTGCATCAAATCTGTATATTGCTTTGGGCAGCATGGCCATTTTGACGATATTAATTCTTCCCAGCCAGGAGCATGGGATGAGTTTCCATTTGTTAGTGACCTCTTTAATTTCTCTTGAGAGTGTCTTGTAGTTTTCAGGGTATAGGTCTTTCACTTCTTTGGTTAGGTTTATTCCTAGGTATTTTATTCTTTTTGATGCTATTGTGAATGGAATTCTTTTCCTGATTTCTCTTTCTATTAGTTCATTGTTAGTGTATAGGAAAGCTGTAGATTTCTGTGTGTTAATTTTGTATCCTGCAACTTTGCTGAATTCCAATATTAGTTCTAGTAGTTTTGGAGTGGAGTCTTTAGGGTTTTTTATGTACAATATCACGTCATCTGCAAATAGTGACAGTTTGACTTCTTCTTTACCAATCTGGATTCCTTGTATTTCTTTGTTTTGTCTAATTGCTGTGGCTAGGACCTCCATTACTATGTTGAATAACAGTGGGGAAAGAGGGCATCCCTGTCTTGTTCCCAATCTCAGAGGAGAAGCTTTCAGCCTCTTGCTGTTCAGTATGATGTTAGCTATGGGTTTATCATATATGTCCTTTATTATGTTGAGGTACTTGCCCTCTATGCCCATTTTGTTGAAAGTTTTTATCATGAATGGATGTTGAATTTTGTCGAATACTTTTTCAGCATCTATGGAGATGATCATGTGGTTTTTGTCCTTTTTGTTGATGTGGTGGATGATGTTGATGGACTTTCGAATGTTGTACCATCCTTGCATCCCTGGGATGAATCCCACTTGGTCATGGTGTATGATCCTTTTGATGTATTTTTGAATTCGGTTTGCTAATATTTTATTGAGTATTTTTGCATCTACATTCATCAGGGATATTGGTCTTTAGTTTTCTTTTTTGGTGGAGTCTTTGTCTGCTTTTGGTATTAGTGTGATGTTGGCTTCATAGAATGAGTTTGGGAGTATTCCCTCCTCTTCTATTTTTTGGAAAACTTTAAGTAGAATGGGTAATATGTCTTCTCTGTATGTCTGATAATATTCTGAGGTAAATCCATCTGGCCCGGGGGTTTTGTTCTTGGGTAGTTTTTTGATTACCGCTTCAATTTCATTGCTCTTAATTGGTCTGTTTAGATTTTCTGTTTCTTTCTGGGTCAGTCTTGGAAAGTTGTATTTTTCTAGGAAGTTGTCCATTTCTCCTAGGTTTTCCAGCTTGTTAGCATATAGGTTTTCATAGTATTCTCTAATAATTCTTTGTGTTTCTGTGGGGTCTGTCGTGATTTTTCCTTTCTCATTTCTGATTCTGTTGATGTGTGTTGACTCTCTTTTTCTCTTAATAAGTCTGGCTAGAGGCTTATCTATTTTGTTTATTTTCTCAAAGAACCAGCTCTTGGTTTCATTGATTTTTTTCTATTGTTTTATTCTTCTCAATTTTATTTATTTCTTCTCTGATCTTTATTATGTCCCTCCATCTGCTGACCTTAGGCCTCATTTGTTCTTCTTTTTCCAATATCAATAATTGTGACATAAGACTATTCATTTGGGATTGTTCTTCCTTCTTTAAATATGCCCGGATTGCTGTATACCTTCCTCTTAAGACTGCTTTTGCTGTGCCCCACAGAAGTTGGGGCTTTGTGTTGTTGTCATTTGTTTCCATATATTGCTGGATCTCCATTTTAATTTGGTCAGTGATCCATTGATTATTTAAGAGCATGTTGTTAAGCCTCCATGTGTTTGTGAACCTTTTTGCTTTCTTTGTACAATTTATTTCTAGTTTTATACCCTTGTGGTCTGAAAAGTTGGTTGGTAGGATTTCAATCTTTTGGAATTTACTGAGGCTCTTTTTGTGGCCTAGTATGTGGTCTATTCTGGAGAATGTTCCATGTGCACTGGAGAAGAATGTGTATTCTGTTGCTTTTGGATGTAGAGTTCTATAGATGTCTGTTAGGTCCATCTGTTCTAGTTTGTTGTTCAGTGCCTCTGTGTCCTTACTTATTTTCTGTCTGGTGGATCTGTCCTTTGGAGTGAGTGGTGTGTTAAAGTCTTCCAAAATGAATGCATCGCATTCTATTTCCTCCTTTAATTCTGTTAGTATTTGTTTCACATATATTGGTGCTCCTGTATTGCGTGCATGTGTGTTTATAATGGTTATATCCTCTTGTTGGACTGAGCCCTTTATCATTATGTAATGAATGTCCTTCTTTATTTCTTGTTACTTTCTTTATTTTGAAGTCTTTTCTGTCTGATACTGGTATTGCAACACCTGCTTTTTTCTCTCTGTTGTTTGCATGAAATATCTTTCTCCATCCCTTGACTTTTAATCTGTGCCTGTCTTTGAGTTTGAGGTGAGTCTCTTGTAAGTAGCGTATAGATGGGTCTTGCTTTTTTATCCATTCTGTTACTCTGTGTCTTTTGATTGGTGCATTCAGTCCGTTTACATTTAGGGTGATTATTGAAAGATATGTACTTATTGCCATTGCAGGCTTTAGATTCGTGGTTACCAAAGGTTCAAGGTTAGCTTGTTTACTACCTTACTGTGTGACTTAACTCGCTTATTGAGCTGTTATAAACACAGTCTGATGATTATATCTTTCCCTTCTTTTTCCTCCTTCTCCATTTTTCATATGTTGGGTGTTTTGTTCTGTGCTCTTTTTAGGAGTGCTCCCATCTAGAGCAGTCCCTGTAAGATACCCTGTAGAGGTGGTTTATGGGAGGCAAATTCCCTCAACTTTTGCTTGTCTGGGAATTGTTTAATCCCTCCTTCATATTTAAATAATTGTGCTGGATACAGTATCCTTGGTTCAAGTCTCTTCTGTTTCATTGAATTAAATATATCATGCCATTCTCTTCTGGCCTGTGAGGTTTCTGTTGAGAAGTCTGATGATAGCCTGATGGGTTTCCCTTTGTAGGTGACCTTTTTTCTCTCTCTGGCTGCCTTTAATACTCTGTTCCTGTCCTTGATCTTTGCCATTTTAATTATTATGTGTCTTGGTGTTGTCCTCTTTGGGTCCCGCCTCTCAGGAGTTCTGTGTGCCTCTGTAGTGTGAGCAACTATTTCCTCCCCCAGTTTGGGCAAGTTCTCAGCAATTATTTCTTCAAAGACCCTTTCTATCCCTTTTTCTCTCTCTTCTTCCTCTGCTACCCCTGTAGTGCGGATATCGTTCCTTTTGTATTGGTCATACAGTTCTCTTAATATTGTTTCATTCCTGGAGATCCTTTTATCTCTCTCTGCATCAGCTTCTATGCGTCCCTATTCTCTGGTTTCTATTCCATCAATGGCCTCTTGCATCTTATCCATTCTGCTTATAAATCCTTCCAGAGTTTGTTTCACTTCTGTAATCTCCCTCCGGACATCTGTAATCTCCCTCTGGACATCTGTAATCTCCCTCCGGACTTCATCCCTTAGCTCTTGCATATTTCTCTGCAGCTCTGTCAGCATGTTTATGATTTTTATTTTAAGTTCTTTTTCAGGGAGACTGGTTAGGTCTGCCTCTGCAGATCCTTTCTCAGGTGTTGTTTGAACTATCTTGGACTGGACTAAATTTTTTTGCCTTTTCATGATGATAGCGGTGGCTGTAGGCAGGTTGCAGGTGTGTCAGCTGGGAGAAGAAAGTCCTTTCCTGCTTGCTGGATGCCTTACCCTTCTCCACTGCCTGTGACGGTTACCCGCACTCCTGGAGCAGCCACCGTGTTATTCCCCTAAGCTGCTTTGGGCGGGGTTTCCATCAGAGCAGCATAGAGCCCTGTGGAGAGTGGCAGGCATGCCAGATGTGCTTCTCCGTGCTAGTAGCACCCCTGTCGGGCAGGTGTGTGGCAGCAGCAGCCTTTGGGTCTGGCCCGGGCGGCTGTGTGTTGGGCTGGGATTCCGGTTGGCTGCTGGGAGCACACCTGCTCCCTCTGGCTCCGCTGCAGGTGCACGTGGGGCTCTTCTGCGCAGGCCTCTACTGGGCTCCTCTGGCTTCACTGCCGCCAGTGTGCGTGAGCTGCGCTCGGGCTGTTCGGTCGCGCCGCTGCGGGCTAGCACAAGCCTCTCCTGAGGCGCACAGATCTGCTCCCAGTCCCTTCCAGCGCTGCCATCCCCGGCCCACACTGCCACTCTCCCGCTACTGGGCCAGTGTGTCAGGGTCTGCGCCAGTTGGAGGAATGACTGGCAGGCTGCTTAGTGCCGTGAGGGCCTTCAGAGCTGCACTGCCTCCCCGGGGTTTAGGGCACCTACGTTTCCCCAGTATTCCCAGCTGCTGGGAGAACTTCGTCCAGCTATGGGGTCCCTGTCTCTTTAAGACTTGCAGAAATTACTCACTTTTCTTTTGTCTCAGGGGCGCCGGTTGTGGGGACCTGCCCACAGGTTTTGCTTTTCCATTTCTCTAATATCCAGCACCCCATGCACCTTGTGTCTGCGTTCCGGGTGCGGATTTCTAGAGCTGGTTGTTTAGCAGTCCTTGGCTTTCACTCCCTCCCCATTCCGACTCCTTTCTTCCCGCCGGGTTTTGGGGTGGGGGAGCGTTCAGGTCCCGCCTGGCCGCGGCTTGTATCTTACCCTCTTCGTGTGATGTTGAGTTCTCACAGATGTAGATGTATCCTCGCTGTTGTACTGCATCCGCTGGTGTCTCTTTTAGGAATAGTTGTATTTATTGTATTTTCATAAATATATATGTTTTGGGGAGGTGATTTCCTCTGAACTACTCACGCTGCCATCTTCCCTTGATTCCCCCGAGGATATACTTTTAAAAAGTATAATACATATAGATATACTTAAAAAAATTAAAAGTTGTATTGATAATGTAAAGGAAGCACCAGTTTATTTAGAAATCATTATATATTGTATTATATATATCAATATATATACTGCTGTGGAAACATTAGTTGTGAAAATACATGAATTGAAAAAAATTGTATGTTATAGTACTATTGGCAGTGTTAGCAGATGGTGTAAAATTGTTTCCATATGGTTCCCTTGTATTGTTAATGCTAAAGGAGCAGCTTCCTACTCCATGTCAAAACCAAAGGTGAACATTTTTATAGAATTATCATAATCATAATTGAATGTCATTTATAATAGTGGAATTAGATGTGCTGTTGAGAAAAGGATAAATGACAAAAGTATTCAAGGGCATCTTATTCCACAAATGGAGAGTTCCATCAGAGAAATGACCTTATAAAAATGTCACAAGCAAAAATGTAAGAGTTAATGAGTACTATAAAGATAAAAAGGCCCTTTAGTTAGAATGACTTTTGATAGAAATTATTTTCTAATTTCTAAAGAGAAAGGAACCTAGTTTAATAT
The DNA here is from genome assembly GCF_030020395.1 of Manis pentadactyla. Taxonomy (NCBI): domain Eukaryota; kingdom Metazoa; phylum Chordata; class Mammalia; order Pholidota; family Manidae; genus Manis; species Manis pentadactyla. Next base: position 106,851,419 of record NC_080026.1, on the reverse strand, counting down.
CATCGCTTTATTGGATTTTGGTTGCATTTGGGTTATATTTTTAAATTTGAGAAACTACTTCAATTCTAAATAAATTATCAAAATCAAATTTCTGTTCCTGAAAGCAAACTACTTCTGGAACATGTAATCACACTTTTTTATGTTTAATAATCTTTAATTATGACATTATAAAATAATAATAAAGGATTGTCAAAATCTTAATTGCTCACAAATGAATCACTCCCATAAAAATCCTCTGATCAAATTTCTTACATTAATTTCAGCTAAAAGTTTGAAAACAAAGATATCTAATATTAAATGGTAAAATGTGTGGCCAAATCTGTATTAAGGGCAGATTAGACAGCACATTTTTTTATTTTTTGAGAGGGCATCTCTCATATTTATTGATCATATGGTTGTTAACAACAATAAAATTCTGTATAGGGGACTCAATGCACAATCATTAATCAACCCCAAGCCTAATTCTCAACAGTCTCCAATCTTCTGAAGCATAACAAACAAGTTTTTACATGGTGAACAAGTTCTTACATAGTGAATAAGTTCTTCCATGGTGAACAGTGCAAGGGCAGTCATCACAGAAACTTTCGGTTTTGATCACGCATCATGAACTATAAACAATCAGGTCAATTATAATTATTTGTTTGATTTTTATACTTGATTTGTATGTGAATCCCACATTTCTCCCTTATTATTATTATTATTATTATTTTTAATAAAATGCTGCAGTGGTAGGTAGATGCAAGATAAAGGTAGAAAACCTAGTTTAGTGCTGTAAGAGGGCAAATGTAGATGATCGGGTGTGTGCCTATAGACTAAGTATTAATCCAAGCTAGACAAGGGCAACAAAACATCCACGGATGCAGAAGATTTCTCTCAAAACGGGGGGTGAGGTTCTAAGCCTCACCTCTGTTGATCCCCAATTTCTCACCTGATGGGCCCCCTGCGACTGTGCCTGTCTTAGGTTGTTCCTCCCTTGAGGAATCTTACCCGTCTCTGGCTAACCAGTCATCTTCCGGGGCCATACAGAGAAATGTAAAGTTGGTAAGTGAGAGGGAAGCAATATTGTTTGAAAAGGTTAGCTTTTTACTTTTTTGCAGATTTATGCCTTGTGGCTTCTATGTCCAGCATTTGTCTTGAGGTATCTTTACCACTTGGAAGAATTATGATACTCGATAATTTCGATATGAGGCATGAATTCTAAGTAATCACACTTTTGAAGGATAGTTTTGCTTGATATAGAATACTCAGTTGACAGTATTTTCCCTTTCAGCTTTTTAGTGTCATCCTACCACCTTCTGAACCCCGCTCCCTGATGAAAAGTCAGCTGCTAGTAATTTGAGATTCCTTTGTATGTGATACACCATTTCCTGTTACTGCTTTCAAGATTCATCTTTGTGTTTTGACAGTTTGATAATGATGGGTCTAAGTGTCTATCTTTGAGTTTACCCATTTATAGTTGTTAAGCTTCTCAGGTGTTTAAGATTTACATCAAATTTGATGATTTTTCTGCCATTATTTCTCAAAAAGACTTTTCTGGCCCTTCATTCCTCACTTGTCTTTTTGGGAGTCTCCTTATGTATATGTTAGTGCACTTGATGGTGTCCCACAGGTTTCTGACGCTCTGTTCATTTTACTTCATTCTCTTTGCCATCTGTTCTTTAGACTGGATAATCTCAATTTAAAATAGGAATTTCTTAAATTTGAATATTATCACAGTCCAAAACTTAAAATGTCAGGTTTATGTTCTTTCTAAAAATTTTTCCAACCAAATACTGAATGTGGAGTTCAATATTTGTTTAAATAAAATTTATCTTTCTCATTATGCTAACTTTTTACACAACTATATGAAGTGTAAGACGTCCAGACTCAGGATAATATTGAGGGCCATGTCCTTGTTTAAAAAAATGTAAAACAAAAAGACGGAACTCTACTCTGTAATTATCAAACTCTATTAAGTATGGGTGGTTCAGGCAGGATGGTATATGGTTTGTGAGGAAAGGTGTCACAAACCAGTGAAGTTAATGTGGAGAAGAAGTGGGTTGGGGGGAATTGGGGAAATTCTATTACGAGGAAAAGATATGCAGAGGGCCAGAGGCAAGAGAAAGCATGACATATTTAGAATAGGACAAGTTGCTTAGTATGATAAAATGACCTCAAGGTGAGTTGGAGAAGCCAGATCATTATTAGGCCTTGTGTGTCTTGCAAAAGCAAAAAAAAACCATTTGAAAGACTTTTAAGTAGAGGATTTATCTGACAACATTTAACCAAAAACCCAACATAGTATTATGATAAATTGCTAAAAGAATGATACAGAACTAAGTTTCGTAAACATTCAGAGGACACAAAACAGTGAATCAGTGATCTTACTTAATGACAGTACTTAGGTGACATTAGACTCCAAGAAGCTTAAATCTTGGTGTTTTTTTTTTAGGATTATAATTTTTTTTACCTGTAAATAATATACGTGTGTGTGTGTGTGTGTGTGTGTTTGTGTGTATATATATATATATATATATATAGCTAGCTATATGCATATATCTATATGTATCTGTATACATGTATCTATATATCTATAAATAATACATAAGTGACTTTTTTTCATATTGAAGTAAGCACTTCAGTGCATTAAATACTGATTTTATAAAACCAGATTTATACAACATTTATTTATGGAGCATCTACTGGGTGGTAGGTACTGTACTATGAGTGGAGACAGACATAGTCGCTCTTACACAGTTTATGATAAAAACCACCATTTATCAGTAAATCACATAATTATGTATGTAATTACAAGCTCTACTAAGTGCCATGAAGGAAGATGAAAGGTATGTCTAGTAGGAATAGGGGGATGGATGTCAAAAGACTTTCTTGAGGACTGATACTTGAGCTGAAATCATGGTTACTGAAGGGCTAAAATGGGGTGGGTGGTAGGTAGAGGAATAGCAGAGAGCATTGGAAAGACTTAAGCAAAAGAAAGAATGAAGCCAGAGCCTGAGATGGAGCTGGAGTAGTAGGCAGGAAATTTTAAATGCTTATTTTAAGAAATCTTTGTGTTATAACTGGAATTTATCAAACATAGGGAGTAATTATTTATATGACAAAGGATTATTTTTAATAACCAGATTTCTCTACTTTGTTCTTCATCAAAAAGTCATGGGTAAACAAAGGTATTTTAAATTAATGAACTGTATTCTTAATTCAATATTAATCGGAAAAGATATCTCCAAGACAAGGTATCTCCAAAGTAATCACATTGAAAATGATTTTGTTTCCTAACCATTTATTAAAACATTGTAGGTTTTCATATTTTACTTTTAATAGTCCCAATTTAATACTTACTACCATTCTTTATGTAATGAATAGTGACACTGATCTAAGTTCATAAACTATTATCCTTCTCTTACTCTTGCACAAGAAAAATAACAAAATGTTACTCTGGTTATTGAAAGTTTATATCAGGAATGGGTGTTACCTTATTTACTCTAGAAGTGCCATACATATGTAACACCTTAAAGTTCTTGAGGGAGGAAGCAGTAAATTAAAATTTCATGCATGAAAGCACTAAGAAAGCAACTAACCAACAAATTAGGCTCTGTTTATAAAAAAATAGTTTCTTTGTTTACCATCTTGAGTCATTAAAATATTTTTGTTATAATTGTGGTTTATTTTCATTGCAGGTGGAGGACTGTGACACCAATTGGACATCCTCTACCTGGAACCCGATTTATTGCTTTTAAAGTTCCTTTAAAGGGAGTATGTATATTATTTTGTTTTCTATCTTATAAGGATAATTAGGACTAATGTGATCCATGTATATGTAATTACTTAGTATTATGCTTTTCTTTGTAAAAATACTTGAATGCACATTTCCAGCAAATGTTTGACATTATGGAGGTAACAGTAAACTTTTTCACACAGTTATTAATTGTCCAGGCTAGACCAAGGGAGTAGTTTTGAATAATTGTTTAATAATAGCTTTATTGATATGTAGTTAACATACCACAAAATTCACCTATTCAAAGTATACAATTCAATGCTTTTTAGTATATTTATGAAGTTGTACAGCTGTCAGAATACATATTTATCTCTAGATAATCAATATATAACACTTGATAACATTTTTAAAATTCTGTATTCTTCTGTTTAACATAAATGTGGAAACTTAGAACCTTCATATCTGGAAGAAAAAAGAATATCAAATGAGGCAGCCTCGTATCATGAGCTGGATAAAGATGAAAATTTCTGGGTTACAGTCTGACTGCCATTTAGCCTGTGATGTTGGTCAAGTAATTTAACTTTTCAGGGCCTCAGCTCCAGTGAGATCTCTCCCACAAAATTATTTTTCATTCATGGTTAATACCTTATTTGAAACTGAATTTGATGCAAGAAAATTCCAGTGGACTAAAGTGGGATAATCCTTTCTTGAAATGTTCTGAGTACTCAGTGACAAGTTGTTACATCCCTCCATCTTTTAGTCTACATATTATGTGTGCCCTCTAGGCAGTCCTTTCCAGGTGACTGGAGTTCAGTGTAATCTCATGTAATAAAGCAGACTCCCACTTCTCCACTTCAGTGTAAGAATAACCTTAACTACTATGTAGTTAATATGCACTGGGCCCTGGATTATACATTTTTGCATTATACCATTTAATCCTCATAACAATCGTATAATGGAAATACTGTTTTACATATGGTGAAACTGAAGCTTAGAGAGGAAAGTAACTTGTCTTAAGTCACAGAGCTAGTATTGACAGAACTGGGACTGAAGCCCAGGTTGGGCTGATGATTTCTAAGCCTCTGAACTTAATCACAAAGACGTTTGCTGTTGTCCCAATAGTATGCATTCTGTAACTTCTCTTCTGTGAATGTGTGTGTGTTTTAACTGTAACTCTCACTACAGACCCACCTGTATTTTAGATTTTAATTTGATAAATGGTCTTAATTTGGAAGACCCAAATGCTTATGGGTCAGAAGCAGACCCAGAGACAAGGATATGAGGTCAGGTGGTTTATTAAGGAGGTAATCCCAGGGAGCACCAGTGAGAAAAAGGTAGATGTGAAACAGGACAGTGAAGGCAGCGAGCAGAAAATGTTTTATCTCAGGTTATCACTCTGAGCAACCTCTGTACTGGTAAGGGACTCTGTAGAGTAAGCCTCAGAGTTATCTAACTCAAGGGGGAGGAAGTTAGGGTATTTATCCTTAGACTGTCCTCTATCTTTGACTAGAGGCTTTTCTAAAGAGCATTAAAACTTCTTGTCCTACCCTGATTATGCAGACCAGAGAAAGCCTACAGGTTAAATAAATAGGATGCTACAACATGCCCTAGAACATGCTAAGTTATGATGGTCAGGGCATGGGCAGGGTCAGCTATAGCAACAGAATCCAAGACTTTGACCTGTTTCTGAGGGTTTCACCCCCTTCCTAGTTAGCATAGCTAATGACCTTGGTTATATCCCTAGGTGGGATTATTTTGATATTAGCTTATTAATCTTTCTATAAGTGGTAGCTGCCTTCACCTAAAATCAGGTTAATAGTCATCAAAACCATATTATCTCATGTTCTACAGATCTTTGTAAGCTTTGGCCATTTGGAGGAAATGGGACAGATGATTTGGTTGATTAGTTTTGAGCAGGTATAGAGGCTTTTTTTCTCTTCCTTTGTAGCATATAAGTTCAAATTGCAAAAAACTAATCTGGTTAACTCTTATGAGAAAAGTATATTCCCAACTAACTTGTTGCATAAGGTACAGATGGGGAGGAAGACATAAAGAAAGTGTAGAAAAGACTTGGAGAATACTCTCAAGAAATGTATATTTAGCTTTTGGTAATTAATGAGTGAAGTCTCTTCTTCACACATTTATTTCTAGCTACATTTATTTGTAATTAGTTTAATCTCTGATCTTACATGTGATCTTTGTGTTGAAGATCACTCTTTAGAAGCAGAATGAGGCTAACACTTAGAGAATAAAAATAAGCCTCATGTCATTTAAAAAATCTGTTCTAAATGCCTCAAACTATGAGAAAGTGGGTATGATAATCTTTAGCTAATCCAGTGTTGGGACTTCAGATTAGGATATTTGAAAGAGGAGATTATCTGGTTGGATACATAGCTAATTTTAGAGTTAAGTGCATATAAGGGTAAATCAGTACAGTTGTTTCTAAATGCTGGTCTGAGACTGTCTTTTCTGGCTGCCTCTGAATTACCAGGTGAGCTTAAAAATGGTTTCCAGACTCTACTCCCCTACCCCCAAGAACTATTTAATTAGTTCAGAATGGTGTCTAGAAACTTTTTTTTTTTTAAGTTCTCAGGTAAATGTGTTGGGCAGCTAGGTTTGGGAATCCCTGATAGAGGCAATCCACTTTATCTTAAAGATGTGTAAAACCGTGGCCCATAGGGCTTTGGTGACTTCTTTAAGGTCACATAACAAGGTAATAGTGGAGCTAAGACGTACCAACTTCTTATGATTCTCTAGAGGTCTCCCATGGTATCACAGCAGCCCCTCCAACTAGAAATTAAGAGGGACAAGGAGTAAGGAAGGCTTTCACAAGACATCAAACATACTTAAGTTTTTTTTTTTTTTAACTACCTAGGAGATAGTATCCTTGTATAGAAAGTTAAGGATGTCAACCAAAACAAATCTGGTTTTTTGCTAATTGGGAAGAATCTTGTTAGAACCAAACTCACTAATACTAGTTGAATGAGGCACTTTCTGAATTTCTGAAGGTGAACACAGCCTGAAGAAGTTCTTTAGGAAAGTCCTCCCATAGATTCTAAACTAAACTTTAGCTAATATAGAAAGTTTTAATCAGTTCTTTTTTGTTGTACTTGGAGAACCAGTGCCTTTGGGCTTTGTGACTCTGGAAGAGGCACGGTAGCCATTAGCCACATGTGGCTATTGAGCACTTAAAATATGGCTAGTCCAAATTGAGATGTGCTGTAAAATACTAGATATTGAAGGCTTAGTTAAAAAAAAAAAAAAGGTAAAATTCTCAACAATTTTTTTTGATTTCATGTTGAAATAATATTTTATATATATTGAGTTAAATAAAATAATGTTAAAATTAATTTTATCTTTACTTTTTGAATGTGGCTACTAGAAAATTTTAAACTATGTATGTGGCTTATATTTCTATTGGATAGAATTGGTGTAAGAATTATAAGCTATTTTGTAGAAATACCAGAATATATTTCTGTGGAGATCTGATGCAGAGTCTTGTGGATCTTATTATAGTGTAGGTTCTTCATCCCTCAGCTTAAAGGACCCAAGAAACCCTAGGATGTTTTGGGAAACTGAACGTGCTCTGAGAAAATAATCATTAATTCACAGTTTCTTCAAATCCTTCTAGGGAGGGATATTGGCAGATTATTTTTCTTAAGCTCTTCAAAACTTCATAAATTGCAATGTTTACATGTAATCCTTTGTTTTGGACCCTTCATACAAAGTGTTTTGCTATTATAAATAATGGCACAGTGAATATTCTTGTACCCCAATCTTTCTCCATAACACACATCAATGATAATTGCCTTAGGACAATTTTCTATATAGAATCATTGAAGCAAAAGATGTAAATATGTCTAGGCCCTTCTCACAGCCATAATTCATGAAAAGCTTTGTCCATGTTCTTAAAGCTATGAAAGTTTTCTCCAATTTCTTTTTGCCTCCTTATGTCTTTTTCTCATCCTTGGTCATTTTATGTTGAGTATTTACATTAGATCTGTATTTTGTAACCTTATTATTTATTTTCATTATAGGCAATTAATCAGAGACTTACTCCAACCCAGAAGTTTACACCAAAAGACTTGATTAGTGCAGTAAAAGCACTAAATGTGGAGCTTGGATTAATTATCGATTTAACATATACCACAAGATATTATGAAGTTAAGGTAAAGTTAAAAATGTATATCATCATGGATAGGCCTTGAAATAGAAAAAGTTTTAATACTGTATTTGGAAAGTGCATTGAGATATTCTCTGGTTATTTTAATTAAATTTCAGAATTTCCTACATGTGATCTTTTAAATATCATCTTAGTCCTTCACATAATCATACCGTATCCTTTTTCTAAAATCATGTATTGTACAAGAAAAAAATGGAATTTTGTTATTTTTAAAAGAACAAAATATTTAGAAGAAAGACTTGTAGATGGAAATAGTAGAAAGGAAAAGCAAAAATGGAGCAAGAACAAAAGAAAGAAAGTACTATGATGGAAAAGAAAGAAAAAAAAGACAAAGAAAAAAATGCATGATGGGAATTACTCTACAACGGTGTTTAACTTTCTTTAGCAGCAAAATCCTTTCAATTAAATCCTGCTCTGAAGCCCATTATAGAAAGCAGACAAATGGGGAGTTGTGCTGATTGAATAAAGAGATTAGGACCCACTGGGCCTCATCATCATTCTCCAGCCTTACGTTCCCCATCCCCAATCTTAGGACTTTGGAGAGCAAGAGTTTTAGCCCTTGCTCTAGAGAAAATAACTCTTAAACCTTGTTCAGTTAGATTGGTACCATCAAAGATGTCATCTGTCCTTCCTACCCTGATGAGGTGACATTTTGTCTTGGTACCTTGCTGCCATGCCATATTTCAACACATATAAAACTAAACATAACATTATTTCTTTACTTCCACACCACTCCTTCCCCAAAGTACAAATTAGCATTCTCTCCAACTTCCCTTTTTCTCTGGAAAGCACCACTGTTAAATCTACCAGTCAGGTTCAAATCCGTTGCATCTCTGTCTTCCTGGTACCCTCCATCAGGTCAAGGACTAAAACCTGTAGATTTTTTTTTCTCCTGAAATGTGTCGCAGATTCTCCAGGTCTTTCACCTGATTATTCAGCAGCTAGTCTTTTTTATCTTTGACTAGCTGTCCTTTGACATAATATTCATGTCATTTCTACTAACTTCCTAAAAATATCTGTTCAGCTTCTTCATAAAAAAATCCTCAGTTCTCTCTGCCCTCCCACTTGTTATTAATGTTACCCAGCTGAACTCTTCTCCCGACCCAGTTTTATCTGGCCCCTTCTCATCTTGTTCTTCTGTCCCTTACAACATACAATCTCCTTTAATTAGATATGTCTTTTTATTATCTCATGAACATTCTGTGCTCATTCTTGATTCTGTGACTCAAATTGTTCCATGAACTTGGAATTTTTTTTTCTCTATCCCTGTCCAAAAATCTACCTGCTCTTCAAGGCCTAGCATTTACAGCCACTACTGACTTGTGTGTGTAACTACTAGTTTTATTTGGCATATAACTGTTCAAGGTTCATTATTCTTATTTTTCCAAATATATTATCTTACACATTTAGACTCATCACCAACCTTCTCATTCTTTAATTGAATGTTACTAGTTGATAAACTGATTTTACTTAAATGATGAAATTAGTCCTTTTCGTCTTGCAGCCTCCACTTTAAATTCTCTTACAGATTTTGGAATCAGGGAAATATTAACCACTTTAAAACAGGCTTACAAACATAGCTTAAACTGACATCTAGAATTCTAACACCAACTGTGGAATTAACACTTTAATCTTTTATGTTAGATTGACTGTGTCTACTTAATCACTTGAATCCTTAACTCATTACTGTCATTGACCACTGGAAATTGGGCTTATTCTATAGCCTCTTTTATGTAAACTACAAGAATTCTACACAAATTAATCTAAAATGTGCCTTCAATATAATCATTGTGCCCAATTTTTAAAACACTGAATTGTGAGTTTAACTGGGTTGAAGAATTTGTTTTTAATAACTTACAATTGTTGCACTTATATATTTTCTTTTATTTCTAGGATTTACCTAAAAGTATTCATTATAAAAAACTTTACACTGTTGGCCTTGAAGTTCCTAATAATGCTACTATTCTGCAGTTCAAAAAGTGGGTCAGAAAGTTCCTGTGGGAAAATGCAAAAAATGGTAATTAACAACATTTAATATAATCATTTTTTTTTAACTGAAAGCATTTTTATTTAACTGATAAAGATTATTTTAGTAGAAATTGTTGTAGGCCACTTGAACATGTTATGCATATTTTGCTTAAATACGTTTAGCTAAAAGGACATTATCAAAGATTTCCTCTTAGATTATAACGCACACCCCTCACTTTAAGAAAACTTGCTTCGGGGAAAGTAAACCTCACAGAAAGGTACATTAAAGGATGATTATTTGCTTTACAAGTAGATTCCCTATAGCATTTCTTAAGTGTGGACACCCTCAGAGCACATAAAAATATAACTCAGTGTTTTAAAATTAACTAAGAAATAACATTTTTTGGAAAGAATAGGTAGCATAAAGTAAGGTACATCTTAATCCTTTTGGGGTATAGTTGACTTCCTATAGAAAAGAAAGTAACATTTAAAAACTGTGTAAACCTCTCCATGAATGTATTTTGGGGAATCTTTCTTAAGTAAGTAGAGGTATTTATTTATGTATTTATAAGAATGTCCATTGATGTGTTTATAATATTGAAAAAATTCAAAAGCACCTCAAAGATCATTAATATGAAATTTATTAAATAAATTATGGCATGTACATACTCATGGATTACTTGACAGATGTTATAAACTAAGCATTTGTGAAAATGTGAGATATTTTTAAATGACAATGTCATTGCATAAGTGTTTATAAATAACGTGCAAACATATCTGAAGGGATAAACATCACAATGTTAATAGCAGTATCTGGGATTTTTGTTTTCTTATTTGTAGTTCTGTATTTTAGTGTTTTTCTTTTTTATAATGAACATGTATTTCATAATTTTAAATAGTTGCTTTTAAAAAACAAGGTATTATTTACACATTTTTAAAACTTAATTGTCAGCCATTTTACCTTTATCTCTGATAGAAGCTTCACAATAGATGAAAATACTTTAGAGTATTACATATTCATGAATCAGGCAACATCCTATTTAACAAATAGAAAGGAGATTCATATAGGGAGGAAAGAGAGAATTGGCATGTGTTTTAATTACCTAGTCCATGTAATTCATTCTGTAATAAGCATTAATAAAGCTTAATTCCATTAAGCTGCAGAAAAAGGAAGGTGTTTAAAGGTAGGGAAGGATGAGAAGAAAAGTGAATTATTAGAAAAGAATGCATTGTTTTAGGCAAGGTCGCCCTCCTAAGGGGAATGAAAGGAGTCTATCATCTGATTACCTACCTCCTGTTGCTGACCGTGAAATTCCAGGTTGGTTAGCTAAAGGTCACATTCCTGGGAGACACTGAAACTGCAGTTTGATTAGGTATTAAGTCTTGTTGGGGTTTAGTGTAAGTGACTTCATTTTGGACCTGCTATCTCCTTTTTAACAGTACACATCCATTTTTCTTCCCTATCCCAAAAGTTAGTCACCCACAGATCTTTAACAAATATTCTCTAAAACCCCAGTGGAATATTCAACCTTGACTTAATCCAACAGTCCTCCTTCTCGGCTCTTGCAGGTTAGAGAAAATACCTACACAGATAGATGGGTGCCACCATGGATTAATGTGTTTCAGCTAGATTCTCAATGCTGTTTAGCAGTTCTCTCCCTGTCACTGCTCAGCTCACTCACCTGATTCCATATGTTGCTACTACACCACATTCATCTTCTTCACTCAGCAGTAACACAGCTTCCCACTTTTCAGTGAAAATAGAGGACATCAGGTATGATGTACCTTTCTCAGTTGTCTTATCTGTATCCCAATTTGCATAGCCCTCCTTCTGTCTGCTTTCCTAAGAAAAGCAGGCTAATTGTCTACTTCTGCTAGATAGTCTCTCCAATCCTGCCTTCTCCAGGATGTTTTCACATTTATTCTCTGTAATAACAATTTATACCACTGTAATATCAACATGCAAACATGCACAGGCCATCCTGTCTCTTACAATAGTACCCGTTTCTCCACTTTGCAACCGTAATTACTTCTTTCATTCTGTTTCTTTCCTGATTACGCTTGTAGAAGAGTTGTCTCCACTCATTGTTTTCATTTCTTCCATTCCCATTCACTAAATAGATTCCTATTCATTGCCTATAATCTGATTTTTATAACCCTCTAATTGTAGTTCAGTTAGAGGGTTGTAGAAATTCAAATAAGTTGTCTTTTGTTCTTTTGCTTCAGTCTCTGTAAGCTTAACCTCTGTTGTTCATTCCTTCCTTAAATTTTTCTCTTGGCTTCTATATTATTTTCCTCATTTTTTTCTGCTTAAGTATTTTTCACTTAGCTTTTCTAGCTATCTTGTTGTTTATTTCTTCTGTTCAAATCCTTGACAGCTACTGTTTCTTAAGATTCTGTCCTGCTTTTGGCAACTGCAAAGCTGAGGAGATGCCAACTGGGCTGAGGACTTCAGATCTCATTGTCCTCCCAGCCCTTCGACCCCAATCTCCTCAATAAGATGGCTTGATATAATTTTAAAAAAAAATTCTGTCCTAAGCCCTCTTTTCACTCTGTTCATTTTGTCTCTTCTTTTCTTCAACTTTAGCCTCCCAGATCTAAACCTCTAGCACAAACCTTTCTCCTGAGCTCCATGTCTGTATTCACAGACATTTGGTATCTCTAACAAGGGGTTCATGTAACACCAAAAATCTGAACATGTCAAAAACTGAACTCTTAACTTCCTTCTCCTGCCCCTACCTCTCCAAATCTACTCTCAACCTCTCTCATGTGGGTTGTTATGATGGCATCCGAAGTAGATTTCTTGCTTCTCCTCCCACCAATCATTCCTCTAGACTTCCACCAATTTACCTTTCTAAAGTGCACATCTTATCAGGTCAGTCCATTGCTTAAAATTTTTCTGTGTCATCCCATCTAATCATTAAATTCCTTAAGGTGACAGGAGGTGCTTCATGGCCTGATTCTTAACTCCCTTTATAAAAGCTATATGTATCTGTTTCACAAATGTCTCATAAGTCTGTGTCTTGCACATGTGCTATCCTCTTTGTCTTTACATACACTGTTCTCATTGAAATGTTTTCCCTTCTTGTTCATTTGGTGAACTCTATCTCATTTCTCAAGATTATTTAAATATTTTTTTCAAATTTCTCTGAAACCTCTTCTCCCCAGTGTGAAATAAAAGGCTCTCTTCTAAGTATTCTCATAACACCCATGTACATTTATTTTGTATTATGATACCTGCTTTTTTTTTACTTGTAGTTCTTACCCTGCTAGACTCAACTCCTTAAGGTGCCAGCTAGATTCAATTGAAATTATTAATTTTATTTCAAAAATAAATTCATTCCACTCAAACTATAAAACAGTGAAAGCAGGTCTCTAAACTCCCATATAAAACCATTATAAATATGTTCACACAGAAATTTATAGTATTTGAAAATAATTTGAAGACATGGAAATGTGGATTTTTAACTTTCTGTCATTTGAAAACAATGTCTTAGCAGACACTAACAAATGCTTTCTAAGTCTTCACATGCGATCTTGCAGAGAGGAAGCAACTCAACTCTTTTGAGAAGTGCTGGATTGAGAGGATAGGAAAAGTGAATGTAAGGTAAATACAAGTGAAAAAAGAAACATCTAGAGCATCAGTGTTACTGAAAAATTTCTGCAGAAATAGTAACCAGAAGATAGATATGCTTCTCAAAACCTGTCTTCCCTAAGAAAGAATTCAAATTTTAACCTCACAGTTAGGGAAATTCTTTAAGATAGGTCACCCCTGTCATGAATAAAGAGATTCCTGGCCCATCCATAAAGGTCAGTAGATTCATCTTACTTTTGTCTTCAGTTGTGATAACAGATAATGTGCCTAAGGGAGAAATGATGTCATAGATATTTCTAGTAACCAGAAAGTATTAGCACATTTCATTGAGTGTAAAGGCAACTAAGAACAAAGAAGTAAGTTTAAAATTATTTCTTTCTAAATAATGTGTGAAGCATGTTACTCATGAATATCATATAAGCTTGGTCCTTCATTTGGTTAACTTTAAAAATGTACCTATAATATTATAGAGTCAACACAAAAAGGCTGTTTGTTTCCTGAATCTTTGATAGTGTCCCTTTACCATACTACATTTAAATTTAATGACTAAGAATTCTACCAGTGGTAGTTTACTGAAAATTATGTTATAAATTGTGTATAAAACATATTCTTATTGACACAATCGGGAAGATGGTGGTGTGAGTAGAGCAGCGGAAATCTCCTCCCAAAACCACATATATCTATGAAAATATAACAAAGACAACCCTTCCTAGAATAAAGACCAGAGGACACAGGACAATATCCAAACCACATCTTCACCTGAGAGAACCCAGCGCCTCGCAAAGGGGGTAAGATACAAGCCCCAGCCCGGCAGGAGCCGAGCGCCCATCCCCCCAACTCCCGGCGGGAGAAGACTAGGCAGAGCGGGAGGGAGTCAGAGCCCAGGACTGCCGAACACCCAGCTGCAGCCATCTGGGCCCAGACACAGTACATGCCCAGGGGGCCCTGGATACTAGGAAAACAGGGCAGCAAGAACAGTGAGCAGGCATCGGAGGCCGGGCGCCGGAAGACATAAGAAAAGCGCACAACCAATTTTTTTTTTTTCTGCTTTGTTTTGGCGAGCGCTTTTTGGAAGACTTAAAGGGATAGGGACCCCAATACTAGGGAAACAGGGCAGCAAGAACAGTGAGCAGGCATCGGAGGCCGGGCGCCGGAAGACATAAGAAAAGCGCACAACCAATTTTTTTTTTTTTCTGCTTTGTTTTGGCGAGCGCTTTTTGGAAGACTTAAAGGGATAGGGACCCCAATACTAGGGAAACAGGGCAGCAAGAACAGTGAGCGGGCACCGGTGGCCTGGTGCAGGAGGACACCAGAAAAGCGCGCGCCCATTTTTTTTTTTTTTTTGCTGTTTTGTTTTGGCGAGCGCTTTTTGGAAGTCTTAAAGGGACAGGGACCCCAATACTAGGGAAGCAGGGCAGCAAGACCGGTGAGCAGATGCCTGAGGCTGGTGCCGGAGAATAAAGAAAAACGAGCGGCCACCTTTTTTTTTTTTTTTTTTAATTTAAAAATTTTACTTTTTTTTTTTGGTGGTCGTTATTTTGTTTTCGTGGGTGCTTTTTGGAAGTCTTAAAGGGGCAGGGCGGGACACTTAATCCAGACGTAGGGAATCCGGGGATCTCTGGGCACCCTAACCCCTGGGCTGCAGGGAGCAGGGAGGCCCCTTACGGAGATAAATAGCCTCCCAGCCGCTCCCGCTCCAACGCGACTCCACCACATTGGAGCAGAGGCCCGAACCAGGCCACGCCCACAGCAACAGCGGAGATAAACTCCATAGCAGCCGGGCAGGAAGCAGAAACCCTGTCTGCGCGCGGCTGCGCAGCACAAGCCACTAGAGGTCGCTGTTCTCCCAGGAGAGGAGGGCCACAAACCAACAAGAAAGGAAGTTCTTCCAGCCGTTACTAGTCCCAGCTGTGCAAACTATTCCTAGCACCATGAAAAGGCAAAGCTACAGGCAGACAAAGATCACAGAGACAACACCAGAGAAGGAGACAGACCTAACAGTCTTCCTGAAAAAGAATTCAAAATAAAAATCATAAACATGCTGACAGAGATACAGAGAAATACGCAAGAGAAATGGGATGAAGTCCGGAGGGAGATCACAGATGCCAGAAAGGAGATCACAGAAATGAAATAGACTCTGGAAGGGTTTATAAACAGAATGGATAGAATGCAAGAGGCCATTGATGGAATTGAAATCAGAGAACAGGAACGCATAGAAGCTGACATAGAGAGAGATAAAAGGATCTCCAGGAATGAAACAATGTTAAGAGAACCGTGTGACCAATCCAAAAGGAACAATATCCGTATTATATGGGTACCAGAAGAAGAAGAGAGAGGAAAAGAGATGGAAAGTATCTTAGAAGAAATAATTGCTGAAAACTTCCCCAAACTGGGGGAGGAAATAATCGAACAGACCACGGAAATACACAGAACCCCCAACAGAAAGGATCCAAGGAGGACAACACCAAGACACATAATAATTAAAATGGCAAAGATCAAGGACAAGGAAAGAGTTTTAAAGGCAGCTAGAGAGAAAAAGGTCACCTATAAAGGAAAACCCATCAGGCTAACATCAGATTTCTCGACAGAAACCCTACAGGCCAGAAGAGAATGGCATGATATATTTAATACAATGAAACAGAAGGGCCTTGAACCAAGGATACTGTATCCAGCACGACTATCATTCAAATATGACGGTGGGATTAAACAATTCCCAGACAAACAAAAGCTGAGGGAATTTGCTTTCCACAAACCACCTCTACAGAGCATCTTACAGGGACTGCTCTAGATGGGAGAACTCCTAGAAAGAGCACAGCACAAAACACCCAACATATGAAGAATGGAGGAGGAGGAACAAAAAGGGAGAGAAGAAAAGAATCTCCAGACAGTGTATATAACAGCTCAATAAGCGAGCTAAGTTAGGCAGTAAGATACTAAAGAGGCTAACCTTGAACCTTTGGTAACCACGAATTTAAAGCCTGCAATGGCAATAAGTACATATTTTCAATAGTCACCCTAAATGTAAATGAACTGAATGCACCAATCAAAAGACACAGAGTAACAGAATGGATAAAAAAGCAAGACCCATCTATATGCTGCTTACAAGAAACTCACCTCAAACCCAAAGACATGTACAGACTAAAAGTCAAGGGATGGAAAAACATATTTCAGGCAAACAACAGCGAGAAGAAAGCAGGGGTTGCAGTACTAATATCAGACAAAATAGACTTCAAAGCAAAGAAAGTAACAAGAGATAAAGAAGGACACTACATAATGATAAAGGGCTCAGTCCAACAAGAGGATATAGCCATTCTAAATATATATGCACCCAACACAGGAGCACCAGCATATGTGAAACAAATACTAACAGAACTAAAGGGGGATATAGACTGCAATGCATTCATTCTAGGAGACTTCAACACACCACTCACCCCAAAGGATAGATCCACCGGGCAGAAAATAAGTAAGGACACGGAAGCACTGAACAATACAGTAGAGCAGATGGACCTAATAGACATCTATAGAACTCTACATCCAAAAGCAACAGGATATACATTCTTCTCAAGTGCACATGGAACATTCTCCAGAATAGACCACATACTAGGCCACAAAAAGAGCCTCAGAAAATTCCAAAAGATTGAAATCCTACCAACCAACTTTTCAGACCACAAAGGCATAAAACTAGAAATAAACTGTACAAAGAAAGCAAAGAGGCTCACAAACACATGGAGGCTTAACAACACGCTCCTAAATAATCAATGGATCAATGACCAAATCAAAATGGAGATCCAGCAATATATGGAAACAAATGACAACAACAACACTAAGCCCCAACTTCTGTGGGACACAGCAAAAGCAGTCTTAAGAGGAAAGTATATAGCAATCCAAGCATATTTAAAAAAGGAAGAACAATCCCAAATGAATGGTCTAATGTCACAATTATCGAAATTGGAAAAAGAAGAACAGATGAGGCCTAAGGTCAGCAGAAGGAGGGACATAATAAAGATCAGAGAAGAAATAAATAAAATTGAGAAGAATAAAACAATAGCAAAAATCAATGAAACCAAGAGCTGGTTCTTCGAGAAAATTAACAAAATAGATAAGCCTCTAGCCAGACTTATTAAGAAGAAAAGAGAGTCAACACAAATCAACAGTATCAGAAACGAGAAAGGAAAAATCACAACGGACCCCACAGAAATACAAAGAATTATTAGAGAATACTATGAAAACCTATATGCAAACAAGCTGGGAAACCTAGGAGAAATGGACAACTTCCTAGAAAAATACAACCTTCCAAGATTGACCCAGAAAGGAACAGAAAATCTAAACAGACCAATTACCAGCAACAAAATTGAAGCGGTAATCAAAAAACTACCAAAGAACAAAACCCCCGGGCCAGATGGATTTACCTCGGAATTTTATGAGACATACAGAGAAGACATAATACCAATTCTCCTTAAAGTTTTCCAAAAAATAGAGGAGGAGGGGATACTCCCAAACTCATTCTATGAAGCTAACATCACCGTAATACCAAAACCAGGCAAAGACCCCACCAAAAAAGAAAACTACAGACCAATATCCCTGATCAACGTAGATGCAAAAATACTCAACAAAGTATTAGCAAACCGTATTCAAAAATACATCAAAAGGATCATACACCATGACCAAGTGGGATTCATCCCAGGGATGCAAGGATGGTACAACATTCGAAAGTCTATCAACATCATCCACCACATCAACAAAAAGAAAGACAAAAACCACATGATCATCTCCATAGATGCTGAAAAAGCATTTGACAAAGTTCAACATCCATTCATGTTAAAAACTCTCAGCAAAATGGGAATAGAGGGCAAGTACCTCAACATAATAAAGGCCATCTATGATAAACCCACAGCCAACATTATATTGAACAGCGAGAAGCTGAAAACATTTCCTCTGAGATTGGGAACTAGACAGGGATGCCCACTCTCTCCACTGTTATTTAACATAGTACTGGAGGTCCTAGCCACGGCAATCAGACAAAACAAAGAAATACAAGGAATCCAGATTGGTAAAGAAGAAGTTAAACTGTCACTATTTGCAGATGACATGATACTGTACATAAAAAACCCTAAAGACTCCACCCCAAAACTACTAGAACTGATATCGGAATACAGTAAAGTTGCAGGATACAAAATCAACATACAGAAATCTGTGGCTTTCCTATACACTAACAACCAACAGAAAGAGAAATCATGAAAACAACTCCATTCACAATTGCATCAGAAAAAATAAAATACCTAGGAATAAACCTAACCAAAGAAGTGAAAGACTTATACTCTGAAAACTACAAGTCACTCTTAAGAGAGATTAAAGGGGACACTAACAGATGGAAACTCATCCCATGCTCGTGGCTAGGAAGAATTAATATCGTCAAAATGGCCATCCTGCCCAAAGCAATATACAGATTTGATGCAATCCCTATGAAACTACCAGCAACATTCTTCAATGAACTGGAACAAATTATTCAAAAATTCATATGGAAACACCAAAGACCCCGAATAGCCAAAGCAATCCTGAGAAAGAAGAATAAAGTAGGGTGGATCTCACTCCCCAACTTCAAGCTCTACTATAAAGCCATAGTAATCAAGACAATTTGGTACTGGCACAAGAGCAGAGCCACAGACCAATGGAACAGACTAGAGAATCCAGACATTAACCCAGACATATATGGTCAATTAATATTTGATAAAGGAGCCATGGACATACAATGGCGAAATGACAGTCTCTTCAACAGATGGTGCTGGCAAAACTGGACAGCTACATGTAGGAGAATGAAACTGGACCATTGTCTAACCCCATATACAAAAGTAAACTCAAAATGGTTCAAAGACCTGAATGTAAGTCATGAAACCATTAAACTCTTGGAAGAAAACATAGGCAAAAACCTCTTAGACATAAACATGAGTGACCTCTTCTTGAACATATCTCCCCGGGCAAGGAAAACAACAGCAAAAATGAGTAAGTGGGACTATATTAAGCTGAAAAGCTTCTGTACAGCAAAAGACACCATCAATAGAACTAAAAGGATCCCTACAGTATGGGAGAATATATTTGAAAATGACACATCCGATAAAGGCTTGACGTCCAGAATATATATAAAGAGCTCACACGCCTCAACAAACAAAAAACAAATAACCCAATTAAAAAATGGGCAGAGGAACTGAACAGACAGTTCTCCAAAAAAGAAATACCGATGGCCAACAGACACATGAAAAGATGCTCCACATCGCTAGTCATCAGAGAAATGCAAATTAAAACTACAATGAGGTATCACCTCACACCGGTAAGGATGGCTGCCATCCAAAAGACAAACAACAACAAATGTTGGTGAGGCTGTCGATAAAGGGGAACCCTCCTACACTGCTGGTGGGAATGTAAGTTAGTTCAACCATTGTGGAAAGCAGTATGGAGGTACATCAAAATGCTCAAAACAGACTTACCATTTGACCCAGGAATTGCACTCCTAGGAATTTACCCTAAGAATGCAGCAATGAAGTATGAGAAAGATCAGTGCACCCCTATGTTTATCACAGCACTATTTACAATAGCCAAGAATTGGAAGCAACCTAAATGTCCATCGATAGATGAATGGATAAAGAAGATGTGGTACATATACACAATGGAATACTACTCAGCCGTAAGAAAAGGGCAAATCCAACCATTTGCAGCAACATGGATGGAGCTGGAGGGTATTATGCTCAGTGAAACAAGCCAATCAGAGAAAGAGAAATACCAAATGATTTCACTTATCTGTGGAATATAAGAACAAAAGAAAAACTGAAGGAACAAAACAGCACCAGAATCACAGAACTCAAGAATGGACTAACAGGTACCAAAGGGAAAGGGACTGGGGAGGATGGGTGGGTAGGGAGGGATATGGGGGGGGAAGAAGTAGTGGGGTATTAAGATTAGCATGCATGGGGGGGTAGGAGAAAAGGGAGGGCTGTACAACACAGAGAAGGCAAGTAGTGATTCTACAACATTTTGCTATGCTGATGGACAGTGACTATAAAGGGGTTTATAGGGGAGACCTGGTATAGGGGAGAGCCTAGTAAACATAATATTTTTATGTAAGTGTAGATTAGTGATACCAAAAACAAAAATAAAAAGAAAACAAAAAAAAAAGGGCAGTTCCTGTGTGGTAACCTCCAATGAGTTCTACACAAGGGTATAAAAGGCATATAAAAGTGTAGGCAAAGGGTCTGTTTGTGTTTATACAGAGGATCAAAGCCTAATTGGGCTACCCCGAAAATGAACTAAGATACGATATGAAAAAGAACTTCCAACATCAGCACTCTCTGGAAGACTCATGCCAGAAGATGATCATCAAAAAACCCCAACAAAGATCCACGCACTGCTACAGCTGTAGATGCACTCATCCCACCAGAGCTCCTGGACTTGCCATGGGAATGAAGGAGATATCTAAGCTGGCCTGTGCATACAGTAAAACAACAAATTTGACTGGATCTATACTGTTGGAACTCAACCAAGAATTAGGAGAAGTGCAAATTGTAGCGCTCCAAAATCTTACAACTACAGACTATTTACTGTTAAAAGAACATAAGGGATGTGAACATTCCCCAGGAATGGGTTGTTTTAATTTGTCTGATTTCTCTCAGACTGTTCAAGTTCAGTTGGACAATATCCACCATATCATAGATAAGTTTTCAGAAATGCCTAAGGTGCCTAACTGGTTTTCTTGGTTTCACTGGAGATGGCTGGTAATTACAGGTATGCTTTGGTTATGTAACTATACTCCTATTATGTTAATGTGTGTGCGCAATTTAAGTAGTAGCTTAAAACCTATACATGCTGAAGTTACTCTACAAGAAGATATGTCAGAGAAATAATCAATCTTCCCATGTTTTCTGCCGCCTGCTACTTCTATAGCTTTTCTTCTTCCTTCCTAATTACAACCCTTAAATAGAATTCATGCCTCATATCAAATTTACCGAGTATCATAATTCTTCCAAGTGGTAAAGATACCTCAAGACAAATGCTGGGCATAGAAGCTACAGGGCATAAATATGCAAAGAAATAAAAAGCTAACCATTTCAAACAAACAAAAAAAGAAAAACATATTCTTATTGTACTATTCTCATCTTAATTATTTTTTCATACTTTTTAATGTTTCTTTACATGTTATAGATAAACTCATTGGAGTTCATTGTACTAATGGAATCAACAGAACAGGATACCTTATATGTAGGTAAGAATGATGTAGTTGCTGTATTTTCAAGTCTGTTTTCTTGAGAAAAAAATTTTAAAATTCAGCCATATTTTTATTCAGGTATCTTATTGATGTTGAAGGCTGGGATCCAGATACAGCAATTCAAGGTATTTTTATAAAGTTCAGCTAAAAGCAAGGATCGATGTTATGAAATGTCTAGTGCCATGTAAATGACTATGGATCAAAATATGGATATGAATGCTTTTATTTTTATTCTAAGTTATTTTGCTTTTCTGTTAGCACCTTTTCAACTAAATACATTTTAACTAGGTTTTTAGTATATCCATTTACTATACTAAAATAATAGGATTCCTATTTAGTATAGCCATTTACTCTATTAAAATAATAATATTTCTAAAAATAGTAGGAACCTTAAAATTAAGGTAGTAATTTTTTAATTAAATACTTCTCTAAATTTTTAGAATTTCATCAATGCCATAATAAATAATTATATTATATAATCTGTTAATTGATTAGAAAAATCCAAGGATATTGTCACAAAGTTTATCTCAGTTTTGTTTGATCATCATTAATTGTTAATTGATTATTTTTAGCTTTTGGTGAGGCCCGTGGTCATCGAATAGATGGATTTGTATATTTAAAGGATCTCAAAACTCAACCCACGAGAAGGTAAATTTTACTTATTTTGTTGTTGTTGATGTATTTTTTTAATTGAAGTGTAGTTGATATACAATACTATATTGGTTACAAGTATACAACATAGCGATTTGGCAGTTATATACATTATTACATCCTCACCCCAATTAGTATAGTTACTATCTGTCAACATAGAAAGATGTTACATAACTATTTACTTTATTTTCTATGCTTTACTTTTATCTCCTTGACTAACTTGTATTATCATTGAGTTTTTTGTGCCTCTTTATTTTTTCACCTATTTTACTCACCCACCCCAATCCCTCCCCCATGGTAACCACTAGTCAATTCTCAATGTCTAGGAGTCTGTTGCTGTTTTGTTTTGTTTTGGTTTTAGATTCCACATATAAGTGAAATCATATGGTATTTGTCTTTCTCTGCGTGGTTTATTTCACTTAACAGAATATCTTTAGGTCCATCCATGTTGTTGCAAATGGGATGATTTCTTTTCTTTTTATGGGTGAATAATATTCCATTGTGTATATGTACCACATCTTCTTTATCCACTCATCTATTAATATGCACTTTGGTTGCTTCCATATATTGGCTATTGTAAATAATGTGGCAGTAACATAGGGGTGTATATCTTTTTGAGTCAGAGATTTTGTTTTCTTCAGGTAGATTCCTAGAAGTGGAATTACTGGGTTGTATGGTATTTCTATTTTAGTTTTTTGAGGCACCTCCTTTCTGCTTTCCATAGTGGCTGCACCAGTTCACATCCCCACCAACAGTGTAGGAAGGTTCCCTTTTCTCCACATCCTCATCAACACTTAGTATTTCTTGTCTTTTGGATTGTGGCCATTATAACTGGTGTAAAGTGTATCTCACTGTGGTTTTGATTTGGCTTTCTCTGATGGTTAGTGAAGTGGAGCATCTTTTCATGTGCTTGTTGGCCATCTGTATGCCTTCTTTGGAAAAATGTTTATTCAGGTCCTCTGCCCAGTTTTTAATCAGTTTATTTGTTTTATTGGTGTTGAGGCATGTGAGTTCTTTGTATATTTTGGATATTAACCCATTATCAGATATGTAATTTATAAATACATTCTCCTGTACTGTAGGTTGCCTTTTTGTTCTGCTGATGGTGTCCTTTGCTCTAAAGAAGCTTTTTAGTTAAGTGTCATGGTTTCATGTCTTACATTCAGGTTTTTGGTTCATTTCGAGTTTACTGTTTGTGTATGGAATTAATAATTCAGTTTCATTCTCTTGCATATTGCTGCCCAGTTTTCCCAACACTTACTGAAGACCTGTCTTTTCCCCATTGTATATTCATAGCTCATTTATCATATATTAGTTGACCATATGTGCATGGGTTTATATCTGGGCTCTCTGTTCTGTTCCATTGATCTATGGGTCTGTTCTTGTGCCAATACCTTACTGTAGCTTTATAGTATAGCTTAAAGTCAGGGAGTATAATCCCCTCCCACCCCCGCCCCAGGCTTTGTTCTTCTTTCTCAGAATTGCTTTGGCAGGATCTTTTGTGGTTCAATATGAATTTTAAGATTACTTGCTCTAGTTCATTGAAAAATGCTGTTGGTATTTTGATAGGGAATCTGTAAATTGCTTTGGGCAGGATGGCCATTTTGACAATATTAATTCTTCCTATCCAGGAGCACAGGATAGATTTTCATTTATTGGTGTCCTCTTTAATTTCTCTCATGAGTGTCTTATAGTTTTCAGAGTACAGGTCTTTCACCTTCTTGGTTAGGTTTATTCCTAGGTATTTTATATTTTTTGGTGCAGTTGTAAATGGGATTACTTTCTTAATTTCTCTTTCTGCTAGTTTGTTGTTAGTATATAGGAATGCAACAGATCTCTGTGTATTAATTTGTATCCTGCAACTTTACTTAATCCAGTTATTAGTTCTAATAGTTTTTTGGTAGAGTCTTTAAGGTTTTTTATGTATAATATCATGTCATCTGTAAATAGTGACAGTTTAACTTCTTCCTTACCAATTTCAATGTGTTTTATCTCTTTGTGTTGTCTGATTGCTCTGGCTAGGACCTCCAGTACTATGTTGAGTAAAAGTGGAGAGAATGGGCATCCTTGTCTGGTTCCTGATCTTAGATGAAAATCTTTTAGCTTTTTGCCAGTGAGTATGATGTTAGCTGTGGGTTTGCCACATAAGGCTTTTATTATGTTTTGGTATGTACCCTCTGTACCCATTTTGTTGTTTTTATCATGAAGGGATGTTGAATTTTGTCAAGTGCTTTTCTGTTGAGATAATCATGTGGTTTTTATCCTTCCTTTTGTTAATGTGGTGAATGGTATTGATTGATTTGCAAATATTGTACTATCCTTGCATCCCTGGAATAAATCCCACTTGGTCATTATGGATGATCCTTTTTATGTATTTTTGAATTCAGTTTGCAAATACTTTGCTGAAGTTTTTTGCATGTATGTTCACCTGGGATATTAGTCTGTAATTTTCTTTTTTTGTAGTGTCTTTGGTTTTGGTATTAGAGTGATGCTGACCTCATAGCATGAGTTTTAAGGTATTCCCTCCTTTTCTGTTTTTAGGAATACTTTAAGAAGGGTGGGTATTAGCTCTTCTTTAGATGCTTGATAGAATTCACCTATGAAGCTGTCTGGTACTGGATTATTGTTTGTTGGGAGTTTTTTGATTACCAATTCAATTTTGTTACTGGTAATCAATCTGTTCATATTTTCTCTTTCTTCATGGGCCAGTGTTGGAAGATTGTACATTTCTAGGAATTTGTCCATTTTTTCTGGGTTATCCCAGTTTTTTGGCACATAATGTTTTGTAGAATTCTTTTATGATACTTTGAATATCTCTGGTGTCAGTTGTTACTTCTTTTTCATTTCTGATCTTGTTTATTTGTGTCCTTTATCTCTCTTTCTTGATGATTCTGGCTAGAGGTTTGTCTGTCTATCTTCTCAAGGAACCAGCTCTTGGTTTCATAATTTTTTTCTATTTTCTTATCCTCTTATTTATTTCTGTTCTTATCTTTATTATGTCCCTCCTTCTACTGACTTTGGGTTTCATTTGTTCTTTTTCTTGTTCACATTTCTTTAAATGTGAGTTTAGATTGTTTATTTGAAATTGTTCATGTTTCTTGAGATAGGCCTATATTGCTGTGTACTTCCTTCTTAGAATTGCTTTCACTGCATACCGCTTATTTTGAATGATTGTATTTCTGTTTCCATTTGTCTCCATGTATTGTTTAATTTCCTCTTTGATTTGTTCATTGGTCCATTGCTTATTTAGAAGTGTGTTGTTTAGCTTCCATATGTTTGTAGGCTTTTTTCTTTTCTTTGTGTAATTTATTTCTAGTTATATACCACTGTGGTCTGAGAAGCTGCTTGATACAATTTCAGTCTTACTGAGTTTATTGAGGCTCTTTTTGTGGCGTAGTATATCATCTGTTCTGGAGAACATTCCATGTACACTTAAGAAAAATGTGTATCCTACTACTTTTGGGTGGAATGTTCTGTAGATATCTGTTAAGTCCATTTGATCTAATGTATTGTTCAGTACCTCTGTTTCCTTATTCATTTTCTGTCTGTATAATCTGTCCATTGATGTAAGTAGGGTGTTAAAATCCCCTAGTATGATTGTGTTGCTGTCTATTTTTCCCTTCAGGTCTGTTGGTATTTGTTTTATAAATTTAGGTGCCTCCTGTGTTTTGTGCATAGATATTTATTATTGTTATATATCCTCTTGTTGGACTGATTCCTTTATCAGTATGTCATGTCCTTCTTTGTCTCTTACTTTCTATGTTTTGAAATCAAATCTATTTTGTATAAGTACTGCTACTCACTTTTTTTCTCCCTATTATTTGTGTGAAGTATGTGTTTCTATCCCCTCACTTTCAGTCTATGTATATCAGGAATGAATCTCTTGTAGGCAGAATATATAGATGGATCTTGTTTCTTTATCCATTCTGCTACCCTGTATCTTTTGATTGGTGCATTTAGTCCATTTACATTTACATTTAAGATAATTATTGACAGGTATAACTTATTGCCATTTTATTCATTGTTTTCTGGTTGTTTTGTAGTTTCTCTCTGTTCCTTCCTTCCTTTCTTTTGCTCTTCTCTTATTATTTGATTGTTTTCTTTAGTGTTACACTTAGGTTTCTTTTTTTTATTACTACTTTTTTGTATCTGTTATAGGCTTTAGCTTTGTGGTCACCATAAAGTTCACAGATAGTTTCCTAAATATAAAAACAGTCTATATTAAATTGATGGTTGCTCTTTTTCTTATTCTCCACATTTTATGTATAAATGTCATAATCTACATCTTTTGTACATCCCTTGACTGATTTTTGTGTGTTGTTGATTTTACTACTTTTGTCTATTTTAACTTCATACTTGCTTAGTAAGTAATTGGTCTACTACCTCTATTGTAGGTTTATTTTCACTGATGAACAATATTTAGACTTAAGATTATTTCCATCTATAGAAGTCCCTTTAACATATCCTGTAAGGCTGGTTAGTGGTGGAAAATTCTTTTAACTTTCAATATCTCCTTCAATTCTGAATGATAATCTCACTAGGCAGAGGATTCTTGGCTGTAGATTCTTCCCTTTTAATACATTAAATATTTCATGCCACTCCTGGACTGTAAAGTTCATGCTGAGAAATCTGCTAATAGCCTTATGGAGTTTGTCTTATAGATCCTTTCTTGCTGCTTTAAAATTTTTCTCTTTATCTTTAATCTTTGCCATTTTAATTACTGTGTGTCTTGGTGTTGTCTTCCTGGGGTTCCTCTTGTTAGGAGCTCTCTGTGTTTCCAGGACCTGAGTATCTTCTTACCCTAGATTGGAGAAGTTTTTAGCTATTATTTCTTCATAATAGAAGAGTTTCTACTACTTTTTTTCTCTCTTCTCCTTCTAGGGAGATTAGGTGAATGCTGTTCCATTTGAAGTTGTCACACAGCTCTCTTAGCATCTTCTCATTTTTAGAAATTATTTGTTCTCTCTGTTCCTCTGCTTGTTTATTCTGCTGTTCTCCGTCTTCCATCACACTGATTCTTTCCTCTACTTCCAGTAGTTGACTGTTTATTACGTATATTGTATTTTTCATTTCAGTAATTGTATTTTTCAGTTCTGAGTAGCTCTTTTTCATACTTTCTCTTTGTTGAAGTTTTCACTGAGATTATCAGTTCTTTTCCCCAGTTCAGTAAGCATCTCTGTGATATTTGTATTCTTTATCAAGAAGATTGCTAATCTCCTTTTCATTTAGTCCTTTTTCTGGTGTTTTATCTTGTCCTTTTGTTTGAAATATATTCCTCTTCCTCCTCATTTTGTCTGAGTTTCTGTGTTTCTTCCTTTATGTTAGATAGATCATCTATGCCTCCTGTTTTAGAAAGTAATGGCTTTGTGACATGGCATCCTGGGGTGCCCAGAAGCTCAGGACTCTTTGCTCACCAGTGCCTGGTTCTCTTTTGTAGTGGAGCCACTGTTGCTGTTGATGGGCCATGGGCAGAACCTGCCTCTCTGTCTGTCTGCCATCTATGGCTGATCTCTGTTAACAGAGACTGATAGCTAGCTTGCCTCTGTGTGCCCTTTGTGTGACATGAGGCACTTACGCTGGACAGGGCTCTCTTCTGCCTGCTGTCAGCAATGGCAACCACTGGTGAGCCGAGCAGCTAGGCAAGGTGGCGTGCATGGGTGTGCTGTGTGGCTGAGACAAAAGCAAGAGCACTGGAGAGTTTAGAGCTGGCTCCTCTGAGTGCCCGACCAGCTGGGCCGAGGTAGGGCTGGGCAAGTATGGTTTCCCTGCCCTTTCTCCTCCAAAGAGATCTCCTTCCTACCCTCACCTATCTGACACACTTCCCACTACTGGTAAATCTTTCAGACTGCTATCACTGTGTTGGGTCTCCACAGGATTGACAGAGCATGCCTGTTCTCCACAAGTGATGGGAATCTCAGCTTTCCAGAGTGCCCCAAGTCTCCTTGGTATACAGCCTCATTAATCATGAAAACCCAGTGTAATGTGGACTCCTATTCCCATAGCAAATCTCCAGGGTGAGGTGTGCTGAATTCCTGAGCTTCTATCTCCTCCCCACTGTGTTCCTCTCCCTCCTGCTTGTGGGCTGGAATAGGGGAAGGGCTTGGGTCCCAATCATTCAGCGCCTTGCCCCCTTACCCTTCCCACTGTGATCCTCTCTTCTTCACCAAGTGTAGATGGTTTGTTCTGCAGTCTTCAGATCATCTTCAGAATTAGTTGTATTTCCTGTAGTTGCTTCTTCGGTGTGTATATGGGGGCTGTTTTTCACCTTGCCTTCCTATTCAACCATCTTTTCCATTACTTCCCGTTCTTCGGTTTGGGAAGGTAAATTTAAATCCTGTTTTGAGTTGTATCTTATCTAAGGATCTTACTACTTTAGTGAAGTTTCTCTCTTACCTTTTCTAGGTTTCTTAAAGCCTTGTTAACAGTTCTGCTTGTTAAATATAGATACCAAAAGAGAACTAATCGGTATGTCATTAGGGCACTCTGATGGCCATAACTAATTTTTGTGCTCCATATATTCAAAAGTTTTAGAACATTATGCTAAAGAATGTTAATGATAGTTACAAATCCACTATTGTTACCTGTCAAAAAATTAAGACTTAGTCATCTCCTAAATTGGGTATCATTGGGAAAAATATAAATTATTTTGAACTGAAAAAGCTCTTAAGTATAAAGATACTAGTAAGTCACCTTTACTGTAAGAGGAACCTTGGGATACCTCTTCTGGAATGGTAGTTTCTGAACTTGGCAATATAGCAGAATAGCGGGAGAATTTTTTTTGTTGTTATCATTAATGTACAATTACATGAAGAACATTATGTTTATTAGGCTCCCCTCTTCACCAAGACCCCCCCCACACACCCCATTACAGTCACTGTCCATCAGCGTAGTAAGATGCTGTAGAATCACTACTTGTCTTCTCTGTGTTGCACAGCCCTCCCCTTGCTCCCCACACACTATACATGCTAATCATAATGCCCCCTTTCCTTTTCCCCGCCCTTATCCCTCCCTTCCCACCCATCCTCCCCTGTCCCTTTCCCTTTGGTAACTGTTAGTCCATTCTCGGGTTCTGTGATTCTGCTGCTGTTTTGTTCCTTCAGTTTTTCTTTGTTCTTATACTCCACATATGAGTGAAATCATTTGGTACTTGTCTTTCTCCGCCTGGCTTATTTCACTGAGCATAATAGCCTCTAGCTCCATCCATGTTGTTGCAAATGGTAGAATTTGTTTTCTTCTTATGGCTGAATAATATTCCATTGTATACGTACCACATCTTCTTTATCCATTCATCTACTGATGGACACTTAGGTTGCTTCCTTTTCTTGGCTATTGTAAATAGTGCTGTGATAAACATAGGGGTGCATCTGTCTTTTTCAAACTGGGCTGCTGCATTCTTAGGGTAAATTCCTAGAAGTGGAATTCCTGGGTCAAATGGTATGTCTATTTTGAGCTTTTTGAGGAGCCTCCATACTGCTTTCCACAATGGTTGAACTAATTTACATTCCCACCAGCAGTGTAGGAGGGTTCCCCTTTCTCCACAATCTCGCCAACATTTGTTGTTGTTTGTCTTTTGGATGGTGGCGATCCTTACTGGTGTGAGGTGATATCTCATTGTGGTTTTAATTTGCATTTCTCTGATGACTAGCGATGTGGAACATCTTTTCATGTGTCTGTTGGCCATCTGAATTTGTTCTTTGGAGAACTGTCCAGCTCCTCTGCCCATTTTTTAATTGGATTATTTGCTTTTCATTTGTTGAGGTGCATGAGCTCTTTATATATTTTGGGTGTCAACCCTTTATCGGATTTGTCATTTATGAATATATTCTCCCATACTGTAGGGTACCTTTTTGTTCTATTGATGGTGTCTTTTGCTGTACAGAAGCTTTTCAGCTTAATATAGTCCCACTTGTTTGTTTTTGCTTTTGTTTTCCTTGCCCGGGGAGATATGTTCAAGAAGAGGTCACTCATGTTTATGTCTAAGAGATTTTTGCCTATGTTTTTTTCCAAGAGTTTTATGGTTTCATGACTTACATTCAGGTCTTTGATCCATTTCGAATTTACTTTTGTGTGTGGCGTTAGACACTGATCCAGTTTCATTCTCTTACATGTAGCTGTCCAGTTTTGCCAACACCAACTGTTGAAGAGGCTGTCATTTCCCCATTGTATGTCCATGGCTCCTTTATTGTATTAATGGACCATATATGTTTGGGTTACTATCTGGAGTCTGTTTTCTGTTCCACTGGTCTGTAGGTCTGTTCTTGTGCCAGTACCAAATTGCCTTGATTACTGTGGCTTTGTAGTAGAGCTTGAGGTTGGGGAGCGAGATCCCCTCTCCCTCACTTTATTCTTCTTTCTCAGGATTGCTTTGGCTGTTCAGGGTCTTTGGTGTTTCCGTATGAATTTTTGAACTGTTTGTTCCAGTTCGTTGAAGAATGTTGTTGGTAATTTGATAAGGAATGCATCAAATCAGTATATTGCTTTGGGCAGGATGGCCATTTTGACGATATTAATTCTTCCTAGCCAAGAGCATGGGATGAGTTTCCATTTGTTAGTGTCCTCTTTAATTTGTCTTAATAGTATCTTATAGTTTTCAGGGTATACGTCTTTCACTTCCTTGGTTGGGTTTATTCCTAGGTATTTTATTATTTTTGATGCAATTGTGAATGGAATTGTTTTCCTGATTTCTCTTTCTATTAGTTCATTGTTAGTGTATAGGAAAGCCACAGATTTCTGTGTGTTAATTTTGTGTCCCGCAGCTTTGCTGTATTCCGATATCAATTCTAGTAGTTTTGGAGTGGAGTCTTTAGGGTTTTTTATGTACAATATCATGTCATCTGCAAATAGTGACAGTTTAACTTCTTCTTTACCAATCTGGATTCCTTGTATTTCTTTGTTTTGTCTAATTGCCATGGCTAGGACCTCCAGTACTATGTTAAATAACAGTGGGGAGAGTGGGCATCCCTGTCTTGTCCCCGATCTCAGAGGAAAAGCTTTCAGCTTCTCGCTGTTCAATATAATGTTGGCTGTGGGTTTATCATAGATGGCCTTTATTATGTTGAGGTACTTGCTCTCTATACCCATTTTGTTGAGAGTTTTTATCATGAATGGATGTTGAATTTTGTTGAATGCTCTTTCGGCATCTATGGAGATGATCATGTGATTTTTGTCTTTCTTTTTGTTGATGTGGTGGATGATGTTAATGGGTTTTTGAATGTTGTACCATCCTTGCATCCCTGGGATGAATCCCACTTGGTCATGGTGTACAATCCTTTTGATGTATTTTTGAATTCGGTTTGCTACTATTTTGTGGAGTATTTTTGCCTCTATGTTCATCAGGGATATTGTTCTGTAATTTTCTTTTTTGGTGGGGTCTTTGGCTGGTTTTGGTATTAGGGTGATATTGGCTTCATAGAATGAGTTTGGGAGTATTCCCTCCTCTTCTATTTTTTGGAAATTGAGAATATTTTTAAAAGGCAGATTCCTGGGCCTCATCATATGAGCTATTAATTTAATAGGTTTAGTATTGTGTGGAGAGGTGTCAGGCATTTGATTTTTAAAAGCTTTTAAAAACTGGGAACTAATGCACTAGACCATGTAAATTAATTGATGGACTGCCAAGATGAGTAAACTGAAAAATGTACCCATAAATAAGTAAATGGTTTCCCTTTCTTGATGGAGCTACTAATCATAATCTGTTGTAATATTTTGAGAGTGCCCTTTAGAAATAGCCACACAGTGGATATAAGTCATTTGTTTTAATAGTAAATAGATAAAAAGATGCAGTTGCATCTTGAGGTCTGTACTGTTTGAGCATGCTAGGACTATGACTATGTATCATCATAGAAAAGCATATATTTTTGGCAGGAAAGCCTGTGCCTACTTTATTTTAAGACTGCATCAAGCAAGTTACTTGAACATAAATTTTAAAAGATGGGCTAAGATACAACTTGCTTGTTTATTCACTTTGAGAGAGATACTCAGTATTTCAACAAATATTTATTAAACATGTGATGTATTCTAGGCACCTTTCTGGGTGTTGCTAATAATGTGGTGAGCAGACCGACTAAACACCCTTTCCTTTTCAGAGATTACATTCTAGTGGGAGACAAATAATACACAATTTAAGTAAAATACATAGCTTATGAAATGGTGATAAGTACTATGGAAGAAAGTAAATCTGGAAAAGGGAATAGAAAATGTCAAAGTTACTGGGGATACATTCAGATTTAGAAGAATCAAAAAGAAGCTTCACTGAGAAAATGATAAGTGGCTCAAGACCTGAAGGAAAAAAGGAAGCAAGCCATGTGGACATTAGATTTCACGTGTGCCCCCTCTCAGCTTGGACCCTCTTGTCAGCCATCTTCAGTATCTTCACCAGGACCCTAGTATTTTTCATTCCCTTGACTTCCCATTCTGCTATTATTGTAATTCCCAATATTGGACAATTTTCAGAAGCTGCCCCTCCTAGGCTAATGAGTATCATAACAAGATTGTAAGTTTATAAGTTTAGTTTGACTGTAAACTGAAATTGTTTAATACTCCTCAGTGCTGTTTGTGAAACTAGACAGATTTTAAAAAAAAAGAATAAGAGAAAATGCAGAGGTAAGAAAATGAGTAGAGACCACTTGTTAGAGAAATTTGGCAGTAAATGGAAAGAATAAAAATAATATCTACAAGAAATTTTAGAATCTGTTTATTCATTACTAATGACCGTATGACAAATGTGAGTGATACTCTGACTCTAATCCTTCCATAATTTAAGCAGTCA
The DNA here is from genome assembly GCF_030020395.1 of Manis pentadactyla. Classification (NCBI taxonomy): domain Eukaryota; kingdom Metazoa; phylum Chordata; class Mammalia; order Pholidota; family Manidae; genus Manis; species Manis pentadactyla. The sequence continues at coordinate 106,818,285 of NC_080026.1, read as the reverse complement.
TAGAATATCTGTGCTACTCCATGCTTTAAAGGCCTTTACAGAATACCTGCAAGAACTGAAACTAAGCAACATTGCCATATTATACAAATAACCAACTAACAATGACCTACTTACCTAGAATTTTGGCTCTTAACATCTTTGGATAATGTAAATTTAACCAGAGATGATTGGTTCACAAAAAAAACAGGAGGTTTTCTTGTCCTTGTAAAATCCTTCACTTTATAGGCTTAAAGCAATGGCCAGACTAAACCAACTCAAAACAAAGTTACTTTTGGAAAGACTTTATAAGCTATAACATTAAAATAAGGACCGAAGTCTCTTCCTATTTGTAGTACCATTGCTCTACTTACCCCAGCACTGTTAACTATTCACATCTGTATAAGGACAGTAAAGATTTTTTTTTTGAAGTATAGTTGATCCACAGTATTATGTTGGTTTCAAGTATACATCATAGTATTTTGACAGTTATATACATTATTAAATGCTCACCCCAACTAGAGTAGTTACTGTTTGTCAACACAGAAAGATGTTAAAGAATTATTGACTATGTTCTCTATGCTGTACTTGCATTACTGGAGAGAATTTGCTGCCACCTTTACCCTTTCCTGAACATTCTTTGATATGATCATGCTTTGAAAAACTCTTGAAATTCACATAGTAAATAGGGAAGACAGACATTGTTTACGTATAATCTTGTTTTCAAAGACTTTAACTAAATTCAGAGTCTGAAGATATAATTTCTTACAAGAGTAAAAAAGGGTTTACCTGTTCATATAAATGGAATTATACAATTTCTGACTATTTAAAGATACTCTTTGGGCACAATTTATGAATGAAAATGAAAGCAAAGTCTGAAAGTTTTCTGCTTTCCTTTGGACTAATTGCTAATTCTTTTTTTAAAAAATTATCATCATCACTCATAAATAGAAGGTATTTCTAATTCAACTTCCACATTTTAACTATTCTAAAGTGCAGCTGGCCCACAGAAAGTCCTACCTATCTACCCTCCTAAAGGATTGTATTTATTGACAATTTTAGACCTGGGGAAAGTAAAAGCTTTCTTTTAAAGCTTTAGTGAAGGTTTTTATAGCCAGCTAGATTACAGGTAAATACCTCCCTGTTATGGATTTTGATGTTCACTTGATGTTCTTCTTATTAAGTTCCCAAACACGTAATCATTTTTCACTCAGTACTTAAAACAGTTAAGCCTTTGAATTCTCCATAAGCACTTTACATAGGACACCATGATTATGGACTTATTTTTTCTTGCCTTTTCCTTTTGCATCTTTGCTTTAGTGTGAACTTAGTTTGGCCCTAATATGCTATGTAAGTGTAGCATATTTTATACAGTGTCAAAAACCATTCCTTAAAGGACCAGATATTAAATATTTTAGGCTTGCAAGCCATATAGTCCCTGTCATAACTACTCAAATCTGGCATGGCAGCCTGTAAGCAGCCACGGACAACATAAAGAAATGTTCAAAGCTGTATTCCAATAAAACTTGATTTAGAAAAAGATTGCTTAACCTCCTAATTCTTGTTCTATACTTCCCCATCTGCTGTGGATTAATTTTATTTCCTTCGTTACTGCTAGGACAAAATATGTCTGCACTATGTCTAGTCATAACTTAAAGAGCATGCTGAACTGTTACTTTTTCCATCACTATCCTAGTACCTACTTAAACCTTCTAGATGTCTTAAATACCTGGTTTACACTATCTTTCTTTTTTTTTGAGGTGAGATTCACATAACATAAAATAAGCTATTTTAAGCTGAACAGTTGAGTGCCGTTTAGTACACTAAATAATGTTGTGCAAGCACCACCTTTATCCAGTGAAAAACATCTTCACCCCAAAAGAATCCCCATATCCATTAGGCATCTGCTGACCCTTACCCCCTTTCCCCAACCCCTGGCAACTGCCAATCTGTATCTGTCTCTGTGGGTTTACCTGTTCATATAAATGGAATTATACAATAATTGACCTTTTATGTGTGGCTTCTTTCACTTAACATAATGTTTTCAAGGTTCATTCATGTATAACATGTATCAGCACTTCTTTTTATGGCTAAATAATGTTTCATTTTATATATATCCACAGTCTGTTTATGTATTCATCTGTTTTTGGATATTTGGGCTGTTTCCCCCTTTTTGCTATTGTGAATAGTGCTGCTGTGAATATGCATGTATATGTATTTGTTTGAATACCTGGTTTCAATTTTTGGATTAACAGATATGAGAGAACAGTGATTCCCAAATGTGGCTGTTTGGAGATTACTTGAGGGTTTGTTATAGGTAGACTTGTTTGGTTCATACTACACCTTATGAATCAGGACCTCTGAAAAGGGGTCCAGGGATTTTTATGTGTTTTTTTTTATGAACTCCAAGTGGTTTCTGTTGCCAGTAAGCCACACCTGGGAATACCTGGAATAACAAGCTTAGGTTCAAAGTTGAAATTAATAGGCCAAAATGCAGAACTAAAACCAATAGGATGAAATTTACAGAGATAGAAGCATAGTCCTACAATTGTTGATGTTTTAAAAATTGCACTGACAAGATGTGAGGGCCTATCTTAGTATTTAAAAAGCAGGCAGTTTTACTTGATGCAGTGTGATACAGCTGATTAAAGGCTAATGTACTCTCTATTTGAAACATTTAAAGTTTCAGATTGAGGTCAAAGGAAATAGTAGTTTTACTATACATATGGGTGATTCTGCACACTTCAGGTATTGAGTTCAGTTCTTTATGTCACATTTTGAATCACTGAAGAACCAAGTTGGGTAATAACCCAGTCTCATCTCTCCCGTAGTATAGTAGTGGGGCAGTTAAATTCTATTAGCACTTTGGTTTTTGACCTCTGCAAAGTGGGCAATTAAAAATAGATTGTTCAGCAGTTTAGCACAGAGAAGGCCCACAGTGAATCTGTGGCATCTTGCTGCACTGATGGACAGTGACTGCATTGGGGTATGGGTGGGGACTTGATAATATGGGTAAATGTAGTAACCACATTGTTTTTTCATGTGAAACCTTCATAAGAGTGTATATCAATCATACTTTAATAAAAAATTTTTTTAAAAAAAGATTGTTCAGTTGCCCTTTGGCTCCAGAATGCAATGAAGAAAATTTTCATTGACCCTGGTTATTGTTTTGATAGAAATGAATTCCCTGTGTGCAGAAGGTAATGCAAAAAGTGTTAAATGGTACAGGTACACTTCAGATGTTGTATTTGAAGTGTACAAGTATAGATGTAGCTCCAGAGCCTAATTAGAGCCAATGGCAACAAGACCTTACTTTTTTTTTATTAAGGTATCATTGATATACACTCTTATGATGGTTTCACAAGAAAAGCAATGTGGTTATTACCTTCACCCTTATTATCGAATCTCCCCCATACCCCATTGCAGTCACTGTCCATCAGTGTAGTAAGATGCCACAGAGTCCCTATTTGTCTTCTCTGAGCTACACTGTCTTCCCCATGACCACACACACACCATGTGCACCAGTCATGATACCCCACAATCCCCTTCCCCCTCCCCGAGCCCTCCCTTTTGGTAACCATTAGTCTCTTCTTGGAGTCTGTGAGTCTGCAGCTGTTTTGTTCCTTCAGTTTTGTTTCGTTGTTATACTCCACAAATGAGGGAAGTCATTTGATATTTGTCTTTCTCGGCCTGACTTATTTCACTGAGCATAATGCCCTCTAGCTCTATCCATGTTGTTACAAATGGTAGGATTTGTTTCTTTCTATGGCTTAATAGTATTCCATTGTGTGTATGTACCATATCTTCTTTATCTATTCATCTACTGATGGACACTTAGGTTGCTTCCATATCTTGACTATTGTAAATTGTGCTGCAGTAAACATAGGGGTGCATATATCCTTTTGAATCTGAAAAGTTGTTTTCTTTGGGTAAATTCCTAGGAGTAGAATTCCTGGATCAAATGGTATTTCTATTTTTAGTTTTTTGAGGAACCTCCATATTGCTTTCCACAATGGTTGAACTAGTTTACATTCCCACCAGCAGTGTAGGAGAGTTCTCCTCTTATATTTTTTTAAAATTTAATATTTATACAGTATTTTCCCAACTTGATTGAGGAATAAGGGACAGGTATAATTTTATATATTTAAAGTATGCAATGTGATGATATAATATCCAAATGATTGTAGAATGATTACCAGGATCATCATAATTAACACGTCCATTACCTCATATCATTAACTCTTTTTTCTGTGTGGTAGGAATGTTTAAGGTCTACTCTCAGCAACTTTCAAGTGTACAGTACCATATTATTACCTGTAGTCACCATGCTGTACATTAAATCATCAGAACATATTCTTCTCATAACTGAAAGTTTGTACCCTTTGAACTACATTTCATTTCCCCCTTCCTGCCCAGCTCCTGGCAGCCACCATGCTATTCTCTGAAGTTGGCTTTTTTTTTTCTTTTAGATTTGTCTTTCATATTTTCTCTGTTTGGCTTATTTCAGTTAGCATAATGCCCTACAAATTCATCCTTGTCACAAATGGCAGGATTTCCTTTTTTTAATAATATTCATGTGTATATGTGTGTGTGCCTTTTCTTTATGTTCATGCACTAAAAGACTTCTAGTTTGTTTTCATATCTTGGCTCTTGTGAATAATGATGTGATGAACATAAGAGTGCCAATACTGCCTCAAGATGATGATTTCATTTCCTTCAGATATATACCCAGGAGTGGGATTTCTGGATCATATGGTAGTTCTATTTTTAAGTTTTTGAAGAACTGCCATACTGCTTTCCATAATGGCTGTACCGAATTACATTCCCACCAACAGTGCACAAATGTCAACGGCGGTGAGGTTTGCTGGGGTTCTCCTGCTCTCCTTTTTCCTGTGGGGTGAAATCCCTCCAACAGGATCCCTCTTAACACCAAGCTCCCCTGGACTGGGGGATGGGGTGACACAGGTAAAATGCTTCCTACACTTTTCTATGTAGTCATCCTTGGTTTATGAGCTCCACAAGGTTTTGCTGCTTCTTTGTCACAGTCCAGAGCTTTCTAAGAGCTGTTTTTTTGTCAGTTTATAGTTACTTACTGTTTTTTGTGAGGTAGGTGAGCACTGGGACCTCCTAGGTCTCCATCTTGCTGATGTCATATCCCTAAGGTAATAATAATTTTAAGAGATGAAAGACTGTTTTCAGCTTTGATATTTATAGTAGTACTTCTATGTGTGCTGTATGTTATAAAAGGATTTTTATGTAAAATTGTGCATGGTAATCACCATACTTAAATCAAGCATTTACTTTTGCCAGGTAGTTCTTACCAAATAATTTATAAGAATTAATAAGAGTTATGCTTCTGATTTTGAGAACAGGTAAAAGAAAAAAGGGCTGTTAAAAGGAGAGAAGTTTTTATTAGCCTATTCATGAAGTAGAGAGTTCTTAGACCCAGGATTTCAGAGTACAAAAAATGATAGCACTAGGATTTCTGCTTTCAGCCATGCTAGAATAACGAATGATTTAGCTCCTACCTAACAGTTAAATATCTGAACAACTCAAAAAGCAGAGAAAACATATGAAGAAACAATTTTTAAGAAGTTAGATATCAGGCAATGAAAGACAGTGAACTCTGAGAAATGAGAAACTATAGAAATCGTAAATGAGCTCCAGTTGCTTCAGTTTACTGCCTTTAGTTTCCAGGTCATGGCACAGGAAAGGAGGAATCATGTCAAGAGCCATATGGACACCCTAAGTTAAGGAAACAGAACTGAAGAGAGAGAGTCCAGAGAGACCCATGCAGCTAGGGCTGGAGAGAAGAGGGCTGCACAAAGAGAGAACTGTGTATCTGCAGAGAGGCTCTCCGCATGTGAGGAAACTACCTGAAGCTAGGCGAACAACTACTGGATGATTAGAGGGAATCATACACAAAACTAGGAATAGTGCCTCTTCCCACTAGCCATATTGAAAAACCTCACAATTTACAGGATACTGGGTAGTTCTCAGAAGGGTCATGTCTCACTAGTGGGGAATAATTAGACCTAGACTGATCACTACTACAAGATAACCTAATAAATCTTAAAAGCAAGATGTTAAAGAATCAACTGATTTCCAAATAACTTAACTGCCTCCTAAAACAAAGCTCAAGAATATTTATAGCAGTACCAAAATATGTAGTACCATAAAATGAGTTGTTTTTCTCTAAATTTTTCTCAGTTTCTGTTCTGAGAAAATGTAGGAAGTTTTACAGTATAATTTAAAGAAACTAGATTGAAAGTCAGGAGATCTGAATTCTTATGTAGTCCTACTACTCACTTGCCATGTGACCTTGGTGAGGTCTTCCTGTTTTTCTAGCACAGTTACCTCAGGAGTAAACTGAAGGATTTGGATTGAACAAACACTGAAGCTCCCTTAAACTCTAAAATTATTTTTCTCCAGGACTTCTATATCTGTTCAAAGGAATCAAGAACACTAAAATGTAGAAAACATTGCCTGATTCTATTTAGTTTTACTGTTGTCTGTTTTATTCAGACGTGAGGGATTTTCTCATTTTGTTACAAAAATTTAAATCATTTAAAGTCAATTTATAAATTTTTAATTTTTAATTCAAATTTAAATTGGTTATTTAATGGACAAACCAAATTACATATAATGCATGTTAACAACTTTAGGCATATTTTACATACCACATAATTCATCCATTTCAAAGGTACAATTCAATGATTTTTAATAAATTTACCAAGTTGTAAATTTGGTAAGTGATCCATCACTATAAATCAGCCTTAAAACATTTCTGTCACCCTAATAAGATCCCTCATATTCATTAACTGTTAATTCCCATCTCCCCACCCCAGACAACCACTAATCTCCTTTCTGTCTATGTGTATTTGCTTTTTCTGGGCATTTCATATAAATAGAATAATACAGTATGTAGTCTCTTATGTTTGTCTTTCATTTAACATAATGTTTTTGAGGTTCATCCATGCCATAGCATATATCAGTAGTTGGCCCTTTTTTATTACTGGATAACATTTCATTACAGGGATACACCACAGTTTGTCTATCCATTCATTATTTAATAGACACTTAGGTTGTTTCCATTTTTTTGCTTTTATCAGTAATGCTGCTAAGAACATTCATGAGGAGGAAGTCTTTGTGTGGATGTTTTCATTTCTCATGGTTTAGATATCTAGGAATGGGACTGCTAGGTATTGCTTAACTTTTTTTTCCAGCTTTACTGAGATATAATTGACTTGTAACATGTAAGTTTAAGGTGTACAATGTGCTGATTTAATACACATGTGTATTGTGAAATTATTACCTCAATAAGGGTAATTAACACCTCCATCACCTCACCAATTTTTTGTGTGTGGTAAAAACATTTACCATATCTAGCAACTTTTGAGTATATAATACAATATTGTTAACTATAGTCACATTGTTGTATACTAGATCCCCAGAATTTAATCATCTCATAACTGGCATATCTTGTGTCCTTTGACCAACATCTCCCCATTCCTCCCACTCCCCAGCCGTTGGTAACCACCCTTCTACTCTCTGTTTCTATGAGTTTGGCTTTCTTAGATTCCACGTATAAGTATGATGATACTATATTGTCTTTCTCTGTCTGACGTATTGCACTTAGCATAATGCCCTCAAGACCCATCTATTTTGACACAAATGGCAGGATCATGGTTAATTTTTTAAGAAACTGCCTAGCTCTTTTCTAAATCAAGGATTCCCATTACTCCACATTCTCACCAATGCTTGTTACTGTCTATCTTTTGTATTTGTTTCAGTGGTTGAAATGTTATCTCATTGTGGATTTAATTTACATTTCCATTATAACTAATACACATAATACATTTTTTGTTCTAAGTTGAGAGCGGCCTTCTTCTCATTAGCTCATTCATAGTGCTTCTACTTTAGAGTTTATGATCATTGGCAACAGAGCCTAATTGTCACTCTTGTATATTACTACCCCTTTTCCCTTTTTTTTAGGGTCTCTACCTCATTTTTAGAATGGTTTCTTTTTTTTTAAACTTCCATCTCTACAGAATATGATTCCTTTTTAACTCTAGGTTCTCATTTTTACTATCACTTTTCCCTCTTATATGTTAAATCTCCCTTGCCACTTTTCTCTTGCTTACAAACACACCTAGATTCAATATACAGTCCCTATCAAAATTCCAATAATATTTTCACAGAAATAGAGAAAAAAATGCTAAAATTTTTATGGAACCACAAAAGACCCCAAATACTCAAACCAATCTTGAAAAAAGAATAAATCTGGAGGCATTACAACTTCAAACCCACAAGGAGGTATCACCTCACACCTTTTAGGATGGCTACTATTTTTTTAAAAAGGATAACTGAGGATGTGGATAAAAGGGAAACCTGGTACACTGTTGGTAGGAATGTAAATTGGTACAGCTATTTTGGAAAACAGTATGGAAGTTCCTCAAACACTAAAAACAGAATTACCTCATGACCCAGTAATCCCACTTCTGGGTATTTATCCAGAGGAATTGAAATCAGAATCTCAAAGAGGTACCTGCACTGCTTTGTTCGCTGCAGCCTTCTTCTCAATAGCTCAGATATAGAAACAACTTAAATTTTCATCAACAGGTTAATAAAGAAAATGTAATACAATGGAATACTATTAAGCCATAAAAAGAAAAGAAATCCTCCCATTTGCAACAACATGGATGGATCTAGAGGGTATTATGCTCAGTGAAATAAGCCAAACAGAGAAAGACAAATCCTATATGATTTCACTTATTTGTGGAATATAAAAACAAAGCAAAACAGAAGGAACAAAACAGCAGTAGACTTCATAGACACTGAGAAGTGACTAGTGGATGGGGGGGAATGGTGAGGAGAATAAAGCGGTGTAAAAATTCTCAGTCATAATATAAATTGGTCATGGGAACAGTGCATCATGGAGAATATAGTCAGTGATTCTGTAACCTTTTTCTACATTGATAGATAGTAATTGCACTAGAGGGGGTTAGGATTTAATAGTATGGGCAAATGTTGAACCACTCTGCTGTACATTTGAGACCAACATAAGATCGTAGATCAATGATACTTCAATTTAAAAAGATGTGGTATAGAGGGGCGGAAGATGGCGACGTGAGTAGAGCAGCGGAAATCTCCTCCCAAAACCACATATATCTATGAAAATATAACAAAGACAACCCTTCCTAGAATAAAGACCAGAGGACACAGGACAATATCCAGACCACATCCACACCTGAGAGAACCCAGTGCCTCGTGAAGTGGGTAAGATACAAGCCCCGGCCCGGCGGGAACCGAGCGCCCATCCCCCCAGCTCCCGACAGGAGAAGAATAGGCAGAGCAGGAGGGAGACGGAGCCCAGGACTGCTGAACACCCAGCCCCAGCCATCTGGGCCAGAGTGCAGACACAGTACATACCCAGGGGGCCCTGGATACTAGGAAAACAGGGCAGCAAGAACAGTGAGCGGGCACCGGAGGCCGGGCGCCGGAGAACATAAGAAAAGCGCGCGACCATTTTTTTTTTTTTCTGTTTTGTTTTGGCGAACGCTTTTTGGAAGTCTTAAAGGGATAGGGACCCCAATACTAGGGAAACAGGGCAGCAAGACCGGTGAGCAGATGCCTGAGGCTGGCGCTGGACAATAAAGAAAAACGAGCAGCCACCTTTTTTTTTTTTGGTGGTCGTTGTTTTGTGTTGGCGGGTGCTTTTTGGAAGTCTTAAAGGAGCAGGGCGGGACATTTAACCCAGAGGTAGGGAATCTAGGGATCTCTGGGCAGCCTAACCCCTGGGCTGCAGGGAGCAGGGAGGCCCCTTACGGAGATAAATAGCCTCCCAGCCGCTCCCGCTCCAACGCGACTCCACCACTTTGGAGTAGCTGCCCGAGCCAGGCCACGCCCACAGGAACAGCGGAGATTAACTCCATTGCAGCCGGACAGGAAGCAGAAACCATGTCTGTGCGCAGCTGCGCAGCACAAGCCACTAGAGGTCGCTGTTCTCCCAGGAGAGGAGGGCCACAAACCAACAAGAAGGGAAGTTCTTCCAGCCGTCACTCGTCCCAGCTCTGCAAACTATTCCTATCACCATGAAAAGGCAAAGCTACAGGCAGGCAAAGATCACAGAGACAACACCAGAGAAGGAGACAGACCTAACCAGTCTTCCTGAAAAAGAATTCAAAATAAGAATCATAAACATGCTGACAGAGATGCAGAGAAATACACAAGAGAAATGGGATGAAGTCCGGAGGGAGATCACAGATGCCAGAAAAGAGATCACAGAAATGAAACAAACTCTGGAAGGGTTTATGAGCAGAATGGATAGGATGCAAGAGGCCATTGATGGAATTGAAATCAGAGAACAGGAACGCATAGAAGCTGACATAGAGAGAGACAAAAGGATCTCCAGGAATGAAACAATGTTAAGAGAACTGTGTGACCAATCCAAAAGGAACAATATCCATACTATAGGGATTCCAGAAGAAGAAGAGAGAGGAAAAGAGATGGAAAGTATCTTAGAAGAAATAATTGCTGAAAACTTCCCCAAACTGGGGGAGGAAATAATCGAACAGACCACGGAAATACACAGAACCCCCAACAGAAAGGATCCAAGGAGGACAACACCAAGACACATAATAATTAAAATGGCAAAGATCAAGGACAAGGAAAGAGTTTTAAAGGCAGCTAGAGAGAAAAAGGTCACCTATAAAGGAAAACCCATCAGGCTAACATCAGACTTCTCGGCAGAAAACCTACAGGCCAGAAGAGAATGGCATGATATATTTAATACAATGAAACAGAAGGGCCTTGAACCAAGGATACTGTATCCAGCACGACTATCATTCAAATATGACGGTGGGATTAAACAATTCCAAGACAAACAAAAGCTGAGGGAATTTGCTTTCCACAAACCACCTCTACAGAGCATCTTACAGGGACTGCTCTAGATGGGAGAACTCCTAGAAAGAGCAGAGCACAAAACACCCAACATATGAAGAATGGAGGAGGAGGAATGAGAAGGGAGAGAAGAAAAGAATCTCAAGACAGTGTATATAACAGCTCAATAAGCGAGCTAAGTTAGGCAGTAAGATACTAAAGAGGCTAACCTTGAACCTTTCGTAACCACGAATTTAAAGCCTGCAATGGCAATAAGTACATATTTTCAATAGTCACCCTAAATGTAAATGGACTGAATGCACCAATCAAAAGACACAGAGTAATAGAATGGATAAAAAAGCAAGACCCATCTATATGCTGCTTACAAGAAACTCACCTCAAACCCAAAGACATGTACAGACTAAAAGTCAAGGGATGGAAAAACATATTTCAGGCAAACAACAGCGAGAAGAAAGCAGGGGTTGCAGTACTAATATCAGACAAAATAGACTTCAAAGCAAAGAAAGTAACAAGAGATAAAGAAGGACACTACAAAATGATAAAGGGCTCAGTCCAACAAGAGGATATAACCATTCTAAATATATATGCACCCAACACAGGAGCACCAGCATATATGTGAAACAAATACTGACAGAACTAAACGGGGAAATAGACTGCAATGCATTCATTCTAGGAGACTTCAACACACCACTCACCCCAAAGGATAGATCCACCGGGCAGAAAATAAGTAAGGACACGGAAGCACTGAACAACACAGTAGAGCAGATGGACCTAATAGACATCTATAGAACTCTACATCCAAAAGCAACAGGATATACATTCTTCTCAAGTGCACATGGAACATTCTCCAGAATAGACCACATACTAGCCCACAAAAAGAGCCTCAGAAAATTCCAAAAGATTGAAATCCTACCAACCAACTTTTCAGACCACAAAGGCATAAAACTAGAAATAAACTGTACAAAGAAAGCAAAGAGGCTCACAAACACATGGAGGCTTAACAACACGCTCCTAAATAATCAATGGATCAATGACCAAATCAAAATGGAGATCCAGCAATATATGGAAACAAATGACAACAACAACACTAAGCCCCAACTTCTGTGGGACACAGCAAAAGCAGTCTTAAGAGGAAAGTATATAGCAATCCAAGCATATTTGAAAAAGGAAGAACAATCCCAAATGAATGGTCTAATGTCACAATTATCGAAATTGGAAAAAGAAGAACAGATGAGGCCTAAGGTCAGCAGAAGGAGGGACATAATAAAGATCAGAGAAGAAATAAATAAAATTGAGAAGAATAAAACAATAGCAAAAATCAATGAAACCAAGAGCTGGTTCTTCGAGAAAATTAACAAAATAGATAAGCCTCTAGCCAGACTTATTAAGAAGAAAAGAGAGTCAACACAAATCAACAGTATCAGAAACGAGAAAGGAAAAATCACAACGGACCCCACAGAAATACAAAGAATTATTAGAGAATACTATGAAAACCTATATGCAAACAAGCTGGGAAACCTAGGAGAAATGGACAACTTCCTAGAAAAATACAACCTTCCAAGATTGACCCAGAAAGGAACAGAAAATCTAAACAGACCAATTACCAGCAACAAAATTGAAGCGGTAATCAAAAAACTACCAAAGAACAAAACCCCCGGGCCAGATGGATTTACCTCGGAATTTTATCAGACATACAGGGAAGACATAATACCCATTCTCCTTAAAGTTTTCCAAAAAATAGAGGAGGAGGGGATACTCCCGAACTCATTCTATGAAGCTAACATCACCGTAATACCAAAACCAGGCAAAGACCCCACCAAATAAGAAAACTACAGACCAATATCCCTGATGAACGCAAATGCAAAAATACTCAACAAAATATTAGCAAACCGAATTCAAAAATACATCAAAAGGATCACCATGACCAAGTGGGATTCATCCCAGGGATACAAGGATGGTACAACATTCGAAAGTCCATCAACATCATCCACCACATCAACAAAAAGAAAGACAAAAACCACATGATCATCTCCATAGATGCTGAAAAAGCATTTGACAAAGTTCAACATCCATTCATGATAAAAACTCTCAGCAAAATGGGTATAGAGGGCAAGTAGCTCAACATAATAAAGGCCATCTATGATAAACCCACAGCCAACATTATATTGAACAGCGAGAAGCTGAAAGCATTTCCACTGAGATCGGGAACTAGACAGGGATGCCCACTCTCTACACTGTTATTTAACATAGTACTGGAGGTCCTAGCCACGGCAATCAGACAAAATAAAGAAATACAAGGAATCCAGATTGGTAAAGAAGAAGTTAAACTGTCACTATTTGCAGATGACATGATACTGTACATAAAAATCCCTAAAGACTCCACCCCAAAACTACTAGAACTGATATCGGAATACAGCAAAGTTGCAGGATACAAAATCAACACACAGAAATCTGTGGCTTTCCTATATACTAACAATGAACCAACAGAAAGAGAAATCATGAAAACAACTCCATTCACAATTGCATCAGAAAAAATAAAATACCTAGGAATAAACCTAACCAAAGAAGTGAAAGACTTATACTCTGAAAACTACAAGTCACTCTTAAGAGAGATTAAAGGGGACACTAACAGATGGAAACTCATCCCATGCTCGTGGCTAGGAAGAATTAATATCGTCAAAATGGCCATCCTGCCCAAAGCAATATACAGATTTGATGCAATCCCTATGAAACTACCAGCAACATTCTTCAATGAACTGGAACAAATAGTTCAAAAATTCATATGGAAACACCAAAGACCCCGAATAGCCAAAGCAATCCTGAGAAAGAAGAATAAAGTAGGGTGGATCTCACTCCCCAACTTCAAGCTCTACTATAAAGCCATAGTAATCAAGACAATTTGGTACTGGCACAAGAGCAGAGCCACAGACCAATGGAACAGACTAGAGAATCCAGACATTAACCCAGACATATGTGGTCAATTAATATTTGATAAAGGAGCCATGGACATACAATGGCGAAATGACAGTCTCTTCAACAGATGGTGCTGGCAAAACTGGACAGCTACATATAGGAGAATGAAACTGGACCATTGTCTAACCCCATATACAAAAGTAAACTCAAAATGGTTCAAAGACCTGAATGTAAGTCATGAAACCATTAAACTCTTGGAAGAAAACATAGGCAAAAACCTCTTAGACATAAACATGAGTGACCTCTTCTTGAACATATCTCCCCGGGCAAGGAAAACAACAGCAAAAATGAGTAAGTGGGACTATATTAAGCTGAAAAGCTTCTGTACAGCAAAGGACACCATCAATAGAACAAAAAGGAACCCTACAGTATGGGAGAATATATTTGAAAATGACACATCCGATAAAGGCTTGACGTCCAGAATATATAAAGAGCTCACATGCCTCAACAAACAAACAAAAAATAACCCAATTAAAAAATGGGCAGAGGAACTGAACAGACAGTTCTCCAAAAAAGAAATACAGATGGCCAACAGACACATGAAAAGATGCTCCACATCGCTAATTATCAGAGAAATGCAAATTAAAACTACAATGAGGTATCACCTCACACCAGTAAGGATGGCTGCCTTCCAAAAGACAAACAACAACAAATGTTGGCGAGGCTGTGGAGAAAGGGGAACCCTCCTACGCTGCTGGTGGGAATGTAAGTTAGTTCAACCATTGTGGAAAGCAGTATGGAGGTACATCAAAATGCTCAAAACAGACTTACCATTTGACCCAGGAATTGCACTCCTAGGAATTTACCCTAAGAATGCAGCAATCAAGTTTGAGAAAGACAGATGCACCCCTATGTTTATTGCAGCACGATTTACAATAGCCAAGAATTGGAAGCAACCTAAATGTCCATCGATAGATGAATGGATAAAGAAGATGTGGTACATTTACACAATGGAATACTACTCAGCCGTAAGAAAAGGGCAAATCCAACCATTTGCAGCAACATGGATGGAGCTGGAGGGTATTATGCTCAGTGAAACAAGCCAAGCGGAGAAAGAAATACCAAATGATTTCACTTATCTGTGGAATATAAGAACAAAGGAAGAACTGAAGGAACAAAACAGCAGCAGAATCACAGAACTCAAGAATGGACTAACAGGTACCAAAGGGAAAGGGACTGGGGAGGATGGGTGGGTAGGGAGGGGTAAGGGGGGGAGAAGTAGGGAGAATTAAGATTAGCATGCATGGGGGGGTAGGAGAAAAGGGAGGGCTGTACAACACAGAGAAGGCAAGTAGTGATTCTACAACATTTTGCTATGCTGATGGACAGAGACTATAAAGGGGTTTATAGGGGAGACCTGGTATAGGGGAGAGCCTAGTAAACATAATATTCATCATGTAAGTGTAGATTAGTGATACCAAAAACAAAACAAAAGTAAACAAAACAAGAAAAAGGGTAGTTCCTATGTGGTAACCTCCAATGAGTTCTACACAAGGGTATAAAAGGCATATAAAAGTGTAGGCAAAGGGTCTGTTTGTGTTTATACAGAGGATCAAAGCCTAATTGGGCTACCCCGAAAATGAACTAAGATACGATATGAAAAAGAACTTCCAACATCAGCACTCTCTGGAAGACTCATGCCAGAAGATGATCATCAAAAAACCCCAACAAAGATCCATGCACTGCTACAGCTGTAGATGCACTCATCCCACCAGAGCTCCTGGACTTGCCATGGGAATGAAGGAGATATCTAAGCTGGCCTGTGCATACAGTAAAACAACAAATTTGACTGGATCTATACTGTTGGAACTCAACCAAGAATTAGGAGAAGTGCAAATTGTAGCGCTCCAAAATCTTACAACTACAGACTATTTACTGTTAAAAGAACATAAGGGATGTGAACATTCCCCAGGAATGGGTTGTTTTAATTTGTCTGATTTCTCTCAGACTGTTCAAGTTCAGTTGGACAATATCCACCATATCATAGATAAGTTTTCAGAAATGCCTAAGGTGCCTAACTGGTTTTCTTGGTTTCACTGGAGATGGCTGGTAATTACAGGTATGCTTTGGTTATGTAACTATACTCCTATTATGTTAATGTGTGTGCGCAATTTAAGTAGTAGCTTAAAACCTATACATGCTGAAGTTACTCTACAAGAAGATATGTCAGAGAAATAATCAATCTTCCCATGTTTTCTGCCGCCTGCTACTTCTATAGCTTTTCTTCTTCCTTCCTAATTACAACCCTTCAATAGAATTTGTGCCTCATATCAAATTTACCGAGTATCATAATTCTTCCAAGTGGTAAAGATACCTCAAGACAAATGCTGGGCATAGAAGCTACAGGGCATAAATATGCAAAGAAATAAAAAGCTAACCATTTCAAACAATAAGGCTTCTCTCTCACTTACCAACTTTACATTTCCCTGTATGGCCCCGGAAGATGACTGGTTAGCCAGAGACGGGTAAGATTCCTCAAGGGAGGAACAACCTAAGACAGGCACAGTCGCAGGGGGGTCATCAGGTGAGAAATTGGTGTTCAACAGAGGTGAGGCTTAGAACCTCACCCCCCCTGTTCTGAGAGAAATCTTCTGCATCCGTGGATGTTTTATTGCCCTTGTCTAGCTTGGATTAACACATAGTCTACAGGCACACACCTGATCATCTACATTTGCTCCCTTTCAACACTAAACTATGTTTTCTACCTTTATCTTGTATCTACCTACCACTTCAGCATTTTATTAAAAATAATAATAAAAAGAGAAATGTGGTATCCACATATAAATCAAGTATAAAAATCAAATGAGTATTCATATTTGAACTGTTTATAGTTCATAATGCATGAGCAAAACCGAAAGTTTCTGTGATCACTGCCCTTGTACTGTTCACTATGTAACTTATTCACTATGTAAGAATTTGTTCTCCATGTAAGAACTTGTTTGTTATGCCTCAGAAGATTGGAGACTGACGAAAATTAGGCTTGGGGTGGATTAATGATTGTGCATTGAGCATTGACTCCCCTATACAGAATTTTATTGTTGTTAACAACCATTTGATCAGTAAATATGAGAGATGCCCTCACAAAAAAAAAAAATAAATAAATAAAATAAAAAATAGAAATAAAAATATGTGGTATAACCAAGCATACAATAGAATAGTATTCAGTCTTCTTAAAAAAATCTGCCATTTGCAACAACATAGATGGATGGATGTAGAGGATATTATAGTAAATGAAATAAGCCAGACATGGAAAGACAAATGCTGTATGATCTCACTTAATATTTGTAATCTAAAATAGGCAAACTCAAAAGAGGCAGAGAATATAATAATGGTTACCAAGTACTGGGTGGAAGGGGTAGAGAAATAGAGAGTTATTGGTCAAAGGATACAAAATTTCAGTTACGTAAGGTGAATAAATTCTGAAGACCTAAGATATAGCATGGTGCCTATAGGTAGCGATACTCTACTGTATACTTAAAATTTGCTAAGAGGGTAGATCCTAAACATTCTCACCATACACACACGTGAAAACTAAGTGAGGTGATAGATAAGTTAGTTCATTTAATTGTAGTGGTTATTTCACAATGTATACATATACCAAATCATCAAATTTTATACCTTGAATATACAGTTTTTTTTTAATGCCTGGAAGTTTCTACTATCATGTACAAACTACCATTCCGTTCTCTTGATGCATTACAAAATTTTTTTTCTGTGATCCCTGCCTCCATTTCTTTACCTTTCCATTCTCTAGTTAATATGTCCAGTTTGTTTTTGCCATTTAATTAAAATTGCCTTCTTAGAGATCAAGAACAACCTCAGCAAATCCTGCAGCTTTTATTTGGAGCATCTGGTATCATTGACCACTCTTGACATATACTTAAAATTCATTATTTTGAACATGTATGATTCAAGTTTGCCTCTTAATTTTCTGATAGCTCTCAGTTTCCTGAGTAGTCTCCTCTTCTTCCTTCTCGCTGTAGGTGTTTTATAAGATTGTCTTTGGCTTTCTGCTTTTATTCTTATATTCAATTTTCTTGTCACTTCTACCAGATGACACCCAAGTCTTTCTCATACCTGAACTGTATAGGTATTTGGGGACATTCATAAAATAGCTTATAAAAAGAATGACTGTTTTATGGTTGTCTTTAGAGACTACATCTGTTTTGTTCTGTAATGCACTAAAGCTTTATGGTCTTCCAGTGTTTAATAGGCTAAATAAAATTAACCCCAAAACTGATTTTGGCCTGAGAACTAGGGTTTTCCTTTTCATTATTTATTCAAATACGCTGGGAGGAAAACTTACTGGTTACACATTTCCTATTTCTTATAAGAGCTGCTCAATTAAATCTGCTCTCACTTGTGTTTTTCTTCCCTTTGCAACCTTTTGCTTTTGCTTGTTTATAGCCGTTACCTGAGGAAATATTCTTCCCAATAGATGGCATATGTACCAGAAAGGTATCAACACTAGTAACCTTGTACTAGAATTTAGCAAAATCATTCTTGAACTCAATATCCTACTAAGATAGTGATTGCCATTTATAGACACTAAGATATAATTCTTCTAGCCTTCTTCTCTGGCCTTTAGTCCTGAGAAGACTACCTTTATAACATGTTCAGATGTCAGTTTTTTACTTTTTGGAAAGAAACAACATTGAAACAATACAAAAATCTTCAGTGTCTTTTAGCATAAATTCAGTGGGGCATTCCTAAAGAATACCTTTAATCTTATCTTCTCTAATAAAGATACCGTACTCATTCAACAGCTCTTGTATGCTGCTCAGCAATTCTCTTAAGCATCCTATATGCCGGGCACAGTGCTAAACACAGGCTATAGAGGTCAGGAAGAGCCCTTGCCCTCAAGGAGACAGGCCAAGTAAAACAGCAAGTACAACTGTGAAGTGCTTTAATGCAGGACACACTATCCATTCCTTTCCATTCCACAAGTATTTGTGGAGTACCTAGTATGTCCTGGCAGTCTGCTTGGCCCTAAGGATTCAGCAATTAAATAAGAGACCAGGTCCCTTCCCTCATGAACCTGTCTTCATTTGGACTTGCAACACCTTAGGTGAAGGGATTTTGCACTGCTGTTCCTGCTTACCTAGAATGCTCTATCTTTGCATGGCTGATTTTTCACCATCTCAGAAAATCAGCCTTCCCTGTCCATCTTATTAATATTGTCCCTTTCCCCAAGTCACTGTCTATTATCTTGGAGTTCCTACAAAGTACTTATTACTATTAGAAATGGTATTTGTTATTTACTTGTTTATGGTCTGTCATTCCTTTGAGACTTTGCCTGGTTTGGTCATTACTGTATCTCTAAGTGTTTAAACAGTGCCTGGCACATTTGGGGCACCTAACAAACATTTGCTAAATGGATGAATTAGTGAATGGATGGATAGTACCAGAAAAAGGCGTTCAAGTAAGGTAATTTCAGATAGTGAAAGTGTGGGTACTCAGAGAAGGTATATGAAGAGTGGAGTTAGGAAAGTCTGATGTACTGAAGTCTGTCACTACTTTTATCCCAACCTTATTCCCATTCCCCCCTTCATCTCTATTACCTTTCTTCATAGTGCTTATGCCTTAAGACCTTGATTTTTATGACCTCTTGGCCACAAGATAGTGTTTATATCCTAAGGGTTATAAATCCTTTCTAAAATTTTGCTTTTCTGATAAACTTTATCTTATTGTTCTTAAGCTTTATTCTTTTTGCTAATACAAAATGGCAAAATATCTGTAGATTTTTCCAAGATGCAAATGGTATACAGGTTTGCTTTTTTTTTCCTTAATGAGTGCTTAACTTATGTTTCTAAAAGCCCATGACTCTGTTTCTGATTGAATTTAAAATTTTTTCTTATCGATTTTTTCCCTCTAGTAACCTTGGAATGGATGTCTGGGATTCTAATGAAGATACAAACCCCCCATCTAATTCTGTGGAAGAAACTAGGGATTGCCCCCCAAATGAAGACTTTTATGGGTAAAGTAATAATTTTAGATGAATATTTTGTCTAAGTTGAGAAGCATATACTTGGATAATGGGTTGAGGGAAAAAATCGTGGGACTGGGAATCAGGAAATTTGCATTTAAATCTTAGCTCTGCCACTAATAAATTTTATGTAATCTAAGCCAAGTGCCATAATCTTTTCAGACCAGACCACTATCGTTTAAAATTTGTGACATGAAACAGTTAGACCAGTTAGCTTTTCTTAAGCTCTAGTCTAAGGACATATGAAATTAATATTTCATGAGCTATTATTAGTTTTACAGGAACAAAACCAGTGTTTTTTAAAGCCAAATATCTTTTGGAGATGCAAAGGGTCTATCACCATGAACATTAGCTTAGAAAGACCTTGGAATTTCTGAAGTAAAGAAATTCAAAATAATTAATTAATTAATTAATTTAAAAAAAGAAAGAAATTCATTAAATTTTATTTAACCCAGCATTTCCGCCAACTTGAGCACAGAACTCTTTCCCCCCCTTGTAGAATAAGCATTAATATAATATGGGATATTAATGTTCCCTAAATTATTTGGTAAGTATTGAACTAAGTAATCTCTATGAGCACATCAACATGAACATCTACTAATCTATCAGAAACTGAATTGAGGCTATCAAGTTGTACTTATTTCTTCTGTGACTTACATACATGTATATATATATATATATATATATATATATATATATATATATATATGTCTTTATAAACTGATAGAGACAATTTAAAAATTACCTTGAAACCTTTTTTCTCTCTTAACTAAAAAAAAGTTTTTGCATTTTCTACATAAACTAATTTCAGAATACACAGTACTATTTTAAATTATGAGAAATATTTGATACTTGTAACTGAAATATAACTGAGTTACTTCCAGTAAACTGAAATTAGCAACTGTGAACTGATTTAATGGACTGTTCTATCACTGTTTCTTCTAGTCTCAATTATCACCTCAAAACATGAAGCATTTTGCCCCCTGAACTGTTCTGATATTTCTCTTCCCTAGGAAAAGAAATATTTAAACAGTGCCATGCACTATGTTAAGCATTAGCTAGCATAACAGGGTATGCATGAAATATTTGAGGGGATGTACAGAACTCTTCAGCTTACCATGGCATTTCATATCTGCCTTGACACAGTCTCTTTCCCTTATATAATCTCTACATTCCACTTCTAAGGAAGCATTTGTTTATCTTTGATGAATGAAATCTTTGTGAAAATCTCTTAGGAGTTGGTGCCAGAAACTGTTTTTGGGTTGTTTTTTTTTTTCTAGACAATATTTGGGGTTGTTTATTTTTGTTTGCATTGGGTTTTATTTGTTGCTTCTATGAAATTTTTCTTTTTGTTCTTGTTGCTGGGAAGTAAAGTTCTAACTTTATGGTTAATTATAGTATCCTGGGTTTTTAATAGTTACCTTTTTTTATTCAAATGTCATCTATTCCTCTTTTTAATTCTGCTTCAAGTTGTTGTGTTTTTTGTGTTATAAAATAGGTTGGCAGTCCTTGTCTAGCTTGGATTAATACTTAGTCTATAGGCACAGACCTGATCATCTACATTTGCCCTCTTACAGCACTAAATTATGTTTTCTACCTTTATCTTGCATCTACCTACCACTGCAGCATTTTATTTTTTTAAAAAAATTAATAAATAAGGGAGAAATGTGGGATTCACATATAAATCAAGTATAAAAATCAAATGAATAATCATATCTGACTTGATTGTTTATAGTTCATGATGCGTGATCAAAACCGAAAGTTTCTGTGATGTGACTGCCCTTGCACTGTTCACCATGTAAGAACTTATTCACCATATAAGAACTTGTTCACCATGTAAGAACTTGTTCACCATGTAAGAACTTGTTCGTTATGCTTCAGAAGATTGGAGACTGTTGAGAATTAGGCTTGGGGTTGATTAATGATTGTGCATTGAGTCCCCTATACAGAATTTTATTGTTGTTAACAACCATTTGATCAATAAATATGAGAGATGCCCTCTCAAAAAAAAAAGTGAAGGAGAAATAAAGACTTTCTCAGACAAATAGAAAAAAAAATAGGTTGGCAGTTCCTTATAAAGCTAAAAATGATTTAGCATATGACCCAGCAATTGCGTTCTTGATTTTATCCCAGAGAAATGAAAACGTGTGTTCACACAAATTCCTGACATGAATGCTCATAGCAGCTTCTTTTATAAAAATACTCAAAAACTGGAAACAGTCCAAATGTGTAATGTTATTTTATATCATAAGCTCTATTAATACTCTCTAGTAAGAGTAATTATATGAAAATCAGCACTTTTTTAATCTTTTTTTCTGACATGAAGTCAGTACAATAATCCAGCATGTGATTAGCATATTTGTAGGATTACTTCTTTAACCTATCATATAAATTGTGGCAAAAGTAATCTGGTTTTGACACATTCCTTTAAATGAAAAGATGCTGTGAAATGGGTTTGTTACCATATTTTAGTGAAAAAAATAATTCTATATAATACCAACACACTTTGTTTAGAAATTGGTAAGTTGATAGTTCCAGGAGAGAGTTTTAGGTTCATAAGCAGATAAAAAGGAGAAAAATGGAAATGAAACACAACCCAGTTTAGGGGATACCACAACAAAATTTTTTTTATTAAGGTATCACTGACATACAGTCTTATGAAGATTTCACATAAAAACTGTGGTTACTACATTCACCCACATTATCAAGTCCCCACCATACCCCATTGAAGTCACTGTCCATCAGCGTAGTAAGATACCACAGAGTCACTACTTGTCTTCTCTGTGCTACACTGTCTTCTCTGTGACCCCACACACACTCCATGTGTACCTAATCATAATACCCATCAATCCCCACCTCCCTCCCTTACCACATACCCCCACACCTCCCCTTTGGTAACCGCTAGTCCCTTCTTGGAGTCTGTGAGTCTGCTGTTGTTTTGTTCCTTCAGTTTTGCTTTGTTGTTATACTCCACAAATGAGGGAAATCATTTGGTACTTTTCTTTAGGATATGTACCGCATCTTCTTTATCCATTCATCTACTGATGGACACTTAGGTTGCTTCCATATCTTGGCTATTGTAAATGGTGCTGTGATAAACATAGGGATGCTATCTCTTTTTGAATCAGAGATCTTGTTTCCTTTGGGTAAATTCCTAGGAGTGGAATTCCTGTGTCAATGTAATTTCCATTTTTTGTTTTTTGAGGGACCTCCATAGCTTTCCACAATGGTTGAACTAATTTACATTCCCACCAGCAGTGTACAAGGGTTCTCCTTTCTCTCCATCCTTGCCAGCATTTGTTGTTTCTTGTCTTTTCGATGTGTGACTTCTCATTGTGGTTTTAATTAGCATTTCCCTGATAATCAGCAATGTAGAGCATCTTTTCATGTGCCTGTTGGCCAACTGAATTTATTTTTTGGAGAAGTGTTTGTTCACATCCTCCACCCATTTTTTAGTCATATTATTTGCTTTTTGAGTTTTGAGGCGGTGAGTTCTTTGTATATTTTGGATGCTAACCCCTTCTTGGATATGTCATTTGTGAATATATACTCCCATACTGTAAGATGCCTGTTTGTTCTACTGATGGTGTCCTTTGCTGTACAGAAGCTTTTTAGTTTGATGTCATTCATTTTTGCTTTTGTTTCCCTTGCCCAAGGAGATATGTTCAGGGAAAAGTTGCTCATGTTTATATTCAGGATATTTTTGCCTATGTTTTCTTCTAAGAGTTTTATGGCTTCATGACTTACATTCAGGTCTTTCATCCATTTTGAGTTTACTTTTGTGTGTGGGGTTTGGCAATAATCCAGTTTCATTCTCTTGCATGTAGCTGTCCAGTTTTGCCAACACTAGTTGTTGAAGAGACTGTCATTTCCCCATTGTATATCCATGGCTCCTATTGTATATTAATTGACCATATATGCATGGGTTTATATATGGGCTCTCTATTCTGTTCCATTGGTCTATGGGTCTGTTCTTGTGCCAGTACTAAATTGTCTTGATTACTGTGGCTTTTTTAGTAGAGCTTGAAGTTGGGGAGCATAATCCCCCCAGCTTTTTTCTTCTTTCTTAGGATTGCTTTGGTTATTCAGGGCCGTTTGTGGTTCCATATGAATTTTAGAACTATTTTCTCTAGTTTGTTGAAGAATGCCATTGGTATTTTGATAAGGATTGCATTGAATCTGTAGATAGCTTTAGACAGGATATCCATTTTGACAATATTAATTCTTCCGACCCAAGAGCATGGGATGAATTTCCATTTATTACTGTCCTCTTTAATTTCTCTCATGTGTGTCTTGTAGTTTTCAGGATATAGGTCTTTCACATCCTCAGTTGGGTTTATTCCTAGTTATTTTATTCTTTTTGATGCAGCTGTGAATGGAATAGTTTTCCTGATTTCTCTTTCTGCTAGTTCATCATTGGTATATAGGAATGCAACAGATTTCTGTGTATTGATTATGTATCTGCAACTTTGCTGAATTCAGCTATTTCTAGTAGATTTGGGGTGGATTCTTTAGGGTGTTTTATGTACAATATCATGTCATCTGTACACAGTGGCAGTTTAACTTCTTCCTTACCAATCTGGATGCCTTTCATTTCTTTATGTTGTCTGATTGCTGTGGCTAGGACCTCCAGAACTATGTTGAATAAAAGTAGGGAGGTGGGCATCCTTGTTTTCTTCCCTTTCTTAAAGGAACAGCTTTCATCTTCTCACTGTTAAGTATGATGTTGCTATGAGTTTGTCATATATGGCCTTAATTATGTTGAGATACTTGCCCTCTTTACGCATTTTTATCATCATCTTTATGTTGAGAGTTTTCATCATGAATGGATGTTGAAGTTTGTTAAATGCTTTTTCAGCATCTATGGAGATGATCATACAGTATTTGTCCTTCTTTTCGTTGATGTTGGTGGAATTTCAAATATTGTACCACCCTTGTATCCCTGGAATAAATCCCACTTGATCATGATGGATGACCTTTTTTATGTATTTTTTTTAACTTTTTTATATTTTGGTATCATTAATATAAATTCACATGAGCAACATTTTGGTTACTAGATTCCCCCCATTATCAAGTCCCCACCACATACCCCATTATTGTCCATCAGCATAGTAAGATGCTATAGAGTTACTACTTGTCTTCTCTGTTCTATACTGCCTACACCGTGCTACTCCCCCTACATTATGTGTGCTAATCGTAATGCCCCTTATTCTCCTTCTCCATCCCTTCCCACCCACACTCCCCAGTCCCTTTCCCTTTGGTAACTGTTAGTCCATTCTTGGTTTCTGTGAGTCTACTTCTGTTTTGTTCCTTCAGTGTTTGCTTTGTTCTTATGCTCCACAGATGAGTGAAGTCATTTGGTACTTGTCTTTCTCCACCTGGCTTATTTCATTGAGTATAATACCCTCTAGCTCCATTGATGCTGTTGCAAATGGTAGGATTTGTTTTCTTCTTATGGCTGAATAATATTCCATTGTGTATATGTACCACATCTTCTTTATCCACTAATCTACTGATGGACACTTAGGTTGCTTCCATTTCTTGGCTATTATAAATAATGTTGCGATATAAATAGAGGTGCATATGTCTTTTTGAAACTGGGGTCCTACATTCTTAGAGTAAATTCCTAGGAGTGGAATTCCTTGGTCAAATAGTATTTCTATTTCTGGTTTTTTGAGGAACCTCCATATTGCTTTCCACAATGGTTGAACTAACTTTCATTGCCACCAGCAGTGTAGGAGGGTTCCCCTTTCTCCACATCCTCACTAGCATTTGTTGTTCCTAGTCTTTTCTATGTTGGCCATCCCAACTGGTGTGAGGTGATATCTCATTGTGGTTTTAATTTGTATTTCCCTAATAATTAGCAATGTGGACCATCATTTCATGTGCCTGTTGGCCATCTGAATTTCTTCTTTGGAGAAGTGTCTGTTCATATCCTCCACCCATTTTTTAATAGGGTTATTTGCTTTTTGGGTGTTGAGGCGTGTGAGTTCTTTATATATTTTGGATATTAACCCCTTGTTGGATATGTCATTTACAAATATATTCTCCCATACTGTACAATGCCTTTTTGTTCTACTGATGGTGTCCTTTGCTGTACAGAAGCTTTTTAGCATGATGTAGTCCCATTTGTTCATTTTTTTTGTTTGTTTCCCTTGCCCAAGGAGATGTGTTCAGGAAAAAGTTGCACATGTTTATGTTCAGGAGATTTTTGCCTATGTTTTCTTATAGGAGTTTTATTGTTTCATGACTTACATTTAGGTCTTTCATCCATTTTGAGTTTACTTTTGTGTAAGGGGATAGCCAATAATCCAGTTTCATTCTCTTACATGTAGCTGTCCAGTTTTGCCAACACCAGTTGTTGAAGAAACTGTCATTTCCCCATTGTATATCCATGGCTCCTTTATCATGTATTAATTGACCATAGATGTGTGGGTATATATCTGGGCTCTCTAGACTGTTTGTTCCATTGGTCTGTGGGTCTCTTCTTGTGCCAGTACCAAATTGTCTTGATTACTGTGGCTTTGTAGTAGAGCTTGAAGTTGGGGAGCATATTCCCCCCAACTTTATTCTTCCATCTCAAGATTGCTTTGGCTAGTTGGGGTCTTTTGTTGTTCCAAATGAATTTTAGAACTATTTGCTTAGTTCGTTGAAGAATACTGTTGGTATTTTGATAGGGATTGCATTGAACCTGTAGATTGCTTTATGCAAGATGGCTGTTTTGACAATATAAATTGTTCCTATCCATGAGCATGGAATGTGTTTCCATTTATTGGTATCTTCCTTAATTTCTCTTATGAGTGTTTTGTGGTTTTCACAGTATAGTTCTTTCAGTTCCTTGGTAAGGCTTATTCCTAGGTGTTCTTTTTGATGTAATTGTGAATGGAATTGTTTTCCTGATTTCTCTTTGCTGCTAGTTCATCATTAGTGTATAGGAAAACAACAGATTTCTGTGTATTAATTTTGTATCATGCAGCTTTGCTGAATTCAGATATTAGATCTAGCAGTTTTGGAGTGGATTCTTTAGGGTTTTTTATGTACAATATCATGTCATCTGCAAACAGTGAGAGTTTAACTTCTTCCTTGCCAATCTGGATGCCTTTTATTTCTTTGTGTTGTTTGATTGCTGTGGCTAGGACCTCCAGAACTATGTTGAAAAGAAGTGGGCAGAGTGGGTATCCTTGTCTTGTTCCTGATCCTAAAAGAAAACCTTTCAGTTTCTTGCTGTTAAGTATAATGTTGGCTGTTGGTTTGTGATATATGACCTTAATTATGTTGAGATACTTGCCCTCTATATACATTTTATTGAGAATTTTTAACATGAATGGAAGTTGAATTTTGTTGAGAGCTTTTTCAGTGTCTATGTAAATGATCATGTGGTTTTTCTCCTTCTTTTTGTTGATGTGGTGGATGATGTTGATGAATTTTCTAATGTTTTACCATCCTTGCATCCCTGGAATAAATCCTACTTGATAATGATGGATGATCTTTTTTATGTATTTTTAAATTCGGTTTGCTAATATTTTGTTAAGTATTTTTGTATGTATGTTCATCAGGGATATTGGTCTGTAATTTTCTTTTTTTGTGGTGTCTGCCTGGTTTTGGTATTAGAGTGATGCTGGCCTCGTAGAGTGACTTTGGGAGTATTCCGTTGTCTTCTACTTTTTGGGAAAATTTTAAGAATGGGTATTAGGTCTTCACTAAATGTTTGATTAAATTCAGCAGTGAAACCATCTGGTCCAGGGGTTTTATTCTTAGGTCGTTTTTTGATTACCAATTCAGTTTCATTGCTGGTAATTGGACTGTTCAGATTTTCTGTTTCTTCCTGAATTAGTCTTGGAAGGTGGTATTTTTCTAGAAAGTTGTCCATTTCTTCTAGGTTACCCAATTTGTTAGCATATAATTTTTCATAGTATTCTCTAATAATTCTTTTTTATTTCTGTAGTGTCTGTGGTGATTTTTCCTCTCTCATTTTTTATTCTGTTTATGTGTGTAGACTCTCTTTTTTTCTTGATAAGTCTGGCTAGGGGTTTCTCTATTTTGTTAATTTTCTCAAAGAACCAGCTCCTGCTTTCATTGATTCTTTCTCCTGTTTTATTTTTCTCGATTCTATTTATTTCTGCTCTAATCTTTATTATGTCCCTCCTTCTAATGACTTTGGGCCTCATTTGTTCTTCTTTTTCTAGTTTCATTAGTTGTAAGTTTATACTGTTCATATGGGATTGTTCTTTCCTGAGGTAGGCCTGTATTACAATATACTTTCTTCTTAGGCTGGCCTTCGCTGTGTCACACAGATTTTATGGAGTTGAGTTATTGTTGTCATTTGTCTCCATATATTGCTTGATCTCTGTTTTAATTTGGTCATTGATCCATTGATTATTTTGGAGCATGTTGTTAAGCCTCCACGTTTTTGTGGGCTTTTATGTTTTCTTTGCATAATTTATCTTTAGTTTCATACCTTTGTGGTCTGAGAAGGTGGTTGGTATAATTTCAGTCCTTCTGAATTTACTGAGGCTCTCTTTCTGGCCTAGTATATGATCTATTCTTGAAAATGTTCCATGTGCACTTGAGAAGAATGTGTATCCTGTTGCTTTGGGGTGGAGTGTTCTGTAGATGTCCATTAGGTCCATCTGTTCTAATGTGTTCTTGAGTGCTTCTGTCTCCTTACTTATTTTTCCATCTGTTTGATGTGTCCTTCACATCAGTAGTATTTTGAAGTCTCCTAAAATGAATGCATTTTATTCTATTTCCCCCTTTAATTCTGTTAGTATTTGTTTCATGTATGTAGGTGCTCCTGTGTTGGGTGCATAGATATTTATAATGGTTATATCCTCTTGTTGGACTGACCCCTTATCATTATGTAATGTCCTTTGTGTCTTGTGACTTTCTTTGTTTTGAAGTCTATTTTGTCTGATACAAGTACTGCAACACCTGCTTTTTTCTGCCTATTAGTTGCCTGAAATATCTTTTTCCATCCCTTCAGTTTCAGTCTGTGTATGTCTTTGGGTTTAAAGTGAGTCTCCTGTAGACAGCATATAGATGGGTCTTGTTTTTTTTATCCATTCAGTGACTCTGTGTCTTTTGATTGGTTCATTCAGACCATTTACATTTAGGGTCATTATTGATAGATGTGTACTTATTGCCATTGCAGGCTTTAGATTCGTGGTAACTAAAGGTTCAAGGGTAACTTCTTGACTATCCAACAGTCTAACTCACTCACTTAATACACTGTTACAATCTAAATATTTTTTTTTCTCTTTTTTCTTCCTCGTCCATTCTTTATATATTATGTCTCATATTCTGTACTCTTTGTCCTTTGACTGACTTTGGGGGTAGTTGATTTAATTTTGTATTTGCTTAGTAATTAATTGGTCTACTTTCTTTACTGTGGTTTTAGTTTCTCTGGTGCCAGCTATTTAGCTTTAGGAGCACTTCCATCTGTAGCAGTCCCTCCAAAATACATAGTTGAGATGGTTTGTCAGAGGTAAATTCTCTCAACTTTTGCTTCTCTGGAAATTCTTTAATTCCTCCTTCAAATTTAAATGATAATGTTGCCAGGTAGAATGTTCTTGGTTCTAGGCCCTTCTGTTTCATTGCATTAAATATATCATGTCACTCCCTTCTGGCCTGTAAAGTTTCTGTTGAAAAATCTGATGATAACCTGATGGGTTTTCCTTTGTATGTGATCTTTTTTCCCTCTCTGGCTGCTTTCAATACTCTGACCTTATCCTTGATCTTTGCCATTTTAATTATTATATGTCTTGCTGTTGTCATCTTTGAGTCTCTTTTGTTGGAGATCTGTTCACCTCCATGGCCTAAGATGCTGTCTCCTTCCCCACATTGGGGAAGTTTTCAGCAGTTACCTCCTCAAAAGACACTTTCTGTCCCTTTTTCTCTCTCTCTCTTCTTCTTCTGGTACCCCTATAATGCAAATATTGTTCCATTTGGATTAGTCACACAGCTCTCTTAATATTCTTTCATTCCTACCAATCCTTTTTTCTCTCTGTGCCTCAGCTTCTTTGTATTCCTGTTCTTTAATTTCTATTTCATTTACTTTCTCCTCTACTTCATCTAATCTGCTTTTAAATCCTTACATTGTATGTTTCATTTCAGATACTGTATTTTTCTAAGTTTGTATCTCATTCTTGAATTCCTCCCTGAGTTCTTGAATATTTTCCATATCTCCATGAGTATGTTTATGATTTTTATTTTGAAATCTCTTTCAGGAATATTGGTGAGGTTAGTTTCACTTGGCCCTCTCTCTGGTGTTTTGAGAGATTTTTGTTTGAACTAAGTTCCTTTGACATTTCCTATTTGTAGGTGGCACCCTCTAGTGCCCAGAAGCTCTAGTCTCTGGAGCAGCTCAGTCCCTGGAGCGGTAGTGGGGGTCGCAGGCAAGCGGCACTGGTGCCTTTTGGGAGAAAAGAGCTCTTTCCTGCTCCCCAGCTACTGTGCCTGCCTCTACTGCCAGGGCCAGTGGGCCAAGCGCACAGGGAGGAGCCTCTGTGCTATGTACTTGTAGCTGCCATAGGCAGGATGGCCCTCTGGGTGGCCTGGTGCAATGGTGGAGGCAGCCGGTTGTGGGTACCTGTTATGTACAAGCGGCTGGAATCTCGGTCTCTCCTAGTATTCTCCCTGTCTTAGCTTTATATATGTCCAGAGCACCATGGAATGTAGGTTCCTGTTTCCAGAGCAGATCTCCAGGGCTGGGTGTTCAGTGGCCCTAGGCCTCCACCCCCTCCCTGCTCTGTTTCTCTTCTTCCCTCCAGTGATCTTGGGTGGGGGAAGGTCTTGGGTCCTGCTGGATCACGTCTTTGGTACTTTACCCTTTTCTGTTAGGTCTGCTGTGTTCCCAAGTGTAGGCTGTCTGCTGCTGCCTTCTTTCCTGTTACTCTTTCAGGATTAGTTGTATTTGCTACATTTTCATATTATATGTAGTTTTTGGAGGAGGTTTCTGTCTCAGCTCTGATGCTGCCATGTTTTTGATATCACAACAAATTTATGTCCTCTGGAATTGAATAAAGGGAGATTTTAGTAATAGCAGAGCGTTTATCCTTTATTTACTGTTAAATTACTAAGGATTTACAGTGTATTTTCCCCCCCACAGGTCTGGGAAAAGGTCAAGGCTTCTTAATGATCTACACCCTCGAGATGATATACAGATAATGGATTATGTTTATGTCAACGGTAGACCTTCCCATAGGCGTGGGGATTTTTTTAAACACCAGTGTAATCTTAGCATGCCAGAAGAAAGACACCTGAGAAATTGGCATTTTGGTAACAAAGGTCCAGGACCAAAATGTTCATTTATTGCTGATCACTGGTGTTATGATGTCTCCCAAGAGGAAATAGATTTCAATAACAGGATTGAGAGAACCTTCTCTCATCAACCTGGGAGAAGACGAGAACCATTTCATGATCACAAGCCTCACAGTGACTTCTGTGAACCAGATGCTGGAGATGATCTTGATTTTGTTAGAAAAGTTTGTGGACAAAGGAGACGTTCTGTTCAGAACCATCAAGGCTGTAGTAATTTGTGGGAACAATTTCCAACCAAAGACTTAGGTTTTATTAACATAAGTCAGGGACTAAAGCGACGACTGCACCATAACTACCATGAGTACCCACCTCATGGTGATTTTCAGAACCAGTTACCTGTACAAGGTCTTAATTACCTCAATAGACGTGGCTTTGAAAGGCAAAAACCTTTCCACCAGCACTATTCTCGTGATGAAATGAATTTGGAAGATTTAGAATATACTGATGAAGTTTCAGAGCACACCCTGGGACATTTCCATGAGTATTCCAACAGTGATTTTTCAGAGAAAATGCCATTGAAAAAATGTGTTAACAAAGGTTATGGAGAAAGACTACCACACTTTCCAAAGTTTCAAAAACAAATGCAATTAAGAAATTTTTATCTCAACAATGGAACTGGACAAAAGCACGTGTCTTACTTTGACCACCTACCTAGTGATCCACAAGAGCAGATTCTATTGGAAGACTTGGACTTCGAACAGGAAACATCCTTACAAAGACTAAGATCTTTTCAGGACCACCAACTTCCTAATAACATAAATCCTGATTGGTATTTAGATAAGTGAGTCATTTTGCTTTGTACAGTGAGGAAGGTATTTGATTCCAACAAAACACTCTAGCTTCTTTCAAATTAGGGTATTTGTGTAAACACTCAAAAGTAATATAAATTATCCCCCCAAACTAAAGTTTAGATTTGTTCTTGTGTAGTTTGATTTACAATTAAAGTTTTTTTCTCATGCTATGAGTTAGAAATTTCCCTTAAAGTTATTTCCCAGGATTGAAATAAACATAAAAAAATTAGATTTAAGTGGTTTAATTTTTGACCATAAGCTGAAAGTAAAAAATACCAGAAACAGATTTTTCACAGAAATACCATGACTTTTAGACCAGGATTTTAAGAAATATTCCTCTTAAATGTGCTACAAATTATTTTTTGATATACACAACCCAGCAGTTCTTTTTCTGCTGTTTAGTAATTTTTACCTGTGCCATTAGATGGGAGCATTAGGAGAGAACACTGACCCCAGTGAAACTGAAGTGCAAGGCAGGAAGGAGAAGGGTGAAGTATGATGTCCTAAGGAGAAACAAGATAAGAAAGAAAAGATATAAAAGGGGTAGAAATAAAAAGGGAAGTCAGAAAAAGAAAGTGATATGCTGGAATAGAAAATAGGACCGTAGAAGAGAGAGAAGGCTTGAGAAGGGAGGTGAAGAGTTATATATAGAGCAAGTTATGTGCTTTTCCTTCCAATTTAGAATGTTTTCTTTAGTGTACAACATAATTCTGCATATACTTGGGTAGATATGAACTCTTTCTTGAACCTAGTATGAGTTTTCTTTAGGAACTATTATTTTTTCTCTCATAACTTTTTAACCAGCATCTCATCTCTCCTTCCACACTTCCTTCACTTCACAGGAACCTTGGCCATAATGATTGCAGGACCAGAAGTCAGAGGTAAATAGTGATTTAGCTGTGAAAGAGTCTTTTTCAAGCCTATCCCTTAATTGCTACCATTGACATTGTAAACATGTTAGAAAACAAAGTGTTTCATGAATTCATATGTATCAGGGTTTATATACAACCTCTGCAGGTCCTAGCCATGACTTCCTGGAATGATTATCACTTCTCCCTTATGGTTTGGGATTGCAAAACCAATTAATCAGTTCACCAGCACCTGGATTTTCAGTGGCTAACAGTAGGTACCAGTTAAGCCAGAAATTTAAGTTTTATTTCCCTTATGATAACTTAGCTGTGTTTCATGATTTTACATCCTAACCCCATCCTACATCCTAACCCCAACCCCACTATCTTCCATTGAACAAGATAAAAGACAAGATTGGTCAATAAAAATCTCTCACTTTCCTTAGGACAATCTCTCTATTACTGATGAAGGTCTGGGTTAGTTCAATATTCAAAAAGGCATGTAAAATTACAGGCCTTTTTTTGGCATCCTTTTTTCCCATCTTGTCACTAAGTCCCAAATGTGGGATCAGGATTGCAAGTTCATCTTATGTGAAAGAGAGTGTTTCAGTATAAAAGGATATTATTCCATACTGATTTATATTAAATTTTGTATTCTTCCTTGTAACTTACCCACTACTGACAGTCCTAAGTAACATAGCAATGTTAGCAATTTGAAATATAGCAGGAAAAAAATATAGAGTTCTTTACTATAGATGCTATTGAATATTTACATCAAAAACCTGCTAGAATTACTGCATAAACATATGCTTCAGTAGAGGTTTATTAAAAGAGAGGGTTTAGGTTTAAACATATGAAAAGCAAAAATCAATTTAAAATCAGTGATTCATTAGCCTCTTCAGCTTCTCAGTGTCAAAGAAATATTCTGAAAGATTTTGTCAATAACCCATTGATTTACTGCTACACCAGAATGATTCTGCTGCTCTCCTTAACCTCATAATCTAAAAGGAATAGGCAAATACAGCTGCTCTGGTCCTAATTGTCCCTACAGAATGAAGAGGGGCCTATAAAATGTGTCCTATCTCCTTTCATTCAAGGTGCATCCTTCTATACAATTAAGGACTTTAACTTTCTGTTTACTTTTACCATGTTGCATCATGCAATGACTCTGCCCATCTTCACTGTTTGACTGTTGGTCAAAGAGTACATTTACTTCTTTTAGCACAATGTCCTGCATAAAGTTTAAATCCTATTCCATTGGTGATTATACTTAACACTTGGTTTCATAAGATTGGCAAAATGATGATAATTGATGAAGTTATATAATGGGTTCATGGATGTGTATTATATTATTCTACTTTTATGTTTTAAAATTCTAATAATAAAGAATTTAAAACAATTTGTTTCTATTGTATTGTTAGATTTATTCATCCAGAAGATAGTCGAAGAATATATCCTTCAAATGGATTCAATTGCAGGAGACATGGCAGATTCACAACATATCCTTCACGAGGACTTCCATCTTCATGTGTATTCCAGGAAGATTATTCAGTTGATCATTGCAAAAGTAGAAATACACAAGATATGGAACAGCACAAAAGGTCATATTTTTAAGCTACTGATAATAATTATGGAATGCCTATAGATTGCAGAGCTGAAGGAAAAGAGCATTATGATTTACTCTCGGGAAAAAAAAAAGGCTGAATAGTTCACTCTAAAAACTGCCCACCATTTACTTATATTTGTCCCTTTTTCATTGTTACTGGGCCAAAAATCATTTCATATTAGAAAGTAAAATATGTTGAAAGACAACTTGTATTATTACAAAATTAGCCATCTACTGCTTTCAATTTTTGTAAGAGTATTTACAAATGTAAATATTTATAACCAACAATGTAGAATACATATAATTGTTGCTCTTTCAAAACTGTAAATCTATTTGACTTTTTGAGGCTCTATTTTTAGTTACATATGCTAATGATTGCACTTCTGGTTACAAACATTGTAAAAAATAAATAATTTCGTTATGATTCATTTATTCATCTTATAAATAATTATTGTGTGCATATAGCAAGAGATTATTGTTTCCAACTAGCTGGTTAAACTATAAAATCATAATATTTTAAAACCTATCAGAACTAAATTCCTGAAAGTCACTAGGTTTTCTGTCCCTGGTAGAGTGACAGGACGAGGAAAAATCCATCATACAGAAATAAGAAACCAGCTGAACCTTAAAGAATTTTTAAGGGTTGCAAGTGGCTTGAATTATGGATCACCTACCAGCTCTCTCCCACTGGCTTCTATCAAGAAGGCTAGGGGCAGGGCAGAAGAGCTGGGAAAAAAATCTCTCTGAAGCACCCTAGATCTTCACTGAGTGTAAGACAGTGGCTCCCCAAAAGCAGAGGGCAGGGGAGACTGAAATCTTCTGTGGCACAAAACTGACAAACACTTAAGGATTGTTGTATAAAAGAAAGATTAAGCTTGAGCTGACCTATTGTGGAATGGGCTGCCAGGTGAAGTACAGCAGTCGGGTACTAGATGACCACCTACCTGAGAGCCAGTAGAAGGAACTCCATGAATGGTAAAGTAGTCTAGATCTTAAACACCCAAAGTGTGGTCTCTGGATAGCAGTACTGGCATTACTTGGCAGTTTGTTAGAAATGCAGAACCTCAGCTTCACCCCAGACCTACTGGCTTATTTTTATTAATTAAAATTAAATACTTTTTATTTCAACAGGATCCCTGGGTGAGTTAATTACATATTAAACTTTGATAAGCAAGTGCTGTTTGGTGAGCTATAAAGAAACTAAATACATGATCCAAGAAGGAAAAGTTCAGTGTGGGGAATCAAGATGTCACTAGAGAATCAAGAGTCAAGCTGGTCTTTAAAAGCTGGAGGAAGAAGAATGTCATATCAAAAGATAACAAGCAGAAGTAGTGGTATGGACCAACCTGCTTGGCAGCGGATGGGGAGATTAACTAGGACTGCTACCTTAGTTCCTGCTAAAATACCCCTGAGCCCAACTTTGCAAAAAGAAATAGGTCATGTATGTTGCCTGAAAGAGCTTAACCCAGACACTAAATAGAATGGTTTAAGTGCTCTAATGGATGCCCCTGCAAAGGGGCTGTGGTAACACAGGGAAGAGGTTTATTCGGACTTGGAAATTTGGAGAAGGCTTCAATGAAGAAGAGGCATTTGAAGTAAGCTTTGAAGGTAGATGGAGGGGAGGCAAAGGTATTCCAAGTTGAGCAAATAACCTGAATGATGTTGGGTGAAGAATCAGTCTACCCTTACTTAAGTGTACGGAACATCAGAGGGGTGGAATGGGATGTGAACCTGTAGAGAGCTCGTAGTCATGGATCAAAAGGCTTGAATGTCTGTTGGAGGGTTTGAGCGTATTATATAGGCAATGGAAAGCCACCAAGAATTTTAAGTGGGGAGCAGTGTGATTAAATCTGCTTTTTATATAGATTAATATAGAAGTAAGGGATTTAAGACAAGACCAGTATTTCTGTTATCAAGTCTTTATTGGGGTGACAACAAGATCAGAAAGGGGAACCAAAATGAAAAATGATACAAAGGCAGAATCGGCAGGTTCTGTTAATGAAACTGATCCTGGTCTTGGTTACTTGAGGCATTAGTGACATTAATCATGGTAAAATACACAGAGAGGTTTGGGAGGAAAAGTAATGTTCAGTTTAGGTCATCCTAAGTACACACTATTCCCTGCCTAGTTCCCAAGATTTTCCTCCTTGTGTTAGAATTTCATTATAAGGAGTGGTGTTGTTTCTTAAGTGATTATATCTCACTTGTCGTTGACTAATCTATGATCTCTGGTGAGCTTTGCTATTCAGCATACATGCAAAAAGCACATAAAAACAAAAAGTCAACTCAGGTGCTGATGTGGGTGATGTCATCATTGTATCATCAATTTAAATATCAAATTTAAATGCAATAAATTTAGTAAATTTATCATCAATTTAAAAAATAGAGAAGTGCAGAGGGCAGAGCCAAGACGGCGGCGTGAGTAGAGCAGCGGAAATCTCCTCCCAAAATCACATTTATCTATGAAAATATAACAAAGACAACTCTTCCGAGAATAAAGACCAGAGGACACAGGACAACATCCAGACCACATCCACACCTACGAGAACCCAGCGCCTCGCGAAGGGGGTAAGATACAAGCTCCGGCCTGGCGGGACCCGAGCGCCCCTCCCCCCAGCTCCCAGCGGGAGAAGAGTAGGCAGAGCGGGAGGGAGAGGGAGCCCAGGACTACTGAACACCCAGCCCCAGCCATCTGGACCAGAGCGCAGACACAGTGCATGCGCGGGGCCCTGGATACTAGGGAAACAGGGCAGCAAGAACGGTGAGCGGTTACCGGAGGCCTGCCGTCAGAGGACATAAGAAAAGCGAGCGGCCATTTTGTTGTTTTTGTTATCGTTTTGTTGAGGTGAGTGCTTTTTGGAAGTCTTAAAGGGACAAGGAACCCAATACTAGGGAAACAGGGCAGCAAGACCGGCGAGCGGGTATTGGAGGCCGGCGCTGGAGAACAAAAGAAAAGTGAGTGGCCAATTTTTTTGTTGTTGTTGTTTTCTTTTGGTGAGCGCTTTTTGGAAGTCTTAAAGGGATAGGGACCCCAATACTAGGGAAACAGGGCAGCAAGACCAGTGAGCAGATGCCTGAGGCTGGCGCCAGAGAATAAAGAAAAACGAGTGGACATTTTTTTTTATTTATATATTTTTATTAAAAAAATTTTTTTTGTGTGTGTGTGGTTGTTGTTTTGGCGGGTGCTTTTTGGAAGTCTTAAAGGTGCAGGGCGGGACTCTTAATCCAGAGGTAGGGAATCCGGGGATCTGTGGTCACCCTAATCCCCTGAGCTGCAGGGAGCAGGGAGGCCCCTTACGGAGATAAATACCCTCCCCGCTGCTCCCCGTCCAACGCGACTCCACCACTTTGCAGCAGCAGCCCAAGCCAGGCCACGCCCACAGCAACAGCGGAGACAAGCTCCATAGCAGCCGGGCAGAAAGCAGAAGCCCTGTCTGCGCCAGCTACTACCCAGCACAAGCCACTAGAGGTCGCTGTTCTCCCAGGAGAGGAGGGCCACAAACCAACAAGAAAGGAAGTTCTTCCAGCCGTCACTCATCCCAGCTCTGCAAACTATTCCTATCACCATGAAAAGGCAAAGCTACAGGCAGACAAAGATCACAGAGACAACACCAGAGAAGGAGACAGACCTAACCAGTCTTCCTGACAAAGAATTCAAAATAAAAATCATAAACATGCTGACAGAGATGCAGAGAAATACGCAAGAGAAATGGGATGAAGTCCAGAGGGAGATCACAGATGCCAGAAAGGAGATCGCAGAAATGAAACAAACTCTGGAAGGGTTTATAAGCAGAATGGATAGGATGGAAGAGGCCATTGATGGAATTGAAACCAGAGAACAGGAACGCATAGAAGCTGACATAGAGAGAGATAAAAGGATCTCTAGGAATGAAACAATATTAACAGAACTGTGTGACCAATCCAAAAGGAACAATATCCATATTATAGGGGTACCAGAAGAAGAAGAGAGAGGAAAAGGGATGGAAAGTATCTTAGAAGAAATAATTGCTGAAAACTTCCCCAAACTGGGGGAGGAAATAATCGAACAGACCACAGAAATACACAGAACCCCCAACAGAAAGGATCCAAGGAGGACAACACCAAGACACATAATAATTAAAATGGCAAAGATCCAAGGACAAGGAAAGAGTTTTAAAGGCAGCTAGAGAGAAAAAGGTCACCTATAAAGGAAAACCCATCAGGCTAACATCAGACTTCTCGACAGAAACCCTACAGGCCAGAAGAGAATGGCATGATATATTTAATGCAATGAAACAGAAGGGCCTTGAACCAAGGATACTGTATCCAGCATGACTATCATTTAAATATGATGGTGGAATTAAACAATTCCCAGACAAACAAAAGCTGAGGGAATTTGCTTCCCACAAACCACCTCTACAGGACATCTTACAGGGACTGCTCTAGAAGGGAGCACTCCTAGAAAGAGCACAGCACAAAACACCCAACATATGAAGAATGGAGGCAGAGGAATAAGAAGGGAGAAAAGAAAAGAATCTCCAGACAGTGTATATAACAGCTCAATAAGCGAGCTAAGTTAGGCAGTAAGATACTAAAGAGGCTAACCTTGAACCTTTGGTAACCACGAATTTAAAGCCTGCAATGGCAATAAGTACATATTTTCAATAGTCACCCTAAATGTAAATGGACTGAATGCACCAATCAAAAGACACAGAGTAACAGAATGGATAAAAAAGCAAGACCCATCTATATGCTGCTTACAAGAAACTCACCTCAAACCCAAAGACATGTACAGACTAAAAGTCAAGGGATGGAAAAACATATTTCAGGCAAACAACAGCGAGAAGAAAGCAGGGGTTGCAGTACTAATATCAGACAAAATAGACTTCAAAACAAAGAAAGTAACAAGAGATAAAGAAGGACACTACATAATGATAAAGGGCTCAGTCCAACAAGAGGATATAACCATTCTAAATATATATGCACCCAACACAGGAGCACCAGCATATATGTGAAACAAATACTGACAGAACTAAACGGGGAAATAGACTGCAATGCATTCATTCTAGGAGACTTCAACACACCACTCACCACAAAGGATAGATCCACCGGACAGAAAATAAGTAAGGACATGGAAGCACTGAACAACACAGTAGAGCAGATGGACCTAATAGACATCTATAGAACTCTACATCCAAAAGCAACAGGATATACATTCTTCTCAAGTGCACATGGAACATTCTCCAGAATAGACCACATACTAGCCCACAAAAAGAGCCTCAGAAAATTCCAAAAGATTGAAATCCTACCAACCAACTTTTCAGACCACAAAGGTATAAAACTAGAAATAAATTCTACAAAGAAAACAAAAAGGCTCACAAACACATGGAGGCTTAACAACATGCTCCTAAATAATCAATGGATCAACGAACAATTTAAAATAGAGATCAACGAATATATAGAAACAAATGACAACAATAACACAAAGCCCCAACTTTTGTGGGACGCAGCGAAAGCAGTCTTAAAAGGAAAGTATATAGCGATCCAGGCACACTTGAAGAAGCAAAAACAATCCCAAATGAATAGTCTAATGTCACAATTATCGAAATTGGAAAAAGAAGAACAAATGAGGCCTAAAGTCAGCAGAAGGAGGGACATAATAAAGATCAGAGAAGAAATAAACAAAATTGAGAAGAATAAAACAATAGCAAAAATCAATGAAACCATGAGCTGGTTCTTTGAGAAAATAAACAAAATAGATAAGCCTCTAGCCAAACTTATTAAGAGAAAAAGAGAATCAACACAAATCAACAGAATCACAAATGAGAATGGAAAAATCACAACAGACTACACAGAAATACAAAGAATTATTAAAGACTACTATGAAAACCTATCTGCCAACAAGCTGGAAAACCTAGAAGAAATGGACAACTTCCTAGAAAAATACAACCTTCCAAGACTGACCAAGGAAGAAACACAAAAGTTAAAGAAACCAATTATGAGCAATGTAATTGAAACGGTAATCAAAAAACTACCCAAGAACAAAACACCCGGGCTGGATGGATTTACCTTGGAATTTTATCAGACACACAGAGAAGACATAATACCCATTCTCCTTAAAGTTTTCCAAAAAATAGAAGAGGAGGGAATACTCCCAAACTCATTCTATGAAGCCAACATCACCCTAATACCAAAACCAGGCAAAGACCCCGTCAAAAAAGAAAATTACAGACCAATATCCCTGATGAATGTAGATGCAAAAATACTGAATAAAATATTAGCAAACTGAATACAAAAGTATATCAAAAGGATCATACACCATGACCAAGTGGGATTCATCCCAGGGATGCAAGGATGGTACAACATTCGAAAATCCATCAACATCATCCACCACATCAACAAAAAGAAAGACAAAAACCACATGATCATCTCCATAGATGCTGAAAAAGCACTCGACAAAATTCAACATCCATTCATGATAAAAACTCTCAGCAACATGGGTATAGAGGGCAAGTACCTCAACATAATAAAGGCCATATACGATAAACTCACAGCCAACATCATATTCAACAGTGAGAAGCTGAAAGCTTTTCCTCTGAGATTCAGAACAAGACAGGGATGCCCACTCTCCCCACTGTTATTTAACATACTACTGGAGGTCCTAGCCACGGCAATTAGACAAAACAAAGAAATACAAGGAATCCAGATTGGTAAAGAAGAAGTTAAGCTGTCACTATTTGCAGATGACATGATATTGTACATAAAAAATCCTAAAGACTCCACTTCAAAGTTACTAGAACTGATATCGGCATACAGTAAAGTTGCAGGATACAAAATCAACACACAGAAAT
This sequence comes from Manis pentadactyla, assembly GCF_030020395.1. Lineage (NCBI taxonomy): Eukaryota > Metazoa > Chordata > Mammalia > Pholidota > Manidae > Manis > Manis pentadactyla. Next base: position 106,777,054 of record NC_080026.1, on the reverse strand, counting down.
CTGTGGCTTTCCTATACACTAACAATGAGCCAATAGAAAGAGAAATCAGGAAAACAATTCCATTCACAATTACATCAAAAAATAAAATACCTAGGAATAAACCTAACCAAAGAAGTGAAAGACCTATACCCTGAAAACTACAAGACACTCTTAAGAGAAATTAGAGAGGACACTAACAAATGGAAACTCATCCCATGCTCTTGGCTATGAAGAATTAATATCTTCAAAATGGCCATCCTGCCCAAAGCAATATACAGATTTGACCCAATCCCTATCAAATGACCAATAACATTCTTCAAAGAACTGGAACAAATAGTTCAAAAATTCATATGGAAACACCAAAGACCCAGAAAGCCAAAGCAATCATGAGAAAGAAGAATAAACTGCCGGGGATCTCACTCCCCAACTTCAAGCTCTACTACAAAGCCATAGTAATCAAAACAATTTGCTACTGGCACAAGAACAGAGCCACAGACCAGTGGAACAGATTAGAGACTCCAGACATTAACCCAAACATATATGGTGAATTAATATTCGATAAAGGAGCCATGGACATACAATGGCTAAATGACAGTCTCTTCAACAGATGGTGCTGGCAAAACTGGACAGCTACATGTAGGAGAATGAAACTGGACCATTGTCTAACCCCATATACAAAAGTAAATTCAAAATGGATCAAAGACCTAAATGTAAGCCATGAAACCATTAAACTCATGGAAAAAAACATAGGCAAAAACCTCTTAGACGTAAACATGAGCAACCTCTTCTTGAACATATCTCCCTGGGCAAGGAAAACAACAGCAAAAATGAGTAAGTGGGACTATATTAAGCTGAAAAGCTTCTGTACAGCAAAGGACACCATCAATAGAACAAAAAGGAACCCTACAGTATGGGAGAATATATTTGAAAATGACACATCCGATAAAGGCTCGACATCCAAAATATATAAAGAGCTCACACGCCTCAACAAACAGAAATCAAATAATCCAATTAAAAAATGGGCAGAGGAACTGAACAGACAGTTCTCCCAAAAAGAAATACAGATGGCCAACAGACACATGAAAAGATGCTCCACATCGCTAGTCATCAGAGAAATGCAAATTAAAACTACAATGAGGTATCACCTCACACCAGTAAGGATGGCTGCCATCCAAAAGACAAACAACAACAAATGTTGGCGAGGCTGTGGAGAAAGGGGAACCCTCCTACACTGCTGGTGGGAATGTAAACTAGTTTAACCATTGTGGAAAGCAGTATGGAGGTTCATCAAAATGCTCAAAACAGACTCACCACTTGACCCAGGAATTGCACTCCTAGGAATTTACCCTAAGAACGCAGCAATCAAGTTTGAGAAAGACCAATGCACCCCTATGTTTATCGCAGCACAATTTACAATAGCCAAGAATTGGAAACAACCTAAATGTCCATCGATAGATGAATGGATAAAGAAGATGTGGTACATATACACAATGGAATACTACTCAGCCATAAGAAGAGAGCAAATCCTACCATTTGCAGCAACATGGATGGAGCTGGAAGGTATTATGCTCAGTGAAATAAGCCAAGCGGAGAAAGAGAAATACCAAATGATTTCACTCATCTGTGGAATATAAGAACAAAGGAAAAACTGAAGGAACAAAACAGCAGCGGAATCACAGAACCCAAGAATGGACTAACAGGTACCAAAGGGAAAGGGACTGGGGAGGATGGGTGGGTAGGGAGGGATAAGGTGGGGAGGAAGTAGGGGTTATTAAGATCAGCATGCATGGGGGTGGTGGAAGAAAGGGGAGGGCTGTACAACACAGAGAAGACAAGTAGTGATTCTACAACATTTAGCTATGCTGATGGACAGTGACTGTAAAGGGGTTTATAGTGGGGACCTGGTATAGGGGAGAGCCTAGTAAACATAATATTCTTCATGTAAGTGTAGATTAAAGATAAAAAAAAAAAAAAGAAAGAAAGAAAAGGGGGATTACTCCATGATAGGATAAAACTAACTGTAAATCAACGATTAATGCATGCTTTAAATATCCTTAATTTTGATCATTTAAAGGGTGTCAGATGATCAGCTATGGAGGTACACTTTTCTGATAATATTCCTTTCTCTTAAAAACAAAAAAAGCAGTTCCTGTGTGGTGACCTCCAATGAGTTCTACACAATGGTATAAAGGGCAGATCAAAGTGTGGGCAAAGGGTCTGTTTGTGTTTATACAGAGGAACAAAGCCTAATTTGGGTACCCAGAAAATGAACTAAGATACGATATTAAGAAGAACTTCCAACATCAGCACTCTCTGGAAGAGTCATACCAGAAGATGATCATCAAAAAACCTCAACAAAGATCCAGGCGATGCTGCAGTTGTAGCCGCATTCATCCCACCGGTTCCTGGACTTGCCATTGGAATGAAGAAGGAGATACCTAAGCTGGCCTGTGCATACAGTAAAACAACAAATTTGACTGGATATACACTGTTGGAACTCAACCAAGAATTAGGAGAAGTGCAAGTTGTAGCGCTCCAAAATCTTACAACTACAGACTATCTACTGTTAAAAGAACATATGGGATGTGAACAGTTCCCAGGAATGGGCTGTTTTAATTTGTCTGATTTCTCTCAGACTGTTCAAGTACAGTTGGACAATATCCATCATATCATAGACAAATTTTCACAAATGCCCAGGGTGCCTAACTGGTTTTCTTGGCCTCACTGGAGATGGCAGGTAATTATAGATCTGCTTTGGTTATGTGACTGTATTCCTATTATGTTAATGTGTGTTTGCAATTTAATTAGTAGTTTAAAACCTATACATGCTTAAATTACTCTACAAGATATGTCAAAGAAATAATCAATCTTCCCATGTTTTCTTCCATCTGCTACCTCTATAGCTTTTCTTCTTCCTTCCTAATTACAACCCTTTAAATAGAATTCGTGCCTCATGTCGAATTTACCGAGTATCATAATTCCTCCAAGTGCTAAAGATACCTCAAGACAAATGCTGGGCATAGAAGCCACAGGGCATAAACCTGCAAAGAAGTAAAAAGTTAACCTTTTTCAAACAATATGGCTTCTCTCTCACTTACCAACTTTACATCTCCCTGTATGGCCCCGGAAGATGACTGGTTAGCCAGAGACGGGTAAGGTTCCTCAAGGGAGGAACAACCTAAGACAGGCACAGTCGCAGGGGGGCCATCAGGTGAGAAATTGGGGATCAACAGAGGTGAGGCTTAGAACCTCTCCCCCCCCCCATTTTGAGAGAAATCTTCTGCATCCGTGGATGTTTTATTGCCCTTGTCTAGCTTGGATTAACACATAGTCTACAGGCACATACCTGATCATCTACATTTGCTCTCTTACAACACTAAACTGTGTTTTCTACCTTTATCTTACATCTACCTACCACTTCAGCATTTTATTAAAAATAATAATAATAATAAAGGGAGAAATGTGGGATCCATATATAAATCAAGTATAAAAATCAAATGAATATTCATATTTGACCTGATTGTTTATAGTTCATAATGCGTGATCAAAACTGAAAGTTTCTGTAATGACTGCCCTTGCACTGTTCACCATGTAAGAACTTATTCACTGTGTAAGAATTTGTCCACCATGTAAGAACTTGTTCGTTATACTTTAGAAGATTGGAGACTGTTGAGAATTAGGCTTGGGTTTGATTAATGATTGTGCATTGAGTCCCCTATACAGAATTTTATTGTTGTTAACATCCATTTGATCAATAAATATAAGATATGCCCTCTCAAAAAAAAAAGAAACTTCCCCTTTGAGCCAGCTTCTGCAACATTTCTCTTCTTCCATTTACAATAAATCTTTTAAAGCGTGAAAAAAAATAATAAAGAAGTGCAAAGGGCATATCATTGTTTTTATCATGTGTACACTTTTTTTTTAACTAAGGTATTATTGATCTATACTCTTATGAAGGTTTCACATGAAAAAACAATGTGGTTACTACATTCACCCATGTTATTGTGACCCCCCAATATCCCATTGCAGTCACAGCCCATCAATATAGTAAGATGTCACAGAGTCACTATTTGCCCTGTCTGTGCTACACTGTCTTCCCCATGATGCCCCCTACAGTATGTGTGCCAATCATAATACCCCTCAATCCCCTTCTCCCTCCCTCCCCACCCACCCTTCCCTTCCCTCCCTCTTTGGTAACCACTAGACCCTTCTTGAAGTTTGTGAGGCTGCTGCTGTTTTGTTCCTTCAGTTTTGCTTCATTGTTATATTCCACAAATAAGGGAAATCATTTGGTACTTGTCTTTCTCCGCCTGGCTTATTTCACTGAGCATAATATCCTCCAGCGCCATCCATGTTTTTGCAAATGGTAAGATTTGTTTCTTTCTTATGGCTGAATAGTATTCCATTGTGTATATGTACCACATCTTCTTTATCCACTAATCTACTGATGGACACTTAGGTTGCTTCCATTTCTTGGCTATTATAAATAATGTTGCGATATAAATAGAGGTGCATATGTCTTTTTGAAACTGGGGTCCTACATTCTTAGAGTAAATTCCTAGGAGTGGAATTCCTTGGTCAAATAGTATTTCTATTTCTGGTTTTTTGAGGAACCTCCATATTGCTTTCCACAATGGTTGAACTAACTTACATTGCCACCAGCACTGTAGGAGGGTTCCCCTTTCTCCACATCCTCACTAGTATTTGTTGTTCCTAGTCTTTTCTATGTTGGCCATCCCAACTGGTGTGAGGTGATATCTCATTGTGGTTTTAATTTGTATTTCCCTAATAATTAGCAATGTGGACCATCATTTCATGTGCCTGTTGGCCATCTGAATTTCTTCTTTGGAGAAGTGTCTGTTCATATCCTCCACCCATTTTTTAATAGGGTAATTTGCTTTTTGGGTGTTGAGGCTTGTGAGTTCTTTATATATTTTGGATATTAACCCCTTGTTGGATATGTCATTTACAAATATATTCTCCCATACTGTACGATGCCTTTTTGTTCTGTTGATGTTGTCCTTTGCTGTATAGAAACTTTCTAGTTTGATGTAGTCCCATGTGTTCATTTTTTATTTTGTTTCCCTTGCTCAAGGAAATGCAGTCAGAAAAAAGTTGCTAATATTTATATTCAGAACGTTTTTACCTATGTTGTCTTCTAAGAGTATTATGGTTTCATGACTTATATTCAGGTTTTTTATCCATTTTGAGTTTACTTTTGTTTAAGGGGATAGCCAATAATCCAGTTTCACTCTCTTACATGTAGCTGTCCAGTTTTGCCAACACCAGTTGTTGAAGAAGCTGTCATTTTGCCATTGTATATCCATGGCTCCTTTATCATAAGTTAATTAACCATATATGTTTGGGTTTATATCTGGGCTCTCTAGTATAAAACTTTAAGGAGAATGGATATTAGTTCTTCATTAAATGTTTCATAAAATTCAGTGGTGAAGCCATCTGGTCCAGGGATTTTGTTCTTAGTTTTTTGATTACCTGTTCAATCTCATTGCTAGTAATTGGTCTGTTCAGATTTTCTGTTTCTTTCTGGGTCAGCCTTGGACGGTTTTATTTTTCTAGAACGTTGTTCATTTTTTCTAGGTTATCCAGTTTGTTAGCATATAATTTTTCATAGTATTCTCTAATAATTCTTTGTATCTCTGTGGTGTCCATAGTGATTTTTCCTTTCTCATTTTTGACTCTGTTTATGTGTGTAGACTCTTTTTTCTTGATAAATCTGGCTAGGGGTTTCTCTATTTTGTTTATTTTCTTGAAGAACCAGCTCCTGCTTTCATTGATTCTTTCTCTTGTTTTATTCTTCTCAATTTTATTTATTTCTGCTCTAATCTTTATTATGTCCCTCCTTCTATTGACTTTTGGCCTCATTTGTTCCTTTTCTAGTTTCATTAATTGTGAGTTCAGACTGTTCATATGGTATTGTTCTTCTTTCCTGAGGTAGGCCTGTATTGCAATATACTTTCCTCTTAGCATGGCCTTTGCTGCATCAAACAGATTTTGTGGAGTTGAATTATTGTTGTTATTTGTCTCCATATATTGCTTGATCTCTGTTTTTATTTGGTGATTGATTCATTGGTTATTTAGGAGCATGTTGTTAAGCCTCCAGGTTTTTGTGGGTTTTTTCATTTTCTTTGTGTAATTTATTTCTAGTTTTATACCTTTGTGGCCTGAGAAGTTAGTTGGTATAATTTCAATCTTTTTTAATTTACTGAGGCTCTTTTTGTGGCCTAGTATATATATATGATCTATTCTTGAAAATGTTCCGTGTGCCCTTGAGAAGAATGTGTATCCTACTGCTTTTGGTTGGAGAGTTCTGTAGATGTCTGTTAGGTCCATCTGTTCTAATGTGTTGTTCAATGCCTTTGTCTCCTTACTTATTTTCTGTCTGGTTGATCTGTCTTTTGAAGTGAGTGGAGTGTTGAAGTGTCCTAGAATGAATGCATTGCACTCTATTTTCTCCTTTAATTCTGTTATTATTTGTTTCACATATGTAGGTGCTCCTGTGTTGGGTGCATAGATATTTATAATGGTTATATACACTTGTTGGACTGACCCATAATCATTATGTAATGTCCTTCTTTGTCTCTTGTGACTTTCTTTGTTTTGAAGTCTATTTTGTCTGATAGAAGCATTGCAACACCTGCTTTTTTCTGCCTGTTAGTTGCATGAACTATCTTTTTCCATCCCTTCACTTTTAGTCTGTGTATGTCTTTGGATTTGAATTGAGTCTCCTGTAGGCAGCATATAGTTGGGTCTTGTTTTTTTATCCATTCAGTGACTCTTTGTCTTTTGATTGGTTCATTCAGACCATTTACTTTTAGGTTGATTATTGGTAGGTATGTATTTATTGCCATTGCAGGCTTTAGATTTGTGGTTACCAAAGGTTCAAGGGTAACTTCCTTACTATTTAAGAGTCTAACTTAACTCACTGAGTATGCTATTACAAACACAATCTAAAGGTTCTTTTTTTTTTCCCTACTTTTCCTCCTCCATTCTTTATATATTAGGCATCATATTCTGTACTCTTTGTCCATCCCTTTTTATTACCTCTGGTGACAGCTATTTAACCTTAGGAACATTCCCATCTATAGCAGTCCCTCCAAAATACACTGTAGAGATGGTTTGTTGGAGGTAAATTCTCTCAGCTTTTGTTTATCCAGAAATTGTTTAATCCCTCCTTCAAATTTAAATGATAATCTTACCAGATAGATAGAGTATTGTTGGTTCCAGGCCCTTCTCCTTCATTGCATTAAATGCATCATGCCACTCCCTTCTGGCCTGTAAGGTTTCTGCTGAGAAGTCTGATGGTAGCCTGATGGGTTTTCCTTTGTATGTGATCTTATTTCTCTCTGACTGTTTTTAATAGTCTTATCCTTGATCTTTGCCATTTTAACTATTATATGTCTTAGTGTTGTCCTCCTTGGGGCCCTTGTGTTGAGAGATCTATGCACTTCCATGACCTGAGAGACTATCTCCTTCCCCAGATTGGGGAAGTTTTCAGCAATTACCTCCTCAAAGACACTTTCTATCCCTTTTTCTTTATTTTTCTTCTGTTACCCCTATAATACAAATATTGTTCCGTTTGGATTGGTCACACAGTTCTCGGTATTCTTTCATTCCTAGAGATCCCTTTTTCTCTCTGTGCCTCAGCTTCTTTGTATTCCTCTTCTCTAGTTTCTGTTTCATTTATTGTCCCCTCCACCATATCTAATCTGCTTTTAATACCCTCCATTGTGTTCCTCAATGATTGTATCTCCATCCTAAATTTGTTCCTGAGTTCTTGAATATTTTTCTGTATCTCCAGGAGCATGTTTATGATTTCTATTTTGAAATCTCTTTCAGGAATTATTAGTTTAGGCTAACTCAATCCTTTATCTGGTGTTGAGATTTCACTTTGAACCAGGTTCCTTTGATGTTTCATATTTGTATTAGGTGCCCTCCAGTGCCCAGAAGCTCTACTCTCTGGTGCTGCTCAGCCCCTGGTGTGATGTCAGGAGTTGCAGGGGAGTAGTGCTGGTGCCTGGGGGGAGGAAAGAGCTGTTTCCTGCTTCCCGTCTTCTATGCCTGTCTCCACTGCCAGAACCAGTGGGCCAAACATACAGGTGTAAGCCTCTATGCTTTGCATTTGTAGCTGCTGTAGGTGGGGTTTCCCTCTGGCTGGTCTGAAGCCGGGGCAGGGTTTGCTGGTTTGCGAGCCAGGTGCAGGCTGACCAGGAAGAAGGTGCAGCAGGCCATGTATCATGGTGGGGGGCCCTGGAGCTGCGTAGCCAGCCATGGGGATGGAGTGCCTGAAGATTGTGAAAGTTTCCAACCTGCTGGGCAGAGTGTACTCGGACAATTTTGTCTACCTGTCCTTTCTCCTGAGCAGTAAGCCCTGTGCAATCCTTGCCCCTTTAGCAGCCCTCTCACCTTTAGGAAGTCCCTCAGACTGTTCACCCAGATCAGCTGGATATTAATCCCTATTTTCTACAAGCAGGTAGAATCTCAGTCTCTCCAGGTATTCTGCCTGTCTTAGCTTTCCAACCCCACTACTCCCCAGAGCACCATGCAATGTAGGTTCATGCTCCCAGAGCAGATCTCCAGGGCTAGGTGTCAGCAGCCCCAGGCCTCCACTCCCTCCCTACTCTGTTTCTCTTCCTTCCACTGGTGAGCTGGGGTCGAGGAAGGGTTTGGGTCCTGCCAGGTCACAGCTTTGATATGTTATTCTGTTCTGTGAGGTGTGTTCTTTCCTCCAGGTTTATACCATCTGGTGCAGCCTTCTTTCCTGTTGCTCTTTCAGGATTAGTTGTATTAATTATATTTTTGTATTATATATGGTTTAGGAGGAGATTTCTGTCTCACCTCTCACACCGCCATCTTTCCATGTGTACACTCTTAAATGTCACTTCTCTACAAAGAAGGCTCATGGAAACACTGCTTTCCCCATTAACAAATCCATTATACCTATAATGAAACTAGTTGTGTTCACTTGTATTAGCTTCATATGCAAATAAAAATATGGGTAGTTAAATATACATTGTCTTAAACATGTAAAATAAGGACAGTAAATAGATGCATGGTCCCTTAGGCAGTCTACCATTTTAGAAGGTTAATATAAGAGCTGCCAGAGTATTCTGATTAAGGCCATGGAAAGAGGTTGCAAGCAAATAACATCTTGGAAGTAATTCCTAAGATTCCTTGGTGAGATTAAGTAGATCGTAATTTACAGAAAGTACACTTTACGCTTTAGTTAATGAGATACTGTGGTATATTGAATCATTGTGCCCAATGTTTCATTCCTTTTCTGTGTTTGAAGTAATCATCCATATCCTTTGCCACGTGATATTGCCATTCCTCCCAGTGTTTCTCCAAATTGTTAATATTGGGCTTGGTCATTCTGTTGACTTATTTTGGTCAATAGAATGTGAATAGAAGTGCAAGGGGGCCCCATCCTGGCCAAGGCCTTAAGAGGCATCCTATGTTTCCTCTCACTCTCTTATGCCTCCACCATTCAGCATGAGAACATGGCTCAGGAAGTCACCAGACAAGGAGAATTCGAGATACATGGAGCAGGCCTGAACCAGACCTACTGCCTGAAGTAGAAGCTACCCTGCTGACTTGCAAACCCATGAACAAGAAAATCAGTGTTTACTGTGGTAAGCCATTGAAACTTTGAGATTGTCATAATAAATTTAAAAAATAAAACTAAAATAGGAACAATGGTTAGTGAGCACAGGTAACTGTGAGCAATTGTCATATTCTAACAAGTTATCAATTATTAGAATCTGAATCAGAGAGGGACCAATCCCACTGGGGTGAATTCAGTTCATCTCTCAAACTGACAATAAATGAGTATATATTTTAATACTAATTTTACTGTTATATGGTGAACTTTGTTGTCTGAGCTATTGAAACTAATCTTTAATATTCAGTTTGCTTTTGACTATAGAATATAAGCATCAAAATTGTGTTACTTTTGAATCCAGATTAAATTTTCCAAAGGTCTTTATTTCATCAGGCATCTTGGCCTAAATAACAGGCATCTCTGCCTTCACCAAAACAACAAAACCTGAGGAATAAAGTGAAATTCTGAGCTGGATCTTACAAGCATATTTAAAAATAATATTAAACTTCATATATAATAATTAATAACAAAATGCTATAGTATCTATAGCTACTTTTTAAAAATCCAGCCTCTAGAGAAAGATTATTGCCTGTATCTTTTTAGCTTTGAATGTATTTTTAAACATGTGCTGTCCAATATGGTAGTAACTAGTCACATGTGTCTGTTGAGCACTTGTAGTGTAGGTAGTCCTGAATTAAGATTTGCTGCAAGTGCAATATACACAACAGATATCAAAAACTTAGTATGAAAAAACTAATAATAATAATAATATTTATTAACTACATGTTGAAGTAATATCTTGGATATAGTCACTTTCTTAAACTCTCCCTAGTTACTCAGTTTAATGTACCATTTTTGTTAACAAAGATCTTGATAAATACAACATGAAAATGAAGCATACTTTTTTAAACTTTTATTTATATTTCATTTTATATTTCCCACTAATTCAAAAACTGAGTAAGGTGAAACTTTTCTTTCTCTCTCTCTCTCTCACACACACATACATACACACAGCCTAATTAAGTTACTTAATTGTTTTATCTACAGAAGTTACCACTTCCAATTGTTAACACCTATGTGTTCACAGGAGAAGTGTTTCCACCTTCTAAAGAAATGGGGTCACTAGAACCAAGTTTGAGTGAAGGTTTAGGAAGGAATGGTAACCATTTATAAGCAGTGGCCAATCCAATATTAAAATTAGTTGATATTTTTTGGCCTTTCTCATCCAGAATGGCCCAAAGCAGATTCCTGAATTTGCATCAGAAACATTTTTCCCTCCAACAGAAATTAGATTAGGTTGTGCTTGCTGATCATCTCCATCATTTGAGATTTATAACAAGGGGAGTTTGGCTTCCAAATACCTTAAGGGATTTTTTTTTTTACCCAGGCAACAATCCAGAAATGGATAAGATAAGATTTTAGTGTTTATTAAAGGAAACATGAATTCTAATTTCAACTTGCAAGGAGCAGTGTTGGGAAAAGAAAAAGCAATAAACTTAGGGCAGAAGACATGTGTTTGAGTATCAGCCCTGCCAAGTACTAGTTTGTGTGACCCTTGTTTGTAAAATTGAATTAATACTTACACCCCCCATGGGGTTTTTTAGGATCAGAATAATGTACATGACAGTGTTTTGTATATGCACACATAAGGAAGAAAGGAGTTGCTATTGGCTCTATTTATATGACCTTTAATTTTCATCATTATCATCAACTATTTGAACTGGTGTGTAGTAATAAGCAAACAAATTTAAGAAATTAGGAGTATGGGAATCCTTGATTAGCCTTGTATGCCACCTATGTTACCATGCAAAGTATACAAAGTAACAGTGTTGCCATGACAGCCTTTTTGGACTTAAAGCAATATGAAGTCTCCAGTCCATCAGTTAACACATCATCTATGTGCCTTTCCACCATGCCCATAAGCCCGGTATTTATGCATAATTAAGTGCATGCTTACAAGTTATAAGGAATCAGATTAGTATATTTGGGAGAGAAAATAATGGCTAAGTGCATGCCAAGTTTTAGCTCAGGCTTATGGGGAAATGACTTAACCTCTCTGAGCCTCAATTTCTGAAGTGAGAGTAGAATAGCTACTGTCAGATTGTTGTGAGGGGAAAATGAGAAAATGAATGTATTGCACTTGAGCACAGAGCATGATACACAACAAATGCTCAATAAATACTAGCAATAACAATATAACCAACTGCCAATAGAAAGAGTTTAAATATTCCTAATTTGGCTTCTCATTCTTAATCAAGGTACAACAAGTTGAATTGTGAGTAGCAAAAAAGAAAAAGTCCCTGTCCACAGCATCATTAAGCTTATATTCACCTGGATGTTGTCAAAAATTACTTGATTAGTCAAGAAATATAGAGATATTTGGCTTTAGTTTTGAGGTGAGCTTTTCCTTCACCCCATTCCCCACCCTGTATGAGCTCAACAGTCAGTCCCCAGATTCAGGGATGGAGAGCCTGGGACAAAGCCAGAGTAACACATCATCATTCAACAAGTAATTTACAGCAAGCTTTAAAGTAGGTACAGGTTCTCTTCATGTTCCCATGATAAGGTTCATAGTTGCTCCTCCCACAAAATACTCCATGGATAAGTAAATAGAGCCTATTCTTGTATGATGGGAGGTGCAGCAATTTCAGATCTGATTCCTGACACATCTTTATGAGTAAATAACATGAGAGTGAAAGGCATGTCACTACTCTAACTAAATTAAACCCTTGGACAATAAGATATGGCATGGCTTTAAAACTTAGTGAGCATCTTTGTGGTGCAGTTGGTTGGCATACTTGGCTATGAACTGAAGGTTGGTGGTTTGAGCCTACTGAGGCATGGGTGGTCTTGTCTCCAGCCAAATTCTTGGTAATGAAAATATTGTGGAATTAGATATGGTGATGGCTACACAACATTGTGAATATACTAAATGCCACTGATCTGTGCATGTTAAAATGGTGAATTTATGTTCTGTGTATTTTATTACAATAAAAAACAAAACCCCAATAATTGATGCATTGGTAGATGCATTTTCACAACCCTGCATTGTAATTATATTTTTCCTCCTGACACGTATCCCTACCATGAAGTATGCCCTAGTATCTGAATGCCTATATGTACATCAGCTTTAAAAAAGTCTCTGGGTGTTCCATTCTGTAGCATTTTGGCCTCACCCAGGAATATCTGATTCATCCACATCCCTGTTTTGAATTGGATTAAATATTATATTACCTACACAAGTACATAAATTCCCTTGCAAGACTCTTTGGTCCTAGCACATATTTGCCTAATCTAGAAAATTCTATGCAAAGGGTAGGCTGGGAATGTCTGCCCTCTCCAAAGATATTACATGGCTTTCTTAGTAAGTGGGAAACAGGAGGGAAAAAGGGTCTGTATGAGCATAACTGAACCAGTTCCTGAGATTCTTAGCCAGTGCAACTTCTCAGCACAGGACTCAGAACTCTCAGTTCTTCTGGACAAAGTCAATATTGTTCTTATATAAAGCAAAGAACATGAAAGGAGGCAGGTCCTTAAGATCTATACAAGCACAGAGTACAAAAGGTAAATGGGGGCATTGGGAAAGACTCATAAAAGAGATAAAGTCTACCAGGAAATCCTTGAGGCAGAAGTGGTGAATACCTCCCACAGAAAGGTTTCAGCAAAAGCCAAGGAAACTTCATGCTGGTCAAAACTGGTTTTGGTGAGCAAGGAAGGATGACCTCGTACACCACTGTGGAGGTAACTGCTTCTTGGCAAGTTTTTTTCTCACTCCAGCCAGTAGATTTCAGTTGCTCCTGCTATACCATGTCTTTCCAGAAATATGAAGGCTTGTGAAAGATAAACAAGCCAATGATGACCGCTGTGACCAGGATCAGGGAGAAGAGGACCATGAGGAAAACATAGGTGGAATGGGAGAGAGGTTTGGACAATGGCTCCTCAGCTGGGATCATATTGGTCAGGTTCAGCATGTAGCCCAAAGTCCATCCGACATTGCTGCCCTGGATCTGCAAACAGAAGAATCTGTTGTTTCTGGTCCAAGAATTAAATGAGCTTTTGTGCAACCCCACTCATCATACTGAGAGAGACCAGGAGTTAAATAGCGCTACATTCAGTTCTTTAAATGGATTACTTTCACATTCTAAACAGGGAATTTGGTTGTAGATAAAATGGAGAAGGAGCAAGTGATCAACAAAGAGATTCCCAAAATTCAGAGAGGAATTTGGTGAATGACTACCTAATTCTGCCTAGAAGACCTTAATTCAAATAAGTCTTTGGAGATCTGCATTCCTCTTTTGTTATTTGCATAAATGTGGGAAGATGGAGAAGGAGATGGTGGGTAGCAGGAAGCAGGCAAAGGATGAGAGAATGATGATTGTTCCTCGCCTTTTACATCTGTGTCAGGCCTAGCAATATCATCCATATAAAACCAGGGCTTCTCAGTGATTTAACTAGGGAAAAATTGGGGAATAGTCCCGGTAAGATTGACTTACTTAAATGCATATGCACATGGTAAAGGATACTTATTAAATGATGAGACATGCTCTGACTCTGCCACCTTCCTAGAAATATTTTCTAGTCGCCTCAAAACTTACTGGAATATAGATGGTCTATGAATAATAATTTCAGAAATGTTATTATATGAGTTGTGCATGGTCATGGTAGAAAAATTAGGAAGTACAACTAATCCTAAAAAAGAAAATAAAAACCACCTATGCTTCACCTCTCAGAAGGTGCTGCTGGCTATTATCATTTTGTGACATCCTTCCAGTCCTCTTTGTGCATATATTTTCTTACAAAAAAATGAAATTAGATTGTATATATAATTATTCACTTAACAATACCTTGTAAACATCATCCCATGTCTATCAAGGGATTTCTACATCATCATCACTGGCGTGAACTTATATGTTCATTTTTACTCATTTTATCCAATATTTAAAAATCCTAAAAATGGAGTAATAGGATAAAATGATGTGCATATTTTAAGGCTCTTAGCATATACTGCCAAAACAACCCAAAGGTTGAGCCAGTTTACATTATAACCATTACCATGTGGAAATACTCCTTTCTAAACTCTTAACAGTACTGGGAATTAATAATTTGTAAAAGGTCCACCTCCCTTTATGAGGGACAAGAACCTTATTTGACTGCATGTATCAAATAAGGTTGCAGTTAGAGGAATTAACACTTAGGGTTTGGAAATACTGGATTGTTCGTTGAAGTTCAAAGAATATAAATCACTCGTAAGTTTGACATAGATATATCCCTCAAAGAGGCAAAGTAAACTGATGGTATGGAAGACTGGAATATTAAACCAAGGAAAAGATTTGTGTTTTATTAGCAAGGTCAATATTGACAAGAGTCTAATGAAACTAGTTTCCTCAAGGCTGCTATAGCCCTCTGCTTCAGTGCTTTGTTTTGCCTGAAATAACCATATTTAATAGAGGGAGTAAATTGTTTTTGCCATTAGTGGATATGGGTTTAAAATATAAACTGTTCTTGAAACTTTTAAAGCATGAGTTGCCCATGAATGGCACAGCAGATGTAAATGTTTGTCTATGCCTAGATACCTGCAGGTGGCGCTATGGTAAAGCACAGCAGTGAGGTTGCTTTTAAGACTCAGGCTAAGCTTGATTTTTAAGCAAAGATCTCACCTTCCCATTCACAGCCACTCATTCCCTTCTTCACACACTAATCTACTTCAGATTAGTCAAACTTGAAGCTATAAGTAAAGCCTTCACCCCTTATAAGAAACCACAATCATCCTTTCCAGATTCATGGAAGGGGCCTTTGGGGTGGATATTGAAGTCAGCACGCAGAATCACTGTGGCTACTGAAATACTGTTATATTACTTTAATATCTCATTTTTTTGTTTGTTTAATAAGGAATTAGTCACTGTTATGTGAGCATAAAAGAGAGGCTGAGCATGTAGGTGGCTCTCCTTAGATAAGATATCCACAACTAGCTGGTCAACATATGAGGAGGATTTGAAAAAAATTGCCAGCTTGGGTTGGAGGTGAAGTGGTAAAACAGAACATCAGGCCAAAACTTAAGTCAGGTTGACTCTTGCCACTTTCAAGCCTAAAGCTGCCCCAGTCACTACCATCCACCCTTCCCCCAACCCAACAAGTGTCCAAATTACCTTGCCCATGAAATGAATATTCTTCCAGGAATCAGCTGTGAAATGATAGCCACTCAGAAGGAGAGAGAGAATGTAGGCTCCAGAAAAGCAGTATTCCCTCAGGTACTTCTCCTTTACGTCACCAAAATATATCTTCATCTGAAAGGAAAGGACAGATACTTGTACAACAGGCACCTCTCCATAGCCCTCTTTTTCACTATAGAGTTGATCAAGAGAGGAAAAAGCCCTAGTGTATGAAGGCCTCACAGTTGGCCTCTCCAGGGGGCTTTGGAAGTGGTGCTGCACTCCTTCAGTAGGAGCAGGGACTTATAGTTTAGGGTATGGTGAGGAAACATTTCCTTCACAGGGTTCTGAGATATTAATAAATGCTACAGAAAAAAAGTAGTTTCTGTGGTCTAGTAGGTTCAGAAATGCTGAAATTTTAGTACACCTTTTCATGCCTTGTGAAACTTGAGTCTCACAATCATGTAAGCATATTAAGAGCTGTGAAAAATCCTGCATGAAAGAAGTCCATTAATCTTTGTTTACAGAGTTTTCTAATTGACCAGAATTTCTGGTTTGGAGTCTCAATAAGCATCTTAAAGAAGTAGTTGTCATAAAAAGCCTTGCCACTCAGTTTAGTTCCCAGACCAGCAATATCAACATCTCCTGGGAGTTTATTAGTCTTCACCCCAGTACTACCAATGCAAAATGTGCTTTTTAATATGATCCCCAGGTGACTGCATACACCATAAAGTCTGAGAAAGGCAGCTCTGGAACGTAGCTTAGAAATGTTTTGCTCAGGACTGCTAAAAGTACTAACATCTTCCCTTCTGTCCTCTGTCCTTACATAACCTCCTTTTTGGGGATCTTCTAGAGGCTTTCATATGTTTACTCACCCTACTCTTGAATGAAGATACTAAGGTTTGCCTGCTGACCCTTGCCCTTACCTCTCCTAGTTGTTGTAAATATATGCCCAGATGCCCACAGCTTGCTCTGCTTCTCTCCAGCCCTCAATTAGAGGACAGTAGGCCAGGATATCTCTAGCTTAGCCCAGAGTTCTGTCTGCTATTTATTTCTCAGCCTTTGAGAAATACATTCTTTTGAAAGACATTCTTTTCTGGACACCCTAGACAGAGAGAGAACTAACATTTGATAGGCATTTTCATGTACTAGAATTATGCCTGATGTTTTATATTAGAGCCTCCTGTCTACCTGCCCCCCTTCCCCTCCGCCTTTGGTCCAGATTTCTCTCCCCTCCCAAGGAACATCTATCCCATTTCTAAACCCTGCCTGCTAGCTGGGGGTTCTGTTTCTCGCTTGACTCCTGCCAGCCCGCAATCTCCGGGAGGCTAAGTCCACATCTAGCCTGCCTTGTCCTGCTCTGATGGAATTCTCTGAATGGCCCTGCTTGGAATTGTCATTTTATCACAGTTGTAGAAATTACTCTTTGATCAACTCTGTGCATGTGATGTTCTCCTGAGACCTTGGTACGACATCAATTGACTTTGCCTATCCAGATTCCTACCCCTTTGAGTGCCTGCACCCTGCTTTCTTTTGTGGAAAGACCTCTTCTCCCATTTAATGTAGTTTCGGCAAGCCTGTCAAAAAACCCTTATAGGATGCAGAATTCCAAGAATCTACCTGGCCCAACTTGAAATTGCTACAACCCATAGGTTCTTGATGGCTAGCTTATCCATTGGGGAAATGCCATTTTAGTCTAATTTCACTGAATTCTTCAACATTCCTATCCCCCTCCTCCTGGAAAGCTGTACATTGACTATGCAGTCTAACCTGCTGGAGATTAATTATTATGGCAACGAACAGTATAGAAACCAAAGACATCTACCTGGTTCATCAATCCAGAATTGATGATGTTTGTGGATATAGTACTTTGTGCTCTCCAAATACAGGGATGGTTCTCCCTCCTCTTTCTCCCACTCCTCTGCCTCTCTCCCTTTCTCCTTTCTATTCCCAGGGCAGTGGGACAGTACCAGCTTCTCTCCTCCTCACCCATCCTCCCATATGAAGGGGCATGGTAAATCTTCAAGAATGGAATGCATTTTCCTAGAAAGGCTAAAGTCTGTGACGTTGAATGTCAGGACCCAGAGTACACCAACTATATGTAGAATCTTACAGCATTGTTCTGTTAGACTGACCAGATCTTGGATGACTAGATTTTCAGAGTGGAAATGTGGTTGTGTTCTGGTTACCAAAAGACTTTTACCAGCTCTCTAATTAACCTATCAGAAGATAAGCATGAAGGGCCCCTTTCACTCACTTTCCTAGCCTCTCCTCCTCAGGGACTCAAGGATTTAGAACACCCCATGGGGCATCAGTGGGTATTGTTAGAATTTTATTTCCCATTTCTCCTGCCAAAGCAGAGACAGTAAGTAGGATATAATATGTAAAAATCATCTAGCCCACTTTTCAGCACAAAGTATATGCCTAACAATTGTTAGTTCTCTGTCTGCCAAAGCTATCTAGAAGGCACATTCCCAAACTCAAGTCACACCAGAATGACAGTCCTTCGTTGTGTTGAGGCTAGCATGAAAAGAAGAAAAAAGTTACCCTTATAACAAAGTACTTGATAAAAGTATACTTCCCCTATGGATGGACAATGCAGTTGGGAGGAATGAACTCTGGGTCATAATACCCACCTCAACGTTGATTCTAAGCTCTGGGTGATGAGGGTCTGAGTCTCACCCTGCGACTCTCCTACTGACTCCCTGTCAAATGTTTCAGAATTACACCCAAATGCATGCTTTCCTGAGCTTACTTCCATGGCTTCTGAGCAAACTACTCATGTGGCTTATCTGAGCAGACCTACAGGAATATAACACTCCCAACCTAAGGTAATCTGATGAAATAAAAACTTAGAGGAGGGTAGGGAGAGGAAATCTGACAGAGCATTCACTCTGAACAAGAAGCAATTTTTTTCAAAGAGTAGCCTAAATCTGCTTCCTAAACAGCCATACATAGGTCTGGTCACAAGTTACCCTGAATCCAAGATGCTCATCTTCCTCTACAGATAACCACAAACTGCAAAAAAGCCTCTTCTGAGTGTTAACTGTAAAGTACCCAGGCATATTTGAGTGTCTCTGAAAGCCCTGAATACGTTTCCTTCCTGTCCTGATTCAACAAAATACACAGAATTCCAAACCTCAAGGCTCTTGCACAGTCTTCCTCCCCCCTTTGTCAGAGAACAACATCCATTTTTAATTAATTGTATTTCTTCAGAATGAAAGTACCATTCACTTTTGCAACTGTGTCAACTTAAAACAGCTGTTGTTTTGAGCTACCCCTACATGGTCTGTTTTTTTCAATCAGAGTAGACCCCACCCCTCTCCTACCTGGAAGCATGGGATCTTGAATGATTTAGTGCCTCAGACAAGAAAAATCTTGACAAACTTATGAGTAAGTAGAGAATATCTTGGAGAAAGGATCTTAGCCACAATGGTGTGTCTGTAGCAGATTCTGTGAATTGCCTTCTTCCTTGCTAATAAGGGGGCTGGGGGTGGGAATGGGTGACAATGCCTGGCTCCAGAAAGCAGCTCATGATGGATCTTCCTTGCTAATAAGGGGGCTGGGGGATGGGAATGGGTAACAATGCCTGGCTCCAGAAAGCAGCTCATGATGGATCTAAGGCTCTAAGCCAGTCATAAAATCCTGCATTCTGTTTTCCCAGCCAGTCCTGGCCAATGAGATGTAAGAGAAAGACTGCTAAGGAGCCTCTGGGATAGCTTTTACTTTCCTGTGAAAAGAAACAAATGTATGTGGCTCTACAATTCTGACCTTGAACATGGCAATAGTCAATGGTCTCTGAAGCCGCATCTTGTGTCCATGAGAAAATAAGCATGACAGAATTGAAGAAGAAATGGCTGAGATAGTCAAGCTGCTAACCCTATGCCAGCACCTGCCTACTGCGAGACTTCTTATTAGGTGAGAAAAATAAGACCTTTTTTGTTTAAGCCATTGTATGCCAAGTTACCAAGGAATGCTGATGAACTCATTCCTCACGGAGCGCACCATCTGGTCTTCTCTACCATGTTTGCTGGATCCTGGTCCAATTGGCAGGACTTGAAAAGCAGACTCACATCCTCTGTGATGTCAGGGGCACAAAGCTGCTGTTTCTAGCCACTTACCTGTTCCCAAGGCCTAGAGCAGAACTTTTCCATTGTGTCAATCATCTTTTCCTGGGATGGGGGTTCCTCTGATGTAAAGTTTAAAAAGTTCATTACATAATAATAAGCTGAAAATGCCTACAAGAGAAAAATAGAGAGTTTTGCACACTGAGTCCAACAGAGGGATGTTGCTCACTCTCCAGAAGGCCGAACACCTAGTGAGGATGCTTGGAAATCTCTGTTGAGTAAATTAATAGATCAAATGATATTTCAGACCCAAGAGCTGTTTCCTTCCTGGCAGAGGTGTCATTTTACTGCTGACGTGCATTTCTGAGCCACCTTCTCTATAATTTTAATGAGAGGGAGAAAGATGGGGAAAAGAGGAGAAAAGAGAGGAAGAAGTTACAAAAACCCCATCCTTAAAAAAATGTGTTATATATGAATTTTTTCTTCACCATTCAAATGACTTTTTTTGCACTTTTTTTACTGAAGGATAGTTGAGACGCAATCTTGGTTTCAAATATACAACACAGTGATCCAACAGTCACCTATATTATTAAATCCTCACCCCCACTAGTGTAGTTACTGTCAACATAGATGTTACAGAATCATTGACTTTATTCTCCATGCTATACTACTATCCCTGTGACCAATTTATATTATGATTGAAAATTTTTATGCCTCTTTATTCCCTTCACCCTTCCCATCCCCCCAACCCCTCCCCCATGGTAACCACTAGTCAATTCTCAGTTGTCTATGAGTCTACTGCTATTTTGTTCATTCCGTTTTCCTTTGTATTTATATTCCACAAATAAGTGAAATCATATGTTATTTGTCTTTCTGCACCTGGCTTATTTCACTGAGCTTAATACCCTCTAGATCCATCCACGTTGTTGCAAATGGCAGGATTTCTTTTTTTCTTTATGGCTGAATAATACTCCATTGTGTATAAGTACCACATCTTCTTTATGCATTTATCTATTGATGGATACTTAGGTTGCTTCCGTATCTTGGCTATTGTAAATAATACAGCGATAAATATAAGAGTGGGTACATCTTTTCAAATCAGTGATTTTTTTTTCTTCAGGTAAATATCTAGAGGTGAAAATGACTGGGTTAAATGGTATTTCTATTTTTAGTTTTTTGAGGAAACTCCATACTGCTTTCCAGAGCAGTTGTACCAACTTATATTCCATATACCAACAGTGTAGGAGAATATATAAGAATTTTAAAATAAAAACTGGAAAATTAAGAGTAAGTTCTGAATGGCAATTGTAGGATTTTTTTCCTTTCTATTTGTGCTTTTTTTGCCTACTTTCTATAATTTATATATACTACTTTCTTTAAATAGTCAATCTTTATTAAATAAATATTTATTGCAAGTCTTTCATGAGCTAGGCATAGGCACAACTGAAAAGTTAAAAAAAATCATCATCATACATAAGAACTATAGAAAAAAGTTAAAAGTACGAATGAGTAAAAAAGAAAACATTAAAATGACCCTAAATTCTACCACTTAGAGACAACTGTATTAAATATGATATACAGGCTTCTAATCTTTTTTCCATTCTAATATATATAAATATATAATTTTTATTATGCTTTATACATGCTATAACTGCCTTTTTTATCATGAATTTAAAAGAGGAAAGAGGAAAACATAATTGAGCAGAGCTTGCTAGATGAGGCAACTCAAACCCCAACTCTAGTGCTTCTTTTCTCTCTCCTGCCCTAAATGGTACAATATTTAGCAGAAATCATTTGAAGGTCATAGGAGCATATCATTTTGTTTATTCAACAGATATTCTGAGCTCTGTATGCTAGGAACTGGGCTGAATCAGAAAGGCTACTGTGATTAATAGAAGCAAAAAGCTTTCCCTATGCTAGAAATGGCTTGGATTGGGGATTATATTTTGCCTTCTGCAAAATTACTAAACTGGGTTTGAATGTAGAAAAGAAATGTGATTCTCAAAAAACCAAGCACATTCCTATATAATTCTCATGGGCAAAGATACAGGAGGGCAAAGAAACAAGCCTTTGATGGACAAAGAAACAGGAGTTAGCGGAGTTAGCATTTTGGGAGACTCAATTCTGACTCAAACAATAGGAAAAATACCCTCTTCCAGACAAGTTGCCTGCTGCAAAGAGGACTTGTGCTTCAGTTCTAGTCCCAATGCCAACTTCTTAAAAACTGCATTATTAAAAAAAAATTCTTATACATATGTAACTTCTAATTCAATAAAAATGAATGAGCGTATTCATCTTTTTTAACGTTTTCTTTTTCATTTATTTTTTGGCTTCATTTTCTTCTCCGTTTCTAGTTAGAACAGGATCTTACATTAACAATGTGAAGCCTTACATTTTTTTCCTCCCTGCTTATATAATCATACACAAACACACATAAAGGATTTACTTTTTAAGTTAAAATTTAAAACACATTCTGCATCTTGCTCTTCTTACTCTTCACTCCTTGAAATACCCCCAAGTCAGCTGGGGACACTCTAATGGTTACATAAGAGTCCATGGTGTACATGTATCATAATTCATTAAACAACTCTCTACTGGTGGGCATTCCCTTGGTTCCTGTATTTTTCCTTGTGAGCAATGTTACTATAAATAACTACACTTAGTCTGTGTGCTCATTCCCTAGGAGCTCTGATTGGCAATGTCTACATTCCTTGAACTCAGGAATTCCAACACTTTAAATATTATATGCCAATAGCAGAACAAGATCTTGATATGCTCCTACTTTTACCATCTTAAGCCACCATCATCTATGTGTGGGCCCTGCAATGGCCTCTCACTTGGTCTCTACATTACCTTTCTAGTCCTAGTCCAATCCATCCTGCACATGGTAGTTGCAGAAATCTTTTAAAAACTAATTTGATCATATCACTCCTCTGCTTAAAGCCTTCAGTGACTCCTAATTGTACCTACAATAAAGTCCAAACTCTACCTGGTTTCTCAAGGCTAGGCATGATCTAAGAATGTAAGAGGCACTTGGTAAATCTCTTGACTGAGAGATTGGGTAAATCCAGAGACTGGATAGCTATGATATACAGAGCAAATGCTTGGAAAGATTACCTCCCCCCTATTAATTAAAATAAGTAAGAGTGTTTTCCTCTAGTGAATGTTTGTAGGACAGGAGGGAGAGGAGGACTTTTTAGGTTTTACTTTTTAAAATCTTATTTTTATTGTATAAGAACATTTAACATGTGATCTACTCTCAACAAATTTTTAACTGTACAATACAGTATTCTTAACTATAGGGACAATGGACAACAGATCTCTAGAACTTAATCATCTTGCGTAACTGAAATTTTATCCCCATTAATTAGCAACTCCTCATTTTCTCCTCTCCCAAGCCCCTGGCGACCACCATCTATTCTCTAATTCTGACTTTGATTACTTTAGACACATCATGTAAATGGAGTCATGCATTGTCGTTTTGTAACTGGCTTATTTCACCTGGTATAATGTCTTCAAATTCATTTTTGTTGCATATCACAGGATTTCCTTCTTTTTAAATCTGAATAATATTCTGTTGTGTATACATATACAAATTGTGTGTGTTTATATGTATGTATATCCATTCTTTGTCCATTCATCCATCAATAGACTTTTAGGTGTTTATGTAGTTTCCACATCTTGGCTATTATGGATAGTGCTGCAGTGAACATTAAGTGCTAATATCTCCTCCAGATCCTGGTGTCGATTATTTTGGATAAATACCCAAAAATTAGGTTGCTGGGTCATATGATAGTTCTATTGTTAGTTTTTTTTTTTTTGAGGAACCTCCATACTGTTTTCCATAGTGGCTGCATTGTTTTGCATTCTCACAAACACTGCACAAGGTTCCAGCTTCTCCAAATCCTTGCCGCACTTGCTGTCTTTTGCTTTTTTTCTGATAATAGCCATCCTAACAGGTATGAGGTGATATCTCATTGAGGTTCTATCTGCATTTGATTTGCATGATTAATGACACTGAGCATCTTTTCATATACCTATTGGTGATTTGTATGTCTTCTTTGGAAAAATGTGTTTTCAAGTTCTTAGCTCATTTTTTTAATTGGGTTATTATTTCTTGCTATTAAGTTATAGGACTTCCTTACGTATTTTAAAAATTAACCTCTTATCTGATATATGATTTGCAAATATTTTCTCCCATTCCATAGGTTGCCTTTCACTCTGTTGTTTCATTTGCTAAAGAAAAGTGTTTTAGTTTGATGTAGTCCCTCTTCTCTATTTTTGCTTCCGTTGACTGGGCTTTTGCTGTCATATCCATGATATCGGTGCTAAGACTAATGTCATGAAGCTTTTCTCCTATGTTTTCTTTTAGGAATTTTACAGGTTCAGACCCATTCTAAGTTGAGTTTTGTGTGTGGTGTAAGATATGTATCCAGTTTCATTCTTTTGCATGTGGATATCCAATTTTCCCAACACCATTTATTGAAGAGACCATCCTTTTCCCATGGGGTATTCTTGGCAACTTTGTTAAAGATCAGTTGATCATGTATGCATAGATTTATATTTCTGGGCTCTCTATTCTGATCCACTGATCTGTATGTCTGTATGTATGCCAGTACCATACTGTTTTGATATTTTTTTTATTGGAGTATAGCTGATATACAATATTATATTGGTTTCAAGTATGCAGCATAGTGCTTCAAAGTTACATAGGTTATTAAATCCTCACCCCAACTAGTGTAGTTACTATCTGTCAACATAGAAAGATGTTACAGAACTATTGACTATATTCTCTATGTTGTACTTTCATCCCCACAATTAATTTATATTATGATTGAGATTTGGTGCCTCTTTATCCCCTTTACCTATTTCTCTCATACACCCCCAACCCCTCCCCAGTGGTAACGTCCAGTCACTTCTCAGTGTCTACAAGTCTATTGCTGGGTGCTATACTTTTTAAAATTACTATTGCTTTATATTTTGAAATCAGAAAGTATGATACCTCCAGTCTTGTTATTCTTTCTCAAGACTGTTTTGGCTATTCGGGGTCTTTTGTGATTGCATATGATAACTGTTTTTACTATTTCAATAAAAAATGCCACTTGGACTTTGATGAGGATTGCATTGAATTTGTAGGTCAGTATTGCTGGTTTGGACATTTTAACAATTCTAAGTCTTCATTGAATGTGGGATGTCTTTTCATTTGTGTTTTCTTTAAGTTCTTTCACCAGTGTTTTGTGGTTTTCAGTGTACAAATCTTCACCTCCTGAGTTAAATATATTATTAAATGTTTTATTTTTTGATGTTATTATAAATGGAGCTGTTTTCCTAATTTCCTTTTCAGAGAGTTCATTGTTAATATATAGAAATGCAACTGATTTTTGTATGTTGATTTTGTATCCTGCAACTTTACTGAATTTGTCAGTTCTAACAGGTTTCTTGTTTGTGTGTGAAGTCTTTAGGGTTTTCTTTATATAAGATCATGTCATCTGCAAACAGAGTTTTGCTTCTTCCTTTCTGATAATAAATGGATGCATTTTATTTCTTCTTGCCTAATTGTCTGGCAAGGACATCAAGTACTACATTGAACAGAAGTAGTGAAAGTGGGCATCCTTGACTTATTACTTATCTTAGAGGAAAAGTTTTCACTATTGAGTATGACATTAGCTGTGTGTTTTTCATACAGGGCTCTTATTTTATTGAGGTAATTTCTTTCTATTCCTATTTATTGAGAGGTTTTATCTTAAAAGAGTGCTAAATTTTGTCAAATGCTTCATCTATTGAGATGGTCATGTGATTTTTATCCTTCATTCTGTTAATATGATGTATCATATAGATTGATTTTTTTAGGTTGAACTATCATTGTATCCCAGAAGGAAATCCCATTTAGTCACGGTATATGATCTTTGTAATGCACTGTTGAATTCAGTTTGCTCGTATTTTGTTAAGGATTTTGGTTGTTCACAAGTGTGTTTAATTTCCACATAATTGTGAGTTACCCAGTTTCCTTCTGCTATTGATTTCTAGTTTCATTCTATTGTGGTTAGAAAGAATATCTGGTATTTATCATTCTTAAATTTGTTAAGACTTGTTTCATGACTCAAGATGTGATCTTACAGAATGTTCCATGTGCACTTCACAAAAATATATATTCTGCAGCTATTGGTTGAAATGTTCTATATTTGTCTGTAGGTCTATTTGGCCTACAGTGATGTTCGAGTTTGCTGTTTCTCTGTTGATTTTCTGTCTAGTTCTATCCATTATTGAAAGTGAGGTATTGAAGTCTCCTACTGTTATATTGCTCTCATTTTGGGTATATATATATATATATATATATATACATATATATATATATATATACTTACAACTTTTTTATCATTCTGGTGAATTGATACTTTATCATTATGTAATCTTCCTGGTCTCTTGTGACAATTTTTGACTTAAAGTCTATCTTTTCTAATATAAATATATATCACCCTTCTTCCTTTAGGTTGCCATTTGCATGGGATATCTTTTTCCTTTCTTCCATTTTCAGTCTGTGTATGTCCTTATTAAATCTAAAGTGAGTTTCTTACAGACAGCATGTAATTGGATCTTGTACAACACATATAGTTGGACCTTTAAGTTTTTTTCAGATTTTGATTTTTTTGTGATGAGCATGTGTTGTTTTTTTTTTTTGTAGATGACTTTTTTTTGGTATCATTAATCTACAATTACATGAGCAACATTATGTTTACTAGACTACCCCCATCATCAAGTACCCCCCACATACCACATTACAGTCACTGTCCAACAGCGTAGTAGATGCTATAGAATCACTACTTGTCTTCTCTGTGTTGTACAGCCCTCCCCGTGCACCCCCCTATATTATGTCTGTTAATAGTATTGCCCCTTTTTTTCCTCTTATCCCTGCCTTCCCACCCATCCTCCCCAGTCCCTTTCCCTTTGGTAACTGTTAGTCCATTCTTGGGTTCTGTGAGTCTGCTGCTGTTTTGTGCCTTCAGTTTTTTTCTTTGTTCTTATACTCCACAGATGAGTGAAATCATTTGATACTTGTCTTTCTCCACTTGGCTTATTTCACTGAGCATAATACCCTCTGAAGCTCCATCTATGTTGTTGCAAATGGTAGGATTTGTTTTCTTCTTATGGCTTAATAGTATTCCATTGTGTATATGTACCACATCTTCTTTATCCATTCATCTACTGATGGACACTTAGGTTGCTTCCATTTCTCGGCTACTGAAAATAGTGCTGTGATAAACATAAGGGTGCATATGTCTTTTCAAACTGGGTTGCTGCATTTCTAGGGTAAATTCCTAGAAGTGGAATTCCTGGGTCGAATGGTATTTCTATATTTAGTTTTTTGAGGAACCTCCATACTGCTTTCCACAATGGTTGAACTAATTTACATTCCCACCAGCAGTGTAGGAGGGTTCCCCTTTCTCCACATCCTCGCCAACATTTGTTGTTTGTCTTTTGGGTGGTAGCTATTCTTACTGGTGTGCGGTGATATCTCATTGTGGTTTTAATTTGCATTTATTTGATGATTAGTGATGTGGAGCATCTTTTCATGTGTCTGTTGGCCATCTGAATTTCTTCTCTGGAGAAGTGTCTGTTCAGATCCAGTGCCCATTTTTTAATTGGATTATTTGCTTTTTGTTTGTTGAGGTGCGTGAGCTCTTTATCTCTTTATATATTTTGGATGTCAACCCTTTATTGGATCTGTCGTTTATGAATATATTCTCCCATACTGTAGGATGCCTTTTTGTTCTATTGATGGTGTCCCCTGCTGTACAGAAGCTTTTCAGCTTGATATAGTCCCACTTGTTCATTTTTGCTTTTGTTTCCCTTGTCCAAGGAGATACATTCATGAAGAAGTTGCTCATGTTTATGTCCAAGAGATTTTTGCCTGTGTTTATTTTAAGAGTTTTATGGTTTCATAACTTACATTCAGGTCTTTGATCCACTTCGAATTTGCTTTTGTGTATAGGGTTAGACAATGATTCAGTTTCATTCTCTTACATATTAGCTGTCCAGTTTTGCCAACACCAACTGTTGAAGAGGCTGTCATTTCCCCATTATATGTCCATGGCTCCTTTATCATATATTAATTGACCATATCTGTTTGGGTTAATATTTTGGACTCTCTATTCTGTTCCACTGGTCTGTGGTTCTGTTCTTATGCCAGTACCAAATTGTCTTGATTACTGTAGCTTTGTAGTAGAGCTTGAAGTTGGGAAGCGAGAACCCCCCTGCTTTATTCTTACTTCTCAGGATTGTTTTGGCTATTCAGGGTCTTTTGTGGTTCCATATGAATTTTTGAACTATTTGTTGCAGTCCATTGAAGAATGCTCTTGGTATTTTGATAGGGATTGCATTAAATCTGTAGATTGCTTTAAGCAGGATGGCCATTTTGACAATATTAATTCTTCCTACCCAAGAGCATGGGATGAGTTTCCATTTGTTAATGTGCTCTTTAATTTCTCTTAAGAGTGTCTTGTAGTTTTCAGGGTATAGGTCTTTCACTTCCTTGGTTAGGTGTATTCCTAGGTATTTTATTCTTTTTTTGATGCAATTGTGAATGGAATTGTTTTCCTGATTTCTCTTTCTGCTAGTTCATCGTTAGTGTATAGGAAAGGCACAGATTTCTGTGTATTAATTTTGTATCCTGCAACTTTGCTGAATTCAGATACTAGTTCTAGTAGTTTTGGAGTGGAGTCTTTAGGGATTTTTATGTACAATATCAAGTCATCTGCAAATAGTGACAGTTTGACTTCTTTACCAATGTGATGCCTTGTATTTCTTTGTTTTGTCTGGTTGCCGTGGCTAGGGCATGTATTAATTTTTATGATAAGTATTTAAGTTGTCGCATTTCAAAGGACTTTTTGAAATTACTCTTAGACTCATTCTACCAGCAAAAGGTTTAATAAGTTAAGCACCTAGAAATTCTCTTGCTTTTGCTAAGGTATGATGTTTGTTTTTTAAATAAGTACAGGTTATTTTTTTAAAATAGGAACAGAAATTGCCTAGGTATTTTTAGCAAAATATTGACCCTTAAGTGGAACACATAGCGATCAAGTCAGCAGGGCTATTAGGTCTCAAATCCTGCTGTCTGAGCTGAGAATATGTCTATTCATCATTCTTTCTTAGACTATTGTGCTCCAGAATAAGGTCATCTATTTTTCTTCCCTACTCCAGGACCAGTTCATTCATATTCATATTCATTGGTGGTTTTCATTTCATCTACCTGTTAATCTTCTTCGCAAATCTTCCATGTGTCAGGGCCTAAGTTGTAGTTTTCCTACTTGATTTGGTTTAATATCTAAGGCCTCTTAAATTGCTTGGAAAAGGTCTCTTCTAGAGGGGAATATCACTTACATCAACATGTACTGGAATTGAACCCAGAAAAATAAAGTGTTGATGGAATGGGATGAGAGGGTTTAAGGTGAATATTTTTTCCTTGATCTACATGTGTTGTATAATAAAAAAGAAGCCTTAATCTTATTCAGAATGCTTCTATTTTTAATGTAAGAATTATACTGAATGATAAAAACCACTTTCTTCTTTTAATACCCCAGGAAGATCCATTGCTCAAAATAAGATGGTTCAAAGACACATCACCAAGTTTCTTCCTGTGGTTATGGTAGGTGACTCTTTAAAAATCTTTAAGAAAAAGAAAATCATCCTAGAGTTACTGTTGGGGTAGGATTTAAGAGAGTCAATCCATCAGATGTTCTTTTGACAGAGTGGACCCAAAGGGATTTCTTGAGGGAAATATTGACTCACTTGTAGGAATTGCTGACTTTGCCTTTATGTACAGGTAGTATGCTCTACCACTGAAGTCAGAATCGTGATCAGAATCCTAATTTCCATATTAGGAATCAGTCTTACTTTATAAACCTTTACTTAGTTGAAGTCTGTAACCTATGGGTCCATATTTAAGCAGCAAGTCAAAATAGGAACACTCTTGGCCATCTTCAGAGAACATACCCTTGAAAGGTTAGCTCTTCATCTTCTTTCAATTGATAGCTTAGATAATTATTATTTATGGAAGATAATTTGAAGGATGCATGTCTCTTCTCTCTTCCAGCTACCTACTCTGAATTCTTTCCTTCTATCAAGTTGAGTATCAAAAGCCTATACTGCCCCAGTCCATTGCAGAGTTGCTATCACTAAGTTGGCTTTTAATATTATGCCTCTGGGTTAAAGTTGCTATGAAGAAATTACAATTTTTTACAAATGTGGTAATTTTTGAAGACATTGTTTAATAAAATCTACTTTTTGTAAAATATCCTTGGGATCCAATTTTGGAATAGCTCTGCTTTGCCTTAGGATCTGGCATGCTGGATATAATGAAAATCATGTATCTGATGAGGTCTTATTTTTCCCCTTGGCTACTATGAAGCTCAGAGCTAAAAATACACACACATACACACATGTATATGGATACATATGTAAATAAATAAATGTTTAATGTTCTTTAATTTCAGTTCCCTATTTAATACTATACCCTTTCTATATAAATGATACAATATGATCTTTTAAAAAATTCCTCAATTATCTCATAAATAATTCCCTACAGAACTTCCCTCTTCTTTTTGATGTTTCTCCTTTGCCTACAAGTCAGATTCTGTCTGGCAGCCAAGGCCACAGTATAGCCAAACTCACCAAGAGTATTGACAGTTTTTAATACTCTGATTACAAAATAAGAACTAGATCATCAGTGCTGAATGCAATTGCTGCAAAATTCTCTGTGGCTGAAGAATACCCAGGCTAACTGGTCTCAGAAATAATGTGAATGCAACTAGACTTTTATGTTGCAAATAGTTATGCTTCAAGATGCAGGACTTGGCAATGGCAGTTTCCTGCAGGAACAAGGAAGGTTAAGAGAAAGAACTAACCTTTTGAAGGGCCCACCTGGTGCTAGGGTACTGTTAGCTTTTTGCTATTTCCAGTGGTACACTGGAGCTGGCTCTTATGCACTCATGAGAGCCAAATGTTACAATTTCATGAGTTTTGTGAGCCATGTTGCTAGCTTAAAATAGACCATCATGGGAGTATTTATACCTGCAAATTGCCAAATGCCCACAGATCAGCCCCTCCATCCCTAGAGAGCTAGCTGGTTGTTAGACACCACCACTGCTTATCTGGCTTATTGCTCACAACTAGCAATAAGATAGGTCTTTCAGTCCTCATTCTATAAATGAGGAAACAGACCCCCAAAAAAGGGGAAATTGTCAAGCTTTAGTGAGAAATTACAGAGGAGACCAAAAAGAAAATGAAACAGAAAGAAAACTACCAAAGCACGAATAGGTATAGGTACAGTGCTGACCCTAAGGGGCTATACTCAGAGAAGAAAGATCCTATTCAGAGGAAGTCAACAAGCTAATCTAAGGAGATTGCCAGACTGAGGTTCAGAAGACTGTGAGGAGAACAATTCAATGAGGGACTAAGGGACCAAACAGAAAGTCTTCTAGGGGAAGCTGAAGGTTCCTCTGCTCTTTTCCAAATCTACCTCTCCTTACCTTGGTTTAAGGAATCATGTTCAAAAGCAAGAAATTCCACCAACCCCAACCCAAAATAGAAAGGTTTGCTTAAGATTGAAGGCAAGAATTAGGCCATGTTCCCCAGGAGACAAAGTTTTCAGAAAAGCTAAAAAGTCTACATACAACAGTATATTCCTTTTCCCTCAGATGTACTTCCTAGCAGTGGCTGGAATGGGAAGGAGGGCTCTTAGCTGTCCCCAGCATCCTCCCTCCCTCCCTTTTGTGGTACCCTCCTTTCTCCTTCCAGCAGTTGGAGCCAAGACAAGGGCCTTGGCCTAAAGAAGCCCAACATGAGCATCCAGTACCAGCTCAGCTATAGGTTCTAGTTCGTTCTGAATTTGGGTTTAGAGCCAATTGATAACCAAGTATTACTCTGCTAGTCATTGTCCTATCATGTATTTCCCTCAGGAACCTTCAGGAAAAGGGGAACTGTGGTCTAGGCCATGTTTAAGGTAAGCCTGAATCCACAATATTGCCCATTGCTGTTTTCCCAGAGACCAAGGGAATGAGGAGCTCATACTGTTCACAAGTGACAAAGCCAGGATTTAAATCAGGTATAATTGCTACAGGGCCTGTGCTCTCTTCAGAAAGCTCTTTCTGTGATATTGTGGGCTGTGCCAGGAGACCTTGGGAGAATTCTCCTGCTGGGGTCCTAGAGGGGAGTGAACCTCCCTTTCACATGCTGAAAAAGGGAGAAAGAGCATGAAGGCAGACAAAGCCCTTGTTTTTTTGAATGATATCTTAAGTGATTAAGTGAGATAATGTATATATAGTGCTTAGTCAATAACTGGCATTTGACTGATGGTATTTAATTTTGCTATATACTACTAACTAGGATCAAAATAATGGTTGGTCTCTAGGATTGAAATATGAAATTTGAATAATGAGTAGATCAAGGATCTAATTAATGTCTTCTCAAATATTATATCTTATTCTGGAGTAATTTAGAAAAGAAGAAACTTGGGTGTGGGATTCAAGCTGTCCCTCAACTTTCCCCACCTCTTCAAAGTGAAAATGATGTTATCTTCAGTGTTTCCTTGAGATTTCCTGAGTTTCTAGCTGAAACACCTAACTGCTGCTTCTCATTCTTCTGAGATCTGAGAAGCCATGTATGGCAGATCTTAATGGGTACCCACCCAACAGCCAGCCCCCTCCTTCTGACTCATAGATTGCTGATTTTACCCAGGTAGAGGAAAGTGATGTGCTCAAGAAAGACTCCCCAAATCCAGGGGATAAATGGTGTCTAGTCTAAACTAACCATGGTAATTCATTCCCCTTTATCACAGATTGGTTTAGAGGTGTACATCTCACCAAATTCTGGCCAGTAACATCTGAAAGATGTTTGTGGGCACTTCTGCCAAACTGGACAGATATATTCAAGAGATTCGTCTTTCTTTCCTGCTCTTTTTGCATGTGAAGATAAAATGCTTAGAGAAGTAGCTGCCATCTTAAGCATCACAAGAAGGCCAATGAGATAATGGAAAATCTGATCCCAAGTCCTGGCATTGTTAAGCCAAAGAACTAACTGAATTAACTAACCTCAAGGCTTATTATCATATAAGAGAAAAATTAATTCTATTATTTAAACCATTTGTAGGCACATATTCTATAACTTGCAGCCAAAATCATCCTAACCAATACACCTTATCATTTCATAAACTTACCCCAAAATCCCCTTGGAGTGGTGGCAAGAATATCCCATTGAAGGAACAGCGTGAGTAAGGGCAGTAACTGGTGTTGAAAAGTTGAAGGATGCTTTCCTGGCATCGCTGAAAATTACCAGTGCCCTGGATTTGAAACTGCTGGAATGGAAGTGTCATCTCAAATCTCTTGGTGCAGGGGCCCTCATAAAGGTCACTTACATTCATTACAGTCGTGTATCCAGGGTGGAAACATGGATCACTGAGGGTTCCATTTGTACCCTGAATGGAAAAATCACTTGAAGTCATCATGTGTGAATGCTTTGGGTACAAAACACCAGTTCATTCATGTGTAGGAATGACACAACAACTCAACACTCAGAATTGTCATCAGTATGCCCCTGCCCTGACTTTTTCACCCTTGGAAATACTCATATTTGTGTAACAGGCACCTGAAGTGGTATCAGATATAAATTAACTTTTGCTATTCATAGCAAGTTCATAAAGTTAAAGCTGGGCCCAGAAATGCCATTAGTCCGAATATCCCCTAGTGCTTAGTATAAATCATGTAGGTCAGAAACAGATTCACAAGGAAAACTTTCAACTCTGAGCCTGCAGTAATTCTCCAGGACTCTGCCTACACCCCACCCCCATCTCCAAGCAAAAATCAGAAGCTCCAAGAGCTGCAAATGTCTTAGATCATTTAAGCCAGGAGTATCAAAATGATTCTTAACCCACATCTCAATATGTTCAAGAGAAGAAAGGGGGCTACTGTTGATAAGAGGTTTAATGGAGCCTTGGGTTCAGCAGAAATCTCTCAACAACCCCTAGTCCAATGGGAGTCATTGATAGTATTTTTGAGAGTGAAAGAGAGAACTCTAGATGTGAGCAGAAAACTGGTTGTACTTTCAGTGGAGACAGGGAACATCTGGAAGTGACATCCTTGCGCTGTGTTTACTTGTCAGGGTGTTCCTGGAACTAGTATGACTTTGAGTAATTTTAACTTTTCTTGCTCTCAACAGAAAGCATCTGGGGATAAGATTTGAAGTGTTGATTGATAAGATAACCTTTGTGTTTTCCCTGAAGTGTTTCTTTCTCCTCTCCAGGAAGAGAACAACCTGACAACCCTGTTTTCTGAAGTTTGTAAGAAATGGGGATTTAAAAGTGGTGAGTTTTATAAATTGTACACACCTCCCCCAGCAATACCCTAGCATGTAATTTCTATTGTCAACCCCACAGTCCAGGGGTGAGAAAGTTTCCAAGAAAGGATTTGAGTCATGTCCTTGGAGGTAATGCAGTAAACAAACATAGGAGGTGATGTCTGGATGGAACAATTCACAGAGGTTGACCAGATGTAGTTAAGATATACCACCTGCAAAGGTTTGGAAAGTACAGTATCCAAGTTCAGACCAATTACTGAAATAAAGAGAACAACAGGATGTGGGCCTGGCAGCCCACATGTGAGGTGGGTGGGCCTGGATTCAGTTACACTTGCCTGAATGTCCTTGGCCAGTTTCTGCCTGAGTGCTTGATCCTTCCCATAGCACAAGAAGCTGTGCGTGTATACACTGTAGTCCTTGCCATAGAGGCGGAAGTGTAGTGCATTGTTAGGAGACTCGATATGCTTGTCTTGGGGCACAAAAGTGATTTGTGTAGAGGCTCCCCCAAGGTCCAGAGCTCCATAGGTTTCCTGAACATCGCCTCCATTTGGCTTCAAGTAGAGCCAAGTCAGCTTCTGAAAGAGAGTATAATCACCACTGGTAGAAGTCTCTGGACAACCCCTTTCTCACACTATTTCTTGGGCTCAGGGCCTTTGTAAGGTGAAGGAGGAGGGTCATAAGGGTAACACAAAGGTCACTGAAGGTTCCTGAGTCAGTCTCAGATCAACTGCAAGAAAAGAGGGGCTTCAAAGACGTGACTCAGACTGCAGCAGCATAGAAGCAATATAGCCAATGTTTATGGACAAGGGGTCTGGGGCCAGAAAGGCTCGAGTTCAATAGCCGTGTGACCTTGAGCAGAATAATTACTTCTTTAGGCCTCAATTTGAGGCTCTAAAATGAGAGAACAACCTCATATGGTTGTTCTGAAGATGAAATCAGACAGTACATGAAAAGTGCTTAGCACAGCACAAGACATAGAGTACTAGGCAAATATTAGCTATTCTTATTTTTGATGACAGATTTTTAATTTCCTCTACATCTCTCTAAAGTGAAAGTGTGACTTCCTTATTCTCCAGTAGTAAACATTCTTGTAGGAGAATATATACCTCTGTGACTCTTGCAAATGTGGGAGTAAAATTAATATTCTCATTCATCCATCATTCATTCTGGCTACCTATCAGAGTACTGCCTGAGATAGTAATGGCATTGGCCCCCAGGGAGCCTCCTCCATAGGTGCTGTGAGATAACTACCTGAGTGAATTTGCCCAACAGATAGTTGATAGTAATCCAGCCATAGGCACCTTCCTCTTGGCCACTGATGATTCTGGCACCCTGGAAGTCAAAGTGGTATCTGCTGAGGCTTTCCGTCACCATAGTCAGGACCCTGTCCGCCAACTGTTCATTTTCTATACTGCACAAAGGAAGAGCTGCGGTTACTGATTTTGTTTGGATAACTAAACTACCCATTTCACTAAGAGCTTCCAGTGAGTTCTCTTATGATGTTCTACTCACTGGAATAAACAGAGAGATGGAGATGCCCACACTTGGCTGGCTGAATAACCCTCCTTTTGCGTGAGGCAGAACTAGTCTTTTGATCCCCTTCTACTCCCTGCTTAGTGATCTTCCTAAAATACTATTTTCAGTGTTTTCTAGCTCCACAAAGTTACCAAAGTAATTTTAATTACTGTGGTGATGGTAGCTGGGTATTGGTTGATCACCACGCCTAGAGCTGATGTGAGCTACATTAGCCACTGCTCGTTCCTTCTAGCTGGTTACACATCCTGGCTCTGTTTGAGGTTTTTAACTGGGGCTTTAGTAGACACCAGGTGGCAAATATCCTGGGACAGATACCCAACCTCCATCAGTGCCCAACTGGGAAAATATCTTAGTTATGTTGTATCTCAGTTCTTGGGTCTGTCTGAGATCTTGGAACCTAAAGAAGGAATATTCCAGGGTTGTCATAATGAAGATGGGATGCAATTGCTTCCAAGATCTAAGCTACACAGCACTGTGACCCTCTGGGTCAGAGGATGCTGCCTTCCAGCTATCATTAGACCCCTGTAATCTCTCATGTGAATAGTTTCCACATCCTACCTACCTAATGGCCTCTAGACCCTAGTTTTCCTCCCCTCTAATCCACCTCTCTACCAGAGTCATCTGTTGTGTAACATCCTTTAAGGCTTCCCATTATCTCCCAGATAAACTCCAGACTCCCTAGAGTGGCCCACAGAGCACTTTGTGATCTGGACCTACCTTCTTAGAATCCACTCAGAATCCTGGCTCTACCACTTACCAGGTGTGTGACCTTGGGTGAGTAACTTAACATTGGTAAGCCACAGCTTCCTTATCCAGTTAATAATAGTTAATAATACCTCTTACTTCATAGACTTATGATTCAATTATAGCACAGTGCTAAGAACATCATAAGGGCTCAACAGATACAAGCTGTTAATATTTTTACTATATGCACCCAATATACTATCTATTCAAAACTGTTTACAGTCCTCTAAACATGCCCTGGTCTCCAGCACATCCCTGCCCTTGCTCATCTGTTATAACACAAGCTCCAGAAAGGAAGAGACTTTGTTCTCTTCACTCCTGAGTTCATAGCACTTAGAAGAGTACCTGACACATAAGAGGTACCGAATAACATAGGTTATGGAACGTATGATGTATGCTCTGCCTGTAACACCCTTCCCCCACCCTCCAACTCATCCCTCAGGATTCAGCTCGCGTGTCCCCTCCTCTGGTAAGTCTTCCTGGCCCCCTCCCATTCCAGGCAGGGCCAAGTGTGCTCCCATTAGCTTCACGAAGCATTCCTCTATTAAAGAATTGATCACCCTCTATTGAAACTCTGGTCTTCTTGAGAGCAGAGTCATCTACTTCCACGTCCCAGGACAGAGTAAGCAATCAGTACACAATGAATGAATGAATGAATGATGTACACATACTAAGTGGTGACCAATAAAGAGGTGTTACTTGTGATTATTTGTGTCTTGCAACAGCTCTGAGTATTCTGTTCTTCCTCCTCCCAGATACTGAATGGGTACATCTGTAGCCCCATAGATCTGAATTTCAGACTACAGACTCAATATTACCCTCCTTGTGCCCTCAACCTCTTAAATTCCCTGTGGGGAGATGAATGACTAGTCTTTTTTTTTTTTTTTTAAGTATTTCAATTAAACTCCCACTATTACACATACTAAGCAGTTTGGAAGTTTTACCCACTTTTTACTGAATTTTTACCGAGTTTTATAAACATTTAAGGTGTTTAAAACTCAGGGTGTTAGGGAACTGTGGTGCTCTCCCATAACTTTAGACTCTTGCCCTGCCAAACTTAATTCTCAGCCACTCTTGGTCTTTATATGCTGCTACACCTGAGTAACCGCATGCCTGCCGTGGCTCCCAGGTAAACAGGTGTCTCTTCGTGCTTGGACTCTGGAATCACTTGTCTGGCTCTTTCCATGCATTCAGTCAAGTAAGTGCCAATGTCATTCAATTTTTGAGCATATTGTGAGATTCCAGGACCTAAAGAAAGAGGTAGAAGCAGATGACAATCTTTTTTTAAAAAGTATAGAACTTACCTTAACAATATTAAAAAATACTAGTGTTTTCTGAGAAAATGTAAGAAGACAGTTTCTTGATGTGATATATAGTAGGTTGGTTGTACTTAGAGGGTAACTCATTGAACCTAGCCTTTGTAGGATTCATTTGCAGACCTCAGGGTGGGTCTTCAATAATTTTGCCACTGGATCACATTTCACACTGGCACAATTTTCACATTCAATTGTATAAACGTCCTTACAGGTTTTCATGGGGATCTTATAGATATTTCTCATATGGCTGCTTTTGATGTTTCTTCCACAAAGCTGTAATTAACAACATTAATTCCTAGTAGGTCTAAAAGGAGAAATATGACATTTAGAAC
This sequence comes from Manis pentadactyla, assembly GCF_030020395.1. NCBI lineage: Eukaryota > Metazoa > Chordata > Mammalia > Pholidota > Manidae > Manis > Manis pentadactyla. The sequence continues at coordinate 106,738,966 of NC_080026.1, read as the reverse complement.
AAAAATTTAAATATGCACCAGGCACATTAGCTTTTATAGAAAAGATAGGAACTGCAACTAACTACTTAGATGAGCATGACTAGTCTCCTAAGATTTCTGAAGCAGAATTTCTTCCTTTGTTAGAAGAACAGGAATAGAATCTGTATCTCCTCAGCAATTTTTCCATTCTGATATCCTGCCTCCCTAGTAAAACTGTTTCCAGTTTTAGAACAAAACTAACTGTTGCTATGGAGAGGATTAGAGCCAAGATTCTTTAAGCTTTTTGAAGTTAACACAACAATTTTGGCTCACTCTAAAATAAACATCTACATTGTTACTGCTTTATAGTGAGGATTTTCTTGAAAAATAGTTATCCATATATGTTATCCATAATCATTCACAGGTTTTTAAACAGCCTGTTCACTCAACAGTAATGAAAAAATCAGCTCTAAGTTTTCAGCTACTGTTTGAAATTAAAAAGTATGGCCTTTAAGAACTGGTGGCTTTAATTCACCCTTCATCTAAATATTTGATTAGAGAACTCTTTTGAAAGGGAAAAAGTGCTGCATTTGTTAGTTCAAAAACACATGGGTCAAGTCTCAGAAGAAAGGTACCTGCTAGATTGAAAAAACAACAGTGATTTAAAAAATTGAAGGCAGTGAATTAAATAGAAGCCAGTAAGTTGAGGGATTTGGGCTTTAAGAAATGCTTGAAGTACTGTCTAAGAATTGATGGGGTCAACTTCTGAGTACATCAGGTGACTGAGTAGAATGACTTGCTCTCTCGGAAACATCTCCTCTCTACTGCTTTCTTGACAAACTGTGGAAATTAGTGGACCCCACAGGCCACCAAAGTAAAAGTTAATGATATCCAGGGGTCTAGGTTACTTGTCTGACTAATAATTAGTGGGTACTTGATTCAAAAGGAAGAGAAATAGAAGTCAGAGAGATGACAATGTGGTATGGTAACATTTGGTGCATGCTGGGGTATTGGATGGGAGATACTGGAAAGAGTTGAACTGTTAATGATTAACTTGTTTTGTTGCTTTAAAAGAAAACTAATTAGAAAAAAATCAATATGTAACAGCAACTCAGAGTAACAGGCAACCTGGAGTTCAGTTAGCAGACCTAGATTCTTGGCCTGGTTCTATTGCTGCTTGCAAGAGCTAGTCTTCTAGGTTTTTGCTTCCTTCTCTGTAAAACAAGATTTAAATGATCCATAAAGTCCTTTACCAAGACATAAGAGCCTATGATTTGGCCTTCTCTGCCTACACACACACAAAAAAGGCTTTCAAAAATGTCTTCCAAAATTACAGACCAATATCCCTGATGAACATAGATGCAAAAATACTAAACAAAATATTAGCAAACCAAATTCAAAAATACATCAAGAGGATCATATACCATGACCAAGTGGGATTCATCTCAGGGATGCAACGATGGTACAACATTCGAAAATCCATCAACATCATCCACCATATAAACAAAAAGAAGGACAAAAATCACATGATCATCTCCATAGACGCTGAAAAAGCATTCGATAAAATTCAACATCCATTCATGATAAAAACTCTTAACAAAATGGGTATAGAGAGCAAGTACCTCAACATAATAAAGGCCATATATGATAAACCCACAGCCAACATCATACTGAACAGCAAGAAGCTGAAAGCTTTTCCTCTGAAATCGGGAACCCACTCTCCCCACTGTTATTCAACATAGTACTGGAGGTCCTAGCCATGGCAATTAGACAAAACAAAGAAATATAAGGCATCAGATTGGTAAAGAAGTAAAAACCGTCACTATTTGCAGATGACATCACATTGTACATAAAAAACCCTAAAAACTCCACTCCAAAACTACTAGAACTAATACCTGAATTCAGCAAAGTTACAGGATACAAAATTAATACACAGAAATCTGTGCCTTTCCTATACACTAACAGTGAACTAATAGAAAGTGAAATCAGGAAAACAATTCCATTCACAACTGCATCAAACAGAATAAAATACCTAGGAATAAACCTAACCAAGGAAGTGAAATACCTATACCCTGAAAACTACAAGACACTCTTAAGAAAAATTAAAGAGGACACTAACAAATGGGAACTCATCCCATGCTCTTGGGTAGGAAGAATTAATATTGTCAAAATGGCCATCCTGCCCAAAGCAATCTACGGATTCAATGCAATCCCTATCAGATTACCAACAGCATTCTTCAACAAACTGGAACAAATAATTCAAAAATTCATATGGAACCACAAAAGACCCTGAATAGCCAAAGCAATTTTAAGAAGGAATAATAAAGTGGGGGGGATCTCGCTCCCCAACTTCAAGCTCTACTACAAAGCCAAAGTAATCAAGGCAATTTGGTACTGGCACAAGAACAGAACCACAGACTAGTGGAACAGAGTAGAGACTCCAGACATTAACGCAAACATATATGGCCAATTAATATACGATAAAGGAGCCATGGACCTACAATGGGGAAATGACAGCCTCTTCAACAGTTGGTGGTGGCAAAACTGGACAGCTACATGTAAGAGAATGAAACTGGATCATTGTCAAACCCCATACACAACAGTAAATTCGAAATGGATCAAAGACCTGAATGTAAGTCATGAAACCATAAAACTCTTAGAAAAAAAAATGGCAAAAATCTCTTGGACATAAACATGAGCGACTTCTTCATGAACATATCTCCCCGGGCAAGGGAAACAAAAGCAAAAATGAACAAGTGGGACTATATCAAGCTGAAAAGCTTCTGTACAGCAAAGGACACCATCAATAGAAAAAAAAGGTACCCTACAGAATGGGAGAATATATTCATAAATGACAAATCCGATAAAGGGTTGACATCCAAAATATATAAAGAGCTCACGCACCTCAACAAACAAAAAGCAAATAATCCAATTAAAATATGGGCAGAGGAGCTGAACAGACAGTTCTTCAGAGAAGAAATTCAGATGGCCAACAGACACATGAAAAGATGCTCCATGTCGCTAGTCATCAGAGAAATGCAAATTAAAACCACAATGAGATGTCACCTCACACCAGTAAGGATCACCACCATCCAAAAGACAACAACAAACGTTGGCGAGGTTGTGGAGAAAGGAACCCTCCTACACTGCTGGTGGGAATGTAAATTATTTCAACCATTGTGGAAAGCAGTATGGAGGTTCTTCAAAAAGCTCAAAATAGAAATACCATTTGACCCAGGAATTCCACTTCTATTAATTTACCCTAAGAATACAGCAGCCCAGTTTGAAAAAGCAGATACACCCCTATGTTTATCACAGCACTGTTTACAGTAGCCAAGAAATGGAAGCAACCTAAGTGTCCATCAGTAGATGAATGGATAAAGATGTGGTACATATACACAATGAAATATTATTCAGCCATAAGAGGAAAACAAATCCTACAACTTGCAACAACATGGATGGAGCTAGAGGCTATTATGCTTAGTGAAATAAGCCAGGCGGAGAAAGACAAGTACCAAATGATTTCACTCATGTGTGAAGTATAAAAACAACGAAAAAACTGAAGGCACAAAACAGCAGCAGAATCACAGAACCCAAGAATGGACTAACCGTTACCAAAGGGAAAGGGACAGGGGAGGATGGGTGGGAAGGGAGGGATAACGGGCAAGGGGGAAAGGGGGCATTACGATTAGCATGTATAATGGGGGGGCATGAGGAGGGATGTGCAACACAGAGAAGATGAGTAGTGACTCTACAGCATCTTACTACGCTGATGGACAGTGACTGCAATGGGGTATGTTGGGGGGACTTGGTGAAGGGAGGATCCTAGTAAACATAATGTTCCTCATGTAATTGTAGATTAATGATACCAGAAAAAAAATGTCTTCCAAGCTAGAGATTAGGGGATAAAAATTAAGAGCAGTGATTCTCTGAACCAGGAGCATGAGCATCACCTGGGAACTTGTTAGAGATGCAAATTCTGGGGCCCCAACCTACACTTACAGAATCAGAATCAGAATCAGAAACTGAGGGTGAGGCCCAGATCTGCTTTCACAAACTCTTCCAATGGTTCTGATACAGATTTAAATTTGAGAACTGGCTAAGTCATGGTTTTGAAGTTGGGCAAAGCTCCATTTGAAGTGCTTTTCCATCACTTACTAGGTCAAGTAACCTTAGATAAGTGGGATAACCTCTCTCAACCACAGTGCAATTATTTCGTAAAAATGGAAATAATCATACTCCAAAGGGAGATTGTGAAATAAAATAATGCATTTTTAGTACTTAGTTGGTGCATGGCACACAGAAGTGTCCTTTTGATAGGATCTGCTGTTAGTTATTTTTAAGTTTGTTTATTCTTTGAGCTCTTGATCATTGAGGACTTATTTCAGTATTATTTTTATAATGAGTATACAGTAATAATAGCAGCTCCACTATGTTCTTCCCTTCACTTCCTTTTTCTCATATGTTCCACTTGCCATACATCTCTCATGTTCTCATTACCCACTTGGCTCTCCCCTTTTCCTTCATCTTACCTTTTACCTTGCACTCTTCTATCTGATGCACCACCCCTGTGTCATTCTCCTTTTCTGCTGGCCACTTATAGATGTACAAACTGGTGTGAGAAGAGCCTGCATCCAGCACAATCCCATACTGAGGGCAAAATAAACCGAGAACATATCAGCATTACATCATTCTTCTCCTTGTTCAGCTTGCATCAGCAAGGATACAAAGACAAGAGTTTTTAAAAACATGAGAATATATTTTAATTCAAGAGCAACATGAGGGTATGAATAGAAATGCCTGGTGTTTCCCTAATCAAAAAACCTACCAGGACACCAATCCCTCCAGAATAGGGACTATCAGTATAGTTTCACATTAGAAATAACCAGGCCCTTACAGAGAGTGGGGCCCTGAGCATCAGTATCATTTAGAAGCATGTCAGGTAATCTAATGTGCAGCCAAGATTCAGAACCATAAGCTGAAGTGGCTGAGACAATATGGAGGGAATACAAAGCCACTAATCCAGTAGTTTTCAAACTTGTATGCACATTGGAATCACAGTAGAATTACCTGGAGAACTTTAAAGGCTACTGATGCCCATGACCCAGCCCAGATATGTAATTTAATTGTTCTGTCATGTGGTCTGGCTTTGGAAGAAAGACATGGAAAATACTAAGTATGCTTGCTATTAATTATAAATATATCTATAAACTATCCAATAAATTTTAAAAGTTTTTTAAATTTATTTTTAAGTTATTTAAAAGTTATTTTAACTTCATGTTTTTGGCTCTTAAGGTGAGATGAAAGGAAGAAAGAAGGTGCAGGGGAGTAATAAAGACAGAATAAGAAAAACTAGATGGTCAGAGGAGGAAGGGGGGAAAACAAAGTCACTACATCACATCTCATGAGCACATTAAATGTACCAGGCAGGTGTTACATGAAGCATTTTATAAGAATAGTCTGACTTAACATTCGGAACAGTGCTGTAAAGTAGGTACTATTTTTTATCTCCACTATATAGGTGAGAAACTAAAGTACAAAGGGTTAATTTATTCAAGTACACAGCTAACAGATGACAGAGGCTCTACTGGCATTCTGCTCCTTATACGGAGAGAGAGAGGAACATGGGCTGAACGATAGTTCTCAAATTGCTGCCCACTTTTAAGGACTTTTAATGAGGGAATACCATAGCAAAGTGCACAGATTTTAGGTATGCATCCCAATGAATTTTTGCCTATGTGCACATCCGTATAAACCATCACCAAGATCAAGATAACAGAACATTTACTATTCCCCAGAAGGCTTCCTGGTGCCCCTCTCAGTCAATTTCTTCTGTGGGCAAAATTCATCCACCCTCTGAGTTTTGCCTGGTTTTTAGGAAAGGGGTGAGAGGACTCACATAATATCCCTCCTTTATGTCTAACTTCTTTTACCTCTGCACTGTCTCTAAGATGCCTTCAAATGCTGTGTATCAATAGTTTGTCCTTTTTCATTACTATAGAATGTTTCATTGTATGCATGTGATATTTTATCCATTCTGTTAATAAATATTTGGGTTGTTTCCAATTTGGAGCTACTGAAAGTATATCCACCAGGAACACTCTTGTGCATGTGATTTTGTAGACATAAGCTCTCCTTTCTTTTGGGTATTTACCTAGGAGTAGATTGAAGAATGCCAATTTTGATCAACATTTATTCATCTTTGGTTACATCTTTGGGTTTAATCAGGAAAAACAATGCCATGTTGAATAAAGATATCTGCCATGGGCTTGTAAGGGGAGCATGATGACACATGTACTTTTTATTTATCATCCCTATTTGGGGACACAAAAGGAAGAGTAACAGAGGAAGCACTTTTAAAATGTGAGCCAACCACTCTTGTCACAGTTTGCTGCTCATTTGAGCTGTAGAAAAGTGTGGTCTGCTACTTGATAATGCTTCATTTGGCAATCATTTTATATATATATCCCCTCATGTTGTCTTACCACTGGGAAAGAACCTAAGAACCTCCAGGGAGAAAAGAAGACAAGAATGAGGATCCAAGAGACCTCAATGGGCCACTGAGATGGCTAAAAGAAGAGTCTGTTGAGGTGTCAAGCTTTATTCATTTCATGACAGACCATTTATTCATTTCATGTTCGGTGTCATGAAGATCCTTGACCTTCCATAACCTCCAGTGTCTCTGCCTGGTTACAAACAGCGGGGATTCCCTGTGGTAATTAGCATTATGCCCTTATAAAGAAAAGGACCTGAATAGTTGCTTCAGGCATGGTGAGGAAGCAAGCTGGACAGATTCCTCTACAGCTAGGCTTGCAGGAAGAGGAAACCAAGAATTGACTCATGGTGACTGTTGTAGGCAGAGAGGAGTCTGACAGGTCTGGGACCTTTGGACCTGTGGGAAACCTCTCTGGGTGGAGAAATATACAGCAGAAAATTCTGTTGTTCCCTAGCAGGGCCCCTGAATTTTCCCTGCCAGAAGGTGTTTCAACCACAGTAGCACATGATACAAGCTAGTGAGGCAGTAGCAGCAAGCAGTCTGTGGGGTAAATGACACAATTTCCAGAATCCCCCGCCTAGCCCTAGTTCATTTACATATCAATAGGTGTTTACCACTGCAGAGACTCCCAGCTGATCTGGGCCAAGAGGTGGAGAGAGAACTCTCTCCTCCCCTCTGTTTCTAGTATGTAACTGGTTTGGCATCTGCCAGTCACCAAGGACCTGCCTGCGGGGTTATTCCAGAAGGGGGTGGGAGGGGAGAGAGCTCACGCCATGGCTGTGGGGACAGAGAGCACCAAGCGGGCTTGGCTAGCAGGGACTGGGGAGACAGGTGGAGAGCAAGCGGTGGCTAGAGGAGATGGATGGGGCGAGGCCTAGCTAGCGAATTCTAGCAAGCTGTGAGCAATAAAAAATGGTTTTTTCCAACCTACCCTTTCATTTGACTGATTTAAGTTTCACCAGTTTCACAGGGCATTCTCCCCAGCCTGGGCACACTCCCCACCTCACCCCACCCCACCCCCAGAGCTACACAGCCTTTATCTAGAATCTGGACATTCTGTTCTGTCTGTCGACATGAAAGTCACTCTTCCAGTAGAGCAAAGCCTTGCTTCTGTCAGCCTGTTTCTCAAAGGACTTATGCAGTGAAGTTCCATTGAGAAATGGAAGATTTTACATTTTGTTTGAGAAGGGGGTAGAATGTACTTTAACACAAGAATTGAGGACATTTCACCTTGTGTATGCAAGCTGAAATGCTAACCTGTTGAATTATGCCAGATGTTTTTTTGTCTCCTAAGATGATTTGCAGAATAACAAATTGGCATTGCTTGCTGCTTGAGGGATAGATAAAACTTCATTGTCTGAAAATTCTCAGTTTGAGCATTTTGAGAGTTTGTCCTTCATCATAACAAAGCTGTCACCATATTTACTCACTTTTCATAACTGGCCCATTTTAGAGCTAGAAGTTCATTCCATCTAATCTTCCTATTTTAAAGATGAGAAACTATGTCCAGGACAGTTCAAGGACTTGCCTAAATAGGTACAGATAGTGAGTGCCTTGACAGATAGATACATCTAGAGCCCAGGAAGCCACCACCTTTTGTTCTCTTTCGCCACACTAGCATTTTCCAATGCATGTTACAGAGAGCAGCAAACCTGCAAGATATGGGCAAGTAAACCTTCCCAGAAGTGTGAATGTTGAGTGCTCTTCCCCTCTTCTGGGCTCAGAAAATCACTAGGTAGTGAATGCTTCAGGGAAGTCTGACAGTGGAGAAACCTGCCTAACCTCCCTTGAGCCAGTATTCCCCTGACTCAGGGACAACAGAATTCTATTTTAAACAAAATCTCTACCCTACATAAGTGCTTTGAGAAATGCTGTGCCTTGCTGTGCTCTCATCCTTGCCCAGTATTTCTCTGTAGGTCATATTTAAAACATTTCTAAAAGCCCCTGTGAGTATGTCCTTCATATTAAAAAAAAAAAAAAGTGAGGAAGAGATGTGACATTTCCCTAATATTATTATTTCATTATTACTTTCTATTTTAAGAGCACTAAAAGTTTATTAAATAGCATCTAGAAAATAAAAGGAACAGGAAAAAAAGACTTAAGATCCTACCAACTAGACATCACTGTTATTTTGATTTATTTACTAACAGTCTTTTTTTTAATGCATAGTAATTCTTATAAAACTGTGATTTTACTATGCACACAACTTTCTTCTTAAACTAGTTTTTGATTGTGCAAATGATTTTAGCAATCATAACTGATCTTCATGAGCAATGTTGAATGGACTGAAGCAGTGGTCTAGAAAAAGGAACAGAAGAAATGATTCATGGAGACACCATTGTAAGGGCCTTGGTGAAGACCTGGAGATGCAGGTAGCAACAGAGCCTAAAGGCAATGTGGAAGTGGGGAAGACCCCCTGCCCAAGATGGACATAGTTCTACCTATCCAAATGTTGTAGGTCCAGGCTTCTGAGTAAGTATCTTTAAATGTGGAAAGAAAGAGAAAACTAGAGTGTCAGATGACCTATTCCTGGCCCTACAAAAGTGGGATGTTCAACGCTGTCCTCTGAGTCTCCAGATTTAGAAAACACCTGCCCTCACACTGGCCTGCTCTCAGTTCCCCATGGGCCATGCAACTTCTTTTCCAGAGCCTGTCCAGAGCCATCTTTTCCAGAAAGCCCTTCACCTGAGATTCCAGCCTTCTTTGACCTTCTTAAATTTGATCCTACCCTCCTAATCCATGTCTCAGAGTACTGACATTTTTCCTCTAAAGATAGGATGTGCAGTTATAGTTTTATGCGTTATTTGATTAATGTCTGTCTTCCCTATTCAAATGTAAGCTACATTAGGGCAGGTCTTTTTTGCTCACCTAGTATATCCAGCATCCACCATAGTATATATCAGGCACAAAGTAGGAATAGAATGAATGGTGGGGGAGGGATTATGGTTCCTAAACTTTCAGTCCTTAAAGAGGTTAATATTCATCGTCTATATAGTTTAGTTGACCCTTAAACAATGGGTTTGAACTACATTGGTCTGCTCATATGTGGATTTTTTTCAATAATTATATTGAAAGATTTTTTAGAGATTTACAACTATTTGAAAAGAGATTTTCTTTTCCCTAGCTTACTTTATTATAAGAATATATTATATAACACATACAACATACCAAATATGTGCTCACTTGACTATGTTATCAGTAGGTAGGCTTCTGGTCAATAGGCTATTAATAGTTATGTTTTGGGGGATCTAAAAGTTATATGCATATTTTCAACTGCATACAGAGTTGTCATTCCTAACCCCTGTGTTCAAAGGTGCCACTCCACCCCCCAAGAAAAACCCATAAACCAGGTAACATGGACAACAGCATAATAATAAACCTCTCTTGGTCACTTCAGGCATACTAGTTCTTCAAAATCTTCCTTTTTTTTTTATTATAGTAGCATTGATATAGAGTCTTATGAAGGTTTCACATGAACAACATTGTGGTTTCAACATCCATCCATAGTATCAAGTCCTCACCGGCCCCCGGCCCCGCCCCTGCCCATTACAGTCACTGTCTATCAGCATAGGAAGATGCTATAGAGTCATTACTTGTCTTTTCTATGCTGTACTGCCTTCCCTGTGACCTACCTATATTGTGATTGTGAATTACAGTGCCCCTTAATCACCTTCTCCCTTCCCACCCGCCCTCCCCATCCCCTTTCCCTTTGGTAACCACTAGTCCCTTCTCAGAGCCTGTGAGTCTGCCTCTATTTTGTTCCTTCAGTTTTGCTTAGTTTTTATACTCCACAAATGAGTGAAATCATTTGGTACTTGTTTTTCTCCACCTGGCTTATTTCACTGAGCATAATAGCCTCTAGCTCCATCCATGTTGTTGCAAATGGTAGGATTTCTTTTCCTTTTATGGCTGAATAATATTCCATTGTGTATATGTACCACATCTTCTTTATCCATCCATCTATTGATGGACACTTAGGTTGCTTCCATATCTTGACTATTGTAAATAGTGCTACTTTGTTTATTCAAACAAAGGGTGCATATGTCTCTTTGAATCAGGGATCTTGTTTTCTTCAGGTAAATTCCTAGGAGTGGAATTACTGGATCAAATGGTATTTTCTTCAGAATCTTTCTTAGAATACCCTGTGGCTTTAACTGAAAGTAAGCAATCTCATCAGTCTGTCTCAGTGAGTCCTTTTGAATAAACAAAGCTTATCCTTTTGAATGTGACTTTAATTCTCTAAACAAATCGGGTCTCCATTAGCTACTGTGATGCTGGCAGGGCCTATAGACAATTGGAGACCACTTCCTTCCTTTCTTTTTCCTTTAACTGGAGTTACCAGACCTTTAATGCAAACTGCAGTTTTGTTGTTTTTATTTTTTTAATTGTGGTAAAATACACAAAATACAGAATTTACCATATTAACCATTATGTCTACAATTCTGTGGCATAAAGTACATTCATACTGTTGTGCAACCAACAGTACTATCCATCTCCAGGTGTTGTATTTTAAAAACAGCAACAGTAAAATACAGTGTAATAAGAATAATAGAGATATTTTCCAGGAGTACTTGAGGTTGAAAATTGGAGCAAATCTTTACAACTCCTTAAAAACGTAAAATTACAAATACTTATCAAAGAACAGAATGTTAGTTCTTTGTGAAACTAGAAAGCTCAGTCTGGTCCCTGAGCCAGCATTCCACCGATGTGGCAGCTTTTAATCAAGGCATGTGGTTTGGTGTTGGGTCAATCTGGTGCCTTTGAGAGAACCCTGTGGAGCTCTGTGTGCCAGAATATTCAGTGTTTCTGCTAAATAGAATATCTGACAGCTCACTAACTTCTGGTGTTCAATGATGAGCAGGCAATTAAGAAATGGTGAACCAAGCAGTCCTCCCCACCAAGGTCCACCAGGACAAACGCACTTCCCCAAGGGACACTTAGATACAGCTAGTTCTAGTTTTATCCTTCCCCACTAATTCACTGCAGCAAGAGTGATCTTTTCAAAACACAAATCTGATGCTATCACTGGCTTCCCATTGCTCTTAGGATTAAAACTAAGACCCTCAACCTAACTTGCAATGCCTTGCCCACATCACCTCCCTCACTCTCCTATCTTTATCCAACACATGGCCCCATCTTGCTCTCTGACCAATCCCTGGAAAGTATCCAAATACATCCTACTGTGAGATTCTTGCACTTGCTTTCCTTCTGCCTGGAATACTCTTTACCCATCTCTAAACTGACTAACTTCTAATCAGCCTTCACATGTTCTTATTAATGTCATTTTCTTCAGAAAAGATTTCCTTGGCCCCCAAAACTTTAATTTTGTGGGACTTATCGGAATTGTAATTAGTAATCTGCATCATCTATTAGATGTGTCTCCTTCCTCAGACAGTAAGCTCAGTCATTTTTATATTGACTTCCCAGTTGTGTAGTCTACTGCCTGACACAGATACATAATAAATAATTCTTAATACACAAATTTGTGAACAAATGAAGAGCTGCTGAATGAGGTATGTCATAAAGAGATGATGACATGTATTTTTAAAACAAATGTACCACGTACAAATATCCAAATACTTGGTATCTTTTAAATTGTCATTTTTGAAAGGAAATATTTTTATTCCAACAAACTACTCAAAACAATTTAGTAGCTTTGGGATGATCCCAGTATTAATTTTACTACACACAAGAAACAAACTCTTAATTTCACAAGTCTTAAATTCTCACTAATTCTGAGATATTATCAAATATCTAAAGCAGCAATGTCCAATAGAACTTTCTGCAATGATAGAAATGTCCCATGTCTATAGTGTTCAATTTAGTAGCCACATGAGGCTACTGAGCACTTGAAATGCAGGTAGTGCAACTGAGGGACAAACTTTATTTGATTTTAGTTAACTTAGGTTGAAAGAACTGCATGTGGCTAATGACTGTCAAACTGGACCACATACATAGCTTAAAGCCATCACCAAATACAAGTTCCTAAAATATTTTTGCATATATATGTACAATTGTGCTATATGCGCACGCACACCTCAGGACTTTTATTAAAATTAGTATAGAACCTCAACAAATTACTAATTTGCATATATAAAACTCTTTGTATAGAATAAACTAGTGATACTGCTATAAATTCACTTCACATGCCAGTGTCTGCTCTTCAAATATTCATACCTTTTAGTTAAAGAATGCCAAAGACCTTGTTCCGTTTTGCCAGGCCAACACAACAACACAATCACAACAGACTTGAAGACGACCACTCAAATGCAGGAAGGTCATCCATGACCACAAGTATTCACTGGGAACACAGAGCTCAAGTGTGTCATAGATTTGCCTCCTAGGCAGTTCCCCTCTCCAATGATGCAATGATGAACATGTAAAAAGGTCAAATCAAGAAGGCAATCATGTACTTTCAGAGCTGGTAAACAAATAGCAGAACCAAGATGTCATGAGGCTTCAACTGTGAGTGAAGTTTTGCCAAGAGAGGCAAAGTTAAAAGGCAAGAGACCATTGACAATGAGATAGTATCAGCCTTCTATGCTAACAAAGGGGCTGCTGTGCACAGCCCTACAAGCTGAATTTGTGTGGTAAATAGATGCCAATGTAACATCCAGGGCTCTGCTATACAGCAAGGGATTTTGGTGGGTGGCAAAAGTTTCAGAGGCCTGGCATATGCATCCATCTTCCCAGGCTTAGTTTAGTATCTTCAAGTACAAGAAAATATTCTTCTGCACATGTATTTTAGGGCCTCTGTGGTCAAGTTAACTTCTGGATATATCATTGCTCCATATACCTATGTGCTCAGTAGCATATTGATGTATTACAAGCCCTAGTAGATTTATTTACTGTAATTTCAATGAAAATTTAAAATTGTATATTTACAATATAAATTTACATTTACCACATTTTTAAATTAACGGATTAAATAAAACTGCCATATTGGAAGGTACTTGTGAGATACTCATGTCTTTGAAATTTTACTTTGATGAATTTGAAAGGAAGCAGAAATAAATCACAGCAGTTAATGACCCTAATTCTTTTTAATTATATTAACTAGTTCTTCAAATGTGGAAATTTCACAAGAAATCTGTCCACACATGAATTCATTTCAAATCACTATATTTGATACATTTATATGTTCTCTGGGAGTCTTTTTAAGTTGATTTTGCTGCTTTTTTAATATTTTGGAGATGAACAAATCTTATCCACAATCTTTGACTTACAAGTGCTTTATACAGAGCTAATAAGTTTTATTATTTTGATGATAATAATAATAATAGAATAAAAAGAACAAAGAGTGCAGTATTGTTAACACATCCACAATGAAACAATGGGTAAGAAGTAGAGATAGTACTAAACCATAGAATATCAGCACAATATAACACAGATCTGGATGAGGTAAATAAAATATTTATTTCCATTAGAGTATTGATTTAATTAATCTGCTGAACAATCATAAAGACAATTATCTTCCCACCACTAATTGAATCCAGACATTCCCTCTTCCAGAATGAGAATCCATTTCCATTTTACTCCCTTAATCCAATGGATACTGGCTTGCTCTTGGGCTGCCAGAGCCTCAAATCTCCCTGTATGCTCTGATTTACTGTAACTTCCCTTTCCCTCCACACCCCCACCACCTCCACCCAGACCTCCTCATAAACACAGACACACAGATCTGAGTTACCTTAACATTTTCTGGCAGTGGTTTGTTCTGGGTCAGCCCCACAGCAATCAAAGCAATCACAGCCATGATAGAGGAAAAGCCAAGAATGATGAGTATATTTCTGGAACAAAATGTCTTCAGTTCAGAATCTAAAACCAGAAGCAAAGAGAAAATATTGACAAGAAATCAATGAACATTGATTTTCCTTTAATTTCTGTATGGCCTTGTGCTAGTTATCTGGAGCATCAAAGACAGATAAAAATCACAATTTTTTAATTGAGGTAGAATTGACACAATATTATATTATTTACAGATGTACAGCATAGTGACTTGACATTTGTATACATTGCAAAATGGTTGCCATGGTAAATCTCAGTACCATCTGTCACCTTACAAAGTTAATCCTATATTATAGTCTAATGCCCCATGTTGTACATTATATGCCCATGACTTATTTATTTTATAACCTGAAAGTTTGTACTTCTTAATTCCCATCACCCATATCACTCCCCCTAACCTCCTTCATCTCTGGCAACCACCAATCTGTTTTCTGTATCTATTAGTCTGAGTTTTATTTTGTTTTGTTTTTAAGTATAAGTGAAATCATGTGGTATATTTCCCTATCTGACTTATTTCACTTAGCATGATACCCTCAAGGTCCTTCCATGTTGTCACAAATAGCAAGATACTCTTTATTAGTATTCCATTGTATGTGTGTGTGTGTGTCACATCTTTTTTATTTATTTTTTAATTGAAGCATAGTTGATATACAATCTTATATTCATTTCAAGTATACAACATAGTGGTTCACCAGTTACCACATTACTAAATCCTCATCTCAACTAGTGCAGTTACTGTAAACATTGAAAGATGTTACAGAATCATTGGCTAAATTCCCCGTTCTGTACTACCATACCCGTGACCTTGACCAATTTATATTATGATTGAGACTTTTTGTGCCCCTTTATCCTCTCTCTCCCCACCGACCCATCCTAACCCCTCCTCTATGGTAATCATCAGTCACTTCTCAGTGTCTATGAGTCTAGTGCTATTTTATTCATTTTGCTTTGTTTTGTTTTTAGATACTACAAATAAGTAAAGTCATACGGCACTTGTCTTTCTCCACCCTGGCTTATTTCACTTAACATACACCCTCTAGGTCCATTTTGTTGCAAATGGCATGATTTATTTCTTTTTTGTGGCTGAATAATATTCCATTATGTATATGTACCACATCTTCTTTATCCATTCATCTACTGATGGACACTTAGGTTGTTTCCCTATCTTGGTTATTGTAAATAACACTGCAGTGAACACAGGAATGCATATATCTCTTTGAATTGATGTTATCTGTTTTCTTCAGATAAATTCCCAAAGTGGAACTGCTGGATCATATGATATTTCTATTTGTAATTTTTTTGAGAAACGTACATACTGTTTTCCTTAGTGTCTGTACCAATTTACATTCTCACTAACAGTGCATGAGGAATCCCTTTTCTTCACATCTTTGCCAACAGTTATTTCCTCTCTTTTTGATAATAGCCATTCTGACAGGTATAAGATGATATCTCATTATGGTTTTGATTTGAATTTCCTTGGTGATTTAATGATTTTGAGCATCTTTTCCTGTACGTGTTGGCTAGCTGCACGTTTTCTTTGGAAAAATGTCTGGTCAGATCCTCTGCCCATTTTTTAATCAGATTATGTTTTGTTATTGAATTGTATGAGTTCTTTATATATTTTAGATGTTAACCCCTATTGGATATATTTTGAAAATATCTTCTTCCATTCACTAGGTTTCCTTTTGTTTTGTATATGGTTTTGTTCATTGTGCAGAGGCTTTTTAGTTTGGTGTAGTCCCATTTGTTTGTTTTTGCTTTTGTTTCCCTGGCCTTTGGAATTAGATCCAAAAAAACATTGCTAAGGTCAATGTGAAGGACCTTACACCTATGTTTTCTTCTAGGACATTTTTGGTTTCAGGTCTTGCATTCAAGTCATTAATCTATTTTGAGGTATATGATGTGAGTAGTGGTCCAGTTTCATTCTTTTGCATGTAGCTGTCCAGTTTTCCCAACACTCATTTATTGAAGAGATTGTGTTTTCCCATTGTATTTTCTTATCTTCTTTGTCATAGACTAATTGACCATATAAGTGTGGTTTATTTCTGGGCTCTCTATTTCTGTTCCATTGATCTATGTATCTATTTTTATGCTAATACCATATTACTTTGATTACTGTAAGCTTTGTAGTATTGTTTGAAATCAGAGAGTGTGATACCTCCAACTGTGTTCTTTCTCAAAATTGTTTTGGTTATTCAGGGTCTTTTGTATTTCCATAGATTTTAGGATTATTTGTTATAGTTCTGTGAAAAATGTCATTGGTACTTTGATAAGGAGTGCATCAAATCTGTAGATTGTTTTGGGTAGTACAGACATTTTAACAATATTAGTTCTTCCAATCCATAAGCAAAAAAAATCTCTTTCCATTTATTTGTGTCTTCTTCAATTTCTTATATCAATGCCTTATATTTTCAAATTACAGATTTTTCAAGGAAACACCAAAGAGTACAGAATAAAACACCTAACATATAAAGAATGGAGGAGGAGGAATAAGAAGGGAGAGAAATAATCACCAGACTATGTTTATAATAGCTTAATAAAACAGTTAAGTTAGACAGTTAGATAGTAAAGAAGCTAACCTTGAACCTTTGGTAACCCCGAATCTAAAGCCTGCAATGGCAATAAGTACATATCTTTCAATAATCACCCTAAATGTAAATGAACTGAATGCACCAATCTAAAGACACAGAGTAATAGAATGGATAAAAAAGCAAGACCCATCTATATGCTGCTTACAAGAGACTCACCTCAAACCCAAAGACATACACAGACTAAAAGTGAAGGGATGGAAAAAGATATTTCATGCAAACAATAGGGAGAGAAAAGCAGGTGTTGCAGTACTTGTATCAGACAAAATAGACTTCAAAATGAAGAAAGTAACAAGAGATAAAGAAGGACATAACATAATGATAAAGAGGTCAGTCCAACAAGAGGATATAACCATTATAAATATATATGCACCCAATACAGGAGCACCAACATAGTGAAACAAATACTAACAGAATTAAAGGAGGAAATAGAATGCAATGCATTCGTTCTAGGAGACTTCAACACACCACTCACTCCAAAGGACAGATCAAATTACAGATTTTTCACCTTCTTGGTTAAATTTATTCTTAGGTATTTTATTATTTTTGATGAAATTGTCAATGGGATTTTGCTGATTTCTCTTTCTGTTAGCTTGTTATTAGTGTATAGAAATGCAAATGTTTTGTGTATTAATGTATCCTGCAACTCTACTGAATCCATTTATTTGCTCTAACAGTTTTTTTGGTGAAGTCTTTACAGTTTCTTATATACAGTATCATATCATCTACAAATTGTGACACTTTTACTTCTTCCTTTCAATTTGGATGCCTTTTATTTCTCTTTCATGCCTACTTGCTGTGGCTAGGACTTACAATCCTATGTTAAATAAAAGTAGAGATAGTGGGCATCTTTGTCTTTTCCCTGATCTTAGAGGAAAAACTTCCAGCTTAAGTGTGATATTAGCTGTGGGTTTGTCATATGTGACCTTTATTAAGTTGAGATATGTTCCCTCTATACCCTTTGTTGAGAGTTTTTATCATAAATGGGTATTGAATTTTGTCAAATGCTTTTTTCTGCATCTGTTGAGATGGTCCTATGACTTTTATCTTTCATTTTGTTAATGTGGTGTATCATGTTGATTGATTTGTAGATGTTGAACTATTCTTGCATCCCTGGAATAAATCCTACTTGATCATGGTATATGGTCCTTTTAATGTATTATCAAATTTGGTTTTCTAATATTTTTTGAGGGTTTCACATCTGTGTTCATGAGTGATATTGGCCTGTAGATTTTTTATGAGGTTTTTGTCTGATTTTAGTATCTGGGTAATACTGGTCATATAAAATGAGTTTGGAAGCTGTCTGCCTCCAGTTTTTTTGGAAGAGTTTGAGAAGGATGGGTATTAAATCTTTGAATTTTTGGTAGAATTCACCAGTACAGTGGTGTGGTCCACTTTTTGATTGTTGGAAGGTTTTTGATCACTGATTCAATCTCCTTACTAGAAATTGATCTATTCAGATTTTCTATTCATGGTTCAGTCTTGGAAGATTGTAAATTTCTAGGAATTTGTCCATTTCTTCTAGGTTGTCCAATTTGTTGTTGTTTAATTGTTCATAGCCATCTAATGATCCTTTGCATTTCTGTGGTTTCAGTTGTAACTTCTCATCTTTTCATTTCTGATTTTATTTCCTTGAGATCTTTTTTTTTCTTGGTGAATCTAGCTAAATTTTGTCAATTTTGTATATTCCTTCAAGAACGAACTTTTAGTTTCACTGATCTTTTCTATTGCCCTTTTAGTCTCTCTCATTTATTTCCACTTTGATCTTTATTTTCTTCCTTCTACTGCATTCAGGCTTTGTTCTCTTTTTTTCTAGTTCCTTTAGGGGTAAAGTTAAATTATTTATTTGAGATTTCTCTTGTTTCTTGAGATAGGTAGGCATGATTGCTGCGAACCTCCTTCTTAGAACTGCTTTTGCTACATCACATAGATTTTGCTATGTCTGTTTCTGTTTTCATTTGTCTGTAGGTATTTTTCTTATGTCTCCTTTGATTTCTTCTGTGAACTAGTAGTTGTTTAGTAATATGCTGTCTAATCCCCATGTATTTGTAGTTTTTTCAGTTTCCTTCTTGTAATTGGTTTCTAGTTTAATACTACTGTGGTTAGAAAAGATACTTGATGATTTCAGTTTTCTTGAATTTATTGAGACTTGTTTTGTGGCTAATGTGATCTATCCTGGAGAATGTCCCATGTACATTTGAGAAGAATGTGTATTCTGCTGCTTTTGGATGGGAGGTTCTGCATATCTATTAAGCCTGTCTGATCTAATGTGTTGTTTAAGGTTGATGTTTCCTTATTTTCTGTCTGGATGATCTATCCAATGATGTAAGTGGGGTATTAAAATTCCCTACTGTAGTATTGCTGTCAAGTTCTGCCTTTGGTTATGTTATTATGTGCTTTATATATTTTGGAGCTTCTTTATTTTGGGTGCATATATATCTGTAAATGTTATATCTTCATGCTGATTGACCCCTTTACCATTATGTAACACCATTCTTTGTCTATTACCACAGTCTTTGTTTTAAAGCTTATTTTGTCTGATATGAGTATAACTAACTACACCAGCTTTCTTTTCATTTCCATTTGCATGAACTATATGTTTCTCTTCACTTTTAATTGTGTATGTTCTTACTTCTTAAGTTAGTCTCTTGTAGGTAACATATAGCTGTGCCTTATTTTTTCATCCATTCATCTGATCTGTGTTTTTTTAATTAATTTATTTTGTTGTCATTAATCTACAATTACATGAAGAATATTATGTTTACTAGGGACCCCTTCACCAAATAACCCCCCCATTCCCCATTACAGTACTGTCCATCAGCATAGTAAGATGCTGTAGAATCACTACTTGTCTTCTCTGTGTTGCACAGCCCTCCCCATGCCCCCCCCACATTATACATGCTAATCGTAATGCCCCCTTTCTTTTTCCCCACCCTTATCCCTCCCTTCCCTCCCTTTCTCCCCAGTCCCTTTCCCTTTGGTAACAGTTAGTCCATTCTTAGGTTCTATGATTCTGCTGCTGTTTTGTTCCTTCAGTCTTTCTTTGTTCCTATAGTCTTTGGGTTTGAAGTGAGTCTCTTGTAAGCAGCATAGAGATGGGTCTTGCTTTTTTATCCATTCTATTATTCTTTGTCTTTTGATTGGTGCATTCAGTCCATTTACATTTAGGGTAATTATTGAAAGATATGTACTTATTGCCATTGCAGGCTTTAGATTCGTGGTTGCCAAAGGTTCAAGGTTAGCTTCTTTAGTATCTTACTGTCTAACTTAACTCGCTTATTGAGCTATTTTAAACACTGTCTGGTCATTCTTTATTTTTCTCCCTTCTTATTCCTCCTCCTCCGTTCTTTATATGTTGGTTGTTTTATTCTGTGCTCTTCTGTGCTTCCTTTAACTGCTTTTGTGGGTAGTTGGTTTTATTTTTTGCCTTTAGTTAGTATTTGGTTGGTCTGCTTTCTTTGCTGTGATTTTATTTTCTCTGGTGACATCTATTTAGTCTTTGGAGTGCTCCCATCTAGAGCAGTCCCTCTAAAATACCCTTAGAGGTAGTTTGTGGGAGGCAAATTCCCTCAACTTTTGCTTGTCTGTGAATTGTTTAATCCCTCCTTCATATTTAAATGATAGTCGTGCTGGATACAGTATTCTTGGTTCAAGGCCCTTCTCTTTCATTGCATTAAATATATCATGCCATTCTCTTCTGGCCTGTAATGTTTCTGTTGAGAAGTCTGATGATAGCCTGATGGGTTTTCCTTTGTAGGTGACCTTTTTCCTCTCTCTAGCTGCCTTTAAAACTCTGTCATTGTCCTTGACCTTTGCTATTTTAATTATTATGTGTCTTGGTGTTGTCCTTCTTGGGTCCTTTCTGTTGGGAGTTCTGTACACTTCCATGGTCTGATCAATTATTTCCTCCTCCAGTCTGGGGAAGTTTTCAGCAATTATTTCTTCAAATACACTTTCTATCCCTTTCTCTCTTCTTATTCTTCTGGTACCCCTGTAATGCGGATATTGTTCCTTTTGGATTGGTCACACAGTTCTCTTAATATTGTTTCAGTCCTGGAGATCCTTTTATCTCTCTCTGCGTCACTTCTATGCATTCCTGTTCTCTGGTTTCCATCAATGGCCTCTTGAATCTTATCCATTCTGCTTATAAATCCTTCCAGAGTTTGTTTCACTTCTGTAATCTCCCTCCAGACATCTGTAATATCCCTCCAGACTTCATCCCTCAGCTCTTGCATATTTCTCTGCAGCTCCATCAGCATGGTTATAAGCTTTATTTTTAATTCTTTTTCAGGAAGACTGGTTAGGTCTATCTCCTTCTCAGGGTTTGCCTCTGTGATCTTGGTCTGTATCAATTTCTTCTGCCTTTTCATGGCGATAGACATATTTGTGGGGAGCTGGCACGTGTGTTGAGTTAAAGAAAGTCCCTTCTTGCCAGTTTGTGGCCTTCCTCTCCTGGGAGAACAGCGGCCTCTAGCGGCTTGTGCTGGGCAGCTGCATGCAGATGGGGCTTCTGATCTTGCCTGGCCTCTATGGAGTTTATTTAGCTCTGCAGTTGCTGTGGGCATGGCCTGCCTCGGGCTGCTACTCCAATATGGCAGAGCCGCATTGGAGGGGGAACAGGAGGGAGGCTGTTTATCCCAGTGAGGGGCCTCCGAGCTGCGCTGCGGGGGTTTGGGTGCCCAGAGTTCCCCAGGATTCCCTGCTGCTAGGCTAGGTGTCCTGGGGCACTTCCGTCCAGCTGTGGGGTCCCTGTCCCTTTAAGACTTTCAAAAAGCACTCGCTTTTCTTTGCCCCGGGGTGCCGGCTGCGGGGACCCACTCACAGGTCTTACTGTCCTGTTTCCCTAGTTTCCAGCACCCACGCACGCACTGTGTGTCTGCGCTCTGGTGAAGATGGCTAGGGCTGGGTGTTCAGCAGTCCTGGGCTCCCTCTCCCTCCCTGCTCTGACTCCTCTCCACCCACCGGGAGCTGGGGTGAGGGGCGCTCGGGTCCCGCCGGGCTGGGGCTTGTATCTTACCCCCTTCACTAGGCGCTGGGTTCTCACAGGTGTGGATGTAGTCTGGCTGTTGTCCTGTGTCTTCTGGTCTCTCTTTTCGGGAGAGTTGTATTTGTTGTATTTTCAAAAATGTATGTGGTTTTGGGAGGAGATTTCCACTGCTCTACTCATGCCGCCATCTTGGTTCTATTCTGTGTTTTTTTGATTGGAGAATTTAGTCAATTTATATTTAAAGTAATTATTGATTGGTTTGTACTTACTGCCATTTTATTAATTGTTTTGACTATTGTGTAGTTCCTCTCTGCTCCTCTTTCTCTCTTCCCTTGTGGTTTGATGACTTTCTTTAGTGTTATGCTTAAATTTATTTTGCATTTTCTTTTGTGTATTTATTAGAAGTTTTTGCTTTGTGGTTACCATGAGGTTCACATACATCATCTTATGTATATAACAGTCTATCTTAAATTGGTAGCAACTGAAATTTGAAGACATTCCAAAACTCTACATTTTACTCCCCCCTTGCCCACAGTTTGTTTTTAATATCACTTTTTACATCTTTTTATTTTATATATCCCTTAACTAATTATTGTAGTATAGTTAATTTTACTACTGTTTTCTTGTAATCTTCTTAGTAACTTTCTAAGTGATTTATCCACTACCTTTACTATGTGTCTACTTTTTCTAGTGAAGTTTTTACTTTCAGCTGCTTTCTTATTATTATTTAGTGCTATTTCTTTTCAGCTGAAAGAAGGCTCTTTAATATTTCTTAGGACAGTTTAGTAGTGATTAACTCTTTCAGTTTTTGCTTGCTTAGAAAACTACTCTCCTTCAAATCTGAATGATAACTTTGCTGGGTAGAGTATTCTTGATAGCTTTATGGGGTTTCCCTTGTACATAACAATTTGTTTTCTCTCACTACCTTTAAAATTCTCTGTCTTTAATTTTTGACATTTTGATTATAATGTGTCTTGGTGTAGCTTTCTTTGGGTTCATTTTATTTGGAACTCTCTGGGCTTCCTCTTTGGAATCCTGGACCTGGATTGATACTCCCTTCCCTAGGTTTGGGAAGTTTTCAGACATCATTTCTTTAAATAAGCTTTCTGCCCCTTTTGCTTTCTCTTCTCTTTCTGGGACCCCTACAATGTGAATATTCTGCTTGATGTTGTCTCAAAGGTCCCTTAAGTTATCTTCATTTTTACATTTTTATTTATTTATTTTGCTCCCCTTAGTGAGTTGCTGTATCTTCTAGTTTGCTGATCTGTCTTCTCCTTAATCTCATCTGCTGTTCAACTCTAGTATATTTTTCAGTTCAGTTATTGTATTCTTCAGCCTTGTGACTTGTTTGGTACTTTGTTTTCTTTGTTATTCTCACTGTGTTCATCCAGTTTTCTCCTGAATTTGGTGAGCATCTTTGTGACCATTATTTTGAATTCTTTGTTAGGTAGATTACTTATCTCTTTATCATTAAGGTTTTTTCCTGAGGTTTTGACTTATTCTTTTGTTTGGAACATATTTGTTTCTTCATTTTGCTTGGTTCTTTTTGTTTCTATATATCAGGTGAAATAGCTTCCTTCTCAGTCTTGAAGGAGTGGCACTGTGTGGGTGATGATCCTTCTCATTCAACCTTGCCTTCATTCTTGGTTGTCTCTCAAACCTTTGTGATTATCTAAACTGCCTGGTTTATTCTTGATACATTCCCACGGTTGAGGATGTGCCAATACCTGTCAGTCATCCAAGAGGAGGAATATCACTTAACACCTAATTTCAGACTGATTGGAAGCTAGACCCTCAGGCAACAGCTTTAAAGTAAGCAGATATATATAGTCGTTTCTGGCCACAGTTGTTGGTCTTCTGACCAAGAGATCTGATGTGTTCTCTAGGTGAAGGTTGCAAACATCAGGGCTCCAGATAAGTATAAACTCCTTTCTGGGAACTTCGTCAAGCTGTAGTGTGTATGCCAAGGTGGTGTGCAAGAATAGTGTCTCACTGCTTACATTCCCTAGAAGCACCCCCTTAGCTGTTAGATGTAGGGAAATCTGAAGCCTGTCCCCCCAGCTGAAGCTCCAGTTTAATTAAATAGGCCTTTTTGCAGGAAGATTGGGGTTGTGCTTTAGTCTGCTATCTGTGCAGTGCCCTGGGGGTAATGACCTGCCAAGAGTTGTATTTCAAGTTGTTACAGTCCTGTAGAGTTCTGGAATGCCAGCCTTCTTGGCCACAAAGACCAGGAGATCAAGAGGTGTCCCCTATGTGGATTGCACATGCCCACTGGCTTTAACAAGGCAGCTGCAAGGTGTAGGAGGCAGAGCATGCTGACCAGCTTCAGAAAGGCAGTGGGAAAATATCTTGACTGCACGTGCCCATGGACTTTAGCAATGCAGAGAGAGAGTGTGTCTCATACGGCTTTAGGCTGGGAAAGGGAGAAATGCACAACTGCTCCCTCGTAAGCCCTAGCCAGGGAGCAGAGTAATGTTGCACCATCCATGCTCACAGATTTTAGTTAGAAAGTAGAAGAATTCCTTAACTGTTTGTGCTTGCCCAGCCCAGCAAGGGAGCAAGGGAGTGCTGCAACTGCCATGTCCTCCAGCCTCAGCAAGTATCTCCATCACGTGCTCTCAACCACCCTAGCAAGGCAGTGAGCGGGTCCGCATCCCAGCTCACCTGCCTGTACTAGCAGGCTATGTGGAGAGTGCAAGAATGGCATCCTCCAACATCTCTGTCTCCACGAAGTACCTCAGCTGTTCCCCCCTCCTCCAGCTGATGCCCCCAGATCAGCAAATAAGTCTCCTTCACATGTAATCTAAGTGATTTTTATACTGTTATGTTATCACTGGGTCTCAGGTGAATGAGACTGCATGTGAGCCCTCCAAGGGGGAAATCTCAGTTTCCTATAACACTTGTCATCCATGAACATCAGCCCCTTGGTTTTTCCAAGTCAGACATCCTGGGGGCTGGTCTTTCCAGGGCAGATCCCAGGGACCAGGGTGCCTGATGTCGGGCACCAAATCCCTTGCTCTTGCAGGAGAAGCACCTATCTGGGGAGATCTCTCCCTATTGTGTGTCACCATGCCAGAGATGGAGCTTTTTGCTAGACCCATGTCTCTGCCTCTCCTACCATCTGGATGTAATCTTTCTATCCTATGTGTGGAAAGCAGTACATCTAGTTTTCATATCTTTTTCAAAGGGATATGATCCATATGTAGCTGTAGGCTTGATGTGGCTACAGGAAGAGGTGAGTTCAGGATCTTCCTGTGCTGCCATCTTGGACCCTCCTCTTGCCTGTATGCCAAGACTGAGTAGTGGTTGTGGTTAACAAGAATGCACAGAATTAGGTCAGTGATCAGATATGGAATGAAGAGAGGGAAAATCCCAAATTGACTGTTTGTTTAATAGGTCAGGTAGGTCTATCAAGGTACAAGTAACAACAAAAAAGCAAGGATAGCTGCCTTCATTAAAAAGAATCTATCACAAAATGTTTAAATCATTAAAACATATTCAGAACAGATCATCAAACATCCAAGTCTCACTACTCTATGACATTTCCTGGCTTGACACACCCTTTGCATTTCAAACACAAATATATATGTATTAATAATTGGTAATAGAATAGAGGCTGTGGAATTTTGAATATTTCATTGTTCACATCTTATCTATTCTGTTTTTAGTCTTCCCCCTGTTGTGGGACATAGAAAAAGCTCTGAGAAGAGAATTATATAATAGGCAAAAGTTACCTTGATTAGAATAAACAGAGCATAGAGCTGAGGTAAACAGAAAATGGAATGGTGCTCCATTCCCTCCATTCTGATGACTCACTGTCTTCTCTTAACTTCCCAAAGTAGGCCCCAAATTTTTCCTTAGGTTTTGGGGAAGAAGGGTAGGATAAAATAATAAAGCATGCAGAAATGACATGGGTTCTCCAGAATAGATTGTATTCTTCTAAGGACAGACTGGGATTAAAACAGCTGGAAGAGGAGCCCATGTCTCCCCTTTCCTTCCCTTCTTATTCAGCAGCTGCATGCTGAAATGGTGGTTCCTCCTCAAGCTCTAAAGCAGAAGCTTGGACTTAATCCAAAGGACCGTGACTGTATGGATCTCCTGTCTGCATCAACCTCTAGAATCGTGAACCAGTCTTTACTCATCAGACCAAACAGTACAAAAATTAGGAGAAAAACTTTTAGCAACTCCATTATCTACTGCTTCCAAATAAAAGAACATTTGAAATATATAGCACTTACCCCCTTCTCCCTTCCCAAAAGAACTTCAGTTTTGTTCAGAGACTTGGTACTCCTCCAAGCACCCATTTGCCAACTGTTGTGGCAAAAATGTCCTGTTTGATGCCAGGGCTCTAAACTCTGGACAAGAGGCTCCTAAGTACTACCTACCTTGGTTCCTAAAGTTGTGATATGGGAAAGGGATACAACCCCCAGCTCAAGGATGAGCCTGATTGTTCTGCATAATCTCATTCCCCCATCAGTGATTGGTTCAGTAAAGGCTAGTACCCCAAAATGGCACATGAGACCCTGCTTAACTACCTATTTAGTTCCTTTATTTTTGTAAATATGACAATTCTGTGATCTCATTTCTTTCCACATCTATTTGGGCAGTAATCTTAGTATCCAATGAAAAAAACTGACAAGGTCGCTGATCTTTGGAGTTCACAATCTAATTGCAGACATAGATAAATGAACGAGGAAAGAAGTACATAAATAAGTGGCCTTCAAGTCATGACGAGTGCTAAAAAGAAATTAAAACCAAAGGATGTCATGCAGTGACTTGCAGTAGAGTTGGGGTGAGGGTCAGGAAAGTTTCTGTGAGAAAGTGGGATTTGAGCTAAGACCTGGATGATGAGAAAACACCAGCTTTCATTAGGAGTGAGAACATTCCAGGAAGAGGGCATGGCCACTGCAAAAGCCCCAGGGTAGGAAAGAGCTGTCTGTGACTGTTTCATCCTTTTCCTCATGAGAATATTTACTATTATCCCTGAAGAGTTGGAAATATACTTTTCCACATTTGCTCAGCTTTTGCAATGATAGCCATATTATTAGAATATATTCATTCAAGCCTTTCATCATATTTTTCTCACTAAAGATATAAGAAAAAAAAACTTAGGTCAAAGAGAAAGCTTAGGAATTTTTCATACACAATTTTCAAAAGCTTTATTACCAAAAAAATAATGGCAGTTTGTTTTTCATGTAACTGGCTAGATTACCCAGAGAAGAGTAATTAAAATACTCTTTATCTGTGGACTGTAACAGGTAGTTTTCAAAAGCCAGACTTTTCTTAGGAAGTGGTAGTAAATGTGGGGGCCCAGTTGGACTTATCCAGGATGTGCTCATAAAAAGGGAACCACTTAGGTCACTGCTCCCCCTTCTCAGGCCCCCAGAGTTCTTTCAGATGCCATGACAGCTAGAGTCAAGTTCTGTTATGGAAAATTCACAATGACTCTCTTCCCCCAGAAAAGACCTCCTTAGCCTTGTGGATGACAGAAATGTGGTTCCTATCACACAATGTGAAATGGCATTTCAAAAAACAATTTCTAGAAACATTTTTACCAAAAATATCTAATGGCAAAGTGTTGTTTGTTTTCCTTTGAATTGTCTCACTACACTGGAAAATTCAGGACTACCACTCCCCTCCCATTTTTTTTTTCCTTTCATGTGACAGGTGAGAAGGCTTTTCTATTTGAGGTGAGAGATCCAGGTAGAAACTTCAGCTCTCCACTTGAAAGAGAAAATTGAAGGAAACCCAAGCTTTGAGAAAATACAGACTGATTTCAAGCCAATTTAGCTATCTCAGAGGCCAAAAAAAAAAACAACCAAAAAACTGATTTTTATTCTTACCAAAACAGCTATCATGACATCCACAGTTAACATCCTATTAAAGATCAAAATTATTTGGTTTTGCCCTTGATCAAAATTCTGCTGAACAGAGAAATCCTAGCATCTCTGCTTCATGATACCAAAGATGTAGTGTCTTAAATCTTTTATGCCATTAATAAAAATATCTGGGGTTGACAGATAGAGTGGGTTTCAGGCAAAAATAACAAAAGTTTTGTTCTGCAGATCCAGTGTGACTTACTGGATTTAAATTGTTTCCAATTTCTGATGAGTCACATCTGAACTAAGCTTGGCTTGTCATATAGAGAAGAAAACAGCAAACATGGGCAAGCACTGATGTGTAAAACCAGTGGAGTGCTACAGTCCCTCCTGTGTTTTCACAGCCCAGCGATGGAACAATCACTGAAGGTCAGGCAACAGGTCATAATCTGGCCTTGCTATTCCCCAACTCCCAGAGCCAAAGTCTCTGCACCATCTCTGCCACCTTCCTTTCTCGCCATCAGGGAGGAATTCTTAGTGACACACATTTAGCTTATTCTCACACTCCAGCTTTAAAATCCTTTCTCAGTTGCCTCATCCCAGGCACCTTAGTCCAACCCTGCTGTATAGCAATATCCACTTCCCATTCCAGTCACTTCTACCTCTTCTACAGCAGCCCCTTCTAATTCCTTTCCCTGTCAGAATCCATCCTTCATGTGGCTGTAGAAATCTTCCATAACTGACAATCCCAGGGCTCTTCCTGATCAAGAATCTAAGACAGCTTGCTAGTGCTTGCCAGATGAAAGCCACACTTGTTTGCCTGGACCTCTCAGCCCTCCCCAACTCACTATTCCAATAACCAGATTTTTGTGTTCAAGATCATAATGTCTAATGTTATGATCACAAGAATTTAAGTTCCCTGAGTCTAGGGACTTTTTTCTGGCTGTTCACTGCTGCATTCTTGGTTGAATGAATAAATGAATTTTGGATTCTGACTTTATCTCAGAAATCTCTGAAATGTCCTTCATTCCCCTTTCTCTACCAAGTCCTTTTTCCTTGTCTCATTTAAAATCTAGCTCAGTAGGAAGCTATGTCTCCTCCATATGCTTGGAAGCTCAAATTGTTCCATTAGTCCTCTCTTCATATGCTGTCTCTAGATACTTAATGGATTGACCCATTTCCGTTTGGGAGTCCTAAAGTAATTGGGGAGGGGAGGTACCTCATTCATTCTTTCAGTTGATCATTCAACAATGATTTATTGAATGAATTTTACTATGCACAAGATTTGCCATAGGCTCTGAGCTAACCAATGAACAAAACAGATAAACACCCCCATCCTCCTGGTGCTTATATTCTACCTTGGATGAAAAGACAATAGACAAGATAAGTAAAATTTGTAGTATGCTACATAAATGCTAATTAAGGAGGATGAAAAAGCAAGAAAGGTGAAGAGGAAGGATAGGGTGATTCTTACCTCTCTGAGATGGTGGTATTGAGAAAGAGTCAAGGGAATAGGGAGAAAGCATGCATACCTCCTGGGCAAGAGCATTTAAGGCAACCTAAATTGTATGTGCAAAGGCCCTGAGGTGGGACAGTGCCTGGCCAGGAGGCTAGTGTGTATGGAAGAGTGATGAGGAGGAAAACAGTAAGAGATGCTCGTAGGGGTAACCAGGTGCCTTGCTTGTAGGGTCTTAAGGTTCCAATGGGAGCTTTGTCTTACTCTAAGTGGTCTGATTTATTTCTAGTCATTTGTATAATTTACACTCAGCACCATAAGGGTAAACAAGGAACTATCAGGGACCTTTAAAGTCCCTAGAGTGGAAGGGTGTGGCCTTTTACGTAGCACACCCTTCCTCTTATGATGAAGTGCTGAGTCTACCCGCATTGAGATCAGGTCATAGGACAACCACACAGCCAAGTGTGGACAGAGCCTGGGTCTGTTGGAGCTGAACTTGTGCCAGGGTTGGGAAGACACATCCAGAAGGAGTAAACATCATCACATTGGAGATTTTCTCTATGGCTTCTAGTGTTTCTGGTGGCCCAGGACTAGCTAGAGTCGTTGCTAAGAAACAATCATCATGAGGAGTTGCCAAGCCAACGGTCACGAGGATCCATCAGCAGAAAGCCACACTCAGACTTCTGAGGGATGGCTCAAGCTGGAGCAGAGCCAGACAAGCTCACCTTATTCTGTCTCTCTAAGCCTCCATTTCCTCATGTGCAAATTGGGGGTCATAATAGTACCTACTTCATAGGGTTTACTAGGTAAGATTCATTGAGCTAACAATACATAACAGCCTACACGTAATGAGCCTTCACTGTATTCCAGATTCTTAGCACATTAAATGCAGCAACTAACTTAACTCTCACTACAGTCCTGTGAGGTAGACGTATTTTTATTGGATCAGTTTCCTAGAGCTGGTATAACAAATTATCATAAACTTGTTGACTTAAAACAGCAGAAATTTGTTCTCTCACGATTCTGAAGGCGAGAAGTCCAGAATCAGGATGTCAACGGGACCAAAGGCTCTGGAGGAGATTCCTTTCTTGCCCCTTTCAGCTTGTGATGATGGCTCCTGGTATTTCCTGGCTTATGGCTGCATCACTCCAGTCTGTTTTTGTCTACCTGTGGCCTTTTCCTGTGTGTGTGTGTGTGTGTGTGTGTGTGTGTGTGTGTGTGTGTGTGTGTGTGTTCCTCTCCTTTGTCTTATCAGGACACCAGTCACTGGATTTAGGGCCTGCCGTAAATCCAGAATGATCTCATCTCAAGATCCTTAATTACATCTGCGAAGATCCTATTTCTAAATAAGGTCACAATTACAGGTACTATTATCATCATTATTGTCACTTTACAGATGAGGAAACTGAGTCACAGAGAGGTTTACATAAGTTTCCCACAGTAACATTGATGTAAATATTGGGACCAGGAATTAAACACAGGTATACTTGGTCCAAGGCCAGGCTTTTAGTCATCACCCTACCCTATACCATATGACTGAGGCTGAGTGCAGTGCTTGGAGCTTGGTACTAGTGCTGTATGTGGGAGCAAATCTCATTAACCAGAAGTGAAAAATGAATGATTTTGAGGATTTGGCTTGAGAGATTGTCTGGACTGTTGTCACTGATGACACCAGACAATGTTGTATCTATTTAAATATAGCCTTTGGCCCCTGATAGTCAGAAGCTTGCAGTTAAGAGGCAGAGCTTGACATTGTGATTCTAAAGATTAAGGGACTTGCTCACATTCATACATCTTACAAATGGCAGAGCAGGGATTTGATCCAAGTCTTACAACTCCATCCCACTGCCTCAACCACTGCCCTGCATTAGGGATGTGTAGAAACTACTCGGGTTCATTCCTTCTCAGCCGACCCAGTGTAAAGAGGTTGCCCAGAGTTCTGTTCACACTCCCCATATTTTCCCAATTAATAAGTCCCAAGTCAAGTTTAAGAATGAAGCAGTTCAATTTGGGGGGGTAGGGGCATTTCCTGCCTGTATTTTTAAGTCAAGGAAGTCAGTACAATGTCAATAAATACAAATGTTAAAAATGAACTTCAAGGCCTCAATGTTGACCAGTTAGTGAAAGGGTAAGAGACAAAGGAGAGGGAGGAAAAACAAGGGGACCCAGGATTAGAAGACACAGGCAAGAAGGCAGAGGCAGAGAGAAAGAGGTGAAAGGAGCGCTGGGGGTGGGAATAAGAAAGAGAGGTAGAGAGATGGGCAATTAAGTAGCTCGTGTCCTATTCCACTGACCTCTTGACCCACAGACCTCAGGAAGTTAATTTGCTTTTATTTATGACCTTTTATTTCTGAAACTCTTTGGAATGTTTACTAGCTGGTTATTCTCAGTTTACAACACTTTAGTTAGGAAAGGAGTACATTTATCTTAACAGAGTAATCTGGCTGATCCTGATGGACCCCTCAAAGGCTCAACTGTGGGTGAGAAGAGTCCATCTAGTGACACACAGGCAGTGGAAATGGGAGCTGGGGTGCAGAACAAGTTCTTCCTGCAAATCGGATTCTGCCAACCCCACACTCCCCACCAGTTTTTGCTGTGGGCTGTGCTCTTCTCAGATTAGCAGCAAGTAACTGACTTTGCACTTGAAGTGCCTGACTAAAAATGTTAATGACTGCAAGAATCAATGCCAACAGGAGCTCTGTGTGTGGGAAATAAGGAAGCAAAGGCGTCCCCTTCCCTCATTCTCCTCACTTCCTCCCTCCATACCTTCTCCCTACTCCCACACCCCTTCTGGCCTCTACTGAATTCTTTTGCCCATAGATTTCATGGGGCACAGTAAGTCTTTGTGGTCATTGTAGAATCCCATATTCAAATATAGTCTTGGCAAGAAGGAGGGTTGTTTCCAGCAAAGTGATATCACGAAGACTGCAGACAGGAATTCCGTGTGTCCCAGCCAAGAAGCCTAACAGTCTTATGTATTGCTGGTCACTGCAATAAGCACATTGCTTCCACTGAAGGCATCCTCTTTCACATCTGAAATTGAAGAATTGTGCCCTGGGAACTCTTCCCTTTCTCAAATCAGTTCCACTTGTCAATTAAGTCTTGGTTATCTGTAGCCAGGGAGAAAGACTAAGAAAATCTGTACTGGCCGTATATCACTAGTGTGGTGGTAATAGCAGGGGTGGGTGCACTGACTCACCCAGCTCACCTGGTCTTATAGTTCCCTGTATTCTGTACCTTGCAGTCATAAATTCTTTCATCCTACCTCTTCATCTTTGCACCCCAGAGGTACAAAAGTCAGAAGCAACATAAAACTATTTCTGTAGCAAAATAGCTCATAAACAAAGTAAAAATTAAAAACTAGAAAAAATGATTATGACTGTGAAAATACTTGGTTTCCTTAATATATAGTCATTAAAAATCAAGAATATGATCAACCTACCTAACAGAAAAATGAGCAAAGAATGTGATAGGCATTTCAAAGAAAAAGAAATGTATATTCTCAACATATTAAATATACTCTAATTAGCCTTAACTAAAGAAATGTAAATGAAAAAATAACAAGATCTCTTTAATCACTTAATCAAAATAGCAGTTTTTTTAAGTTTGATAAATTTATTATATTACTACATACTTATTAGAATGGCCAAAATTAAAAAAAAATACTGACAATACCAAATGTTGACAGGGATGCAGAGCAACTAGAATGCCCACACATTGCTGCTGGGGGAGCAAAATGGTACAGCCACTGTGGAAGGAGTTTAGCAATTTCTTATGAAGTTAAGAATACTTAGCAAATTACTAGACAATCCCACTCTTAGGTATTTACCCAAGAAGAGTGAAGACATATGCCTGCACAAAAACCTATACGCAAGTATTTCTAACAACTTCATTACCAAAAACTCAAAATAATCCAAATGCCCATCAACTAGTGAATGTACCCAAATGTGATACAACCATACAATGGAATTCTACTCAGCATCAAAAATGGAATTAACTACTGATAAATGCAACAGTGTGGATGAAACTCAAAAGTTTTATGTTAAGTGAAAGAAGCCAGACTCAAAAGGTTATGTATTGTATAATTTCATTTACATGATAGTATGGAAAAGGCAAAACTAAGGACAGAAATCATCAGACCAGTGGGCAGAGGGTCAGAATAGAAGACTGACTACAAAGGGCCACCAGGGAACTTTTTGAGATGATACTCTATATATTGATTGTGGTTGTAATTAGATGACTATATGCATTTGTTCAAATTCATAGAACTGTACACCAAAGAAGGGTGAATTTATTGAAAATTCAATAAATTATGTATATCAACTAAGATGTGAGGAAACAGGCACTGCTTCCATGTTGGTGGGAGCAAAAAATCCTGAACCCTCTTTGGTGGGGGACAATTTTGCAGTAACTATCAAAGAATAAAGTACATATATCCTTTGACCCAAGATTTTTACTTCAAGGAATTTAACCTGCTAATAATACATACAAATGTAAAGAAAGATGCATGTATAGGGATGTTCAGTGCATCATTATTTGTAATAGCAACACTAAAAATAGCAAGACTAAAGGTCCATTAATTGGGATCTGAATATATAAATTCTGGTCTAGCTATAACATAATACAATGCAGGCATGAAAAAGATTTTGATCGAACTGTTATACAAACTGTCTTCAAATGTTGATGCAAACTGTCTTCAAAACATTTTTCATGTGAAAAGCAAGATGTGGAACAATGTGTATACTGTGTTCCCACTAGGTAAGGGCATATGTATCTCTGGAGGGATACAGATTCACCAGGAAGACTCACAGGACTCAGCATATAATCACAGCTAAGATTTATTACAGTGAAAGGTTATGAAGCAAAATCAGCAAAGGGAAAAGAAGGATGGAACTAAGTCTAGGAGACACAAGGCACAAGCTTCCAAGGAGACTTTCTTGGTCTTCCCAGTGGAGACCACTGGACACAATGAGCTGTGACAGCACATGTGAAATGTCTGTCAGGGCAGCTCACCAGAGACCCAGTGGTCAGAGCTCTCACTGCAGGTTACATAGGTACATTCCATCCAGCACATACCAATATCCCAGACTCCCAGAAGTAAAGCAGGTGTCCAGCACAAACAGTCCAGGCACAGCAAGCCATCCCATTAGTTCTCAGAATGATGAGAACCTTCCTGAAATTCAAGCTTCCAGACACCAGCCAAGGGACAACCCAGCAAGCAGATTCCCCAGAGGACAGCAGTCCCAGGCCTGCATGTTAATTCTCTTTTGCACAAAGTGATTCTCAAAACATTTATTATGTGACTTCCCTTCCTCCCTCTGTCTTTCCCCTCCCTTCTTTCTCCTCCTTCCTTTCCCCCTCCATCTCTTCCTTCCTTAATTATCTGAGCAATTTAAAATTCTTAATAGAAATTCTTAGAAACCCAAAGACTTTGGGTTGAAGGGAAAAATTCACGGAGGGTTTCCAGTTTGGACTAGAGTGGCAGAGATGCTGGGAGCCCTGAAGATGGGCACTGGGTAAAGAGGAAGCTGTGCATTGGTGGTTTGATGTTGACCTTGCTGATTCTCTGGCCACTCTGCCATCCTGCTGCCCACTCACCAACCTGATTAGTCCAGGTAACCATCTCTGGGGGCCTACTCATTCTTTCGTTCTCAGATCAACGTCATCTCTTTTGTATTCTCCAGTGCAGAATCACCAGGTCTCATTTGGCCAGGCTTTGGGGAGATTCGAAGCTTTATTTTGAAAGAGATTTAGTACCTCCTCTCAGGCACCTCTGCCTTTCTATATCAGTACATGAGGGAACAGCTCTCTGGTTAAAATATGGTCAAGTTTCTAAATGCCCATGGTAATTTTGTCACAGATCATCTGATATCTAAGCAGCTGGCTCTCTTCAACCATCCATACAACCATCTGCACTTTAGATACTTATGTTAAGAGCTCAATTTTAAATTGAATAGTATCTAGTTCCTGTCTGGGATGTGACCGATAGAACTGATATTTCAGAGGGACAATCTAAGAGTCACCTAGATTTTTTAAAGGCATATTTTCTGTGCTCATTTAATGAGGTAGAAGACAGGAAGGGTTAGAGAAAGGTCCCTGGAACTTGGAAAAAGAAATGTTCTCCTAGAGCAAAACTAGTAATACCAACACATAACAGATGACAGTAAGCTACCAAAGGCAACCCACACCTTTAAAAAATTGTGATTTGAGTATTTCCTCAAAGACAGAACATGACTAAAAAAGTGGTGTCCTCCTTAATTTTGTGCCCTGAATGAAGAAAGAGTATGTGAACATGGTGAGGCGGGGTCATCTGCATGGAGTCAAAAGGCAACCTACAGAATTGGTCAGTGAGCTGCATCTCTAGCACAGTTTGAGGGGAGAACTTGGCCCATGGACTCAAGTATGCCATTTCCCTGAGAGTTCTTTCTCCATTGCAATGAAAAATGACCCCTTTAAGGTAAACTAACTCCCCCACTATGATTGCATGTTCATCAAGCTATCTTGCCATGATTTTTCTACAGGATCAAAAAATGAGCCAATCATTTTTAACAGTGAGTAGTATGCCTTATATACCTATCATTTGCATGTTTGGTTTCACAACATTCTCATTCTTTTTATTCCACGAGATGAAATAGATCGTCTTTTCCTATAAGATATAGGCTGCCTATAAAATATAGATGCAGTGCAGAAACTACAGGAACGATTTGTCCAGCACAATCTGTGCACTTCCTGCACACACTTAGGTGGTCTGCTTTCTTACTTGCTCAGATTCACAGAGGTAGGAGGGGTGTAGCCAGACAGTGAAGCCAACTTGGGAGGGAGGGGGCAAAGTAGACCAGAGTGATTCCATATGCTTTCTCCTTTTTGGAATTATAATAGTGTTCTGAGTGGAGGGTAAGGGTCTCCACCTCAGCAAAAGTTCAGGATACCACATAAAAGGAACATATATTACGGTCCTTGGAAATGAAGCCTAAAATAGTTGGAATTCTTTACAAGAAGTCCTTCAAACCCAAAGACCCTGGGGAACACATGAAAGGAAACATATTGAGGAAAATTTTACTCCACTTTCTGGGAAAGTCTTTTGCCTAGAACTGACCTTTGAGAATGACACATTGGTAGACGCATCTTTAGGGAAGGGATAGTGAAGTTAGATAACAAAGTCACTATTGGGCCCACCCTCCGCCTCTCCCCTCGGGACTGGGTGGGGAAAGGCCACTTCCTCTCTTCTTAGAGCTTTATACCGTGCTGGTCTGTTCATTCCACTTCTCTCGCCTTCAGCCCTCTCCCTCCAGTATTCCCAGTGAGCTGATCCGTGCCACACTAGTTATTATCATTTGATTTCCTCCACCTTGTTTTTTTTCTCCCTCCCTCTCTCCTTGTGCTCCTAAACTCTACTTCCCTACAACCCACTCCTTGATTCACCACACCTGGCTTCTGCCCCATCATTCTGCTAAAGCTACTCACACAAATATCCAGTGGGTTTTTACATTTCCTGTAGAATTTGACATTGTTAACGTCTTACTACACAGACTATTTTGTAGGCTCCCACGATACCAAGCTCTTCTAGTAATCCCCTACTCCTCTGACCCCTACTTTGCTGACTTCTCTTTCTCACCGAATCTTTCCATAGGGATGTTCCAAAATGCTCCGTCTTGGAAACTTGGCTCATCCCACCTCACAGACATAGACCCAACTAAGTGGTGATGACTCCCTGGTCAGCATCTCCAGGCCAGGACTTTCTGTGCAGCTCCAATTTTTTAATTCTTGCCACCTATTGGACATAACTGCTTTGATGTTCTACAGCTAAACTCACCTGGCCTAAAACTTAACTTTCTTTCCCACTCTAATTTTTCTGCATAATCTGCTCTATTAAGATCACCCCTATGCCCCCAGCCTCCTTCGACTCCCTCTCCTTCCTCTAATCAAACTCCAAATTTTACTGATTCTATCCACTAAGAATCTGTCAAATCCTTTCATCTATCTCTGTTTCTTGCCTGGATTCTTACAACAGCTTCTGTAGAGGCCTCCCCACATCTAGGCTCTTCCCCTTTCCAATTCATCCCAAAATGCAAACCTGATTATATGACCCCACCAGTGTAAATTTCTTCAACAAATCGCATGTATCTCAAAATAAAAGTTAAGCTCTTTAACAATTTTAGGACCATGTCCCCACACAATCCAGGTGTAGTTCAAATTGTTAGTCTAACCTGGCCCTTCCTTTTCATATCCTCATGCCTTGTACAATGTTCCTGTTTCTTTCTTCTGCATGAAACATTCCTCTTCCCTCTCTTCTTTATCTACCTAACTCCACATGATGAGGAAATCTCCAATGAGGATAATATGTTTATGTGTCACTCCTTCCAAGTAGTCTTCCTGAAGGCCTCTTGCCTGTCCTGTAATGATGGATTAAATGCTCCCCTTCGCATCCGTCTCACAGCACTCCTCCCACAATGCCATGATGGCCTTTAATCTGTGTCAGTCTCCTACATGAGGCTGAGCACCTTAAGAACAGAGTGTACCTTTGAGATCTCCAGAAGCCAGAAGGAGTCTGGCCTGTTAGTATTCCATATGTTAGTTGAATAAATGAATGGATAAGATTTATTTGAATTTTTAGTATACAGTGTTTTCCACCAAGAAAAGGGAACATTTATTTGATTATTCCAAATGTGTTTTAACTTCTTAACTCCATGGTTCTGACCATTTTCAGTGAGCTGCCAATGAACCTCAACTTCAGTTTGCATGTATTGTAGGAAGCAAGAGAACAAATGTTTGGGCAGTAAATTACAAATCTGGATCCCAGAGATTAGTCATAAATTCCGTGGAATATTTTCTCACTGAATTACAAAGAATAATAGATTCAAATGATATGTTTATAATAGAAGGAACTACACATTTAGCTAGTCCTTTCTAAGCTAGCATGGTTAACTCTACATTGACTCGGAGAATGAGGTTCTGATTAAAGAGAGGCAGTATGATTAGATAATAATATATCTCCTTTTTTATAACTATATAATGATCCTGTAGGATGTAGGATGGAATCTCAACCCTGCCTCTTATTAGCTGTATGACTTGGACAAGTTACTTAACCTTTCTAAATCTTCATTTTTCTAGACTAAAATTTTAAAAATATCCCTCACTTAATTTGAGAAGTTTATGTGAAAATGTAGTGAGCTCTGTATGAAAAGAGTGATTAGAGTGATCCCAACTACCCCACGACCTCAGTTACTACTGTCTATATGTGGAAAAAAAATTTATATTGTGAAGACATATATATTCTTGGCCTTTCAGCTGCCTCCTTGATGGCAGCTTAGATGACTCACAGGCACCTCAAACCTATTCTTTCCAAACAGAATTCATGCTTTTCTCTTTCCCCCCAACCCTGTTCCTCCTCCAGCTTTCCACAGCTCAGTGAGTATCTCTGCTGCCCATCCAGTTGTGATGCCAAGAATGATGGCATCATCCTCCATGCCCTCCTCACCCTCACCCTTCACACCCAAGCATCCTACTCATTCAGCAAATGTTACCGACCCCTTATGTGTCAAGTCCTGGGATTCTACCTCCCAGAGCTTCTGATGCCTACCATCCGTCTCCATCACGCTGCCACCTTCTTAGTCACCACATTCCACAGCAGGTTCCTAATGGGTGTCCCCCCATCCACTCTTGCCTCTTGATAATTTGTTTTCCACACTGCAGCCAGAGTGATCTTTTCTATATGATCATATCACCCACTAGTATCCTACACATTACCCATGCATGTTCTGCCCCTTCCAGGTTTCCAGCCTCACCCTTTGCCTCCTTTGAGCCCTCATTTCACTGTTCTTCCCCTGCCAGAGAGCCTAGCACATTTTTTTTTAACTCTGAATCCCACTAGATCTCACAGCACTCTAAACTTTTTCTTCATATCACTTAAAGCTACTGTAATTAACTATCTACATGCTTAAGTCTTCCACCACACCAGTTATTCTAAATTCTGGCTGCACATTAGTTAGATTCACTAGAGAACTTTGTGAAAACACCAGCTCCTCAGTCCCACCCCAGACTAAATCAGAATTGCTAGCGGTGGGGCCTGGGCATTGCTCTTTTTAATAACTCCCTAGTGCATCTAACATGCAACCAAGTCTGGGAACCGCTGGTTTGGATGGCAAGGACCATGTCTGCTTAGCCATAGCTTTATCCCTGGTGCCACTCACACAGTAGTGTCTACACACAGTAGGCACTCAATAAACAGTAGCTCTGGCTATTGTTGTTATGGTGTGCTATTAAGACCATAACCTTTTTCACATTTTTGGCATCTGTAATTCTTTACCACATAACTCCTAGAAAATAAAACTGTAGCAGCCAAATCATCTTTTTAAAATTCATCAGGTTTCTATTTTCCTGTCAACATTATTTCAATTAGGACTGACCAGAACCTGCTAGACATGTTTTCACAATAACCCACATCTCCAAGGTGAAACCAAATACTTAAAAAATTCAATTCATATCATACAGTTCCTTTTTTATGTAGGTATGTATTGGTAAAGTTATTTGAATAGTGACCTTCTACTTTTGTATGACATGAGTTAATTGGATTGGCCACCGCTCTGTGATTGTTTCTATTTAATTTTACCCCTCTTTGTTGGTAGTTTTTTCCTCCTGCCACATGACCTACTTTACTAAGCAAATGTCAACTCCACTCTCCACCCTGGTTCAGTGGTTAGGGCTAGAGTTTCTTCAGCTTACAATTTTCATGTTCAACCCCGTGTCAGAGGGCAGGCTCTGGACACCTCCTTTAGAGAACCTTCTAAAGACATGCTTTCTGTAATCCAGTTCTCAACCATAAACCTACTCAGAATCACCTGGAAAGCTTGTTAAAACAAAAACTGCTGGACCTTATCCTCAGAGTTTCTGATTCTGTACATCTGGGGTAAAGCCAGAGACTGCATTTCTATCAGGTTGCTAGGTAATGTAATGCTGAAGCTGCTGGTCCAGGCACCACACTTTGAAAACAACTGCTTTAATCCCTAATACACTGTAACTATCCTTTAGTTGATGGCTGATTTTTTTTTTGAGAAAAGCAGTTGTGAGGCCTTTTAGGGGTGCAATTGGTGAAGGCTGTTTAATTTATTCTTTATAGTTAAAAGTCGACCAGGGGCCTTTCTCCTGTGATTTCAGAAGGATTTTCTTATTTTTACAAACATCTCAGCATATCCCACCCATACTCTTTTTCTAAGAAAGAGATTGTGAAGGTATGTGGGGGCAGCACTCCTCCAGTCTGTTCTCAATAGGCAATCCTCAGCCACCCTTTAGCCTACTTTTTAAAGGCAGCTCTTGTTCTCACCATCCCTGAAGCCAGCCAGCTCTGTAACATCACCTTCAGAACTGTTTAACACAATGGTGGGAGTGGGAGTGAAATAGCAGTAAGGGAATTGTAGAAGGCTCTTCAAAGAAACAAGCTTAAAATAACTTCAGGAGGTTTCAGCAGGATTTGGGAGGGAAAGTGGGGTAAGGGATTCTGCACCCCAAAGGAAGTGAGCTGAACACTAGCCTCCTGGCAAGACATGGGGCAGGCAGGCAAGGCACTATCCCTGGAAAAAAACAGCTGTGTTATGCATTTTAACCTTTGCAGTTGCTCACTGTGCCAATGTGATGCATCCAGGTGTGTACACAGCCATCTTCCCTCTGCAAGGCAGTAACTATGATAACAAAAGGTTTTCTGTGCTTTCCTCATTTAGGGGCCTGTGGGGCACTCAGGGTGACTGCCAAGGACCATCCTCTTCAGACCCTTATCTTCTTCTGTCACACTTCCTTCCCCTCATACCATTCCCACGCAGCCTCATTCCCTCCTTTTTCCCAATGATACAGCACCTTCTTCTCTAAGTTGCATTCTGTGCTGGTTACCTTGGTACTTTTAGTCTTTCTTAAACAATTGTTTCTTCCCTGAGTTCAGTTTTGTGTCTGACTTCTCTGTCATCTTCAGGCTTTCCACCATTCTGACTTTTTAAATATCGTATGAGTGTGCTTTATCTTCTTTCAGATCAAAGAAATCTCAAAGTTGAAAGGATCCTTAGAGATCATGCACTCTCCAATTCCCAGTCCTGACTGCCCAGGAGAATCACCTGGACTTTTCCCAGTCCTACCCAGAGCAACTGCCTGAGAATCTCTAGGATCAGGGCCCAGGCATTGGTCAGTTTAAAGCCCTTCAGGTAGTTCTAATGTACAGCCAAAGTTTTGAACTTCTTCCAAGCAGCAAATCTGCTTCTACAGAACTCTTGAAAGATGGGTATTTAGCCTCTGCAGTAAACTGCCCGCTAAAGGGGACAGAAGTGAATGTTCATGTAGTCCAGGCCATTGCCAGACATCTGTAATTGTTAGGACATTCTTATCTCAACCCAAGTTTTTTTTCATTCTACTTCCACCCGTTGATCCCAGCTCTAAGGTATGAAGCAACACAGAGTATGTTTACTACTTCATTAGAAGACTTTCTTTTCAAATCTTCAAAGATACCCAGTATGTACATCCCATCCTCAAGTTTCCTATTCCTGAGGCTAAAAAACTCCAGTCCCATTGACCATTCTTTACATATCATGATTGCCAGATCTCACAACACCCTAATAACCCTCCACTAGATGGAGTAATGTCTCTTAATGTCCCTCTCAAAGTACACTGCTCTGAACTGAGGATAATACTGCAGACATAATGGAGATACTATATCCTTGACCCGGAAACAACTTTAACTGGTGCTGCCTGGTATCACTAGTTAGTTTAGATACTCATATGGAGACCTGTGGTCCAGTAAAACCTACAGATTTTTTTCACATGAACTACCTCCAAGTCAGATTTCTCACCCTTGCATCTATCATTTAAATGTCAACTTTATGATTCCAGCCCATCTTTCCAGCTTGACAACACTTTATTCTTTTATGTAATACATTGCACTCATTAAAAGCTATGTATTGTTGGCAGATTTGCTAAGCATGCTTTCTATGTTTTCATCCAAATCCTTGATAAAATATGCCATATAAGCCTGGGACAAAGATCGAACCTTGTGGTATATTCCCCTATAACCTTCTTCAAGGTGGATTTCAAACCATTTCTCAACATGATTTAGCCATGATTGCTGCTAATATAAGTCCTCTTAGTTTGTTCTTATCCAGCCAATATGTCTCCAGCTCGTTTTTAAGCATATCATGAAAGAGTTTGTTACACATCTTTCTCATACTGTAATACTTACAAGTAAAATTATATGTCTGAGATTTGCTTTAAAATAGTCCATTACCAATAACAAAAAGACTTGGTGGAGGAGAGAGTAATAGAGGAAACACAAATATGAGAATATTAATAATTGCTGAAGTTCAGTAATGGGTATGTAGAGACTTTTTATACCATTCTCTTTTTGTTTGAAATTTTCTATAACTAAAAAGCTTTGTGAATCTCTTGCTGAAACAGAATACACTATTTCTATGGACTTGAGAGACTGCCAAACTTTATTAACTCTAGCACCCTCCTGCATATCATCCACACTGGGATAATTTGATATAACTTGATTTAGTAAATCCATGCCAGTTTAAGTGATTGGGACTTTCTTTTCTAGAGCTAACCCATCTTCCACATTTACTCTAAGATTTTTGCCAAGAATCAACATCATGTGGAGTTTCCAGAATCCATCCTGTCCTGTATTTTATGATTTAGATTACGAACTCTTAGAATGTAAAGAACATAAAATTCTTTAAACTCATTTAGAAAAGTCAAGGGCCCTCTTAATAATTTCCCACGTGTTTCAATGACTTCCTAATGAGGCATGTTTTACTTTGAACTGATTGAACTGCATTTTTCTAGACTGAAGCAAAATAAAAGCTCAGAGGTCCAACTGCTTTGCATAATCCATTATTGTTGTGCATCCCTCTTCCTGTTCGTGTGATTGCACTGAACCGTAACCAAAATAATTTTTGTTATCTTTAGCATTTTTTCCTGCATGCCTCATCTCCAAGTGATACTTAGCTCAAGTGATGCTACTTTTAAAACAATTCTCCTAGTTTCTGAACATTCTTCTAATTACTTGCCATCTTTTTTCTCTAGTGTACAAATGTTTGGGGAAACATTTTACTTTATAAAAGTCATAGTCATAGAAATTTTTAGAAAATAGAGAAATATGTAAAATAAAATTAAACTTAAACTCACCCATAGTTTCTGAGCTCCTTATCAAAATCCCTCAAATAAGTCAAGTAAGTGTTTTAAATGCCTTTCACTCATCTTTGCCTGGGAAAGTAAACCAGATTACTTATGATTAAGATTTTTCATATATATGGTCATTTAGTTTTTAGACATTTATCTTTTTTGAGCCATTTCTTTAGTAAATATGACCATGAGCTCCCACCTATTATCTTTTTTTTTTAGATAATTATTTTTTATTGAAGGGTAGTTGACGCACAGTATTACATTACATTAGTTTCAAGTGTACAACACAGTGATAAAACATTTATATATGTAATTCTAGGTTCCAGCTATCACCCTACCAAGCTGTTACAATATCTTGACTATATTCCTTATGCTATACATTACATCCCGGTTACTTATTTATTTTACCATTAGAAGTCTGTCCTTTTTTTTTTTTTTTTTTTTTGTGAGGGCATCTCTCATATTTATTGATCAAATGGTTGTTAACAACAATAAAATTCTGTATAGGGGAGTCAATGCTCAATGCACAATCATTAATCCACCCCAAGCCTAATTTTCGTCAGTCTCCAATCTTCTGAGGCATAACAAACAAGTTCTT
This sequence comes from Manis pentadactyla, assembly GCF_030020395.1. Lineage (NCBI taxonomy): Eukaryota > Metazoa > Chordata > Mammalia > Pholidota > Manidae > Manis > Manis pentadactyla. The sequence continues at coordinate 106,695,119 of NC_080026.1, read as the reverse complement.
ACATGGAGAACAAATTCTTACATAATGAATAAGTTACATAGTGAACAGTACAAGGGCAGTCATCACAGAAACTTTCGGTTTTGCTCATGCATTATGAACTATAAACACTCAGTTCAAATATGAATACTCATTTGGTTTTTATACTTGATTTATATGTGGATACCACATTTCTCTCTTTATTATTATTATTTTTAATAAAATGCTGAAGTGGTAGGTAGATACAAGATAAAGGTAGAAAACATAGTTTAGTGTTGTAAGAGAGCAAATGTAGATGATCAGGTGTGTGCCTGTAGACTATGTGTTAATCCAAGCTAGACAAGGGCAATAAAACATCCACGTATGCAGAAGGTTTCTCTCAGAACGGGGGGGTGAGGTTCTAAGCCTCACCTCTGTTGATCCCCAATTTCTCGCCTGATGGCCCCCCTGCGACTGTGCCTGTCTTAGGTTGTTCCTCCCTTGAGGAATCTTACCCGTCTCTGGCTAACCAGTCATCTTCCGGGGCCATACAGGGAAATGTGAAGTTGGTAAGTGAGAGAGAAGCCTTATTGTTTGAAAAGGTTAGCTTTTTACTTCTTTGCATATTTATGCCCTGTAGCTTCTATGCCCAGCCCACCTATTATCTTTCTGATTTTTTTAAAATATGCCTTCTTAAAAACTTATGCCATATATCTGGTTGCCTTATATTTACCTCCTTCGGGATTATTAATGCCTAAATGAACTAGTCATTTCTCCTACCTTCTTAACCATATCTTTCTTTTGGGTCAGAATCAAATCAAAGAAAAGGGACACTAATATCTTCCTTTAACTTGCAAAAAGTATCTACAAGGAGAATCAAGAACTTTTTTCTTCTGTTCTTGGAAAATTAGATTTCCAATAAATATCTAGATAAAGTTACAGCATTTCAGAATTTTGTAATTGAAAGGGGTTGGGGGGGATAATAGAGGAAAAATGTTGCCAACATCGATTGCAACCTTCCTCATACCAGGCACTGTACTAGGCACTTCACATAATTTTTTTTCATTTAATGGTCTTACAGGTACTATAAGAAAAGTGCTGTTTTAGTCCCTGCTTTACACATAAGAAAAATTAAAATGAGCTAGGTTAAACAATTCCCCCAAGACCAAGGTGGTAGACTATCGTTGAAATACTAATAACTTGTAGATCCAGGACTCAAAGCCTTCCTTTAGTTGAAATACTCCAATGATGGTCTATTTTGCTTCTGTCCTTGCTTTGTTATTTGTAATCAAAACACTTTATCCAAAGCCATCGCTTGATGAAACTGGTTTATCTTATACTAATCCAATGTCCTTTTCACTCTCCCTCCTTTGTATTCTCACCCAAAGCCCTGCACAGAACTGCCAACCTCATGCCTCTGTATTCTCGTATAGACAAATAATATATTTAACATTCCCTCCCTCTCCTAAAGCATCTATGTCTTTGAATAAGAAATAGAACTTCATTACCCTTCATCAATTAGGAGGTCCATCCTTCTAAGCCCTTTGTGACATGTAGAGCTTCATGTTTATGTAAAGGAGAAGATGCATGTCTATTTCAATAGGTTAAACTTTGATTTGAAAAAAAATGAAGATGGTCAAAATCTTGGGATACTAAACTGATCAAATTTCCCTAAAAATTGTATCAGTGAATCAGTGAGTCTCTTTCCTCTCTCAACGCTTTTCTTGGAAATTAATACAGCTTATTATGCTTCACACTGGAAGATGCAGATTCCATAGTCCAGCACTTTTCTATGCATGATTCTAATGTTGGTAGCTCATTGCCTAATTTGAAAAACGAAAGAAAAATAACACTTAGAGGTTACTAGATCTCTTGAGTAAGTCACACACTCAGCCTTTGCTTCATCAATTGTAAAGTATGGATTAACAGTAATACCTACTTGACAAGGTTGTTAAAAGGATAAATTAAATTGAACAATGTATCAGAAACTGCCATATGAACTGTAAATTCAGTGATTATGATTATTATAATGATGATTATTTTTCACAAGGCCATAACGTCATTTGTAATAAATACATAAAATCAAATATGCAAATGTGCAATGTCCAAGTAACCAGAGACTTTTTACATTTGTGTTGGAAATTTTTTGAATTCCCCAAATTTCCAGGTTCTTCTTTTTCTCATGATAGTAAAGTCTAGGATGCATGAGAAGATTCCTGCAGCTCAGCAATTGCTGATACTATTCCTTGCTGGATTTGGTGTTTTAGGAGCCAGCTTTTTCTGCTGATAGTGGGCATTGGGAGCCATAATAGGACTAAGCTTGGCTTGGAGGGTACCAGCCCTGAGTTGCCCTCTTTCTTGGGAAGCAACATTAGCCTCAGGTTCTAGAATCAGGGTTTACTTTCCCAGGCATAGAAGGGGGATGTGATAGTGAGGCTGGGGAAATACACACCTTCTTCCTTCCCTGTTGTTCTGCTCCCTCCTCCAGGCTTGTCTTTCAGGGTCCTTTCAGGGCAATAAGGAAGCCCATGGGCTCATAGTACCCTCTATCCTCCATTGCTTCTCTCTCTACTAAATTCCAGTTGGGGGGAGTTAAAGAAGAAATACCTCTGGTGACCTTAAAAGTAGAAGGAAGGTCCTTCATACCTTAGAGTGAATCGTTAGGATGAACTGTATCCCCAAAACCTGGCTGTGGCAAAGTTGAACAGAAAGAACAGGAGTTTGGGGACAGTATAGGAAGGGGAGTGGCAAATGAACCCTCGGGATGGTTTGGGAGCAAAGTAGACAACACTCAGTCTTACCAAGTACCCACCCTGGCTCCTTCCCACCTTCTCAGATGAAAAGAGCAATATCTCAGGACACTAGACCAGAAAAACTCCTGTCATCCACACAATCATCCTCAACGTCATTTGTAATAATGGATGCCAGGAGCTGTGCTAAGCTCTTTACGTGCATTATTCTTGAGCTCCTCACAACACTGTAAACGTCATTAGCCTATTTTGCACTTGAGAGAACGGGGGATCAGAGAGTTTATTAATGTTCTCATGGCCACACAGACAGTACAGAGCTGGAATTTGAATTTAAGCCTGTCTGACTGAGAATTCTATGCTTTTAATTATTAGGAGGAACTGACACTCTAACTCCTCTCTTCTATCCACCCCACCCACTACCTACCCACTTCCTTCATGCAAGTGTGGCCAGTTTACATAGTCATCTTCTGAGAAAATTGCCACAGGTGGTTTCTGTCTTACAAGTTGCTAGACTGGGTTTTGTGGCTGACCTTCATGTCCTGTGACCTTAAAATTTTAGCCAAAATAGACTGTTCCAGCAAATGCTGCTTGAGCCAAAGCCTAAGACAGGCTTGCATTATCTCATTTAATCCTCATAACAAACCTGTAAACTAAGTATTAATATTAATCCCATTGTACAGGTAAGAAAACTGACACTCAGAGAAGTTAAATTACATGTCTGAGGTCATGCAGTTAGTAAAAGGCAGACCTAGGATTGGAAGGCTGGTTCATCTAAGGCTTGAACACTCTGCCTCCTTTCTGGGGAGATGAATGGAGCTGGCCTAGAACAGGAACTCTCTCGAATGCAGTTTGCCACGACAGAGGCATGTTGTCCAGCTACAGAAGCAGGAGATGTAATGTACAGAGAAGAGCTGAGTTTTGACAGTGGAAGAGTGTCCAGAGAGGGTGACTTCCACAGTGGCTGTCTAGTCAAGTGAGCTGGCACGGTGCCCCCATCAAAGGGGCTCCACTCCAGCTGATGTGCAACAGTAGAGCCTGTTAATGGTGTGTCCTGACTTCTCTGTATGGGGCTATAAACCCCTGTCACCTCAGATAACTGAACCTAGTCCTTGTCATCTGTGCCTCACACATACATACTCTCTTAGGCTTAAACTCCCTGCAGCACACCCCCATCGTGATCTTGGCCTGATGAAATGGAGTGGTGAGAGCTGTGGAGCCTTGCAAACACTGTTGCATGAATCCTACTCCCACCCAAGCCTCTAGCTTTTCTTCCTCCTCCAACAAGTAAGTTTTTCTCCTTCAGCTCCATGAGAAGGAGCACTGGGCCCTCAGGGTGCTTTCCATCAGGTCCTGGGGGTACATCAAATGTTTCCTGAGGGAACAACAGGTCACGTGGAGTGTACAACTGAGACAGCCATACAAGTATTGACCTCCAGAACTTCCACTTCCTGGCTCCACCAAGGTCTTGGAGTAACTGGGGAACAGAGCCCTCTTTTTGCAGGCCTTCACACCCTGCAGTTGGCCCCACTCTCTACACAAGACATCAGGGCTCATAGAAGTCCCCACATCTTTGAGGTTGACCAGAGCAAAGAGCTGCTGGTGAGAGTCAGCACTGGTAGGAAGCCACATAAGATATTTTTAGGGCTCCCATAAAGTCTGTATATTCTTGGGAACTGATGTTCATGAGAAGCTGGTACTACATCTTTCGGTATCACACATGATGGGTTTTTCCAAGAGAGATCCAGGAATACAAAAAACTGGATTTCCTGGCTCCAGTGTCTCTTCCTTTTGAAACGCTGTCCTATACACAATTTGGCAAATGATCAAATTGTTACCCTGAACTTTCCTACAAAAAAAAACAGAATAAGAAAATCATTTGGTTATATAAAGCATCCCACCACATTCCTCCTTCAGAAAGAGAAGATATAGTAAGTAAGAAACAAAAAGAAAAATTTAATGACAAATTTGTATTTTTACATAGATATACTTCCTTCCACCCCTCTTTCCAGTGCTTCCTACTGTTCTATTTCTTGGTCACCAGATTATCTCCAAATCTGTTCCTTCCACCCCTCTTTCCAGTGCTTCCTACTGTTCTATTTCTTGGTCACCAGATTATCTCCAAATCTGTTCCTTCTTTCCATAATCAGTAGATCTAGAAGCTGAGTTCCCAAAGCAACCACAAATATTTGATATTCTTTCTGCCATCTGACTTGCCCTAAAAATAAACTCAGATATTTTTCTTGTCACCAAAAGCCAGGAAGAATGTAAATGGATACTAGTTTTTTATGCATACTTGTGAAATAATATATAATGCTACAGTGCATTATATTTCCAGGAATACTGTGAAAGTCCTAAAACAACAGGTAATATAAAACTAGGGTGTTAGATTAGTCTGTCTTTAAAATGGAATAAGCAAAGGATAGCTTAGGGAAAAGGCTTAGAACAAGCTGAGATACATATGCTCCCATGCACCACAAGTAGGATTTGTTTTCCTTTTTAGAAAGGGAGTAGCAAAGAGAAGAGTGCACATTTGCTCTGAGCTCTAGTCAAGATTTTGCCGCTTTCCTTTGAACTGCCCCCTTGAGACTTCTGCAGATAGAAATGTTCCTAAACCTAAATAATTTTCACCAGTGAAAATAAACCCACAGTAAAGGTAGTACAACAATTATTTACCAAGCAAGTATGAAATTAAAACAAAAATGGTAAAACCAAATACACAAAACCAATCAAGGGATACACAAAAAAGACAGATAATGACATCTAATACATAAAGTGTGGAGGAGGAAGACGAAGAAAAAAGAAGTACTTTTAGATAGTGTTTGAAATAGAGCATTCATCAATTTAATATATACCATCATACAGTTAGAAAGCTATCATTGAACCTTATGGCAACCATAAACCTAAAGTCTATAATAGATACACAAAAGCCAATCACAACACTACAGAAAGATATCAAATAACAAGAGAAGAGTATAAGAGAGGAAGAAAGGAACAGAGGAGCTATAAATAACCAGAAAACAAGTAATACAATGGCAATAAGTAAATACCTACCAATAATTACCTTAAATGTAAATGGACTGAAGGCACAAATCAAAAAGTGGCAGAATGGATAAAGAAACAAGACCCATCTATATTCTGCCTGCAAGAGACTCATTTTAGATCCAAAGACATATACAGACTGAAAGTGAGGGGATGGAAAAAGATATTTCATGCAAGTAATAGAGAGCAAAAGCAGGAGTATCAGTACTTGTATTAGACAAAATAGACTTCAAAACAAAGTAACAAGAGATAAAGAAGGACATTACATAATGATAAAGGGGTGAGTTCAATAAGAGGATATAACCATTATAAATATCTCTGTACCCAATATAAAAATACCTAAATATGAAAAACAAATACTAACAGAATTCAAGGGGAAATAGACTACAACTCATTCATTTTAGGAGATTTTAACACACCACTCACATCAATAGGCATATCAACCAGACAGAAAATAAATAAGGAAACAGAGGCACTGAAAAATACATTAAATCAGATGGAGTTAACAGATACCTACAGAGCATTACACCCAAAAGCAGCAGGATACACCTTTTTCTCAGGTACACATGGAATGGCCTCCAGAACAGATCACATACTAGGCCACAAGAAGAGCCTCACTAAATTAAAAAAGATTGAAATTGTAACAAACAACTTTTCAGTCCACAATGGTATAAAACTAGAAATAAATTACACAAAGAAAACAAAAAAGCCTACAAACACATGGAGGCTAAGCAACACGCTTCTAAATAATCACTGGATCAATGAACAAGGTAAACAGAAATCAAGCAATACATGGAGACAAATGAAAACAAAAACTCAACAGCCCAAAATCTGTGGGATGCTGTGAAGGGAGTTCTAAGAGGGAAGTACATAGCAATACAAGCCAACCTCAAGAAACAAGAACAACCACAAATAAGTAGTCTAAAGACATTACAGTTAAAGAAATGAAATGAAGAACAAATTAAACCCAAAGTTAGTAGAAGGATGTACATGATAAAAAACAGAGCAGAAATAAATAAAACAAGGAAGAATAAAACAGTAGAAAAAAATCAACAAAACCAAGAGCTTGTTCTTTGAGAAAATACACAAAATAGACAAACCCCTAGCCAGACATATCAAGAAAAAAAGAGAGAATACACAAATAAACAAAATCAGAAACGAAAAAGGAATAATCACAACAAATACCACAAAATACAAATAATTATTAGAGAATTCTATGAAAAATTCTATGCCAATAAATTGGACAACCTAGAAGAAATGGACAACCTCCTAGAAAAATACAACCATCCAAGATTGACCCAGGAAGAAACAGAAAATCTGAACAGACCAATTACCAGCAATTGATAATCAAATTGAATTGATAATCAAAAAAATCCCAACAAACAGAAGTACAGTACCAGATGGCTTCTCAGCTGAATTCTACCAAACATTTAAAGAGCTTATACCCATCCTTCTTAAAGTATTTGAAAAAGTAGAAGAGGAGGGAATACTTCCAAATTCATACTCTGAGGCCAACATCACTCTAATACCAAAACCAAAGATAGTACAAAAAAAAATTTAGAGCAATATCCCTGATGAACATAGATGCAAAAATCCTCAACAAAATATTAGCAAACCAAATTCAACAATACATCAAAAGGATCATCCATTATGACCAAGTAGGATTTATTCCAGGGATGCAAAGATGTTATAATATTTGTAAATCAACCAACATGTATATTACTTTAACAAAAAGAAGGATAAAAACCATATGATCATCTCAATAGATGCTGAGAAACCATTTGACAAAATTCAACAACCATTCATGATAAACTTTCAAAATTGGTATAGAGGGTATGCACCTAAATAGAATAAAGGCTATATAGGACAGACCCACAGCTAACACCATACTCAATGGCAAAAAGCTAAAAGCTTTTCCTCTAAGTTCAGGAACAAGCCAAGGATGTCCACTCTCACCACTTTTATTCAACATAGTACTGGAAGTTCTAGCCATGGCAATCAGACAACACAAAGAAATAAAAGGCACCCAAATTGGTAAGGAAGAAGTTGAATTGTCACTATTTGCAGATAACATATTATACATAGAAAACCTAAATACTCCACTAAGAAACTATTAGAACTAATAAGTGGATTCAGCAAAATTGCAAGATAAAAAATAAATACACAAAATTCTGTTGTGTTCCTATATACTAACAATGAACTAGCAGAAAGAGAAATCAGGAAAACAATTCCATTTACAATTGCATCAAAAAGAATAAAATACCTAGGAATAAACCTAACTAAGGAGATGAAGACCTGTACTTTGAAAACTATAAGTCATTCATGAGAGAAATTAAAGAAGGCACCAATAAATGGAAATCTATCCAATGTTCATGGATAGGAAGAATTAATAATGTCAAAATGGCCATCCTGCCCAAAGCAATTTACAGGTTCAATGCAATCCCTATCAAAATACCAACAGCATTTTTCAATGAACTAGAATGAAAATCCTAAAATTCATATGGAACCACAAAAACCCTGAATAGCCAAAGGAATCCTGAGAAAGAACAAATCTGGGAGTATTACACTCCCCAACTTCAAGCTATACTACAAAGCTATGGTAATCAAAATAAGGTATTGGCACAAGAACAGGTCCAAAGATCAAGGAAACAGAATAAACAGCCTAGATACAAACCCACACACATATGGTCAATTAATATATGACAAAGGAGCCATGAATATACAATGGGGAAAAAACAGGTCTTCAATAACTGGTGTTGGGAAAACTGGACAGCTACATGCAAGGGAATGAAACTGGATTACTACCTAGCTCCATACACACAAAGGATCAAAGACTTGAATATATGACATGAAACCATAAAACCCTTAGTAGAAAACACAGGCAAAAATCTCCTAAACATAAGACTGAGCAATTATTTTCTCATCTCCTCAGGAAAGGGAAACAAAATAAAAAATGAGCAAGTGGAACTACATCAAACTAAAAAGCTTCTGTACAGCAAAGGACACCATCAGCAGAACAAAAAGGCATCCTAAGATATGGGAGAATATATTTGTAAACAGTTTATCTGATAAGGGGTTAACATCCAAAATATATAAAGAATTAATACCCCTCAACACCAAAAGAACAAATAATGACAAAAAATGGGTGGAGGACCTGAAGAGACATTTCTCCGAAGAAGAAAATACAGATGGCCAACAGACACATGAAAAGATACATCACTAACCATCAGGGAAATGCAAATCAAAACCACAATGAGACATCACTTCACAACAGTTAGAATAGCCATTCTCCATAATAACAAGTGTTGGCAAGGATGTGGAGAAATGGGAACCCTCCTACACTGTTGGTTGGGAATGGAAATTGGTGCAGCTACTGTGGAAAGCAGTATGGAGGTTCCTCAAAAAACTAAAAATAGAAATACCATTTGACCCAGTAATTCCACTTCTAGGAATTTACCTGAAGAAAACAAAATCCCTGATTTGAAAAGATACATGCACCCCTATGTTTATTGCTGCATTATTTACAATAGCCAAGATACAGAAGCAACCTAAGTGTCTATCAGTACATGAATAAAGAAGAGGTGGTACATATATACAGTGGAATATTATTCAGCCATAAAAAAAGAAATCCTGCCATTTGCAACAATATGAATGCGTCTAGAGGGTACTATGCTATGCAAAATAAGCCAGGCAGAGACAGGCAAATACCATATGATTTCACTTATTTGTGGAATATAAAAACAAAGCAAAACAAAATGAACAACACAGCAGTAGACTCATAGACACTGAGCAGTTACTGGTGGTTACCATGGGGGAGGGGTTGGGGAGGGATGGGGCATACAGGAGCAGAGAAATTCTTAATGATAATATAAATTGGTCAGGGGATAATAGTACAGGATGGAGAATGTGGCCAATGATTCTGTAACATCTTCCTATATTGACAGATAGTAACTGCACTAGTGGGGGTGAGTATTTAATAATATGGGTAACTGTTGAGCCACTATGTTGTATATTTGAAACCAATATAAGATTGAATATCAACAATACTTAAGTGAAAAAAAATAGAAATGTCCCCTTGATGTGCCAGCCCAGGACTCCCAGAGACCTCTATTTGAAGCTAACAGTACTTGAAACCAACAAACAAACAGGATCTGCTTTCTATTGTCATGTGACTTTTGCATGGATGATCTTCCAGAAATCATGGATAAAATGTCTGTTTAAGGCTCCAACACAGTAATGATCCCACTACACCAATCATTGTGATTTAGGAAGCTTCCAAATTAAACAAGGTCCAGAAAATGGCAGTGTCACAGTAGCAATAGTGATACTCATAAAGCTTTACGTTTTGATAGTCTCAACAACAGTTTGCAGATGTACTTATGTCCACTCTCTTTTTTGATCCTCAGTGAAACTCCCTAGGACACAGAGGATGCACATATACACATATACAGCATATACACACACATATATAATCCCACTTTGCAGATTTGTGAAAGCTGAGGCTCAAAAGCAAGGGAACCTGCCCAACCTGTATGTGGCTGGGTGTACAATTCAACCAAGGCTTTCACTTCCAGCCTCGTGTCTTTTTAATCTAGATGTTCTTTATGCCTCCCCCTCAGCATCCACACTATCATCCAAGAATCTTGAAACCAACAGGATTTGGATATAGAAGACTGGGATTTTAAAAAGCAGCTTTAGAGCTTTTATGTAATCAACTCAGAAAGAGATATATATGCAAAGACTGTGGCGCAAACACAAATAAACAGGAAAATCTGAGATGAACTAAAGGCAAGAGGGAAAATTCTCTCTCTTCCTCCTGCACATCTTTCCTGCTCATGACTGTCTGTTCTAACGCCCAGGACTTCCCCAAATGGCCCTATAATAACCCCTTCTTCCAATGCTGTAGAGTCTCTTAAAATACTTTGGCTGAACTTCCTGATTGACCAGGAGCAAGTTTCTAGTTTTTTCTTGGAGCTACCTAATATGTACCAGTCACATTCATATCACTACTTCCTTTACACATGTTCCTTATGTGACAAGGTCTCTGGATCCTTCCCATTCTGGACATACCAACTCACCCTGTTTGTCAATATCTCACTTCCAGTGTAATGCAGAAAGGAAATGTAATGCCCATAAAGTCATTTTCAGTTCTCCACCCAACAAATCAAGCAAAAAGTAATTAAGTATGTGTTGAATCATGAAGGAACTTTTTGGGGTGATGGAAATACTCTGTATCTTGATGGGGGTAAAAAAAGTGTTATTGTAGGGGTAAATGAGGTAGTGAAAATCAAGCATATAGCATAGGACCTGCCATAATATACGTCCTTTACAGATCACTGCAAGTCAGTGTCTTTATAGCACTATTTCTTAAATATTATCTTCAGTTCAGAGCAATTAGTTTTGAGAGAGAAATTAGCAAACTGGAAAGCAGAAGGTCCAATGAAGAGAAAGGAACTGCTGCTATGCACAGAACTTCTACTAGCAATTTGTCCTTCTCTGTTCCTGTCCAGCTTTGCCCTGGTCTGGTGAAGATGTTATCTCCCGAAGATCAACCCCACCTAATTCCTGCAATATATTAGAAACTTGCTCACCCTAGTGGGAAAGCATTTGAAAATCCATGATTTCTCCCATGCCTGGGGTCCAGTGTCCTGGAAATAATTTAACCTCCCCTTCGGGAGAACCTGGGGACTCTAGCTAAATCCATCCCATAGAGTATTATAATCTGCCTGGCTACCTACACCTGATCTTCATTTCATTTTCACCCTTAAGACTAAAGCCTGATCCTAAATGTTGACCAGATTGGTAGGGAGCTGGCTCTACTGGTTTCACTCTACTCCTTTCATACAGGATCTGAATTCAGTGTCCAGAGTCTCCCTGGTGCTCACTCAGGCAGACCTACCTGCCCAGTGACTTGGCCACAGACCAGAAATGTTTTCCCCAGATACCCCTACAGCTGGACCCCACACCTCGGATCAGACTCTTTGAATATGGCTATGATCTGAATCAGACATGAGTTTATTCCTCTTCCATGGACATGATCTGAACTACCCAGGGCAACTTCCTTTTACTTCCCTGCAAAGAGCTTCAGGCACATTTCACGTCTATGGATGTTGCATTTAGAACACCAACAGTAAGGAAGGAAAAAATTACAAAGAGCAGACATATGAGCTCATAAAGCAAGCAGTGTTTTGAGGATTTACTGTTAGGACAGATAGATCTAAAAAGTTTAACAGTCATTGCTGCTTTATAATTTAGTCATTCATTCATCCACTAACTTAGATACTCATGCTTGCACTGATCTGAATCACATTTGGTTGCCTGGAATATACTTAGCACTGGATATATAAATATGAATATTACCTAATGCCTACTCTGAAAGAACCATAAAAATTAGTGTTCAGAATGTCAGTGTCATCACCTTGAACTATCAAGTAAAAGATTTTATGTTGGTATGTTCTGTTAAAGGAGAAAGATGGAGTACACTTCAGTAGATTATATAAAGTAATCCCATTCAACAATATCAGCTATAATCAGCACAAAATGAAATGTGTGAGCTTCATTTCTCCAGGTAATGGCACTATCAGCCTTGTGTCTGGCATGTCTAGGCATCACATCTTTGGCCCTCCTAGTTATACGGTATTGGCCTTGCTTCCTCACTTTAAACTGGGAATAACAGTAGCTCTCATCTCATAAGATTGTTATAAAAGCCAAATGAGGTAATGTGTACAAATACCTACCATGATGCTTGGAAAACTCCCCTTAATGTTGTATTTTCCTTTTCAAATGCACATATGATAGTTTTTATTTTTGCCCTTTGTATTAACAAACCTTTCCATTTTTCAGTATCACCTTAGCACCTCCATTTGGGGTTAATATCTAAGGTATCTAAGGTAAGTGCAATTGGCCTTAAAAAGGAAATCCTAAGAAGTAAAAGCAGTAACCAACAAGAAAGAAAACCCATCCATAACCCTAGTCAAAACGTATGAGTTGAAGTAAGCAGTTTAGAGTCTTAGACAATTTGTGAGAAACTTAGCAAAACTCTCATCTACTAGAAAAAGATGTCAGGGCACATGAAACTTCCCTGGTTGAAACTGAACCAATTGAAGGACACATTAATAAAAGGACAATATCCCATTCAAGACTCAGTATTTCAAAGCACATCAGGACTCAGTATTAAGTTATAGATATCACACTTAAGTGTGACCTTGACAGCCAGGAGCTGATTCAAAGCATTCCCAAAATGTTGGCCAACTGAAGCTTGACAAAAAAATGAAATACATTTGGGGAGCTTAGGCCTCTTCAGCTGGGCAATGGCAGACATGGAAGAGTCATAACAATATCTTTTCAAACATATAGGGACTATCCTATGGAAGGGGATTTAGATTTAGTCCATCTCTATGGCCCAGAGGGCAGGACTACACTAATGGCAGAGGGAAGATGCAGAGAAGGAGAAATATTTCACTTAAACTTTTAAAAGATCAGATCTTCCTAACAGAGCTGTCTAATATAGTTAAGACTACTGTCTCAGAGTTGGGGGACATAAATTGCAGGAGGGAAAGAAGAAAGTTTAAGGATTCAATAGAGAACCCAATTTTATCAAGAGACTGGACTGTGGATTTGACTGGTCCACAAGAACTTTTTCAGACATCCAAAGTAAGAAAAATAAAACAATAATATACTCTCTAAGACCCATTAACTATAGAATGAGGATAATAATAATAATAATACAAACATGATAGAACTGTGTGAAGATAATATGTGAAAAATTCTTCAACATGAAAGACTAAAATGGAAACACAACAGCAACAAAATAGAAGAAATGGAAAAAAAATTCAGTTATCCTCAGAGACATGAGAGAATATTGTATTTCTGAAACCATAAGAGTATATAGTTTTCTTTAATGAAACAATCAGAAAGCAAAGACAAGCTTTTAGGAATTTAAACTATAATAACTGAAATAAGAAATTTTAATAAATTGCTTTGAAATGTAAAAGATAAAGTTGAAATATCCTGGAAGGTATAGCCAACTGTCAAAGTGATTGGACAGAAAACAAAAGAAATTAAAACTATTAACACAATTGTTAACACGAGAGAGACAACACCTGACTAATAGGCCTTCCAGAAAGAATGAACAGAGAAAGCCATGGGAAGGAAACTACCACAGAAACCATACTAGAAAATTTCCCAGAACTGAGCTGTCTGAGTCACCAGATGGGAGGGGTTGAATGTTCAACACAAAGGATGACAATAAACACACACCAAAATAAATCACCATAAATTTTTAGTCATTAAAGGTTTTTTTTAATCCTAAATGCTTCCTAGAAACAGAGGGTGGGGTAGGAGGAAGAAGTGACATAAAAATAATTGGGAATAAGAATACCATTAGACTTCAAAATTCTAAGACATAAAGGCCTCAAAAATTTTCCTCCAGTGCACCTTTTCTCAGGAAGTTACTGAAGGATGTGCTCCACCCAAATGAGGTAGTGAACCCAGACAGAGGAAGAGATGTAGTACAAACAGGAGAAAGGTCAAGGAAAGCCCAGGAAGACAACTATGCAGCAGACCAGGAGAGCAACCAGCCTAGACTAGAACCAGACAGCAGATTCAGAAAGGAGGTTTTACAAAACAATGGACAAGAAAAGAAGAGGGGCAAAAAAAAAAAAGATTACTATGTAGGACATTATATATCAAAAGGTTTACAAAAAGGAATTACTAATAGAGACATCAGAAACTAAGCAGATGAAGAAATAAGACCTTATAATGCCAAGAAAAATAGAAAGTCATATAGGAAAGGAAATCTAAGGCACAAACAGTACTTACCTAGACATGCTAAGGTAAACATTGGATATTGATTTAACCAAAAATTTTCTTTTCATTATATAGGGATGGTATGGAGAGGGGGCAACCCTGGGGTAATGTAATAAAATGAAGTACTCAGCTACCACAATAGGGAAGCAACAATAATATCTCACTTAGCAGTGTAAGCCCAAATGCCAGAAGAAATCCTAAAAAGATTGAAAGTGGCTACTCTAGAGAATAGAATTTAAGGGTGGGGTTAGGGTAGAAAGTGATGGAGCAAGCAACTACAGTTCTTCGTTATGACATAAAACTTGACTTCTAATTACATGCATATGTCACTTTGGTACAAACTTGTCTTGATTTTTAAAAAAGAAAAAGTCTGCCAGTCCATCAAATAAAAAAAATCCAGGAGTCACTGAAGTAGGTGATTATCAATGTTCTACCTTGAGACTGGTATTTGATTTCCTCATGTCCCCTAGTGGAGCTGTGGTTCTGTGCTGGGAAACTTCATCTTCAAGGCAGACAAAGAATTGCTGCCAATCTTACTACAGGATAAGTTGATGCTTTAAGAATTTAACAATTTCAGGTTTGCAAACACATGTTCTTTTTGTTAATCCAAGATAATTTCCTCATTCCAGTTTTATCCACCTGCTTTTGTTATTTTAAATTCAGGTGTATTTCTTTTTTCTTTCTTATTTTTTTGAATTTACATTTTTCTGGGCTATTCACATCACGTTTTTGGACATTCAAATATTTCGAATATTCAGAAAGAAGGAGACATCTTGTATCTGTAGATCTCTGGAAAACTAGCACACAATTTTATTTAAAAATTACAAATAAGGCTAACATAATTTACTGTGTTTCACTTACTCTTTCTAAAACCTGCTTAATTTTTTACCAGTTAATTAGTCACTTTCCATTTAACATTAAAGTTTTTCCGTAGCAGATTTATCTTAATAGCATTAATTGTTTTTTATGATTACAAAAATATTATGTGCTTACTGTTAAAAATGTGGATAATATAGGAAAGTATAAAAGAGGAAAATAGAATATCCTTTCTTTTCATTACTCATAAATAATCCTTTTAATACTTTACTGTATATCTTGCCAGTCTTTCTCCTGTGCATATTTAAAGTCTACATTTATTAAATTTCAGGTCTTGATTGTTCAACTTTAGCCATGCTTTTTTCTCTTGTCTTTGGTAATTCTTTTACAACATCATTTGATTATTGTTTTATATATGGATATACACATTACTTTAGCCTATTTCCAATTGTTCGCTATTACAAATAATGCCCTAATAAATATCCTTGTAGGTACATCTGTGCTCACATCCAGGCTGCCTCACTCAGGATAAGTTCTCATGGTAGATGCGCTGGGTCAGAGTATGCACATTTGTAAGGCTATGAATAATTATAGCCAAATTTCCCTCTAGAATAGTTTACCCACTGCACTTTGGCCAACAATTTGGGAATATTAATTTCCTCACATCTCAACAGCAATGGACATTTTTCAAAACAAAAACAAAAAGACTTCGCCTTTTCGTATGTGAGAAATACAGCCCTGGTTTGGTGCTTATCAGTCACGGCAGACCTTCCAGAATCTAACTTGGGATAAAACTGGTGTATTTTCTATAGCATATTCTTGACATCTAGGATCATTTTACATAGTAGAATTAATCATAAGACATTGCCAGTGCTTGACAGTTTTTGACCTACAAAACTGTCCATTTGAAATGGTTCAACCTAACACATATATTTGTAAAATTGGGGCAGGTATAATAGGT
This sequence comes from Manis pentadactyla, assembly GCF_030020395.1. Classification (NCBI taxonomy): domain Eukaryota; kingdom Metazoa; phylum Chordata; class Mammalia; order Pholidota; family Manidae; genus Manis; species Manis pentadactyla. The sequence continues at coordinate 106,678,790 of NC_080026.1, read as the reverse complement.
TAAGAATTGGCTGAATTGCCATTGCCTTTTCAAATGCCCTTCTCAGTTATGGGATAGCTATTAGTATAACCTGCTCTACTATGTAGGCCTTGCTCTGTTTTCTCCAACCTGGCTGGACAGGCTGGGGTGAGTCAAAGTAAACCGGGACTGGGGTCGGAAAGGGACTTGATCACAGAGTCCACTGAGAGATGGTCTTCCTATAGGGAAGTACTACTGTGAAATAGAATTTTGGAGAGAAAACATATAATCAGTAAGGTTAAAAAGAAGTTAGAGGAGAGGGGCGGAAGATGGCGGCGTGAGTAGAGCAGTGGAAATCTCCTCCCAAAACAACATATATCTATGAAAATATAACAAAGACAACCCTTCCTAGAATAAAGACCAGAGGACACAGGACAATATCCAGACCACATCCACACCTGAGAGAACCCAGTGCCTAGCGAAGGGGGTAAGATACAAGCCCCGGCCCCGCGGGAGCCGAGCGCCCCTCCCCCCAGCTCCCGGCGGGAGAAGAGCAGGCAGAGCGGGAGGGAGACGGAGCCCAGGGCTGCCGAACACCCAGCCCCAGCCATCCGGGCCAGAGTGCAGGGCCCTCGATACTGGGAAAACAGGGCAGCAAGAACAGTGAGCAGGCACTGGAGGCTGGGCGACAGAGGACATAAGAAAAGCGCGTGACCATTTTTTTTTTTTTTTTTTGCTTTTTTGCTGCTTTGTTTTGGCGAGCGCTTTTTGGAAGTCTTAAAGGGACAGGGACCCCAATACTAGGGAAACAGGGCAGAAAGACCGGTGAGCAGAGGCCTGAGGCTGGCACCGCAGAATAAAGAAAAACGAACGACCACCTTTTTTTTTTTAATTAAAATTTTTTTTTTTTTTTAATTAAAAAAATTTTTTTTCTTGTTTTTTTTTTGTGGTCGTTGTTTTGTTTTGGCGGGTGCTTTTTGGAAGTCTTAAAGGGGCAGGGCGGGTCACTTAATCCAGAGGTAGGGAATCCGGGATATCTGGGCACCCTAACCCCTGGGCTGCAGGGAGCAGGGAGGCCCCTTACGGAGATAAATAGCCTCCCAGCAGCTCCTGCTCCAACGCGACTCCACCATTTTGGAGTAGCTGCCCGAGCCAGGCCACGCCCACAGCAACAGCGGAGATTAACTCCACAGCAGCCGGGCAGGAAGCAGAAACCCTGTCTGCGCGCAGCTGCACAGCACAAGCCACTAGAGGTCGCTGTTCTCCCAGGAGAGGAGGGCCACAAACCAACAAGAAAGGAAGTCCTTCCAGCCGTCACTCGTCCCAGTTCTGCAGACTATTCCTATCACCATGAAAAGGCAAAGCTACAGGCAGACAAAGATCACAGAGACAACACCAGAGAAGGAGACAGACCTAACCAGTCTTCCTGACAAAGAATTCAAAATAAGAATCATAAACATGCTGACAGAGATGCAGAGAAATACGCAAGAGAGATGGGATGAAGTCCGGAAGCAGATCACAGATGCCAGAAAGGAGATCGCAGAAATGAAACAAACTCTGGAAGGGTTTATAAGCAGAATGGATAGAATGCAAGAGGCCATTGATGGAATTGAAATCAGAGAACAGGAACGCATAGAAGCTGACATAGAGAGAGACAAAAGGATCTCCAGGAATGAAACAATATTAAGAGAACTGTGTGACCAATCTAAAAGGAACAATATCCGTATTATAGGGGTCCCAGAAGAAGAAGAGAGAGGAAAAGAGATGGAAAGTATCTTAGAAGAAATAATTGCTGAAAACTTCCCCACACTGGGGGAGGAAGTAATCGAACAGACCACGGAAATACACAGAACCCCCAACAGAAAGGATCCAAGAAGGACAACACCAAGACACATAATAATTAAAATGGCAAAGATCAAGGACAAGGAAAGAGTGTTAAAGGCAGCTAGAGAGAAAAAGGTCACCTATAAAGGGAAACCCATCAGGCTAACGTCAGATTTCTCAACAGAAACCCTACAGGCCAGAAGAGAATGGCATGATATATTTAATACAATGAAACAGAAGGGCCTTGAACCAAGGATACTGTATCCAGCACGACTATCATTCAAATATGACGGTGGGATTAAACAATTCCCAGACAAACAAAAGCTGAGGGAATTTGCTTTCCACAAACCACCTCTACAGAACATCTTACAGGGACTGCTCTAGATGGGAGCACTCCTAGAAGGAGCACAGCACAAAACACCCAACATATGAAGAATCGAGGAGGAGGAACAAGAAGGGAGAGAAGAAAAGAATCTCCAGACAGTGTATATAACAGCTCAATAAGCGAGCTAAGTTAGGCAGTAAGATACTAAAGAGGCTAACCTTGAACCTTTGGTAACCACGAACTTAAAGCCTGCAATGGCAATAAGTACATATCTTTCAATAGTCACCCTAAATGTTAATGGGTTGAATGCACCAATCAAAAGACACAGAGTAACAGAATGGATAAAAAAGCAAGACCCATCTATATGCTGCTTACAAGAAACTCACCTCAAACCCAAAGACATGTACAGACTAAAAGTCAAGGGATGGAAAAACATATTTCAAGCAAACAACAGTGAGAAGAAAGCAGGGTTGCAGTACTAATATCAGACAAAATAGACTTCAAAACAAAGAAAGTAACAAGAGATAAAGAAGGACACTACATAATGATAAAGGGCTCAGTCAAACAAGAGGATATAACCATTCTAAATATATATGCACCCAACACAGGAGCACCAGCATATGTGAAACAAATACTAACAGAACTAAAGGGGGATATAGACTGCAATGCATTAATTCTAGGAGACTTCAACACACCACTCACCCCAAAGGATAGATCCACTGGGCAGAAAATAAGTAAGGACACGGAAGCACTGAACAACACAGTAGAGCAGATGGACCTAATAGACATCTATAGAACTCTACATCCAAAAGCAGCGGGATATACATTCTTCTCAAGTGCACATGGAACATTCTCCAGAATAGACCACATACTAGGCCACAAAAAGAGCCTCAGAAAATTCCAAAGGATTGAAATCCTACCAACCAACTTTTCAGACCACAAAGGCATAAAACTAGAAATAAACTGTACAAAGAAAGCAAAGAGGCTCACAAACACATGGAGGCTTAACAACACGCTCCTAAATAATCAATGGATCAATGACCAAATCAAAATGGAGATCCAGCAATATATGGAAACAAATGACAACAACAACACTAAGCCCCAACTTCTGTGGGACGCAGCAAAAGCAGTCTTAAGAGGAAAGTATATAGCAATCCAAGCATATTTAAAAAAGGAAGAACAATCCCAAATGAATGGTCTAATGTCACAATTATCGAAATTGGAAAAAGAAGAACAGATGAGGCCTAAGGTCAGCAGAAGGAGGGACATAATAAAGATCAGAGAAGAAATAAATAAAATTGAGAAGAATAAAACAATAGCAAAAATCAATGAAACCAAGAGCTGGTTCTTCGAGAAAATAAACAAAATAGATAAGCCTCTAGCCAGACTTATTAAGAAGAAAAGAGAGTCAACACAAATCAACAGTATCAGAAATGAGAAAGGAAAAATCACGACGGACCCCACGGAAATGCAAAGAATTATTGGAGAATACTATGAAAACCTATATGCTAACAAGCTGGGAAACCTAGGAGAAATGGACAACTTCCTAGAAAAATATAACCTTCCAAGATTGACCCAGGAAGAAACAGAAAATCTAAACAGACCAATTACCAGCAACGAAATTGAAGAGGTAATCAAAAAACTACCAAAGAACAAAACCCCCGGGCCAGATGGATTTACCTTGGAATTTTATCAGACATACAGGGAAGACATAATACCGATTATCTTTAAAGTTTTCCAAAAAATAGAGGAGGAGGGGATACTCCCAAACTCATTCTATGAAGCTAACATCACCCTAATACCAAAACCAGGCAAAGACCCCACCAAAAAAGAAAACTACAGACCAATATCCCTGATGAACGTAGATGCAAAAATACTCAACAAAATATTAGCAAACCGAATTCAAAAATACATCAAAAGGATCATACACCATGACCAAGTGGGATTCATTCCAGGGATGCAAGGATGGTACAACATTCGAAAGTCCATCAACATCATCCACCACATCAACAAAAAGAAAGACAAAAACCACATGATCATCTCCATAGATGCTGAAAAAGCATTTGACAAAGTTCAACATCCATTCATGTTAAAAACTCTCAGCAAAATGGGAATAGAGGGCAAGTACCTCAACATAATAAAGGCCATTTATGATAAACCCACAGACAACATTATATTGAACAGCGAGAAGCTGAAAGCATTTCCTCTGAGATCGGGAACTAGACAAGGATGCCCACTCTCTCCACTGTTATTTAACATAGTACTGGAGGTCCTAGCCACGGCAATCAGACAAAATAAAGAAATACAAGGAATCCAGATTGGTAAAGAAGAAGTTAAACTGTCACTATTTGCAGATGACATGATACTGTACATAAAAAACCCTAAAGACTCCACCCCAAAACTACTAGAACTGATATCGGAATACAGCAAAGTTGCAGGATACAAAATCAACACACAGAAATCTGTGGCTTTCCTATATACTAACAATGAACCAACAGAAAGAGAAATCAGGAAAACAACTCCATTCACAATTGCATCAAAAAAAATAAAATACCTAGGAATAAACCTAACCAAAGAAGTGAAAGACTTATACTCTGAAAACTACAAGTCACTCTTAAGAGAAATTAAAGGGGACACTAACAGATGGAAACTCATCCCATGCTCGTGGCTAGGAAGAATTAATATCGTCAAAATGGCCATCCTGCCCAAAGCAATATACAGATTTGATGCAATCCCTATGAAACTACCAGCAACATTCTTCAATGAACTGGAACAAATAATTCAAAAATTCATATGGAAACACCAAAGACCCCGAATAGCCAAAGCAATCCTGAGAAAGAAGAATAAAGTGGGGGGGATCTCACTCCCCAACTTCAAGCTCTACTATAAAGCCATAGTAATCAAGACAATTTGGTACTGGCACAAGAGCAGAGCCACAGACCAATGGAACAGACTAGAGAATCCAGACATTAACCCAGACATATATGGTCAATTAATATTTGATAAAGGAGCCATGGACATACAATGGCGAAATGACAGTCTCTTCAACAGGTGGTGCTGGCAAAACTGGACAGCTACATGTAGGAGAATGAAACTGGACCATTGTCTAACCCCATATACAAAAGTAAACTCAAAATGGATCAAAGACCTGAATGTAAGCCATGAAACCATTAAACTCTTGGAAGAAAACATAGGCAAAAACCTCTTAGACATAAACATGAGTGACCTCTTCTTGAACATATCTCCCTGGGCAAGGAAAACAACAGCAAAAATGAGTAAGTGGGACTATATTAAGCTGAAAAGCTTCTGTACAGCAAAAGACACCATCAATAGAACAAGAAGGATCCCTACAGTATGGGAGAATATATTTGAAAATGACACATCCGATAAAGGCTTGACATCCAGAATATATAAGGAGCTCACACGCCTCAACAAACAAAAAACAAATAACCCAATTAAAAAATGGGCAGAGGAACTGAACAGACAGTTCTCCCAAAAAGAAATACAGATGGCCAACAGACACATGAAAAGATGCTCCACATCGCTAATTATCAGAGAAATGCAAATTAAAACTACAATGAGGTATCACCTCACACCAGTAAGGATGGCTGCCATCCAAAAGACAAACAACAACAAATGTTGGCGAGGCTGTGGAGAAAGGGGAACCCTCCTACACTGCTGGTGGGAATGTAAGTTAGTTCAACCATTGTGGAAAGCAGTATGGAGGTATATCAAAATGCTCAAAACAGACTTACCATTTGACCCAGGAATTCCACTCCTAGGAATTTACCCTAAGAACGCAGCAATCAAGTTTGAGAAAGACAGATGCACCCCTATGTTTATTGCAGCACTATTTACAATAGCCAAGAATTGGAAGCAACCTAAATGTCCATCAATAGATGAATGGATAAAGAAGATGTGGTACATATACACAATGGAATACTACTCAGCCATAAGAAAAGGGCAAATCCAATCATTTGCAGCAACATGGACGGAGCTGGAGGGTATTATGCTCAGTGAAACAAGCCAAGCGGAGAAAGAGAAATACCAAATGATTTCACTTATCTGTGGAATATAAGAACAAAGGAAAAACTGAAGGAACAAAACAGCAGCAGAATCACAGAACTCAAGAATGGACTAACAGGTACCAAAGGGAAAGGGACTAGGGAGGATGGGTGGGTAGGGAGGGATAAGGAGGGGAGAAGTAGGGGGGTATTAAGATTAACATGCATGGGGGGGGTAGGAGAAAAGGGAGGGCTGTACAACACAGAGAAGGCAAGTAGTGATTCTACAACATTTTGCTATGCTGATGGACAGTGACAGTAAAGGGGTTTATAGGGGAGACCTGGTATAGGGGAGAGCCTAGTAAACATAATATTCGTCATGTAAGTGTAGATTAGTGATAGCAAAAAAAAAAAAAAAAAAAAAAAAAAAGGCAGTTCCTGTGTGGTAACCTCCAACGAGTTCTACACAAGGGTATAAAGGGCATATAAAAGTGTAGGCAAAGGGTCTGTTTGTGTTTATACAGAGGATCAAAGCCTAATTGGGCTACCCCGAAAATGAACTAAGATACAATATGAAAAAGAACTTCCAACATCTGCACTCTCTGGAAGACTCATGCCAGAAGATGATCATCAAAAAACCCCAACAAAGATCCACGCACTGCTACAGCTGTAGATGCACTCATCCCACCAGTTCCTGGACTTGCCATGGGAATGAGGAAGGAGATATCTAAGCTGGCCTGTGCATACAGTAAAACAACAAAATTGGACTGGATCTATACTGTTGGAACTCAACCAAGAATTTGGAGAAGTGCAAATTGTAGCGCTCCAAAGTCTTACAAGTACAAACTATTTACTGTTAAAAGAACATATGGCATGTGAACAGTCCCCAGGAATGGGTTGTTTTAATTTGTCTGATTTCTCTCAGACTGTTCAAGTTCAGTTGGACAATATCCACCATATCATAGATAAGTTTTCACAAATGCCTAAGGTGCCTAACTGGTTTTCTTGGTTTCACTGCAGATGGCTGGTAATTACAGATATGCTTTGGTTATGTAACTATACTCCTATTATGTTAATGTGTGTGTGCAATTTAAGTAGTAGCTTAAAACCTATACATGCTGAAGTTACTCTACAAGAAGATATATCAAAGAAATAATCAATCTTCCCATGTTTTCTTCCGCCTGCTACTTCTATAGCTTTTCTTCTTCCTTCCTAATTACAACCCTTAAATAGAATTCGTGCCTCATATCAAATTTACTGAGTATCATAATTCTTCCAAGTGGTAAAGATACCTCAAGACAAATGCTGGGCATAGAAGCCACAGGGCATAAATATGCAAAGAAGTAAAAAGCTAACTTTTTCAAACAATAAGGCTTCTCTCTCACTTACCAACTTTACATTTCCCTGTATGGCCCCGGAAGATGACTGGTTAGCCAGAGACGGGTAAGATTCCTCAGGGGAGGAACAACCTAAGACAGGCACAGTCGCAGGGGGGCCATCAGGTGAGAAACTGGGGCTCAACAGAGGTGAGGCTTAGAACCTCACCCCCCCTGTTCTGAGAGAAATCTTCTGCATACGTGGATGTTTTATTGCCCTGGTCTAGCTTGGATTAACACATAGTCTACAGGCACACACCTGATCATCTACATGTGCTCTCTTACAACACTAAACTATGTTTTCTACCTTTATCTTGTATCTACCTACCACTTCAGCATTTTATTAAAAATAATAATAATAAAGAGAGAAATGTGGTATCCACATATAAATCAAGTATAAAAACCAAATGAGTATTCATATTTGAACTGACTGTTTAGAGTTCATAATGCATGAGCAAAACCGAAAGTTTCTGTGATGACTGCCCTTGTACTGTTCACTATGTAACTTATTCATTATGTAAGAATTTGTTCTACATGTAAAAACTTGTTTGTTATGCCTCAGAAGATTGGAGACTGACAAAAATTAGGCTTGGGGTGGATTAATGATTGTGCATTGAGCATTGACTCCCCATACAGAATTTTATTGTCGTTAACAACCATTTGATCAATAAATATGAGAGATGCCCTCACAAAAAAAAAAAAAAAGGACAGACTTCCAATGGTAAAATAAATTAGTAACCGGGATGTAATGTATAGCATAAGGAATATAGTCAAGATATTGTAACAGCCTGGTAGGGTGATAGCTGGAACCTAGAATTATGTATATAAATGTTCTACCACTGTGTTGTACACTTGAAACTCATGTAATGTAATACTATGTGTCAACTACCCTTCAATAAAAAATAATTATTAAAAAAAAAAAAAAAAAGAAGTTAGAGAAACCTCAGGAAGGCTTCAAGTGTATGAGGGAATGTCTGATGGTGGTGGCTCTTGACCAATGGGGAAACATTTATAGCCCTAAAGGGGAAAGGTATCTGAAGATGACCATCTTCACTCATGAAAAATGTTATCTCTAATTGTTCAGAATTAATGCCCACAGATGAATTAGAGAACTAGCTTGGCATGAGTGGAAGCCACAGTACTTGATGAAAAAAATTATATTTCATCAAGCCCCAAGGAGTCCTACAGGCCATCACTAACAAGAGGCTGGTATGTAACAGGAAACATGGTATCAAGGAAAAGGAATCTTTAAAAAGCAAGGGAGCTGGACTCCACTGCACACTCAGCCACCAACCAGCTGTGCGGCTTGGACATAGTCCTTCGTGACTCAGGACCTCAATGCTCTGAAACTCATCTACTACTGTACTTTGGAGAAGAATCTGGAAATGCTTTTAGGATTTTATCCTAAAGAAATATTCAAACCCATGCACTGACAACACAGAAAAGACAAGTAGTGATTCTACAGCATCTTACTACACTGATGGATAGTGACTGTAATGAGGCTTGTGGGAGGGTAGTGAAGGGGGGAGTCTAGTAAACATAATGTTCCTCATGTAATTGTAGATTAATTATACCAAAACAAACAAATAAATAAATAAGGCCTCCAAAAATCAACTGCCATTTATTTAGTGTATCAAAGCTGTGTGCTCTAAGCTGATTTTTAAAATAAATATATATATCTAAAAAAAAAAAAACCATGCACTGAGATTGATCCACAAGCAGTTATTTGTAATAGTAAAATATTTGGAAATTTTCTAAATATTCTGCAAAAGGAAACAAACATAGGGTATATGTTTGAATGATGGAATATTATATGCAGCCATTAAGAATCATGTGGTAAAAGCCATTTGATTGTCATGACAAATTATAAAGTAAAATAGATCATTACAATCAGTATGCATAAACATGGCCCCACATTTTTTGAAAATTAATAATAATAATAATAAATAATAAAAAGGAGGAGAAAGGAGAAAAAGAGAAAGAGTGGGAGGTGACATGACAAAGAGTTTGAGTGGTGAGCTTACAGAGAATTTTTAATTTATTACTCTTTATATATTCCAAATTTTCTGTAGTAAATTTTATTATTTATATAATTTTAAAATATAACAAATGTAATTAATTTTATTTTAATTAAAAGATTTAAGAATACTCAAGTTCCTTCCAGCACTAACATTCATTGAGTCTTTTTAAAATGCCAAATGTAGTAATACCTAGACCACAATTGAATTGTGGTTTCTTACTCCTACCCTACCCAAATCCCCCCTTACAGTGCAAAGTCCTCCAAATCATTGGTTTTGCAAACAGATATACCCTCTGAAACCATAAGGCAGTTCTGGGAAGTGAAACAGTAGGTAGGGGCCTGGGGTTTGAACTGTCTTCACAATCAGAATCCTGGAGTGAGCTCAGAGAGAAAGACACATTTGTAGAAGACCACACTTCCTGGCCCTGGAAAGTCTCTGGCTTTTCTTTCATGGAAGAGGTTTGCAATCTGGTTCGTCTGTCAGCACCACAGGATTAAACGCTTTCCCATAAAGGTTTCCATTCCTAAAAGACTTTACAAATAGCTGATCATAGAGGCTGTAAATAGGATACACAGGACAGAAACAGCCTAGTTCTAGCTGAAGTGAACATTTGCTATATTGTCTGCCATGAGTCCATTTCTCCTTCATTTAGCACCACGTCTCTGAATTTCCTTTGAGGAACCATCCTCCCTCACACTCAGTCATGAAAGATGTCACTGATTCCTCCTTACTTCAGGGAGGGAAGAGGCAGATGGGTAAAGAGCAATAGAATGAACACCAGTGAGAATTTTGCTCCCAGCATTCCACCAAAAGTGCTCTTACCAAGATCACTGTCGACCTCCACTGTGCTAAATGAAATGGTCAATTCTCATGTGCACCTTTTTTGACTGATGAGCAGCAACACTTTCTTTACTTAGCTCCCAGGACACCATTATCTCCTAGTTTATCCCTTTCTGTCAACTTTAACACACACACTTTTTCTCAGTCGTCTTGAATGGTTTCTTCTTTGTCCCAAACCTTTATAGTTGGAGCATCCAAGGCTCAGTCCTTGGAACTTTTCCATCTACACTCATTCCCTTGCTGATCTCATCCAGTCTTGTAGCATTTAAATCCAATGTCAGTGAGTTTGAATACCACCCGATGACCCAAATTTGTATCTCTGGCCCAGTCTTTCTGAACTCGACTTGTTTATCCATCTGCTCAATTCAAAATCTCCATGTCAAGTAGGCATTTCTTATCAACTTAAAACACCCAAATTCTGACCTTCCCACTCAAACCTGTTCCTCCTACTCTTTCCATCTCATTTTAAGGCAACTCCATTCTTCCAGTTTCTTAGAAGTCAAGTTTCCTTCTCTGTTTCCCATCCAGATTCAATCAGAAAATGCTGTTGAACTATATCTTCAGAACAGATCCCGAATCCAATCATTTCTTACCACTTCTACTGCTACCATCTAGAACTGAACACATCTGTATTATAGCAGCAGTCTCCCAATTTGTCTCTCTTCTTCTACCCTTACCTCCTTTTGGTCTACCTTCTATGCGGCAGCCAGAATGATCCTATTATAACATGGATTGAGTCACTCCTCTGCTCAAAACCCAGAGTGGTTTCTCATTTCATTATAAGTAGAAGCGAAAAGTTAAACAATCGTCTGCAAGGCCGTAGATGGTCTGTTTAGGCCAAACCCACATCTCAGCTCTCACCTCTTTGCTGTCTCCAACCCAGCCACACTGGCTTTTTTGCTGTTCCTTGAATACATAATTTCTCTTCAAGACTTAGTACTTGCTGGCCCCTCTACCTAAAATGTTCTTCCCAGAGATAGCCACATCACTGACTTCTTCATCTTTAAGGTCTTTCTTCAAAATTACCTTCTATCTTACTATCCTATCTCAAATTGTAATCTCCACAACCCTTCTTATCACCTTTCCCTGCTTTAATTTTCTCCTTAGTACTTATCATCACATAATATGCATACTTTACTTGTTTTTTTTTCTTATTGTCTTTCTCCAACCAGAACATAAGCCCCATGAAGGTAAGAATTTTGTTTTGTTCCCTGCTGTATCCTCAGTGCCTAGAATAATGCATGACACATATTCTTTGCTCAACAAATATTTGTTGAATGACTGAGTCCATCTCCCTTCTGCTGGCTGTTATGCTTCAAATATAATCAAGTCTACTCTAGCCTGTAACATTCTTCCCGTGATCCAGCTCATCCCTCAAATCAACTCTCTCCTTCCCTCCACAAACTCACTTCTTGGCCTATCTATCTAACTAAGAAAGTTCCTACTTTCTTAATTTCTGCTCTTTAATCCCTTAGCATGGTCAAGTATTCTACTAAATATGTTTTCACTGGAGACAACAAAGAACACTTATAAGCTCCAAATTCTCAAAACCAATCACCTTATTTCTTACACTGTAAAATGTACCATTAGAGTTTTTTGTTTTGTTTTATTTTTTTGCTGAGCTGTGAGTAGGAAACATCATAAAATACAGCTCAATTCCCAAAAACATTATATTGTGGGTCAAGGGTAGAGGGTAGGAGGGAGTGTGCTAAAAAGGTGAAAATAAACACCTATTCTCATTCTCCTTCTTGCCTTTTGACACTTCCTCCTGAAACATCGGCCTGAAATCACTCTCTGCCTTGGCTACCAGGTTCAGACTCCTTCCTTGGCTTTCTCCTACCTTCCTAGGCATTCTTTCAGAATCTCTTTTTGTAAATCCTTTCTCTTCCCATCCCTTTGTTAATGCTGGTGCTTCCTTCAGTCCCATTCTTCATCCTCTTCTGTTTTTATTCTCCATACTTTCCAGGGTGACTTTCATGCCCATACTTTCAACCACTGACTTCATGATCCAACTCCAACTCCCATTATCTCTCAGTTTTGGCAGACCTCTCCAAGTTCTAGGCCCAGATTTCCAGCAACGAACAGAAGACCTCTGCCTTCGTGTCTTATAAACATCTCATATTTAGCATGCACCAGGATGAATTTGTTACCTCTCTCCTCCCTTGCCAAATCTGCTCTCCCTCCCCAATTCCCAGCCTTATTTATAAGCACTTACTGACCCAATCATCCAAATCTAAACTTGAGGATAAGTCTGACATCTTGCTCCCCTGCCCTCCCAACAAACCACCTAGCCCTGTACCACAGACTCTTCCTCAGAGATATTGTTTAAATCCAGACTCTACCTCAAAGATATTGATTTAATCCAGTTAAACAAAGATATTGTTTAACTCCCAACCATCCCCCTGTTCCCTGCCATCAATGCCTTCGTGCATCATCATCTCTTGCCTACTATTGCAGAAGCCCAATACCAGTCTCCCCCCGCCAGCCATTGCTAATGAACTTCTTGGGTCATTCCTCAGACTGCTGCCAAATTATCTCACATAGCCTAGTCTCATGACCACCAAGTATGATGATAGCATAAGTGAAAATACTTCGCCACACTCTCCCACATTCTTGTGAAATCTACACCTGTATCCTAAAAGAAACAGGTTTTTTTCCCCAAATGAAATGCTAATGTATGAGAATTAAGAAGTGGCACTAGTGGCCAGCATCACGTCTTCTGAGACAAGGCAGCATGACCAGGGCGAGAAAGCAGATGCTTTAATCGGCCCTGCCACCCTTATTAACTTGGGAACAAGAATGAGCTATGGGAAAAGAGCAGCAGAGTGTGATGGAAGAGGCACAGGAAACTCTCTGGAAAACGCTGGGTTTGTTGTTTTGCTTGCTTTGTTTTTTGTGTGTGATTGTTTCCACCTCTCTGAACTGCCATGTGTCTACCATGAGTGTGTCTGCTGCGAGTATAAGAAGAGACTTCAGAACTGATTTCCAACGAAGGCATTTCTCAGACAAGGCAGCTAAGCAGTGGAACAGGAGCTCACTCCCCAGTTCCACAGAGGTTTGCCTTCAATGGAGAATGGGTAAAAGTAAGAAAATGGTCCCAGAAAAGGACCTTCCTGAATGCCTTTTTGCCTCTGGACCACAATATTGACAGAATTCTGACAGCCCTAGTTTCTCTGTCCTCTGAAACATGCATGTATGCTGACAGGACTTTTGCTTTCTTTCCTGGATCTGAGTGAGCTTTTTTTTTGGCTAGAGGATTGAGATGCCTTCCCACAAATAGAAGGGGATCTATTATTTGGTGATTACATTCTTCCAGGATCCAAATGGAATCTGAGGGAGTCAAGGGTAGAACATGCATTCCAGCCATCTTTACCACTGGACTGGAATGAATCTCCCCTAATGATTCCTTAAATTCTTTTTAGAATAAGGTCAAAAACATACATTCATTTGTATGCACATACAAAAGGAATCTCCTTTCTTTCAAGAATAAGGCCTAGGATTAAATAAATTTTGCAGTAAAGTAGAAAGAACAATGTGGGAAAAGCTTGCCTTGAAAATAGATATGATGAAGCAAAGACAGGGAAATCTTTCTTTGTTTATTCTTTAATTAGATACAAGAGATGTTACTATGAGAAGAGAACAGACTAAGATAAAAGAGTTCATGGGAACCAAAAACATTGTAGCTGAACAAAATTTATATTGGAGAAAATTAGGGAAAATTGAATCAGTGTTGTAGAGCACAATCTTGGGAAAATATGCTCAGAATTCAAAGAAAAATAAATGAAGGAAAAGAAAGAAGGAAGGAACGAAGGAAGGAACAAAGGAAGGAAGGAAGGAAGGAAAGAAGGAAGGAAGGGAGGGAGAAGGAAGAAGAAGGAAGAAAGGTAGATGCAGTTCAGAGATAATAGTAGGTCCCTGAAGAAGAAAACCAAATGAACAAAGCAAAAGCACTGATCAAAGTTATGACAAATCTTTCTTGCTCCTAAAGAAATCCTCAATTTGGAAATCAAGAAGGTTTACTATATTCTAGGCAACATCTATGAAAGGAAGTCTATACTCTGTTGCCTTACCTGTGAAAATTATAAATGTTATGGATAGAAAACAGAAAAAAACATTCAGGAATAGAGAACAGAAAAACATTCAGGACGAAAAACCGTTGTCCTCAAACTTCTTTACAGCATCAACTTCTCGAGACATTGGAGGAATTTCTCCAGTTACTTGAGGACATAAGAGTTCTTTTCTTTCTTTCGTTCTTTTTGAATAAAGGGATATATTTTATTTTCATTTAGCCCAGCATTTCCCAAGCTTATTTTGTTAAAGTCTTTAACATTATGTGGAATTAATATTTTGTGGAATACATATTTAGAATAGGATTTCCCAGTGCTCTGGTGAAAATCTAGCTGTGAAGGGGAAAATAAGGACAGATAGGCAAATACATTTGGGATTTCTGACTTCAAACTTCCTTTAAAAATATTTGTTTGTACTATTAAATGTAAAAAACTGAATTGAACTGATTTACCAATGGTCATAACAGATTGTCTGAGAGTGTTCAAGTTCCTACTTGAAATTTTAGCTGCATTTGACAACTCAGTCAACAGTTCTTCACCTAGAATTCTCTTGAGTTAACACTAACAAAACATAGGTTCGGGTGACTGTGTTTTAAAACAAGCGTCCATTCTTCTGGGGCATATTGTAGTGACTGAGAGAGCAAGTGCTGCATTTAAGCTCCCTGGCTGAGAATCTCTCTTCCACCACTTTCTCGCATTGTGAGTCTGCGCACTCATCTTCTCCAAGCCCTGGGTGGCTCATCTATAAATAAAGACTATTGCTAAAGACCAAATTTCTGAGAGACAAAGGGAGCACTGATTTTAAATGTTAGTTAACATTATCACTACCTCTTTCATTTTAGCTGAAATTACAATTCACTTCCAAGAGCTTCTGACAAATTTACTTTCTTGAAGAGATAAGATTTCTATATTTAAACATGTCACTCTCTTACCACACTGATGCCTTTTCTAAAAAATTGCTTTGGTATGCCTACCAGGTCATTAGGAAAGGAACCAAAATTCAGAACTTAAGAATGCGGAAAGGCGTAGTGAGAAAAGTCTATACTGAAATCATTTAAATTCATGAAGAAATGAGTTTGGTTATTAATATCTAAATGAATTGAAAAGCTCTGAAATAAGTGACTAATAGAATTTTCATTATTGGAATTTACAATACCAGATTAAATCATTAAAATTAAAAAGGACACAAGGAAGCAAAAGCTCTCAAATTCTTACCGTTCATAACAGAATCAAAAGATACTCTCTTTTTTGCTTTGATATTAAGATAAACATAAGCTCAGAAATATTTTTCTTTTAAGATATCTATAAATAAAGTTAAAACTAAGATGTCTGTTGTCCGCAGCTTTGTGGAAATATATATATAAACAAATAAGCAAAAGTCCAGAGTCTATATAGCAGAAAGCATAATATGAGAAAACATTAAACAATGGGGAGAATAAAACCAGATGGGCAAGTATGAACTATTTAAATTCCTCCATGGAAGCAGAGACTCAAATTGGATTTAAAAAGCCAATGATTTACAGAGGATACATCAAAAATAAAATTAAAATCCCAACTGACTTCTTTACAGAAAATGACAAGCTGATCCTATGGAAATTCAAGGGACCCATAAAAGCCAAAACAATATTGAAAAAAGAAAAAAAAACGGAGACTCACACTACCTGATTTCAAAACTTACTGCAAAGGTATGTAATCAAGACAGTATGAAATAATAAGATCCACAACTATGGGTTTGAATCTTAACTTCAACACTTAACCAATTGAGACACTTGACGTAAGTCATTTAACTACTCATTCTTCAGTTTCTTATTTGTAAAACAGGAACAGTTAATAGTACCAACCTCTAATAGCTGTTTGAGAACTGAGTAAACATCTATAATGTGATTTGAACAGCTTGTGGCCCAATACACACTCTAAACCTATAGATTAATTAACTAAAGACTCTACTGCTTTCATTTATTCAAAATTTACTCTATTAGTTTCCTATGGCTGCCATAACAAGTTACCACAAATCTGGTGGCTTAAAACAATACATTATTACTCTCTTCCTGTTCTGGAAGTACAAAAAGCCTGAGATCAGTTTCACTAGACTGCAGTCAAGGTATCAGCAGAGCCAGTCTGCCTTCTCCATCTTCTGGACCGCGTTCCATGAATTCCTTGGCTTGTGGCCGCCACCTCCAAGTGCAAAGCATCTTACTTCACGGGTTACATTACCTTCTTCTGTGTCAAATTGCTCTCTCCCTCCTTCTTATAAGGACATTTGTGATTGCATTTGGGGCCCACCTCGGTAATGTCCCCATTCAAGAGCCTTCATTTAATCACATCTGCAAATACATTTTTTTTTTTGGCTTTTGGTTTTTTTATAAAAGTATCATTGACATACAATCTTATGATGGTTTCACATAAACAACACAGTGGTTTCAACATTCACCCATATTATCAAGTCATCACCCCCTCTATTGTGGTCACTATCAGCGAAGTAAAATGTTATAGAGTCATTAATTAAGACTTTTTTTGTATAAGTAAAATTCATAAATTCTAGGGATTAGGAGCTGCAATCTTTGCAGCCTACCAGTTATTGGCCAAGAAAAAAGAAAAAGAAATAAACCTATGAAAAAATCCTTATGATTATTTCTAAACTCACCAAAATAAAGCAATAAAAAGAGGATATTAAGCAAAAGATGGTATCAGGGACCTTTTACACAGCTTAAATTAGAAAATATGAGCACTGCACTATTAATTTCTATTTATCAACCCTTGCTCACTAGAAATTTTTAGGTCCTTTCTACCCTGACTTTACAGTGCAATGCCTAAAAAATTATTTGTTGATGACACATGGCTTCAGATATCTTTTTGTGCATGTGTCTTAATCTTTATCCACTTGAGCAATACTGTTCCAATTTTATGGGTCTGACCCCTACCTCCTAAATCCTGCCAACCAGACCCACCTCCTGGCTCTGGCCTTCTGGGGCTTGCCACAGTTATTTGGGAAGCAAAGGTTTGGGAATTTTCACTCACATCCATTCTATACTTCCTATAGTTAGGAAGCCATAAAATGTTCAGCTATTGAAGATCTTTATCTCATCTCCTTTTATCTTTCCCAAGACTTCGTGGAATTATCCCTTCTCTGCATCTACTTTACCTTCCTTTTTTATTCCTAGTTCTCCATCAAACACCCTCCCTTTTTAATAAGCCTCAATAAAAATGATTCACACCTCATTTTTTCCACTGGAACTGAAATTCTCCTAGATATTGCTAAAAATATACAAAAGTAGATGTATATATGTGCAAAGGGTTTAACATGTAATTACAGTGACTGGATAGATTTACAAATATCCAATATATGTTATTCACAAGTGTTCATAGATTTATAAAACTTCACTATCTGCTTAGGTACAAAGAAACCTCAGAAATTATAAATCCATATTCTCTAACCATTGTGAAACAATGAAAAATTAATTAAAATTAATGGTTTAAACAAAAATAATCTCTTGGAATTAAAAAAAAGTATTATCCTGGGTAAAGAGGTAATAAAAATGCAGTATTGAGCTACTTTGAAAACTACACCACCACAGATAGAAATGTATTGGATCAGTAAGTCTCTATAAAAACACTAAGAGAAGATTCAGAAAAACTTGCAAATATGGCAGAAAAGCATGAATGTATTTTATGAAGAACCCACAAAGATTAATTTAAAAACATAAAATCCAGATAAGTAATAAATGTAAAGAACATAAACACAGTATACAAAAGAAAAAGCACATTATGTGAAAAATGTCAAATTTACTGGTCACTAAACAAATACAAGTTTAAACAACATAAAAGTGGATAAGATAAAAAAAAAAAAAACAGCACCAAACTGTCAGGTATGCAGCAAAATGGGAACTGCTTCTAGGGGCTTGAAGGGTCCACCCTTAGGGAAAGCAATGTTCCAACAGTGATCAAGAATTTTAAAGAACATTTCCAAGTTTTAATCCAATAATTCTACTTGTGGAACTCTGTTCTCAGTATGCAACCCCACATTTGGAAAAACTTGATGCACAAAGATGTCTATAGAAATGGAAACAATATTCAGTAACAGAATAATTGTTAATGTTAAGTAAACTATGAGACTGTAAAGATTATGCTAACAAAGACTGTGCTAAAAGATGGGAAATACTTGTGCTTCCCTGCTATGCTAAAAGCCAGGCTTTAAAATTGTATATGTAGCCTAATGCTCACAATGCCATCTCATCAGTTTTCAACGTTCTAGTCAATGCTCAAAGTGAGAAACAATAAAGGCATAGTAAAAGGAACTGCAAGGAACTACACCAAAATATTCTCACAATCGATTGTTTTTCTTCTCTCCCCTAATCTATATTCTCATATTTTCTTTAATGGGCATGTGCCACATCAGTTACACCCTCTGGGACATAAAGGAATTGTCCACATCCTTCCTATGAATCAAAAGGAAATACTGCTTTATGTAGGGTGTGTACTGCCATTGTTCCTAGGTCTCTAAAGTCGTTTGATAATCTAGCACAACTGGACAATGGAAGCATGTTAGGCAAATTCTATGTTGCCTTCTTTTCTCCAGCTTCTTTTTCCCTCAATTTCCCAAACTTAAAGAAATTCCAGTGGTCCTCCCGGCACCCATTTTCCTCCTTTGTGCCTGGACTCATTCCTGACTCACTTCTGCACTGTGCTCCAGGCACTACACTTCCAGCCTCAGAGCCCTGACTCCCTGCTGCCCCCAGCTTCCAGCACTCCAAACACCCAGCAAAGGGTTCTGGAGGCAGCCAGATGTTATATTCCAGTACTTCTCAGGTTGGAAGCAGAGAATGAAAGCAACTTTGGGAGCCTTTCTTCATAGAGCCATGAAGGAAAGGTGAGAGATCTTTTAAGGAACCCAATACAAGGCCTTTTTTGTGTAGTAATAGTTTGTTTGCAATAAAGATTCAGACTTGCTGCTATTATGGCAAATTGAGGGGCTTCAACTTCCTGTTCTAGGACATATATTTACTGAATGAACAAACAAATGAGTTAGACTTATTATCTTGCAGTGACATAACTGATCAATGACTCAACGTGGTAGCTTGGGGGCTGGGGGGCTGGGGGACTTGGTCATGTGGTACCAAAATTAGCCCTGAGACTAAGGCATACAATGACCCTATACCATGATCAGTTGAAGTATGATCTATGGAGGGTCAGTGTTACCATCTCTTGGAAGCTTGTAAGAAATGCAGACTCTCAAGCCCCACCCCAGAGCTACTGGATCAGAGTCTGCATTTTATCAAGATCCCCAATGCTGTACATGAATGTTTAAGGTTGAGCTACACTGACTTAGACACACATTCACCAAGGCAAACCTAGTGCCGCACCCTCCGCACTTCCATCAAACCATCAGGAGATTGGATGATTCTTCATCACAAGAGCTGCCCTCAATTTTGGCTTCCCTCAAAAGTGTTTCAGGGAATGAAGCTCACAAAGAACAGACCCTATGTGATTTGCCCCAGGTATCACCTTCACTCTGCCCAGGCTGAGCCCAGCCCTATCAAACCATGGCAGGTGGAATTAAATGCTAAAGCTCTTGAGCATATCTCTGGTCGTAGAGTGCAAAAGCAACCAAAAATACTCTTAAAATATGGTTTGGCCAAGTAAAGGCAATACCAATCACTGTCATCTGTAATAACCACTTACCCTGTGTGCCTAATGACCATGCAAGATAATTGTGATTAAGGAAATTAGTTAATATGCAGCTGATTACATGGTTTATTCAACTGCATGACTGGTAATCCCAAACTCATAGTCAAAGCTAAACTTTGGACTTCTGCCTTCAAATCTCCAGCATGGACATGTAAATCAGTTCCCTGCTTGGAACTTGGAAAAGGTGAAGGAGCTTTTTACTCTTAAGTCTAGGATGTAGTTTTTGTAAAAGGGAGAGAAAAGGTCTTGAGCACTGCTGGGACTTGGAAGGGGCTTGTTGTGAGTGACAGATTCCAATCATCTTTCCAGATCCAACAGAAGTGTCCCATCCTTTGGAAAGTTTTTCCCAGAAATGATCACTCCCCATTATGTTTCTCATGGGATTTCTTTAGATTTTTATTACAGCTCATAGGGAGGTAGGAGAACTTGTCTATTAGAAAGCCAGGCTTTGCAGCCTTACTACAGGGGTCTCATTCCCCATCTGCCTCTTACTAGTTATGTGACCTGGTCAAGTGACTTCCCACCACAGGTGTAACATGCAGTAATCTGTATCATAGGTGTGTTGTGGGATTTTTGTGAAGATTATATGAAACAATACATATAAAAATTATAGTGCCTGGCACACACTAAATAAGCAATGTTAGCTATTAATATGAGTACTTCATAGGGTCTGGCTTTCAATGAAAGTTGGTTGTATAGATGTCTGTCTTCCCCACTGGACCATAAGTAAACTGTTTATAGCCCACACATCTGGCATAGGGACTTAGAAATGGTAGACACATAATAATATTTGTTGAATTGGTTTGAAGGTATTCCAGGAAGAGGAAAGGGAGGGTGCTGGAAACAAATGTAATGGACTTCATGATTTTACCCAAGGTCAATCTCTGCAATGTTTGTTTTTCTTTTATTACCAGAGTACATTATCTCAGACTATGAGGTTGCTGTAAAATGAGGCTGGAGTGACACTATTTCTGGAACCAGACTTTCTGTTCAGAGATAGCAAGATAGTGCTATGAGGTACCTGCAGTCTCCAGTTTGGCCCCAGACTGAGCGGGGGAGTGGTGACTGAAGTTCAGCTACAGCTAGACTGGCCAAACTGGGTCCCCCGGCATGGGGTCACATCTGCTCTGAAGAACACCTGCCTAGAGAAGATGCATTTTGTTTTTCAATGTAGTCATTTAGAGGGATGTCTTTATAGGTTGCACAAAAGCTGTATGTACCTGCAGAAGCTCTGCTATAAATTCAAAGGTCTCCTCTTAAACCAGCGTCCTGACTCCAGGATGAATAGCAACTAAAATAGTAACACTTAGTTTACCAAACATTTATTGACTGTCCGCTAACTAAACATTGCACTAGATACTGCAGATCCAAAAGTGAATAAAGAAATTATAGTCAGGAGAAGCAGGAGGCAATGCAGAGGGCAGAAATGTAGATAATAAAGTTCCATTAGTCATAAATAGTGACGTGTAGTAGAAGCATCCAAGACAGGGTTGGAGAAAGCTTAAAGGGGAGACTAACAACCAAGCTGAGGCTTGCAGCAGTGATGACGACAGCTAACATTTATTGAGCACATACTCTATGCATCAGGACCTGTTCTGAGAACCTTGCATGGATCCCTCATTTAGTCCCTCCAACAACCCTATGAGATAGCTAATATTGTTCTTTTCATTTTGCCAGATGAAGAATCTGAGGCACGCAGTTGGCGGGGCTGGAATTCAAACACAAGCTCCAGACTAAAGGGGAAGCAGAGGCCCACATAGGCCTTCAGGGCAGAGGCAAGTGCCTGGCAACAATGTGGGAGGGAGGAAAGGAGCAAGGTTGCTTGGGGAACTGAAAGTAGCTTGGGGAGGAGACAGAATTTCAGAAATGACTGGACTCATTCTGCAGGTTAGAAGGGAAACCAGAGGCAGGGGATTTCTAGCCTGGCCTGGGCTTTTGAAACTAGCAGTGTGATTCCTGTCACATAATCCCTCCTGGCCTCAGTTTTTCCCTTTTGTAAAAGGCAATGATAATACATGGGCTCTACCGTAAAGAGCCCTGGGCACCAAATGAGAAATAGTATGTAAACTTGACAGCAAAGCACAGTTCCTTCTTAGCCTTGAGATTTTTAATCAGTATCATTTTTCCAGTAGCTTCAAGGCTTTGCAAACTAGCGACCAACTATGTCAGAGCAGTAGTAAGAGCCTCCCGAGTGGGGCAACAGTGTGGGTAATTGTAAGGCCTTCAGGCCCTATGCCTGCATCCAAATTCACCACTTCCTAACTGCGATCCCCGAGGCAAACCACTTTCTCACTCTCTCAATTCCACTCTGGAAAATGGGGATGATAATGATAGCACTCACCTCATAAGATGATGAGAAAATAAATAACACATGTAATATGCTTAGCACAGCTCTTGGCATAAAGACTTAGTAAACGTTAATGGTTCCCATCATTGTCCTTATTAAGAAATCTGCTGGCTACTCATTCCATTCCTCCACATTCCATGGGGTAAAGATGTATGGGGACATTAGAAATTAGAGATGTGGAAGAAGGTTTGCAACCCTACACAAGCACACTGCTGCAGAGAGCCTTCCTGGCTCCCACAGGCCAGCAAGCAGCTGCCTCTCCGTCCTGGCAGAAAATGCCCAAAAGAGGTAAAAGACAGACACTGCACACCATCTGTGCAAACCCGGCCGCTCTTGTAGTTTTTAGACAAAATCTAAATATAGTCAGTCAGATATGCCTTGCTTTTTTAAAGATAAGTGTCCTTCATCCCGCCACCCCTCCCCTCCCTTCCCCCATACGCATGCACAGTTCCCCACACATCCCAAGAAACTTTTCAGTCTTTTGCAAGATATACTCTGGGGTGCTGTTGTGACAGCCTCTTGCCACATTAACTTCTCTGTCTAACTCAGGGCAGAGAAGCCTTGGCTAATTTCACAACAGGAAAGCAGGCAGGAAACTCGAGAACAAAACAAATCTACACACGGAGTCCAGCATCTTCAAGCAAATAGGCTGAGGTACCCACCAGAAGCAAGGTGACTCTGGACTGTAAATGAGGCAGCTGCCTCTTCAACTTCAAGGGGACGGGAGAAGTCGTTCGCCTCTAAAAAACCAGATCTGAATACAGATTGCTAATGAATATTCATGAGCCCCTCCAGCTTGCTCAAGAGCCACCCTTGACTACATCCCGAGGCTTTGCTTCCTAAAAAGCTCCCAAAGTTCTTTCTCTGCCTCCTCTCAGAAGAGGGTGGGAAAGTTCATTTAGGGCTTTTTGCCTCTTGCACTTTCAAGTACTTGCTTTTGGTCTGGGTTTTCGGATTTCTTTTTTCTCTCTCTCTCTCTCTTTTTTTTTTTTGCTTTGTTTTGTTTGTTTTGTTTTTAAGGATTCAGATCAAATCAGTTTTGCTCTTACCCTTTCTATCTTCCATAATTGGCAGCTTTTGTTTTCTTCCTCTTTGCTCTTTTTTTCAGCCTCTGCTTGCTGTGGTCGGTTCAGTAAGAGAGGTACTCAAGGAACCGAGATATAACAGACCCTCGGGCTCGTGGGAGGGGCTAAATTAGCCGGCCCCGTTTCGGAAGGAACCTCAAACCCTAAGGTCTTTTTCATTGACTAGAAAGGACAGATTGGCCGAGAGTCCAGCTGCTCATTTCCCTAAAGCTACAGAAAGGTTTCTCCCCGGGTTGTAACTTTGTATTCTTGAAGCAATGTATATTAAAATATCTCTAGTGCGCTCTCCCTCTGTAACAAATCCATTTTCCCCCTTGAAAAATATATTTTGGCTGCAAGAAAACAAAACAAAACATAACTACTTACTGCAGTTTTGAAGCCAGATGGCAAGAAACTTGTTACCTTGATACCCACTAGAAATACTGTAGGATGCCAGAACAGTTCTCCCAGCCCCATAAATTAGCCGATCACTTCTGGTCCCCTGAGGAACAATCCCTTTTCGAGGCTCATAAAACCAGAAGAGCAACGGTTACCCAAGCGGTGGAGCTGTGGCGGGAGAAGCCGTGTTATTGGTCGGAAGGCCGGTGGGACTGCAGAGGAGCAGCTCGGGGGAACAGCTGGCTTGCCTGTGCTGACGCAAATCCTCCACCTTTCCCAAACTTTAACCTCCTACCTCTGAAGTCTTAGAAGCATGAATTGCCACACCCAGTCCTTGCCGAGTGGACCCAAATCCAAGTGAGAGGCTGATCAAAACTTTTTAAAACTGTGTATACGAAGTTGTTTTGAAATCAGGACAAGAGCTAATCCTCTTGAGGAAGGTAAATCTTTAAGTCCCAAGCTCCCTGGGCAGCTTCCCACTTCACAAAGCTGTCACAAACCTTAGCATTTTAAAAGGTTTGAAAAAGGCCTCAGACATGTAGTCTAATCAGGTTAGAGATGTGGAAAAGTCAAGCCACCTGCTAATGTTCACAGAGAGAGCGAGAGAGAGAGAGCAGGGAGTGGTCTCTCTTGCTATCATGCCCCCAGCACATGATATAGTTGCTCCCATAGTGCAGTAAATATTTGAATGTTTGAATGAATGAATAGCAGCAAAGCAGGAAAGTGGATCTCGTTTCCTGACTCCTAGTTCAGTTTTCCTACATTGCATCTCCAGCAGGAGAATTTGTGTCTAAGGCCAATTATACCATAAGACATTTTTCTTCATATAAATCATTATTAAACTTGTGACCATCACAGGTGGGTTTTTTTTACTCTATATAGAAAATATGTTGTCCATTATAATTTCAATCATACTTTAATAAGGACAAGGACAATTTTTTAGTTTAGGTGTCTCTGTTACTTTTGAACATATATGTGCTCAATAAATGTTTTATACTTTAATAAATCTGGGTCTATACAAAGTTCCTTCCTTATCTTACTAAATGTATTTTCCATTTATAATGAAAACTAATTATCCTGAATGAAAAATCCAATGAATGCCTTCTTCAGAGCCATTTTAGACTCCATCTCTAACAAAAATATTAGATTGATATTTGTCCTATTGTGGTAAAATTGTTTTTAAGTAATATGGGATATTTGTAAACATTAGCTATTTTTATAATGAATTTATGACTGTCTTGGCATCATTGTTTTGGAGAAAAATTTGAAAAAGAGCAAATCCTACAAAACATCCTGTGAACCACAGAATGGAAAACAGACCATCAAAGCTAGAAAGAGGAGAGAATGATCAAGGGGAAGATCCAGAGTAAGTGAGGGGTGAGCTGGGCAAAACAGACAAGCACCTAAATATGTCATGGAGAGCGCCCCACTGTGAGCACTATGGCAAAGATTCTCTATTGCAAAAAAGACTAAAATTCAAAGCGACTCCCACCATGTCTACTTGGACGTCACATTGTTGACCAAAGGTTACTTCAACAACTGACTCATTCTCTTTTGATTTCATCACAGAGAGAAGCTATATAGAGTAAAGTAACCAACTTTTGGTTCAACAAGAAGAGGTCAGATCTCATTATAATAACTAACACTTCACAAACATTTGAAGTTCATCAATATGCAGTAATGGAAATAGTTTTAGCCCTTAACTCATTATTATGTGAACCCTTTGATATTTACTGCTTTTTGTGATAACATGCTCTGTGGTACAATTCAAAAATATTTCCTGTGTTCACACCCTCCTTGGCATCATGAAAACACTATACTTTGCTAAATATTATCTCTCATTCATCCAAGAATAATTACAAAAGAGACCGAGTTTGTATGTCTTCTTAAAGGCCTGAGAATTTATCTTTAAAAATAAATCCTGTTTCTGAACAAAAAAACTCATTTTTTAAATTACTGTTATTTGAAATAGGAAGTACAAAATAGAAACTGCACTCAGAGAGATGAAGAGAATTGTTGAGAAGGGTGAAGATACTCATCTTCCTTTTAATGATAAAATGATCTTTGATAAATTCTCAGAAGGATTGAAGTTTCATTTTTTCTATACTTTTCAGCCTCTCTCACCATACTGCCCAGATGATGTTTGTGAAGTGTATACCTGATAATATCATTACCAGGCTTAAAAAGTTCTACTCTCCTTATCATCCATAAAATAAAATTCAAATTCCTATCATGGAATACATAAGGTATCACACTACCGCTCCACACTCATTTCTTGACATAGGTCTGTGCACTCCAAAAACAAATTATAGTTCTAAACCATAGTTCTTTCATGACTGCATTTACACAAGTTTCCCCTCTACTCAGAAAGCTCTTTCCCCTCTTGTTCACCTGGTCCTCCTTCATGTCCTTCATGACGAGTCCTCTCTGAAGCTTTGCCTGATTCTTTTCTGCTCCCCCCCCCCCACAAACATAACACTGTACCCTAGACAACCCAATAGCTGATGAGGGAAAATTTCTCCTTTAAGTATTTCAGATAATAAATGAATAAAATTGATACCATTAAAATATCACCATTGCACAAACACTTAATAAAGTAATGAAACTAAGCACTCACTAATCATCGATGACTGCTTACATAACAAAAAGAGGTACAGCATTCACTATGGGCCTTCTGGTGGAAGTACACACCACACCCTCTGATGTCAACTTGCCAAAAAGTTGAAGCCTCTAGATCTAACTACCAGTTTGCAGGAAATACAGCACCCAGAAAACCATGTTAGAAGACACTACAGGAATGCATTCAGTAAAATTTAGTCAGGAGGAAACCCTAAAAAATTCAGTTTTTTTAACAAATAAATTGCAGGCATGGAAAAAGAAGATGAGGTGCCTATAGACTTAAAGAGATTTAAAATATATACCACCCAAATAGTGTCTGGACCTGATTCAATTCAAACCAGTTTAAAAGAAATTTCAAGATAATCAAAGACATTTAAACATTGATTTGATAATATTTTATAATATTAATGAACTATTCATTTTTTCAGGTGTGTAATAGTATTGTGGCTATAATTTTTCAGAAGTCGTTATCTTTTGGAGATATACACTGAAATATGTACTGAAGAAATCTGAAATTAGCTTCAGAAAAAGCAGTAGGTGAGGCATCATAAAAGAAGATGGGGTCATGCCTCATATCGAAATTACTGAGTATCATAATTCTTCCAAGTGGTAAAGATACCTCAAGACAAATGCTGGGCATAGAAGCCGCAGGGCATAAATCTGCAAAGAAGTAAAAAGCTAACCTTTTCAAACAATATTGCTTCTCTCTCACTTACCAACTTTACATTTCCCTGTATGGCCCTGGAAGATGACTGGTTAGCCAGAGATGGGTAAGATTCCCCAAAGGAGGAACAACCTAAGACAGGCACAGTCACAGGGGGGCCATCAGGTGAGAAATTGTGGATCAACAGAGGTGAGGCTTAGAACCTCACCCCCCTGTTCTGAGAGAAATCTTCTGCATCCGTGGATGTTTTGTTGCCCTTGTCTAGCCTGGATTAATACTTAGTCTAGAGGCACACACCTGATCATCTACATTTGTCCTCTTACAGCACTAAACTATGTTTTCTACCTTTATCTTGCATCTACCTACCACTTCAGCATTTTATTTAAAAAATAAAAAAAAAAATAATAATAATAATAAGGGAGAAATGTGGGATTCACATATAAATCAAGTATAAAAATCAAACAAATAATCATAATTGACCTGATTGTTTATAGTTCATGATGCATGATCAAAACCGAAAGTTTCTGTGATGACTGCCCTTGCACTGTTCACCATGTAAGAACTTATTCACTATGTAAGAACTTGTTCACCATGTAAAAACTTGTTCGTTATGCTTCAGAAGATTGGAGACTGTTGAGAATTAGGCTTGGGGTTTATTAATGATTGTGCATTGAGTCCCCTATACAGAATTTTATTGTTGTTAACAACCATATGATCAATAAATATGAGAGATGCCCTCTCAAAAAAAAAATGTAATATACAGTCTGTCCTCCTAAAAAAAAAAAGAAGATGGGGGATGAGGTGATAATTGTTGAAAATGGATGATGGGTTCATGGATATTCGATTTAAAACTCATGAAAGGAGATACTCTGGGTTTATGTATTTTCAAGTAAATGCCCAGGATAACTATTGTACAAAATAACATGTTTTGCCAATTCCAAAAATGCCTATATTTACCCATTCAGTTTTATTATACTTGAATATCCTAAAATGTTCTTCATAATATTCGACAGTGTTCAAAATGTTATGTCCTTTTGATATTTTTAAAACAGTCCTTGCTCATGGTTGGCTGCAAGGCTAAAAGGAGACTGTAAACAATGAGTTTTTATAGTTGATAGGAATGCCATAGGCATGATAAATCATAATACTTAAAGCATCATGAGGTAAAATGTTATGTTATATGGCAATTGACAAATCTAATCTCACGAATTCATATTTTTTCCCACCAGCAATAGACCTAAGCCCCATCTTCTTACTCTCCTTGTAAACCAAGGCACTAAATCAGTATTATTACATGTTGTTGTGTAAATATTCAACAAAGGAAATTTGCCAGGACATTTTGAAAAGCATATCAAATTTTCTTGACACCGTTTGACCATCTATCAGCATTATACATACCTACCTTACGCAGATTAAATTTTTGCTTCTGAACTGTCAGTGACAAATTCTGCCCCTGCCCCATCTGTTGGCTTATAGGTATCCAGATAAGACCCCCTGTGAAGGGCAGGAAATAGGGGGAAGGGTTGGATCTGAAAGTGCTGAGGGTATTTAGCATGCACATTGATTCAGAAAATGCCCCTTCCCCTTTTTTAGCAGAAAAGTAGAAGAGACACTGTCAATCAGAGCAGAGCCATGGTGGCTGCACATTATAATCACATGGGGCACTTAAAAAGTGTTAATACCCATCCCCAACATCAGAGATTGGGATTTAATTTGCTCTGGAGTAGGACTCAGGCAAGGTTTTTTAAGGGCCCAGTTTTTTATAATGCGCTGCTAGGGCTTTTGAGTTAAGTAGCTCTTTCTTTGAATCCTTACTATATGATCCTAGATAAGCTAGTGAGCCTCTCTGAACCTCAGTTTCTTTATCTGTAAAATAAATATTATTTTTTAAAAATCTACTTCACAGAGTCATTGTAGGAGAAAAGGAGAATAAAACTGTAAGAACTCCCAACAGAGACCCTAGCATACAGCTGTCACTCAGTGAGTGAGTTACTTTCCTATTTGCTTATATGCTAGATCTACATTCAGATTAAACAAAATACTGCCTCCTCTTCTGTGTCTCTTATTTCCCCCCTGCTCCAGTATCTTCCATTTACTTTTCAGAAGTAACCCCAGGAGGTACTGAGGAGAATGAGAGCAGAAGTCCCTTCTTACAGCACAAATTCTCTCTCCATCCTCCTTCCCAAAATTTAAAGTGATCCTATATATTCAACAGCAACTGTGGACTGGGCTATGTTGAGAGAGGGAAGTGGGGAGGCAAGTATGACCTGGGGTCACCTCTGTCTTTGTGTTTCCAGGATAAGCCAGTGAGTGGCCTTGGTTGTCAGGGAGGAATGCCCCGAACTCTGACCTAGGGGAAGTCCTTGAATGTTGCAGACTGGCCAGCTCTTCCAAAAGAAAAGCATGTGACCAAACCGTGGCACCAGAAGGCAGGCCTGGAGCCCACAGCACAGCAGCTTCAGGCAGAGCAGACCTCAATAAGGAGTTTGCACAATTTAAATGAAGATCCTAAACTACAGGTAAACATCTAACCTGAGCTCAGTAGTGGATGAAGTCTGTGTGGAGCAGGCACTAGCTTAGTTTGCATTAGGTATTTCACAACTGATTCATAACCACTCTTATTTCAGCTGGTTACCCTCTCTTCCCCTGTATGAGCTGAAATCTCTTACATTTTCTGTTGAAACATCTTCTTTACCTCCTACATTCTACCCCCGCCCCCACCCCAAGTGCCCTAATTTCTTTAAACATCTCAAAGTCTGTAGAGATAATGAGTGAACTGTCTCTTCATTAAAATGGTAAGATTTTATTGCTACTTCAAAAGGCAGGCCCCAAATCCACGAGTTGCAGGTATGATAACTGATGACAGCTCTCACTTCTTTAAGGCCAAAGATGTTCATTTCCAAAAAAGTACTCACTAGCTATAAAACTCCTATCAATTTATAAAACTCCAACTAAAAAAAAGTTTTTTTAATTAAATATTTTCTTAATGTTAAATTTAAATAGAGATGGTAAACAGATCAGTGGTTGCCAGGTATTCAACGGGGTGGAGAAAGGGTTGAATAGCTGAAGCAAGGGATTTTTCAGGGTGGTGAAACTATTTTGTATGATACTGTAATGGTGGATACATGACAATAAGTATTTGTCAAAACCTATAGAACTTTAGACAACAAAGAAGGAGCTTGAATGTACATAAATTTTTAGAAACTCATTCAGGAGATAAAGGGATAGCAGAATGAAATGTAGATTGTGAAAAAAGAATCTAACTGTACTGCAAATGTATGAAACAACCTTACTGAAGGGGGCAGGGGAAAGGGATGCTGACCTCAGTAACTTTGGAAATGAGTGAAGTTTCTAAGACTAAAGGCAAAAGGAACTGCACAAAAGCACATTACTTGATAAAGCTGTTCCCTATGAGGACATAAGTTAATCATTCTGAGACGACTATATGTGTACACTGGGACCAAGCAGTTCAGTAAGCGGATGACAGTAGGAGCCAGTGTCCTCAATGTTGGAGTGGAAGGTTACACAGGAACAAGGGGAGATGAAGGCTAAAGTGATCCATGTGGTAATGGATTATAATTGGAGACATCAGTATGAACTCCTGTGTAGTTTAATATACAGATGGCTAAATATAACAGAATTTATAGTTGTGTGTATGTACAATGTTTAGAATGTATGTATATTTCCTCGCTCTGTGAGCCAAGAGGGTCCCTAAGCAAGGATACCTAAGTAGCAGTAAGCATACCTAACCCCCCAGATCTTTGTGTCTAAAACCATTTCTCCAATAAAAGGAATCAGAACTCCCTGGAGAAATGGCTGATTCTAGGACTAGGGCGGGAAGTATACGAGGTAAGACTGATGCACCTCATAGTGCCAGAAAGTAAGGAAGTAATCAGAAAACCCCACAATGATGGGGTATATCAGACTGATGCAGGAGCCAACTATACACACAACTATAAATTCTGTTATATTTAGCCATCTGTATATAAGCTCCCAATAGCTAAAACTGGAACAAGCTGAGCAACAAAATTAAATAGTTGAGCAACAAAACAAAATAAAATTCAGTTATGACCCAAAATATAAAATAAATATCTATGAGTCTATACTGATATAAATAAATTACTGAATGTATGAGTGAGGAAGAAGAGACAAATCTCCCGTAGAGAAGAATTCCAAATAATGTATGTAGATACTCCACCCACTGGGAGGTGGAGTTTAACATCCTTTAAATGTAGGCTGCACGTAGTTACTACCTTCCAAAGGGTACAGTATGGGAAGGGAGGAAGAAAAAATGATTTTACATCAGAGAAACCCAAAAACCTTTACTTCAGACAGGTGGTCAAGATCAACATCAACAATGGTAAGTCATGTTGACAGTATGAACCCTTCGTATAATGTGTTATATACCTCTGTGGTCTTCCTCCAAAAAATACATATAACTCCAATGTAATCATGACAAAGACACCAGACAAATTTCAACCGAAGGATGTTCTACAAAAATACCTGATCAGTATTTCTCAAAACTGTCAAGGTTATCAAAAACAAGGAAAGTCTGAGAAAAATGTCACATCCAAGAGGATCCTAAGAAGACATGAGGATTAAATGTAATCCAGGGTCCTGAATGGGATTCCAGAATAGAAAAAGGACATTGGGTAAAAACTAAGGAAATATTAATAGGGAAAACTAGCCATGGAGGATATGAGAACTTTCTATATTATCTTCACAACATTTCTGTTAATCAAAAACTATTCTAAAATACAAAATTTATTTTTAAAAATGTTAAGTTAAACATTGTACAGGTGTTTAAATGCATCATTTTACTGCAACTCCTTGTTGAAGGACATTTTTATGAAAGTAACTGCTGAATGGACATGGCTTTGCAAAAGCATTGTTACACATGATTTCTTGTTCAAACAGAATTCATTGTATCTACACCCAGCAAAACAAAGTTAACTCGGGCTGTGTGCCAAGACTTGGAAATGGCCTTGTTATATAGACTCAATGTGATAATTGTAGTATTCAAATCTTTCCATCTATGACACACAATATTCCCATTGGCCTAAAAGAAAAAAAATAGCCTCTAAGTTGATTCTTCACTGGCTCAAAAAGTTTCCAAGTAAGTGTATCTAGGGGGAAGTCAGAAACTCTAGGGCCAGGGGAGGGCAGGAAGGGAACTACACTAACAACTGCTAGTTCCAAAACTTGAAAAAAATAATAAAAGGAAGGAAAATGCCTACGCTTCTGCAGAAGGCCACCCTTGTATGGGAATACTGCCAGAGAACTTAGAGTGGCTCTGAAATGGAGAAAAGTTTGGGTTAAAAAATGGGTTAAGAAAAATTTACTACACTTAACTGACCCTGAGTGCCCAGGATTGTACTTGCTATGCAATCAAGATTCCAAAGGGCAGAAATCCAGACATTGATGGTCCTAGGAAGCAGGGGAAAGTTTTAAAGAATACATGTATTCCCTTCACAGGGAAGGCAGTATAGCAGGGAGAAGATAAGTAATGACTCTATAGCATCTTGCTATGCTGATGGACAGTGACTGCAGTGGTGTGGGGGAGACTTGATACTGTGGGTGAATGTTGAAACCACAATGTTGCTCATGTGAAACCTTCATAAGATTGAGTATCAATGATGCGTTTATTTTACCAATAAAGAATACATGACCTCTATAATTTTATGCTCAAGACCTTAACAGCATGTCTCACACAGCCAGTTTTTAAAGACAATAATAGCCCACAATACCAGGCCGGTCCACAGCAGGAAGTTCGCATGTTGCTGTTAATGCCTCCGCCTCTGCAGAGATCAGCCAGGGGTGACAAACCCTGGAGATAATGCCAGACAGAGTCAGGCACCCTGCTCTCTTCTACATCTGTTCGGGGCCTGAAGAAATAGGAAAACAGGAAAAGATAATAGTGATTTTCTGACTTTTGAGGGCTTTACTTAGCCTCAGTAGTTATCCCAGCTCATCCTTCAAGCTCTAGTTCAAACCTTAAATCTTTAAAGTCTTTCAGCTAACCCTTCCTCATCCAAATTCTGAGAGCATAATTAGCCTTTCACAAGTGCCAAGGAATTTGACACTTAATGAGTTGCAATCCTAGCTTCTTTTCATGTATAATATATCTCATATACACAGATTCTTAAATCTGCCTGCAAATTCTTTTTCTCTCCTCCCCACACATTTCCTTCCATATCTCATAGCCCTTAGTCCATGTTTTGCCTATGTGCTTGCTAAATAGCTGATCTTGATTGGTTATTCCGATCTCCCTCAAATTGCCATAACAAACATTACATGTACAACAGATTTTTATCATGTCTTACTGTTCTGGTTAGCTACTCAAAATAGCCAAGAGGTCTCCAAGATTATGTCTAGTCTGCTGATGGTAAGACTTGGTTCAAGGAGAGAAGAAACAGGTCTTCTCTCTGTCGCCAAAAGGAAAATACAATTTCCTTGGCCAAAGGTGTCTGTCAGGACTCTGGTCGCAGGGCTCCTTGGTTCCCAGCCAGCTGACCACAGCCTCTGGTTTTGATGCAGGAGGATGATGGTATCTGAGCCTCTGGACAGACAGTGCACCCAGCCCTGGACACTCAGTGCCAGCACTCACCCCTGCCTGAGCCCTAGATTTGCCTACTCTCCTACCTCACTCATATCTGACACTTCCCCCATCAGAAAAACTTCTAATCATTAAACTGTCATGTCACATAGAGAGTCCAGGGTCTGATGCAAAACAGCACTTTGCTTTTCCCTATGAAGTGCTGATGAGTTCAACACAGTTTACCCTGATGAGTATGGTTCATGTGTTCTTTTACTCAACAAATATGTACTGAACGCCGGCCACGTGTCAGGGACTGCTCTGGGCGTCAGGGATTTCCCATTCTTTCTGGTCTCCTTCCTCTGCACTCCTTTCCCTCTCACCCTGTCCTGGAGGTCCCAGGCCTTAGCTGATGAGTTCTCCACCAGGTTTTCCTCTTACAGAGTGGTAGTGGTGGTGGGATTCAGACCCTCCAGGTACCTCAGTATGATAACATTCATAAGCAAACTTTTCTCCTGCCAATATGACCTCCTTTCGTATTTATAGACCTCCTGTTCTATCGCAAGATCTTCACCACTTTTTACCACCTTTCCAATGATCCCCTTTTACATCTTAGCCTGATGTGGGCCAGGAAAGAAGTGGGGCCGGATGGTCAGAAAATGCAACCTTGCAAATATTATCACATTTTTTTAAGTGAGAAAAATGTGAAAGGATGGGGAGGAGCAGAGAGGACACTTTAAAAGTTGGCAGAGGACCTGATAGATGTTTTTCAAAGAAGACATACAGATAACCAACAGATTCATGAACAAGCACTCATTAATCATCAGAGAAATGCATATCGAACCTACAGTGAGATACGATCTCACACCAGTCAAAATGGCTATTACATTATGTAACAAGAGTGGACAGCTATGCGCAAAAAAGTGAAAATGGATCTTACACCATTCACAAAAATGAAAGACCTAAATATGAGACCTGAGCATGAAACTACTAGAAGAAAACAGACAATAAACTCTTGAACATTAACATTAGAAATTTTTTCTGGATATGTCTCCCCCAGGAAGGGAAACAAATGCAAAAATGAGTAAGTTGACTACATCAAACTAAGAAAGCACAGCAAAGGACACCATCAACAAAATGAAATGGCAACCTACTGTATGAGAAGATATATTTGCAAACATCATATCTGAAAAGGGGTTAATATCCAAACCATATAAAGAAGATGTGGTTAGTACATATGTATATATGTATACATACATAGTGTATATATATATATGTGTGTATGTATAAATATATATTTCATATATATGTATATGTGTGTGTGTGTATATATACATATATAGATACACATACATATTACTCAGTGGTCGTATCCTTGTCAGTAATACCTCTGGAAGTATGGCTATATGGTGCCTAAAGGAAGCTCTGCTCTAGGCACCAGGGCTTCTAGTGAGACAAATTGCAAGATAATTAAAAGATTGAAAGAATCCCTAATCAGGCCAGCAAAAAAAGAGGAGGGAATCTTGCCATTTGCAACATCAATGGACCCCACAGGCTAAGTGAAGTAAGTGAGACAGAGAAAGACAAATACCATATGATCTCTCTTATGTGTGGAATCTAAAAACAAAACAAAAAACCAAGCTCATAATACAGAGAAAAGATTGGTGGTTACCACAGGTAGGGAGTGAGAGAAATTGGTGAAGGAAGTCAAAAGGTAAGAAGAAAAATGTGAGTATCTCTGGTAAAACATAAAATAAAAATTATTTAATTAAAAAAGTTTTATAAATAAAATTTACCTGCATTAAGTACTGTTACAAATAACTCATCTGTGTGGTAATCAAATGAAAAGCTGTCTTCCACACAACACCAAGCATGCTCATGTACAATGACAAACAGCATAATTTACATTTGTACCTGGAAACAGACAGATTTCTCTTGACAGTGATTGCAAAACACATTATGAATTTCAAAACATTAAAAATCTGTTTTTATCAAGTGTTTCAGAATCAAGGATGTACAGACAATATGTAGAAACTACTTCTAAGCCTGCCCACTCAACTGCTTGCCATAATTTCTTCCAGGAAAAACAGAAATTGCATAGAGGTCTCTACTCTGAAGCCTCTGGAATGATGGAAGAAAGCTGCCAGTTGAGAATGGTGTCTGGGTGGGAGAGATGGGGGGCCCAGGGACTGGCACTCTGTGCCATATGCCTTGCAGAATAGGCAATGTCTTTCCTGCCTCCATAATCCAGAGATGGACAACATGACTTTACAGAATATGCTCAAGTGTGACATATGATGAGCAGAAACTAAAAGGAATTACCAGAAAAGTTTTCATTAATACTTGACCAACATATAAATATTCACCACAGGTACAATTAGTTATTACTATGCTTTGAGTTATGAAACAGGAACAAGCTAGAAGAGAATCAATGAGGAAAACAATTTCTTCCTCCTCCTCTGTTTAACTGCCCTAACCCAAAAAACTTTGTGAGGAGACTGCAGTGTTCCCAAACAGCCAGTAATACACCACGATTTGTTACAGCTATGCTACACTGCTAGACCTCCTACAGAGCCCTTGTCACACGCTGCTTTTTGTCTGTTATTTATTCATGGAGCGGAAGAAATGAATCTTAAACTACCACATTTAGATGTCCAAGAAATTTTGTTACCTTTGTTTTCTTTTTGTCTACTTAAACCAACCTCAGCTCTCTCTTGAGGTGGCAAGAAAGGCAGTCAGAACCATTATTGGAGTCCCCTTACCTCTCTGGTTTACACCAGAATCTGAGAGAAGTGCATATATCAAAAAATGGAGAAAGGACTTCTAATCTCTCACCTACCTTGATCCCTTTTGATATTCCCACTGCCCAATCTTGAAATGTAAGAGGGTTTTTGTTCCACTGCTGAGGTGAGATGGAGGAGAAGCAGGAGAAGGCTTTCCCTCAGCTAGAAGCCCTGGTGTCTAGAGCGGAGCCTTCCTGAAGTACCGTACAGCCATCCTTTCTGAGGCATTACTAACTGGGACATGACCACGGAACAAGTAAGGGTCCCCACTACCCATGGCCCACCAACCTCCATCCCTTTCCCAGTGTCCCAGAATTTCCACTCTTTCCCAGCCCTCAAAGGTACCCCTTTATTTATTCTTTATTATCCTATTGCTTCAGAGCACCCTGTGTAATTTCAACAAGCCAGCGTAGCATTGGGAACCCACAATTATTAACATCTTAACAAAGGAGTCTGCCACCTACATTTGTGTTCGCATTTCTTCCCACCCCAAATGTCCCTTCAGCCTTCACCCCACCCTCCACCACTATCAGACTTGGAGTTCTGGAGGGAAAGGACTCTTTATTATTCATTTTTTATCCTCTAAAGTACCTAAGGGGATTCTCAGCCACTGTGCTTAAGAAATCAAATCCCTCCCCATAGTCCCTCTAAATTTGTATTGATATGTAAAAAAGAATTATTTTTGCTACAATTGAGTACAATATTGTCACAGCAATGCCTGAGCCATGAAACAAAGCTGTATCAGGCAGCTGGGTGTGGGGCAGCTTTGTTTATAAGAAGCACGAGTTTAGCATGTTATCAGATTAGAAACTAGAGAAATTGCAAGAATTCTGCCTCCAGGAAGAGCACAACCAAGGCAGAACCAGCTCGTTTCAAACGGCAACCATCCTGAAGAGCCACCCATAGAAAACATCTTTAAACTTCTGTTGACATGGTGGCGATTACATTGTAATCATTGCTGGCCTGGTATGTGTTGCTTTCAGTCTTTTAATTATCTTAGAGCTCAAAAAATTCCTAGAATTTGAAGTGAGCCTCTTTGTCAGAGACTGCTAGATGTTCGCTCCTCTTATCCTCATTTTCTTCCTAATTAAAAGAACTTCCTATTGTTTAACTACCCAACATAAGGACTTCATTGCCTCGCTTGTCTTGCAGCTGTGTGTACAGGGGATGGTGAATAAGCCTGGGGCTAGCAACATGGGTATCCATGACTACACCTGGCCTGAAGGGACAAGGAGAGGCAGGAAGAGGTTGTTGGAACCCACAGAGGAAGCTATGGCTATAGGAGCTGCCTGACAAGAATTATGGCTTCTGTCTTGGGCTGTGATCCCCCAGAAGACTACCCTGAAGCTAAGATTTCAGCACAAGTAGTTTATTTAGGAGACTATCACAGGAGGCACTAGAAGGGGGTGGATAAGTGAGACAGGCAGGGAAAAATGCCAATACAGAGTATGTTGATAAGCAGATCACTACTGAGTGCAGTTGGGGCTCAGTGTTGATAGGGACCTCTGGAGGTGGTAAAGAATACTGCTCAGCATTGTCCCAGTCTAGGAGAGGAAGTGGAGGTGTTCATCAATTCTCAAACATCACTGGTTAAGGGGATATCTAAGGCAAATTCTGGCGCCGTAAGATCCCCACCCCTTAAGATCCAATCACCAACGCAGAGCACACCCTACCCCTACTCCTTAAAAACGCACTTCCTCACCCACGAGCTGCTGCTCCCTCTCTCTGGCGGCAGCCATTTTCTCTTTCAGATAAAAAAATCTCTTGCGTGGGCCCGTGTCTCCTAAGTCGTTCTGGGGTAAGAAGGGTCGCGGCGAGATACCCTTTCAATATCAACTGTCCAGCACCTTTGACCCAGCCTGCAAATAGGGTGGCCATGCTTCCATGGCCAGAGAAAGGTCCCTGGCAGCTGGTTACACAGGAAAGAGCCACCACTGTAAATAATGAATGATAAGAACTGGGGGTGCATAGGTGGGGGCCCACAGTGTCTCTTACAACTTCAGGTAAGGAGTATGCCTACTGCCAATCTGTGACCCAGCATGGAAGGAGATGAGGAATAAACATACAGCCTTACTCCCGAGCAATCTCCTGATGAACCTAACCGAAGCCCATTGATGTTGTTCACTCTGGATGACCTCCCAGGATACAGAACAGGGTGGAGGGAGAACAGTGGATCTGTGGAGCAGAGAGAGAGTATCCAGCACATCCGCCTTCTGTTGTTTTCAAATTTCTATATTTAAAATCTCAGCACTATTTGACTATATAATATAAATATTGTGATTTATTTATATATTCAGAAAAACCAAAGAAACTTGTGACTGGGAAGGACCTTGGAAAACCTATCTGTGAGTCCCAGCAGTAGAATGAGCACTACCTAAAGGAGAGGGGACTGAAGCTCTAGTTCTGGCTCGAATCATTAGGAATGATGCCACTTTGGGCAAGTCACTTAGCAATTCAGGCCATTTCCTTATCTTAATTATAGGGCAAGATCCAATTGACCTAGGAAGCCATTATGAAAATCAAAAGAATACAAAATGCTCTGTAGTTACAAAGATTATTTTAACTACAACTGTGAGGTATTAGTATACCCTCACTTTTCCAGAAAGATGTGAAGCAATGCCACTTTCAAACACATTCAGGAAGGAAAAGTCACTATTTTGTTTTATTGTGTTTTTTCAATTTGGAAGATATTTACATAAATATCTAGCACCATAAAAATCTTTTAAATGAGACTAGTACAAGTAAATAACATGTATTTACATATAATTATTTTCTTACAATAATCCCCTACCAAAAAGATCTGCATTCAACTAACTACATATCAGTTTCTAATAAATTGCCACAGTCATTTTTCTCTAGTTATTTTGACAGTAAGCTTACTCTATTAACCACTTCTTCTTTTATCCTTATGTGCTTCGATATTTCTGATGATCCAGTAATTATGGCCAACCAAGACCATGATTCTTTGTTCTTTCTCTTTCACTTCCCTTTCAATGTAGAAAATAAGCCTGATGATTATGGAGGCACCATTAGACTATAGTAAGAAATACTGGGCAGAACATCTTCTATTTCAATTAATTCAAGAATTAATAAAATTGTAATTACTGTTCCTAAATGGAGATTTCAGAGTTTCTGCCTTGCTAAACATCAAGAATCAGGATATTGTTAACCCAGAGAAATCTGTGAAACAAAAGGCAGTACTTCCTTTAGGGTTATCACACTATTACTGCCCTTAACATCCCAACGTGTGTAGTCATTCATTTGGCTTGCCTACAGTTTCAAAAGGAACTTGGGGGAGGGGAGATGGTTTGTTTCTAAATGTACCACCTCTAGGAAATTAGTATTTGTCAGTTCTTACCCATCCACAACAATGTAGAGGAAGGTGGAGACAAAAACATTAAGGAAACAAAGTATTTCATAAGAGTGAACAAAAAGATGTCATTCTCATGGCTGACTGTTGTTTTAAGTCTCCGTGGTGGGTGGGAGCAGGAAGACTTAAGTGTAGGGAAGGAAAAGGCTTTGCCCTTTTTCTTAAAGCAAGGCTACCCAATTTTAATTAGCTTTCTGGCTGTTATCGCTTTGCTTCAAGTACATTGCAATACCCCATTATCATCACACCATCCTGAGGAAACAGATATTGCCCTCCCGAACTTTGGTAAAAAGCTTAACGGAAGCTAAGGACTGACTACTCCAGGAAGGAAAGTTTTGCATAGACCTTCCTTCCATTAAGGCTAAAAGAAGTGACTTTTAAAAATTTATATGAAATAAAAGCCATTTTCCATGTAGGTAATTTTCACTGGTCATATATGGGTAAAATTGCAATATTTCCAGAATCTCTCACCTGGCCTTGTGCATCTTCATATCAGTAGATGTTTACAAGGGGTGGAGAAAAGTACCATCTCCATATCAATAGGTAATTACAAGGGGGAGCGAGGGCCTGTCTGGATGGGAGAGGTTGGGTGGGGTGGGGTCCCCTTTTCTGCAGCCAGGTAGCAAGCAGAAGTGGATGACTGCTTATAAGCAATAAACAGGTTTTTCCCACTTTATTTCTCCCTTTGACTGATTTCAGTTTCAAAGGTATTTTGCCCCAGGGTGGAAAATATTTTTCCCCCAGAGTTATACCATATTTGTGTTTCTTGAATATAATTGGTAGGAACTCCACTTCAAATTCTAGCATATCTGATCTGCATTTAAAAAAAAAAAGAAAGATAATATTGGAGAATTGAGAATTTGAATAAAATGAAATATATTTACTGTTTAATAAGCTGTTTTTTTATTCCTAAACTTACTAAAGATTGCTCTAATTTGTAATACCTAAAATAATGAACTTATATTAGTATTTTCAAAAATGTTTTGGATGGAAGGGATACTCAAATAATTTAATTTACATAGAATGTTTATGTGAATACTCTGATGTTTACACAACTATTACTCCAAATATGGAAATTTTTGGTTGGTTTGGGATTTGGCATTAACTACTGTGAGTAATGAAGACAGATAATATTATTTCAGTGTTATTTTTAGGGTGCTGTTAGGAGACCCCAGCCATAATAAAAATATCTCTGCCAACTGCCTGCTAATATCTTAGATTTCTTTAACTGTGGACAAATTATTTTACTTCACAATTAGTTACAAGTAGCCTTAAGAAAAGTAACAACAGATACCACTTACAATTTTGAAAAAGAAGAAAATGCCTGCATTTGAGTGAATTAAATATTGATGTATTTATATTGAATTAAATACAAATATTGATGGTGATATGAATTATAAAGATTGAGCTGACCAATAAATGGTGAAAAAGGATGTAGAGAGATTGTGCTGTCCCACAATACATTTTAAGTTCTTCCTATGGCTTGTTGGCTGTCGAGAGAATCTTCCCACAAAGAAATGGGTATTAATTAAACTAAATCTTTAGGATTATGAAGTATGCTATGCATACTGGTTATCCAGAGAAATTACCTGACAACTTGCAAACAGAAGGCAGATACCTTGAAGTCATCTCTAGACCAAATTCTGATCAGATTTGGTGGAGAAATTTCCAGAGAAAAAATACAAATGGAGGCATTATGTTTTGGAAGTTGTCTAGGCTTGTTAATACAAGAGTTTCTCTAAATTAAATGAGTCCTTTTTTTCCCCCTCAAATAAATAAGAGTATTCAGTGTACCAAAACTATGACTCAAATCTAAAGGTCAGGAAACATGTGAGTACCAAGTGTGATCACATCTCCAGATTTTATAAACCACCACAGAAAGTATACAAAATTTGAGTATTTTTTACACAAAATACATAAAAGTAAAGGTAAACATTAAAAAAATTCAATAGCATGTATTGCTCAAACACCCCACAGTTTGACTGGAGTCCTTGGACAAAGCAGTGTGAGATAAATTGGCATCTCATTAACTTCTGAACCTGAGCTAGGGCAAAATTTACTGCAGAGACCCTGTTAAAGAAACTTCCATGTTCTTGGAAGCTCCCTGAATTATAAGCTCTGAGCTAGAGCTAGCAGTGAGCACGACCAGGCAGACAAAGTTTGCATGTTCACAATCCCAGAGAAGGGGTACCACCTTCAAAGCCAGGCAAGGGGCCCCTACTGTAGTCCTGGACCTTAGAGTGATCCAGGAAACCAGAGCCCACAAATGACAGATTCGGTAAAAATAGACACTTCTGTCACCCAGGACCTAGTGCTCAGCAATGGTGCTGCACAGCTCACAATCCTACACAGCTGCTGCTGCGATTCATGTCCTTCGGGCGATGCTCTGCAGCATCCCTTGACTGGCAGCCGTAAAGGGAAAGATGACTGTATCCAAGTGAGGAATTGAGGCTGGTGGCACTACTAATATCAGAAATGGACATTGCTTCAGAGTATGAAGAGAATTGAGTTGGAGAAACACTTAGGTATGAAAAAGAAACACAAGATTTGTTTTGTTGATTTGATACATTAGGTATCTTTCCTCCCAAATGCCATGATTGTAATAGATTTTTGAATAGTGAAATTTTTGCCAGTAGAACAGTGTTTGTTTTATTGTACTCTTAATACCCGCTATCACAATTGAGCACAGTTTTTACAACAGTTGCACATGGCCGCTGAGGAACAATTCTGCAATATTAAACAATAGTATCATAACATATATGAAACAACAACTATTCTTCACATTGGCAACTGCAGTTATGAATAGTTTTAGGTTTATAGAAATAGGTAATAAGACCTAATTACCTTTAAAAAAAATGAATTAAATTTTTTCAGCTATATTTAAATAAGTTTAATTTA
This sequence comes from Manis pentadactyla, assembly GCF_030020395.1. Classification (NCBI taxonomy): domain Eukaryota; kingdom Metazoa; phylum Chordata; class Mammalia; order Pholidota; family Manidae; genus Manis; species Manis pentadactyla. The sequence continues at coordinate 106,636,011 of NC_080026.1, read as the reverse complement.
AATTTTGATTTTCATTGTTGTGATTTATGTTTTACCTTTGAATTTAGCAGATCATTTTGAATATACTAAAAGAAAAATGCTTTTTAAAGACATGGCATTAAAAATTTTTAAGTTTACTTTTATATACTTTATAAAAAAAGATATTCAAATTTTGTATACTTTTGTGGCACTTTTTAATATTGGTCTCAAATGTTTTGACATATCTCCCATAGAGAAGTGGTGGGGGAAGGGTCCACCTACTCTCTGAGTGGACTTGTAACTGCTTCAACCAATAGAGTACAGTGGAAGCGATACTATACGTCTGTATGGCTAGATCAGAATAGGCCATGCGGCTTCTGCCTTGTTCACTAGGACATACCTTCCTGAAGTCCTGATCCACCATCTTAAAAGTCCATCTAGCTTAAGGCTGCCATACCGTGAGGAAGCCTAAGCCATAAGAAGAGACCACATTTAGGCATTCCAGTTAATAGTCCCAGCCAAACATAGCCTTCAAGTATTCACAGCCCAGACACCAAGACATGTAAGTAAAGAAACCTACAGATGACTCTGGACTCCAGCCATCAAGGTCTCCCCCAGCTATCCGAGTCTTGCCAGCTGAGGCCCTAGACATCGTTAAGTCATCTCTGCTATATCTTGTCCGAATTCTTGACCCAGAGAATTCATATAACAAAATAGTTGTCATAACACAAAATTTGGGGATTGTTTGTTACATACCAATAGATAACGACAATGCTTTCAGTACAGTATACTTCATTTTTAAACTTAGGTCACTGGGCCTGATTATTAGTTATACTAGTGATATAGAAATGTAAGAGTGGAGGGAAGGAAAAAAGTTTAAGAGACAAAAGTAGAAAGAAGGATTTCTTGTTATGGCAGCATGAGGGAGTTGGCAATTCTTCTCTGTCGTAAGGTAAGTATCTACTTCCACTGCAAGAAAGATGGAGTAGATATATTTTTCCATATTCATGTTAGTAAATACAACTAAAAACTCTGGACATTATCTACATAAGAAATAAAATGAGGACTCTAAAAAGTGAAGAGAAAGCAGGCAGGTTAGGGATCTTGGGAGCTTAGAAATGACACAATGGTGAGTTCTCTGCATTTTCTTTTTGCCTCATATATCCCAGACTTGAAGGAAGCTGTTTCCACCCCGAACCAACAGTAACAAGCAGCACCATACCCTTGGGGGTCAACAGAGGCCAAGTGAAGAACTGGACTTTTTTTTTAACTGGACTTCTATTGCCCTCTAGCAGTGATGAGGTAGGGCCACCCTTCTACTGCCAGAGCAGTATCAGAGTAAGCTAGCTAAAACAGAAGGTGTGAATAACATAATATCCAAAATGTCCAGATTTTGAATAAAAATCATTAATCATACCAATAACCAGGAAGATCACAAATGAATGAAAAAGATAATCAATAGGTGCCAACACAGAGATTGTAGTTTAATTCTAGTTTAAAGTCTAGTTTAAACTATTCATTGATTATTCATCTCTTAATAAACAAGGAAACTAATTCCTCCAGAACTACTAAACTCCTTTTCTGTTAAACCTATAGACACCATTTATTTGATTTGCTTGGATAAATGCTTGTGAACCACCATTAAAATCATAGTTATTTTAATCATGGTTATTAATGATGGTGTAAAAAGTGCCCCCTGGGGAGGGGAAATGGGAGAAAGAAAGTGGGAATGGTTGTGGAAAGACAACAGGAAGGAACTTTTTAATGATGGAACTGCTCTGTGGCAGACACATGTGAAAAAATTAAATACAACTAGGTACATGGATGGGCACACATGCATAAAACTGGGAAAATCTGAATCAGATGTGTCATCTGCATCAATGCCAATATTCTGGTTGTGTGTACCATAATTTTGCAAGGTGTTACCTTTAGAGGATACACAGGATCTCTCTGTATTATGTTCTACAACTTCATGTGAACCTACACTTACCACAAAATTTAAATTTAAATTAAAAGTATCAGTTGATGAAAATGACAACATGTATCTATAGCTTACTTTTTTAAAAGGAAAAAAACATTGAGAAGCTTTTTACTCTCTTAAATGGTGTCTTTTTCATTAAAAGAAGTTATTGATTTTAATGAGATACACTTTTATCAATCTTTTTCTTTATGGTCAGTGATTTTTTCCTGTCCGGTTTAAGAAATATTTGCCTACCCCAAGATCATGAAGGTATTATCTCGTGTTATCTTCTATTAGCTTTATTGTTTTACCTAAGTCTACAGTCTGTGTGAAATTGATGTTTGGGTATGTGTAGCTAGGAGTCAAGATACTGCTATCCATGTGAATATCCAATTGACCCAGCACAATAATTTATTGACTATTTCACCCTTTCTTCACTGCACTGCAGTATTGCTTTTGTCATAAATCAATTGACTATATATGTATAAGTTTGTTTCTAGACTCCATTCTTTTCTATTGGTCTGTTTGTCTATCTTGGAGACAAAGCTATACCATTTTATCTACTAATTATTTTACCTTAATAATCAGAGGTGATACATAGTAGGTATAGGCCCTACAACTTTGTTCTTCTTCAAGATTCTCTTGGCTATTTGTGGCCTTTTGCAGTTACATATAAAATTTGAAATCGACTTGTCAATTTTTACCAAAAATGCTGGAATTTTTACATGGAGTGAGCTGAATCTACAGATCAATTTGGGAAGAACCGACATATTTTCATTAATAAGTCTTCCTAACCATCAATTTGGTTAGCCCTCCATTTATTTAGGTTTTCTTTCATTCCTCTCAGAAATATTATTTAGTTTGATATGTAGAGATCTTGTACTATTTTAGATTTATTCCCAGGTATTTAATGTTTCATGTTATTATATATTTTATCATCTAAAACTTTAAATTTTCTAATTTATTATTGCTATAGTATAGGAATACAATTTTTATATATTGACCTTGTATTTATCCTTTCCATTGCTCTTAATGTATTCCTGCTTTTGTGCATCCATCTGGATAATTTCTCCTGTAGCCTGAATAACTTAGCAATTCATTGTGTGGATCTGTTGGTGGTGATTTTTTTCTCTGTTTTTACTTTTTAAACACATTTTTGCCTTATCTTCAGTTTTGAAGGATATTTTGCTGGGTATAGATTTCTAGGTTACCTTCTTTTAAGACATTCCACTTTTTATAGCTTTCCTTACTTCTATTAAAAAGTCAGTTGTGAGTCTTACTGTTGTTCTTTTAAAGGTAATATGTCTTTTTAACCTATGCTTTTTGTAGATTTTTCTCTTTGTATTCTGCTTCCAGGATCTGGAGAGGAGGGACTGTTGGATATGCAGCTTGACAAGAAGAGGTAGTGCCTTGACAAGAAGAGGATGTTTTATACCCCAGTCTCCAAGATGTGTGACCTCTCTCCTCCTCCCAGACATCAAAAGCCATTCAGAGCTTTTCAGCAAAAATGCCTACATGGACTTTGCTCCTTTTAGGAGAAAATTCTTCTGCTACCCACAGCACACACAACTTGGAGTAAGGTTAAGAGGCTGGCCTACCTGGCTCTTCCTACAGTGGTGACTTAATCAATAATGCGCACAATTGTCCAAGGGCCCTAGTGATACCAATAACCTCTTTCTGTGTGATTAGAAGATCCCCAAAAGCTACTCCCACTTTTATATTTAGCCTCTATTACATAACTTTTGCATGTCCACTTTCAATGCAATCCCATCTGCCTTCTATTTTTCAGGGTTCTCATGTCTGGCCCACTGAAAGCACCCCTTCAGGTTTCTCAATATCAAGGTATGTGTATGGATGCACATGACTGTGTGTTTTCATGTAATTTTTCTATAATTTTTAGAGATTTTGGAGAGAGGGAAGAGGCTAAAACTTATTTTCATTTTCATTCAGTCTCAGCTAAATTTCTAAGCACATATTAAACTCCTTTAATACCAAGCACAGACAGCTGCTAATATCATACGATTTAATATGGAAATTTCTGCTTCTAAGCTGATGTCATATTAAGCTCTTTCAATTTAGCACTTGGTCCTCATGTTAAAACTAGCATCTGCATGACATATGTGAATACATTTCATTCTCCTTTCTCAAAATTATCTTTCAGATTTTAATATTAGGTCTCAAAAGAATTGATTTTTGTATTAGATTCCTGAAAACATGGAACAGCAATAATATGAATAATATTTTTGCTCAACTCTAACAAAAAATAGGGATTAAAAGTATTCTAGAAACTTATAAAGTACTAAAATTTCAAAACTGAGAAAAGCAATTCAGGGAGACCCTAAAATATTATTTCCCTACACTCAACCATAAAGTTCTTCAATCAACAAATGCTTTTACCAACACTAATAAATTTAGGAATAATTTATCATTGATATACCATAGATTGAAAATTAGTGAGTACATTCCAAACTTTTAAAATCTAAAATCTCCAATTAGTTGCACAATAGAAATTTTATATAAAGAAATGTAATCCTGAAATAATATAAGCTCTAAATATTTTTAAGAGTTAAATCTAAAGAATTCAACAAAATAATCTTGTAAAAAATATTTAATGTATGTCCTAGGCACTGTTCCAGGCATGACATATATCAGTGAACAAAACAAACAAAACTCCCTGTTTTGTGGAGTTTACATTCTAGTGAATACACACAACTTTAATAATCTGAACTTGGTCTTTTCTTTTTGAAATTATTAATAAAGTAGATGAATGTTTTATACCCCAAAACAAATATAGTATCTTTTATAGCAGCCCATCACACAATCATATAAAAATTTAAGCACATTTATAACACAGAGATACATTTAGCTCCTGATGTCACAATAATACATTAGAAATGCCTTGTCAGATAATGTAAGGTCAGGTATCCTCAAATATATCTGCCTAAGTGATTCACTTGAAAAAGGGCGTCTTGGCTAGAATTTAGGTAAATGTACTAGATTTTAGATAACTCTTTAATAGATCTTCAGTTATATCCCTATACCAAGCTACTGAAATAACCCAGATGTCATAACTATGCAGATTGAGGACAACACTGGGTATAGCAGAAGCAAGATTTTGATCACCAAGAGTTGTGATCAACTGTCCAATATGGCAACTACTAGTCACACGTTGTCATTTCACGTTGAATTAATTAAAAATTTAAAATTCACTTCCTTAGTCATACTAGTCACATTCAAGTATGCAGTAGCCACATGTAGCGTGGCTGCCATATGGAGCAATGCAGCTATAGGACATTACCAACATCGTAGATATTTCTTTTGGACAGTGCTGTTCTAGAGAATCCAAAGAGGTACACCACTCCTGGGAAAAACAAAACTTCCTAAAGAGGGTTACAAAAAGTGGTGATTATAATAGCAACAAACAAGTTTTATTCTCTATCCCTTAGCCATTTCTGTTCGTGCAGCTTATTTTCTCACCTCCCAGAAAATCTGTCTCTCCTTTCTTTACTCCCTTTCCCTCTTTTCACATTTCCCTACCCCATTTCTCACCCCACTTCTCTCATTTTTTTCTAGTAACTCTGCAACGTTTCATGATTTGATGCATGTATTGAAGTTTTAAATTAAAATTTTTTTCTGTTTCCAAAAAAAAATTTTTCTGTTTCAAGACTATCTACTGTTAAAAGAACATATGGGACGTGAACAGTTCCCAGGAATGTGTTGTTGTAATTTGTCTGATTTTTCTCAAACTATTCAAATTCAGTTAGACAATATCCATCATATCATTGATAAGTTTTCACAAATGCCTAGGGTGCCTAACTGGTTTTCTTGGTTTCATTGGAGATGGCTGGTAATTGTAGGTCTGCTTTGGTTATGTAGCTGTATTCCTATTATGTTCATGTGTGTGCGCAATTTAATTAGTAGTTTAAAACCTATACATGCTTATGTTACTCTACAAGAAGATATGTCAAAGAAATAATCAATCTTCCCATGTTTTCTTCCATCTGCTACTTCTATAGCTTTTCTTCTTCCTTCCTAATTACGACCCTTAAGTAGAATTCGTGCCTCATATCAAAATTACCGAGTATCATAATTCTTCCAAGTGGTAAAGATACCTCAAGACAAATGCTGGGCATAAAAGCCACAGGGCATAAATCTGCAAAGAAGTAAAAAGCTAACCTTTTCAAACAATATTGCTTCCCTCTCACTTACCAACTTTACATTTCCCTGTGTGGACCCGGAAGATGACTGGTTAGCCAGAGATGGGTAAGATTCCTCAAGGGAGGAACAACCTAAGACAGGCACAGTCGCAGGGGGGCCATCAGGTGAGAAATTGGGGATCAACAGAGGTGAGGCTTAGAACCTCACCCCCCCTGTTCTGAGAGAAATCTTCTGCATCCGTGGATGTTTTGTTGCCCTTGTCTAGCCTGGATTAATACTTAGTCTATAGTCTATAGACACACACCTGATCATCTACATTTGCCCTCTTACAGCACTAAATTATGTTTTCTACCTTTATCTTGCATCTACCTACCACTTCAGCATTTTATTAGAAATAATAATAAGGGAGAAATGTGGGATTCACATATAAATCAAGTATAAAAATCAAACGAATATTCATATTTGACCTGATTGTTTATAGTTCATAATGCATGATCAAAACCGAAAGTTTCTGTGATGACTGCCCTTGTACTGTTCACCATGTAAGAACTTATTCACTATGTAAGAACTTGTTCACCATGTAAGAACTTGTTCGTTATGCTTCAGAAGATTGGAGACTGTTGAGAATTAGGCTTGGGGTTGATTAATGATTGTGCATTGAGCATTGAGTCCCCTATACAGAATTTTATTGTTGTTAACAACCATTTGATCAATAAATATGAGAGATGCCCTCTCAAAAAAAATTTTTTTTTTCTGTTTCAAAAACAGTATTTAGATGAGAATTTTATTTTTAAGGTACGTTATCTCCGGTTTATTTTTCTCCCTGAGATTGTTATCTTTCTAGAAAGGGCTCAGGTCCGCTGAACTTGTACTGTCACCTAGCGGAGGGAAGGAGCAAGGGCTCCTTCGCCGGTTTTGCGGTTGCCAGGCGACGGAAGCTGTGCGGGGCCAGGCCTAAGGAGGAGCCTGTGAAAAGATGCCGAAAGAGCTGTAACAACGCCGCTTTCTATTGGCTGAAGAGCTCTCCGCCATTGCCATGAGCCAATGAATTGAGGCATACGGATGACGTCAGACACTGCGACTCCTCCCACCCGCCCCCTAGGTACGCGTCTGGCTATCCCCTAAACGCACGTTAAGCTCTTGGGGGGCTCTCGGCGGCTCCATGTGCACCTCGCAGCTCGTGCTTCTGCAGCTGTTCCTCCTCATGGTCCCCGAGGGCGTCGGGCCTCAGTCGTCTTCCTCCCAGTCAGAGGCAGTGCCCACCCCTTCGGACCTGGGGCTAGGGTCGCAGGGAGCGACCCCTCAGTCCTCCTCGGAGGGTTCTGAATCTCCGGGGGCTGTGCCTGGGATCTTTGCTACTGTCGTGACCCCTACCGCCCCGGGTAATAGGACCGTGGACCTCTTCCCAGGTGAGGGGAGAAGATGTGGGAAGGAGCAACTGACTTAGATCTAAAATTCTGTGAACAAAATGAATTGCCACAGAGCGAGAAGTGGGGTTGTCGGAAGAGGTAAATTCGCACTTGGAAGAATTTGGGGATCCTCACCCCCATTCTCTCTGATTTATGTTGTACCTTCATAGTCTTACCGATCTGCATCTGTGACTTGACTCCTGGTACCTGCGATATAAATTGCTGCTGCGACAAAGACTGCTATCTTCCCCATCCGAGGACAGTTTTCTCCTTCTGTCTTCCAGGCAGCGTGAGGTGAGCTGCGGCAACGCATGAATCCTAGAGGGGACTGGGACCCTAGAATAGGTAATATTTAGAAATAGGAAGAGTTAGCCCTCCTGCCTTCCACCGCACATCCCCTCTGGTTTTTCCCGCTAGTGACGCTACTCTTCGGATTCTCTAGAGCAGGGCTGCCCGACAGCATAGGACCTTTGTGTTGTCCTGTGGCTGTCCGAGGAATCCTCTCTTTTGCATTTCACTGACATTCACAAGGCACTCTTCTTTGGACCTAAATCTCTGCTTCTAAATGTATTTATTCTCCATTCTGTTTCCTCACAGGGCTTCAAGTTGGGTGTGTGTGGACAACTCTCTTATCTTCAGAAGTAATTCCCCATTTCCTTCAAGAGTCTTCATGGGTACAAGTGGAGTGAGGCAGTTTTGTGTCCATGTGAACAACCGTGAGTAAATACATGTTGTCTGTTCTTATTGCCTAACACTTGCTGAAAGTTAGCTTTGTCTCTGGCCTTTTATTCCTTTTCTTTCTTTTTAAACTTTTTTTTTTTGTCTTTTGAATATCATTTCCCTGTCCTTCTACATCTCCACCTTCCCCATTTTTTTCTCATATTAGTGAACATTTTCAGCTTATGCCCTATTGGTTATGGGTCGGAAAACCCATACAGAATTTTTATTTCAGTCATCTCTGTCAGCTCAGAAAATTTCAGACAGACTGTATTCCCCAACTTGCTACAATCTCCATGAAGGCACTCAGTGCCTGATATATAGGAGGCACCAAATAATGCTAGAATCAATGTCTTTGACAAATGAGTCTATACCAACCTTGTTTTTATTCCCTGAGGCAATAGCATTGGAGAAAGATCATTAGACTTGGATCTCAGCCCTGCCATTTACTTACCAGCTACCCTTAGCATTTTCAGTCTCACTTCTTCAACTGCAGAATGAGAATATCACTAGCCCGGAATGTGAAAGTGCACTATAACTGTGAAGAGAAAAAAAAAAAAGTGAGGTGGTTATTATTAAGGTTTTTTAATGGGCTTAGAAATTTGCCAGTGAGAGCTATAACATTTCTAAAGATATGAAGCTAATTTATCTTTTTTTTTTCCTTCTAAGAAGCAAAATATGTTCCACACAAAACAGACTTAAATGTCCCTTACACCCTAAACTTCAACTCATCCTGATTTCATCTGACTGTTAGAAAAGAATCTCCAAACTGTATTTGTTTCATGAAACACCCATTTTTGGTCTGGGGGGACTCACAATGGCTACCCTATCCTTTCCAAATCTTCCACTGCCTTCTAGCTCCAGCCCTATTGCAATAGTGTCTAATTGGTGCTCCCTGCCTTTGCTCCCCGCCTTGCCTCCCAAACCATCCTGCCACTGCTTTTGGATCAGTGGTTCTGAACTTCGCCAACAACACCTGAGTTACTCTCTTGAACACTATAGGATATTTTGAATTATTATCAGTTTATATGAACATTATGTCTCCCCAGATAAATTGTCAGCACCTAGAGAAGATGGACTATATCTTTGTTTGCCCACAGTGCTTAGTATTTGCTGATAATGATCAAAAGTCTATACAGCATGATGAAATGGGAAGAGCCCTAGACCAGGAATCGGGAGATCTTTGATCTATTCCTGGCTCTGCCAGATGGCTCTGTGGTCTGTTGCTGTTCATTTACCTCTCAGGATCCAGATTTTCTGATGGGATCAGGCCAGATAGTCACTAGACTTTCTTCCACATCTGAAATTGAATCCGTCTAAGTCTAAATACCTTTAAGTTCTGTTAGGTGTAATATTCACCATGTATGATTGCAGAAGTTTAGGCAAAAATTCTATTATCCTTAGCCTATATGCTCCTTATCTGCAGCATCCCTGCTTACCACCAATATCCCTGTGCTAAAGTGAGAGGCAAAATGTTAGCTTTCCCATACTCTTTTAAGCCATGAAAAAATAGCCAGATGAATTTGCCATCTCACCTCCTTTCTCAGCTTATTTTAGCTTTTCTTTCATCTAAAAGGATAGAAATAACTACATTTCACATGAGGTAAGTATTTCTTCCATGTGGTTTTTCAGGGTATGAGTTCTGAAAGAAATGTTAAATAGTTCCTGGAAGCTTTAAAGTTTGAAGACCTCAGAACAGAAGAAAGTGGTCTGCAGACCAGCAACATCAGCATCATGTGTTCCAGAGCGGTGCTTTTAAAACTCTTAACAGACGTGCACATTACCTGACGCACTTGTGAACATGCAGGTTCTGACTCAGTAGGTCTGGGGAGTGACTTTAGAGTCTGAGTTTCTGACAGGCTGCCAGGTGATGCAAGGGCTGCCTGTCTGTGCACCACAGTTTGAGTAGCAAAGATCTCGGAGATATGAAGAGAGTGAGTAGTCTGAAAGTCCCCAGAATTGAGAATTGTGTTCATTTCATACTCTTTCAGAAAGATGAAATGTCAAATAATTAATATGACTTTGTGATTGCAGAGGATAAAGTTCAGCTTTTGTAATGTGGAGTCCTGATGCAGATCTTGATACCTTTTGAATCTGCCAAATGACCATAATTATATGCAGAATGAAAGGACTTATTAGCATGGGGCATTTTCTGTTACATTCATTTTCCAAATTAGCAAAAGACTTGGGTGGCAAAGCAGAGTTGTCCATCACCAGCCACCCTCTGAATAGGGGTCAACGCCAGAGGCCTTTTCCTACATCTCTGTCCGAGTTCTGAAGTGCTGTAAGTTGATGGCTGCAGGAGCTTGGATAGATTTATACAATGTTAGAATATAAATTATAGAGTTGTTACAGAAAATACCCCTTTACGATGTCTGAAATTTTGAATGTAGAAATTATAAGGTGAAAGGAATAAAACATGAAAGTCCATATACTTGAGAGATAGAAACATTATTAGGACTGGCCATTGAAGTTTAGAGGAAACAAAGATTTGGAGAGGAAAAATCAAATATCACCACCAACTTTGCCATGTTCCAAAGAAAACACCATTTTATTGCACTAGAGACTCATCTGGTATAGGAGCCTCCCATTTTCATCACAAATTGCTAATCTTACACATTCCTGGCATTAGAAACTGGAAATGACTGGCATTCATTGGCCACGTTCTTATCTCAGATTTTAATACTAAAACAATAATTCATTTAACAGATTATAAGTAAATTAGAAGGTGATAGAAATCAAAGTCATATCTCTGAAGATGGAGTACTGATTGGGAATCTTCTGGGAAAACGTTCTATAACTCAATCTGAGTAGTAGTAATTGTATATAAATTTGTAAAAGTTCTTTTGAATTTATACCTAAGATTGGTGTATTTGCTTATTTTATTGTGTATATATCATGTTCAATAACAATATCTTTAAAAATTAGTTACTTGATATGCCAGATATTTTTTAATGTTTTTCTTTTATCTAAACCCCTTTTAAAAAATATTTTAGCAAAATTAAACTATTTCCAGAAACTCCAAAAGGTCAATGCAACCAACTTCCAGGCCCTGGCTACAGAATTTGGAGGTGAATCATTCACTTCAACATTCCAAACCCAGTCGCCGCAGCCTTTTTACAGGGTGAGCCAGGGATTGGATTGGGTTGGGATTGTTTGGTTTGGTTTTTCCCTCGTAGCTGACAATTGACCAGGTATCTTTGAGGTACACCACTGTAAATAGGTAAACTGTCATCAGATCTTTTGAAAGGCTTTTGGAGTGTTGTCCACATTAACAAAACTGTTGAGTCAGTTTTTGTTTCTACTTTTTCTTTTCTGGTGGATTTCAGTCCAATCTCACTATGAATAAATTTCTGCTGTATTTTGTATAGGCTGGGGATCCCATTTTTACTTACTTCCCCAAGTGGTCTGTGATAAGCTTTCTGATGCAGCCTGCAGGAGTTGGAGCTGGGGGACTCTGTGCTGAGAGCAATCCTGCAGGTGAGTCCCGAGCAGAAGTGCCAACCTTTTTGTCCAATTTAAAATAGGCTTTCTCATTTACCACTTCCTTAATTCCTTGTGTTCTAAGGTTTCCTAGAGAGTAAAAGTACAACCTGTGCTCGTTTCTTCAAGAACCTAGCAAATAGCTGCACCTCGGACCCAGCCCTTAATGCTGCCTCTTACTATAACTTCACAGTCTTGAAGGTGGGTGTCCTTTCTTTCCCCACTGTCACCACTGGTTTAATGTCAACATGCTTCCCAGTGTTCGGTTATGGAGAAAGCACAGAACTGGAAGTCAGAATGCCCAATAGCCAAGTGAGAGGCAGAGGGCCTGGAAACCCTGTCATCTGAATAGCCAGGGTGAGAGATTCTCACCCTCCTGGCCAGTGGGATGGGCTTGGCAGGGTGGGAGGGGGTGACATCTCACTGTCACCAAAACCTCTTGATTCTGCTCTTCAGTAGAGGTCTACTCAGAGTCAGTGGACATCACAGACCATTCAACCTCCCCTCCACTTTCCTTTCAGCATTTCAGTATAAAGAAGAGTCAAGTAGAAGAGAGGAAGTGAACATTCTAATATGTGAATTTTTTTTGAGGTTAAGCAACTTTTTTTATTGAAAATAGGTGATACACAATATTATATTGGTTTCGGGTGTACAACATAGTGATTCAATGATTATATGCATTACTAAATGCTCACCACAATAAATGTTACCTTCTGTCAACAAAGATATTAAAATATTATTGACTGTATTCCCTATTCTGTACTTTCATTCCCTGTGAATAATTTATTTTATAATTGGAAGTTTTTTACCTCTTTATCTCCTTCACCGCCCTTTCCCTCACCTTGCTTCCTATGGCAGCCACCAGTCTGTTCCCTGTGTTTATGAGTCTATTTCTGTTTTGTTTTTAGATGTCACATATAAGTGAAATCATATGGTATTTGTCTTTCTCTGAGTTATTTCACTTAGCATAAAACTCTCTAGGTCCACTATCCATATTGTCACAAATGGCAAGATTGCATTTCTTTTTTATGGCTGAGTATTATTCCTCTGTGTCTATGTACTGTATCTTCCTTATCAATTCATCTATCAATGGACACTTAGGTTGCTTCCCTATCTCAGCTATTGTAAATAATGCTGCAATAAACAGGGGTGGGGAGAACTTTTCAACTTAGTGATTTTGTATCCTTGAGGTAAATTCCTGTAAGTGGATTACTGGGTCACATGGCATTTCTATTTTTAGTTTTTTGAGAAGTTGCCATACTGCTTTCCATAGTGGCTGCACCCATGTGCATTCCTACCATCTAATGTGTTGATTTTTTTTTTACCTCCAAATGTAAAACCATAAGCTCCTGGAGATTTTCCCTTAAGTATATGCACACTCATGTTCTTGCTGTTCTCTTATTCTAGGTTCCAAGAAGTATGACTGATCTGCAGAATATAAAGGTATGATGCTGTTTATCAGGAAAAAGGAAAGGGAATATTTGGTCCCTTTGCATTTATCTGAGGCAATTTGAGTCCAGATTGTAGTGGTGAAAGAAATTGTATGTATGATAGATCAGACTGTTAATTGTGAATCTAAAACAGTGTTTTCCCATGTGTGTTCTGTGACTAATAACAATCATATGAAACAAGAATTCATAAGGTGTGAGGTAAGTTTGGGAAACATTGAGTTAAATAAAGTTAAGCACTATAGCTAAGGTGTACTTCTTGGAGTCCTTAATATGCTAGAATATGCTATAAGGCCTTGTTAATCTGTAAGTGGGGATATTAAATATGGTGTTCCTAAAACTTAAGTGATTATGGAACCTTTATTTTATATCTGATAGAATTAATGTTCTGAGAAATATGTTTTGAGAAGTGCTGATTGATTTAGAATGATTTCTGAACCTCAGTTGTAGGCTGGCAATGGAAGGAGAGAAAAAGATAATGGTTAAAAATGATTATACTTAAAGTAGAAATACCATTTGACCCAGGAATTCCACTTCTAGGAATTTACCCTAAGAATGCAGCACTCCAGTTTGAAAAAGATAGATGCACCCCTATGTTTATCGCTGCACTATTTACAATAGCCAAGATATGGAAGCATCCTAATTGTCCTTCAGTAGATGAATGGATAAAGAAGATGTGGTACATACACACAATGGAATATTACTCAGCCATAAGAAGAAAACAAATCCTACCATTTGCAACAACATGGATGGAGCTAGAGGGTATTATGCTCAGTGAAATAAGCCAGGTGGAGAAAGACAAGTACCAAATTATTTCACTCACATGTGGAGTATAAGAACAAAGGAAAACTGAAGGAACAAAACAGCAGCAGAATCACAGAACCCAAGAATGGACTAACAGTTACCAAAGGGAAAGGGACTGGGGAGGATGGGTAGGAAGGGAGGGATAAGTGCGGGGAAAAAGAAAGAGGGCATTATGATTAGCATGTATAGTGTGTGGGGAGCACGGGGAGGGCTGTGCAACACAGAGAAAAGTAGTGATTTTATAGCATCTTACTATGCAGATGGACAGTGACTGTGAAGGGGTATGTAGGGGGGACTTGGTGAAGGGAAGACCCTAGTAAACATAATGTTCTTCATGTAATTGTAGATTAATGATACCAAAATTTTTTTAAAAATGATTATACTCAATTCAGCATGATACATAGTTGGAAGAGAAAATGCTGCTTTCAATTTGAGTTATTTGCCTCTTTCCCTTGCTAGCTCCAGGTTCCTGTAACACTTGTCTCACAGGCTGGTTCTCCTCTGTTGGCTGAAAACACTTGTCAGAATGTTGTTTCCCAGGTAGGGATGCTGACCTCAGATTCTGAACTGGTGTATGTTGATCAGCATTATCAGCAGGGCCTCATCATCCATTAAGTACCCAACCAACCCCATATGACTTACTGTGCATTACCTGAAACTTAACATGTCAAGAATTGAGTCCATCACCTTCCACCATACCATATTTCAGTCATTTGTTTCCATTGCTTTCATCCTCTGGTTTTTCATATCCAGAACAATAAGATTATTTCTCACTCCTCTTTTTTTTGCCCACATGGTGTTTGTACAGTTCTTACCACATCTTCTTCTTTGACAAAGTCAGTATCATCTTAAAATCTGAAATAGACTAGTCAACTTATTTTCCTCTGTTCTCTCACTTCTAATCAACCTACAGGAGTAAAAAAACAAAACAAAACACCATTTTAAAGACTATGCTCAGAAACCTAAGGTTACCTTCACTTGCTTAATGACTTCCATTTCCAGCTACTATCTTTATTCATCCTCAGACATTGGGAGAGCCAAGTAAGCCAGGCTTCCATTCCACACTCACATCTGCCCCTACTCACCTTCCTCTGAGCACAATCAAAACTTATCTTCCTTCCTTTTTAATTTTTAATGTAAACTTACCTTTCCTGTGAACCCTTTCTAATAGTTCTATCCAGTCTCTTTTTTCATGTGTAGACATAATATGAAGTCAGTGTTATCTTTTCATGGTATGTATGTTTGGCATTTTTAAGATTATTTAGTCTCCCTCAACAGTTTTTTTATGAAGATATAATTGACATATAACATATTTTAAGTGTACAACATAATGATTTGATAAATGTATGTAAGATGAAATGATTATCACAAGTTTAACATCCGTTGCCCTACAGTTACAAAATTTTTTTCTTGCAATGAGAACTTTAAAAATCTATACTCTTAGCAACTTTCAAATATACAGTACCCTATGTTTAGCTATAGTATACTGTGCTGTGTACCCTTATTCAGTTATAACAAAACCCTTAAAGACAGAAAATCTTCTGTCCTAACCATAATTGGCCCACTATATTGTCTTAATTGATTCTCCTTTTGTATTTCAGGTCATCTATGAGGTAGAGACCAATGGAACTTTTGGAATCCAGAAAGTTTCTGTCAGTTTTGGACAAACCAACCTGACTGTTGAGCCAGGCACTTCCTTACAGCAACAGTTCATCATGCGCTTCAAGGTGAGGGCCCTTCTGTCAGGGATTGCGAGGGGAAGAAATGTCGGGTTAGAAATAGTGCCTCCGCTTCTGTCACACATGCTAAATAGAATAATGAAGGCCTATTTCAATCTGTCAGTTGTGGCTTCAGCATTTAATATTCCATCATTAACTACAAGTGATGGGAATTCAACAGTGTTTTTTAACATTTTCTCTGATTCTCTATCTGGCCCCCAACAAAGCAAGACTTCAATCTCAAACCCAAACTGGTTTTATAAATAGCCACTTTCATAAGTTTAGCTAACATCCCACAGAAATTCTTTGATTAGCTTTTCTCATATTTCTGTCTGGGCATTCAGTGGGTTTTGTGGGTTTTTTTTTTCTTCTTTTACTCTATTTCTGTACTATTTGAGCTTACATGCTTACAGTGAGCATGAATTTTTGCCTATGTGTATTTATGAACATGTAAAAATATAATGTGATGGTAGTCAGTGTTTTATTCATTTCTCAGTTAATCTAAATTTCCAGTCTTGTTCACCAAGAACGCTTTCTTCTATGTTTTCTTTTTCACCTAGCAGAGTCAGATTTTTTTTCACAACTCCGCCCTCAGTGATCAACCAAGTCTCATGTGTTTCAGAGTTCATCTCTGGCATAACTATACTTAATTAAAATATGTTTCTAAATTACATTTAAATTCCTCTCATTTCAGTCAGTCTGAATATAGCCCCAAATTAATAGTAATTTTTGAGAAACAGGGTTGATAGATTCTTGGCTATAATCCTTGGTAGAAGTAGCATGTAGTGAATTTCAATATTCAGATCACTCAGGATTTGTATTAGTGATTAAAAAAAAGTAAGACATTGGAGTAGAAATTCCTGCAAAATGCTACACTGTGGAAAGTAGCAGATTGCTCGGTGCAGCTAGCTTACTGCTCCTTAAAGAAGGGTGTGAAGCCAGGCAGTGGAAGATGCAAGAACATACTTTCTTAATGAGTAACTTCTCTTCCCTGTTTCTGCAGGCTTTTCAACAGAGCACAGCTGCCTCTCTCACTGGTCCTAGAAGTGGGAATCCTGGCTATCTTGTTGGGAAGCCACTCTTGGCTCTAACAGGTGATACAAGTCACTCAGTATCCTTTTTGGAGCTGGGTGGTCTGTTGCAGCCTAATGAGTAAAGCTGCCCTGTGGATCTTTTGGTATTTTCCAGTTCTGAGGTCCCCCTATTTTTTTTTTCTGCCTTTGACTTTTATTATTTTTTTAATTCATTTTATTATCATTAATCTACAATTACCTGAAGAACATTATGGTTACTAGCTCTCCCCTTCACCAAGTCCCCCCACCACAAACCCCATTACAGTCACTGTCCATCAGCATAGTAAGATGCTGTAGACTCACTACTTGTCTTCTCTGTGTTGCACACCCCTCCCTATGCACCCCCCACATTATACATGCTAATCGTAAGGCCCCCTTTCTTTTTCCCTGCCCTTATCCCTCCCTTCCCACCCATCCTCCCCAGTCCCTTTCCCTTTGGTAACCATTAGTCCATTCTTGGGTTCTATGATTCTGCTGCTGTTTTGTTCCTTCAGTTTTTCTTTGTTCTTATACTCCACATATGAGTGAAATCATTTGGTACTTGTCTTTCTCAGCCTGGCTTATTTCACTGAGCATAATACCCTCTAGCTCCGTCCATGTTGCTGCAGAAGGTAGGATTTGTTTTCTTCTTATGGCTGAATAATATTCCATTGTGTATATGTACCACATCTTCTTTATCCATTCATCTGGTCCCCCTATTTTTTAGGTATTCAAGACTTCCTTTACCCACCCATTAATCAGTTATGTTCTCAAATGTTGATGCTACCAAAGCCTTTAAAATTTATGTTTAGACTGGCCAAAGGTAAAGATAATGTCTGATTTTTGTTTGTTTTAATGAGATATATACTAGTGTGTGGTTAACCATTTTTGGAAGAACAGTAATTGTCTCTATGCATTTTTTAATTACTGAAGGAAAAACACAAGTTTTTGACTTGACGATATCATGATATTAATAAAATATGTAAATGGTGTTAAGGAAACAAGAGCATAGATATTCCAGTCTGCCTCTTTCTTTTTCTGTTATGATCTCCTTAACCATTGCTTCCTACCTCAGATGACCCTCTTGCAGAGCCAGGGTGATGGAACTTGTTCTGCTAAGAGACACGAAATACAATTTGGAGTGAATGCAATATCTGGATGCAAACTCAGGTAATTCTTTGCTTCCACATTATTTCCCACAGTCTGTCTCTGTCTGTAGAGAATATATCGATATGGCTACTGTTATATCTTGAATCAGAGTTGAGAGAATACTTGGAATAGTCTTACAATCTAAATAATTTTAATATTACTGACAGTCCCTTATACCTACTAAGGAATTCTTCTGTTTTATAATATTATTTCAAATGTTTGAATTAATATTTTTATATGGTTACATTATTATTTAGCATTAGACTCCACTTCCATGGTATTTAATTTCAGGCTGAAAGAGACGGACTGCAGCCACTTACAGCAGGAGATTTATCAGATTCTTCATGGAAGGCCCAGACCAGAGTATGTCGCCGTGTTTGGTAATGCCGCTCCAGCCCAGAAGGGAGCGTGGACCAAGCTCCTCAGCAGGAACTGCAGTGTTTCAGTAAGGACAGAAACTCACAGTCTGACCAAGACTCACTTTCCTTTTTTGTTTGTAAATTAGGGATATTAAAATTAAAACCAGCCCTGTTCTATAGATGACATAGTTGTCTAAAAGGAAGAATACAAGAAATCATGCCCAATTGAAGTTATTATTTCAGATTAGGTTTATACCTAACTTCTTTTCCTTACTTGGAGAAAAATTTGAAGGTAGGAAATCAAGAGATTGCTCTGTGGTTCAAAATCAACTTTACTCGTAATAAAAGAAAAATAAACATATATCATACATATTTCAAATGCTCTCTTATATCCTTGAGTATTTAGTCAGCACAGATTCTTTGGGGTTGAAATTGTTCTGTTACCAAAATTTACATTTTAATGTTTTCATTTAATAAAAACACATTAGCAGGTTAAAAATTAAAACCAGGTAGACTGGTATGAAATGAAAAGTAAAAACCTCAACACCCCCCCCACCCCCCACCCCAGAAGTAACCTTGTTAGCTGTTTCTGTTTTTACTTTTTCTGGTGGCCCACTAGATCATTGCATAGCAGGTGTATCTCTTGACTCCAGTCTAAGTGAAATAAGGAAATCTGCCGTGCTAGTCTATCTTCTTCCTCTTTTGCCTACCCCCTCCTCACTTAAGTTGACTGTACCTTTAATTTTATTTCTTTTCATTTAAAGTTTAAAACTTCATTTTTCTGTATAAGTAATACATTTACTTGACTCAAAATTCAAAATGTACAAAATGAAAATCTCTCCCAGACAGCTCTTCCCTTCCACAGAGACAACCAAAGTTACTTGTTTCTTCCTTCCAGAGATAATTGCACACTCCCACAAGTAAATACTTAGATTCTGTTATCCGAATGACTAACATCATTAACACTGCTCTGCCTCTTGCTTTTTTCACTTGATCTTAAAGTTTCTTCCATATCAGTACCCGATCAGCTTCTTTATCCTTTGCATAATATAGTTGCATAGTGTTCCATTGTATGGATGAAGCATAATTTATTTAACCAATCTTATTGGTGGACATTCAAGTTGTTTTCAGTTTTTGACTATTATACACAGTACAGCATTTTGATTTGGGCACCTTTTCCTACATGTGAGAATAAACCTATGAGATAAATCCTAGAAGTAGAATTACTAGATCAAAGGGTATAATTGTAAAGCTTTAGTACTTTCAATTTATTCTCCATACCAGTTGTACCAATTTACAGTCCCAACATCCATCTGTGAAACTGTTTATTACTCCATACCTTCATCAACATGGTTATCAAACTTCTTAATCTTTGTTCATCTGATAAGTGAAAAAATAGCATTCCAGTGTAGTTTTATTTTTCTCTTACTATGAATAAGGTTGAGTATCTAGAAATACAGTTGAGCAATTTGTGTTTTCTTCACTTGAGCAATTTGTGTTTTCTTCACTATGATCTGTTTATGTCCCTTGCCCATTTTTATTGAATTACTTGTCTTATGAGTTGTAGGAAATCTTTGTGTATTTAAGAAATTGGCTCTCTTTTGTGGTTTGATTAGCAGATTTTTTCCCATTTGTCATTTGTCTTTTAACTTTGTCTATAGTGTTTTTTACCATGTAGAAATTAATTTTTATGTTGTGAAATTTATCAGTCTTTCTGTTTTGTTTTATCTTTGGGTGTTGGTTCAGACTTTGAAAGCCCTTTCCTCTTAGAGATTATTTTCCTTTTTCAGCATTATTATGAATTTATTCCTTGAATATTTAGGAGACTTAAGGGGATAAGTAAGCACAAGTACCTGATCCAGCCTTTGGGCAACTGAAATTAAATTGAGTTCTCTTAAACTTCAAATATAGCTATACTGAGGGAGTATGGTTTTGGGTGACACATGGCTGAGTACAGGAATGGGATGGTTAGTGACAAGGGTTGAGATTATAGTGGAACTATTCATTGTTATTCTTAAATCTACTATTTACATTTTTAAACCACATTTTCAAAGCATATTTGACAACATGGAAAAGTATTCCTAATGTAGAATAAATGAAAAGAGCTTAAGAGTATTTGAAACAAACACATGAAAAGATGTTCAGTATCATTAGCCATTAAGGAAATGCAAAACTACACTGAAAATACCACCTCACACCCACTAGGATGGCTGTAGTTTAAAAGATGGAAAATAACAAGTGTTGGCAAGGATGTGGAGAAATTGGAATCTTCAGACATTGTTGGTGTAACTACAAAATGGTACACCCCCTTTGGGAAACAGTTTGACAATTCCTTAATAAATTAAACATAAATATGGTCTGTCTTCCCCTATTCCTTGTTTATACATGTTATTGCCTATGTCTGTGCCTTACTGTAAAAGAATTCTCTGTTACTATAAAAGAATATGAAGGTAGAAAAGCATGTTGAGGATAGTTACCATCTGCTGAGTTACAGTAACCTCCTGATTGATGTCCTCATTGCCATCAGTCCTTGTTGCATCTTGTAATAAATCTTCCTAGAGTCAAACTACTTGGTTTAAATTTATGATCTAACCCTGAAATGTCTTCTTCCTTAACCTTTCCCTGCCCCGGCATACAAATCCTTTTTTGTCAAGTGGTCTGCTCAAGGCCAGTGCCTCAAATATGCCTGGCACTTACGAGACACTCAGTAACTATTATTTAGATTAATCAGTGACTGTCCCTCCATGGCATTGTGTGCTGTTCCGGTTGCACATCTTTTTATATGCCATCTCTTTACCTGAATTTTCCTTTAATCACTGTTTCTTCCAGTCATGTGTTACTCATCCAAGTTCCATGGAGCCTTCCTCGCCAGAAATGACTGTTTTTTAATTCTAGCATTCCACAACACTGACAGTGCACCACTTACTGAGCACTTCTGTAACCATTGTTCATAGGCTCACATTTTACTAATCTCTGTTAGTAATATTAATATTTTTAAGGTCAAGGACAATAATGTGGTCTGTTGTGAACTTTTGTGTTCTTTCTCTAAGCCACATTGCCTTCTCTGTTACGTATAATTTTTAGGAAATAATGGCTACTTAATGCGTAGTGACTGACTACAGGCAACCATCAACAATTCAAGCAGATGTTTCTCTATCCTTCTGCAGGCTACACACTGTATGTCCTGCTGTGTCCTACCAGTTTCCCTGGAGATCCAGGTATTGTGGGCATATATAGGCCTCCAGTCCAACCCACAAGCTCATGTGGCAGGAGCCCGATTCCTGTACCAATGCCAGTCCATACCGGTAAGTCATACAGGACCACTAAGTCTTGCAAAGCTTAGATTGTCCTAACAACCGTTGGATGACCAGATCATTTTTTAACATCTGAGAGCCAGTTTATGCCACCAGCCAATGTTTGGTTAGAGTGAGCTGACACAATTAACTTTCATATCGTTCCTCCCTGTCTGGTTATTGAAATTAGTGTGTTTTCATAGTGAATACAATCTCTATCCATTTTTGCCCCAGTTATTTTTTTTAATTTCCTGAACTCAGACTTTAGCATGGGTCAGTTTCTTCTAAATTATTTTACCAGTATTTCCATACTGATTGACTCAACCACAGAAAACATTTTCTGTCAGTATACATTCAGTGTGACAGTCGCACACTTAACAGAGTCTCTGAGCCTGTTGGTTGCTCTTACAGTTACTGCTGTGGCTAATCTGTAGTCATCAGTTCTTGGTTGATTGTGTTCCATTAAAAAAATAATCGTAGTCTGTAGTAAAAATGCATGTGTTGCTTATTATATGCCGTAAGACAGCTTTAGCATCTGCCTTCGTTTTAGAACCTAATCCTCAGTTTTAGAAGTTCAAAGACAGAAATGATTAGGTCTTGGTGAACTGATGCCAGTTTCTTAATTTCTAATGAAAATTAAAAACAGTTGAAATTATTACCTATAAGCCATTGCATTTACATCCCAGAAAAGAAAGAAACTAAAGGCTACAGGTAGGTGAGGCATAAAATACCTGTAGCTGCTCTCCACAGCAGGGATGAGCACCTTAGCTGTCTATCCCTGTAAGCAGGTTTAAAACTTGGGCTACAAGAAACTGTGTTAATAAGAACATTCCATTCTCTGTGTTGCTTTACTGAATAAAACAGAGCTATTTCTATAAGACTCATTTAGTCTGTTACAGATTCTGCATTAAATCTTTTGTTTTATTTTTCTAAACCGTTTGTGAGTACCTGTGTAGTTTGGGAAAATAACCACAGGACTGTCCTTTTTACTTTCCTGAATCTCTAATCTTCTTAAGCACTGAAACTGACCAGTGCCTCTTTCTTCTCTAGATATTTTAATCATTACTTTTTCTCGGGCTAACTCTTAGGTTAGTTTGCCCCTCTACAAAATCACACTTTTCATTCATATCTAACTGGCCTAAATGGTTGACAGTTGAGAATTTCAGCTGTGCTTCATTCATGCATAACTGAAGACACAGTATCTATTCCAATGATGGACCAAAAATTAACTGTGTTGAACTTATGGAGCAGTAGTACATGATATACAAAATCATCTGCCTTAGGGTGATTTACAGGATTTGCAAAGGTAATTTGACTATACACAAATTTTCACTTTAAGAGCTGACTTGAGATCTCACCTTGATCAAAGATGCCATGTCTCTGTAAAAGGAGTTTAAGACAGTAGTGTCATACCACAGAATGTTTCTTTCTATAATAAAGAAATAAATAAAAATTTTATCATCTGTATACTGCAGATTCTTTTTACTCCTTCAATCTTGAATGGCAATTTTCTCCTGAAGTCACATAAACATACTCACTTCTTCCTTATTTGTTTATACTGATTATTTGTTCTTAACTTTAAATCACTTGCCTAACCCATACAGGCTTATCTCCCAGGACTTCCTGTGAAATTTTTTTCTCAGAATAACAAGAACCTATTCAGAGAAAGCTAGTGTACATGTTCCAAAACTTCTAAAGTAAAAAGGGGAGGAGTTACATTTGCTAAAGGTGTATCTGCTGAGATTCTTCTCCATATGCCACTGACCAGCCTTTCTAAGGTTGTAGTTAATAAAGGTTTTGCCTAGGCTGTGTCATTCGGCTTAGGGTGTCTTATTGTGTCTGGCATAAACTTAAAGCTGGATGGCAAACCAGCAGCCTGTGGTCTGTGTTTAGCCTTTAGACTTGTTTAGCCCCTGAAGAATTTTGTTTTTCAAATCTGTGCCAACATTTAAAATGAGGAAATTTCACCTTGACATCCAGATTTCTGACTACTATTGAAAATCTGGCAATCAAAATCATATACACCTGCATGGCATTAAATCTCCTGTCACTGAATGGTAGTTTCCACTTTTTAAATGGGGGCCCATTCACACAACCTATGTTATATGAACCCACCCACCCTTAGCCAGCCTGCTTCTCTCATTCCAGGTTATCTGCTAAGGCTGGTAGGCATTTGTGTTTATGAACCTTGAAGTCAAGCTGCTAGATGGTTAGGTGAATTTTGAACTGAATGTCTAAATGACTTTTCATTGTGTAGACATAACTTTAGAAACACTAAATTCTCACA
Organism: Manis pentadactyla; assembly: GCF_030020395.1. Lineage (NCBI taxonomy): Eukaryota > Metazoa > Chordata > Mammalia > Pholidota > Manidae > Manis > Manis pentadactyla. The sequence continues at coordinate 106,612,216 of NC_080026.1, read as the reverse complement.
AAGCTCAGTAGCAAAATTTTTGGAAGGTTCACAAGGATACACTACAAAATCAGGAAGAATTTAAGTAAAACCCTGTCTTCTTATGTGATAATAATAATAGCTAAACATTTACTGAACATTTACTGTGTAACAGGTACTGGTAGTATTCTTCTATAAATTTTTAAATAAGTATTGAACTCCTACAACAAGCCCATGAAGTAAATAAGATTTATTTACATGGTCCTCTGTTGCTTATAATTTTGTACTAATTGGGCCTTTAGAAGCACCTTTAAGTTTGATGATAAAATGCATCATGTCTTCTGTCTGAATATAAACTTCTTTTTTAATTAAAAAAAATATGTCTTTAGGGAAAACAACTAGTTTTACAAAATATTCTGAATCAATTCAAAGCAAAACAATGAGTGAGTGAAAAGAACAGCATTGCATTATAGGATCAAGGCTCTGAACCTTTTTTTGAATTAACAATATTCATCTTTTTCATTAAGTGGATCATTGACCTTTTTAAATTAAGAGACCTATTACCTGTGGTTTAGGGTGGTAATTAAGAGTATGTGCATTGAGTCAGACCTAGGTCTAAATCAAATTATTTTCTTTAAATCTAAGTTTTCTCATCTATAAAATGGAGATTAATAATACTTTATAGGGTTGTGCAGATTAAATGAGATCATAAAAGCAAAACATTTAGACCGGCTTGCTGCATGCAGACTCGCTCTGACCTGCCACGTGGAAATAAAGTTGGGTATAACCCTTTCACCCCAAAAAAAAAAAAAAAGCAAAACATTTAACACATTTCCTACCACATAGTGAATATTCAGTAAATAGTACTCATCATATTATCATTTTTATCATCATAACTTTTTCAGTTCCAAGTTTCCATAGGAGTAGCATATTAAGAAGGTTTAAAGCAAAACGCAAAAGACATCAACAGGCATTAGAGCAGTGTTTTTCAACCTTGTTGGCTATCACCCATGGTAAGAAATATATTTTACATCATGACCCAAGTTAAGAAACATATATATAAACCTGAAGTAAAAGTTTTATAAAACAATATCTTTATGCAATGTACTCTGTGATATTGTTTATTCTATTGTGGTTTTTTTAATGCTAAACACAGATGGGTCACAATTTTTGCAATTTGAAGAACACTTCAAATTGAAGAATACATCTCTACATTTCAAAGTGAATTATATTGTTTTATTTAGTTAAGTGCCTTTTCTTCATTATAATTGAAAGTTGACAGTACTTTATGCCTCAGTCAAATAAAATGTATTAGGAAAACTGTCGATCTAGCTGCCAGTCTTAGTGGTTCTTAATTTTGTGGACCCCACTGAGAATCTGTTAAAAGTTGTTCACTTACTAGAAAAATGCACAAACACATGCATTTTTACATAGTTTCAAGGGGTTTATTGATTTCTTGAAACCAAGCCACATTCTCATTATTAAACAGACAGTATACTAGGAAAGATAAAGAACACTAAACAAAGAATAATTCAACATGGATTTAAAAAATAACTGCTACAAAAGAAAAAGCTAGGAACTTGCTGGATTAGCGAGAAAAAGAGTTGTATTTCTCTTTTCTACTGATGTCATGGAGAATACCAATGTGACCTATCTTCTAAGAATGGACCACACTACCAGTGGACCTGATCACTGTAACAGTAAAGTTTCTGTCACTAAAGTATTTTTTTCAAGGACAGTCAACCACTGTTTGCCTCTATCTTTTAATGAATGATTAGAATATAGAAATAGTTTGCCCCCTTCTACAGTTCTTAATAGCCTGCATAGAAGAACCTTACCTAATTCACTGGATGGTTTTCTTATTACCTCTTTTTTCTTAAGAACTTTTAAAAGTTATATTTTTGTTCAATGTGCTTAAAACCTATAACCACTTGAAATCTCTCCCTGACATATGACAATTAACCTTATTGATTCTTTAACGTATTAATTCTCTTTGGCATATTTGAAACTCCTGATAATTTCATTGATGTCTTTAAAATAAATAAGGGAATTAAAATTTTTTCATTGGCTTCTGCTTCGAATATTTTTGTACCTAAGAAAGTATGGAGGAATAGTGTATACATTATCTGGAAGAATTTTATATGTAAATAATTCATTATTTTTCAGAAATTATTCTTCTTAATTTCACTTTATTTATATCACTAGTTCTCCTAAAATCATAGTGTTAATGCCAGATACCTTGTCCTTAAAAATCATGTACTTAAATGCAGAAAATTTATCTTTATATTGGCCTTTATGATATGCTTTATAAAGTTCTAACCATCATAATAGAAATCACTGTATCTGATTATGTTAGATTAAGAGACTCATGGATGTAACATATAGATGCACTTCTTGCATTTACGTTTTTGTATTGGATTCTGATTTGGACAAACAGTTGTAAAGCACATATATAGATAATTGGGGAAACTTGAACATGGACTATATTTTAGGTAGAAAGAAATGTTAATAACATGAAAAGTTAGAGGTTCATTTTGTTAGAAGTAGATTACCAAACAGCCTATATGGTATGATCTCATGTGGTTAAAAATGCATATATCAGTGTCCATATAGTAAAGATACAAATGCTATTAGTGAAGGAAATATGGCATTTTATTTATGTTTACTTAGCAATATTCTGTAACTTTTTACAATATAATTTACTGCTTTTATAATAATTAAACTTCCTTAAAATCACTAGGAAAATATCTAAGCATAAAGAGATATTATTTTAAAGATTAATTTATTCAGTTTCACTTACAATAGCATGAAAAAACATAAAATACTTAGGAACAAATTTAGCAAAAAGAGCACAAGACCTCTTCACTATAAAACATTACTGAGAAAAATTACAGTAGACCCTAATAAATGGAGCAATATACCATGTTCATAGAGAAAACTCAACATTAAGATATCAGTCCCTAAAAACAGTATAGCACAGAGAAGGCAAATAGTGAATCTGTGGCATCTTACTACACTGATGAATAGTGACTGCATTGGGGAATGGGTGGGGACTTGATAATATGGGTAAATGTAGTAACCACATTTTTTTTTCATGTGAAACCTTCATAAGAGTGTATATCAATAATACCTTAATAATAATAAAAAAAGATATCAGTCCCTAAATGGACCTATAGAATTAATGCAAACCCAAAAAGACCCTAAAGGTATTTCTGTGGAAACTGACATGATGATTTTAAAATTCACATGAAAATGCAAACGACTTAGAATAGCCAAAAACAATTTGGAAGGGAAGAACAGAGTTGGAGGACTTATTCTACTTCAAGATTTACTCTAAATCTCATACTATGGTGCTAGTATAAGGATAGACAAGTAAACCAAAAGAAAAAATAGTCCAAAATGAGATCCACAATCATTTCAAGGGGAAAAAGACTTTTTTAAAAACAGTACTAAAACAGTTGAATAAAACTGGAAGTACTAGGTTAACTTATCAGGGGAAAATGAACTAACTCCCTAACAAGAGGTACTTATGCCGAGATCATAAGCTTATACATGAACTCTAGAGTCATAAAGCTTATAAAAGGCAGACAGGAGAATATCCTTGCAAATTTGAAGCAAGCAAAGATTTCTTGAACAAGAAACAAAAATCATCAACCATAAAACTAAAAATTTAATAAATTGGACTTTATCAAAATTTTAAATGTCTGCTCATCAAATGATAGCATTATGAAAATGAAAAAGGCTAGAGCTTGGGAGAAAATATTTTGCAATGCATTATCTGGCAAAAGATTCATATCTTTGCATTGTCTGGCAAAAGAATATAAAAAGAATACATACAAATAAATAATGCAAGAACAACAAAACTAAAAATGGACAAAAGATTTGAACAGATAACACACAAAAACATATAAACACATGGCCAGTAAATGGGAAAAGGTGATCAACATCATTCGTCATTAGGGATATGCAAATTAAAGCTGTGAGATACCATTCACCAGAATATTCAAATAGAATATTCACTAAAACAGCTAAAATCAAAATGCCTGATAACATGAACTTGCAAGAATGTAAAACAACTGGAGTTCTCATACATTGCCATGAATGAATGAGAATTGCTATGAAAAATGGTACAATCAGGTGTTTACAGATTCATTTTCTGTTTGACCCAGCAAATGTACTCTTGGGCATTTAACCAAAGGAAATTAAAATATATGTCTAAAACAAGACTCATACGAGAATGTTCATAGCAACCTTATTTATAATAGCATAAAAGTGGGGAAAACCCAAATATCCATCATCATCAGAATGGGCAGATTATCGTATATTCATACAATGGAATATTCCACAATAAAGCAATGGATTTCTAGTACACAAAACAATATGGATAAATCTCTAAAATATTTGTCTTAAGTGAAAGAAGCCCAACACACACATAATCTAATGTAAGGTTCTATTTATATGAAGTATAAGAACAGGCAACTAATCTTTAATGATAAAAGTTAGAAAGTGATTGCTTCTGGGAGAGGAACAGGGAATAGACTGGAAAGAAGCACAAAGAACTCTGGAATGGACATATTCCAAATTCTTGTATTGGGCATTAGCTACATAGCATAGAGAATTGTCAAAACTCATAAAACTGAATACTTAAGATGTATGTATTTTATATATAAATTATACCTCCATAAAAAATTAAAACAGATACTTCAGAAACATGAAAGAAAAAAAACAACTGCCTAGGGGAAAGTATTTGCAATACATGTACTGACAAAGTTTTCATATGTAGAATAAAGAACTCTTAAAGCTCAGTTATGTGTTACGTACTTGAACCAAATATGAATTTGTTCTAGTTCAGTCTGAAATATGTAGCTAAAAAATATATGCCTAAACTTTTTCCCTAATAATGATAGGTTTCTTTTGTAATGATTTGACATAAAGGATTAACATATAATGGTTTAAAAATTGATGATAAAGATGTAATACAGCAATATATAAGGTGTACTTCTTATTACCAAAAACAAACAAAACCTAAGCCAAACTTTTCATGTTGTTACAAAGTAAATCTTACTTGGGGACAAAGGATTTTGCTGCATGTAAACAGAATTGATACAGATAAATTCATTAAACTTCATAGTGTTAAAAGTAATAAAGCAGTAATCTCTGAAGTAAATATAAAATATTATAGTTTAAGGTAGAAAAAAATCAGCCACACATAGTGGAACTGGATCCATAGTAAAGAAATGTGCCTTTTGACTATGTGTCTTGAGAAAAGAAATGAGATGAAGGGTTTTTCTTCTCCCCAGTGCTCTTGCTACACATGCTAAACAGTGAATTTTATAATTTTGCTTATATGTAACTTAAATGCAAATAGAAAAACTTTAGACTTCAGAATTCATATATAACACACTGAACTTAAAGACCTTGTTCTTCATGTGGTAATAAAACAAATTCTAAAATGGGCTAATAGCATTCAGTATTAACCAGTGACCTGGCAAGTGCATTCAGGTTCTTTTTAATTAATAGATTATCTGCTAGACTGCATTTGTCCCAAACATCCACACAATTATTGAGGCAATATCTTTAATATACAAAGAATAAGCATTTCATTTGAAATGTTATTTAATAAATAAAAGTATGAGTGAATGAATGAAACAACCTTTAGGAATCCTAGTTAGTGTGATGGGAAAGACAATGGGTCAAAGTGATCTGTAATTGCTGACTTAAATAGCTGTGGAATACTTTCTACCTTGTGACTTATTATCTCTTGTTACTTTATATTAGTTCCCTATCTCCAAAAATACCTCTTTTGTCAAAAAAAGAGTATTAAATGCCTACTCTATGCCAAGTACCATGGTTAGTACTGGGTATAGCATGGTATACAAGATAGACATTGTCCATGCCATCATGGAACATGGGGGAAAATATTGAGGTGAAGTTGAAAATACTGTTAAAGAAATTCACAAGGGAATTCTCATAGCCTGAGCCCAGGTGAGGGCTGTGCCACAGCTGCAGGAAGTGGCAGAGTTCAGAGACTTAAGGTTGTCATAGGTAGGACTTCATTGCTTGGACATGGAAGTTGAGGGTGAATTAGTCAATAATGGATAGGTTTTTAGTTCGGGCAATACATTCAGTTCTTTTTTATCTTACATGTGATAGATAACCTGCTGATTACCAAATGTAATTTTGCTTTTCTGTAGTAACCTACAAAGGTATTTTTCACATACACACACACACACACACACACACACACACACTTTTTTTTTTTTCTGCTTTGGTGGGTGTGCCTGAGGTTTTCTTCCCCTTACGTTTTGTTCTGTCTGTTTTGGAAGGCTGCCCTCAAACTACTAGAACCCAATTTGCCTGTAAAGTGCTTGGAACTGTGCCATCTCCCAGATGGCCCTCAGCCAGTGAGCTAAGGGCACAGGATTATGAAAACCCCATTCCTTTCCCTTGTATCGCGTTCGCTCCTTGTGGCGGTGACGACAGCAATACGTACACAGACCTGGTTCACTTCAGTTCTTTATTGTTGCTCGGAAGGTCGGGAGAAGGTGAGTGAGAAGAAGCAACAGCCGGAGGGAGCGAGTGAGAGAAGAATGAGAGGAGAGAGAGAGCTTCTCGTTCCTGCTTATGCCTTATATAAAGGAAGCTGGCCTATGGTGATCAAGATCATGCGTGACCTTTAAGCTGATTGGTAGCATGCCTTCTGCATGAGTTGAGCACGAGCGCGGAAGCATGGGGCAAGCCTATAGGAGCAACTTCTTTATGCTAATGCCACCAAACCAGGAAGGGTGGCGCCCAGGAAGCGGGCGCCATCTTAGGGCGTTTGTCAGCTACAGTGGAAGGGCGGTGTTCAGCCATAGTGGGACTCAGCCTCGGCCGTAGGCCGGCCCCTACACCCTTGGACTGGGACAACACAAGTTATTGGAATTGTGAAGCCTATTTTATATTTCAGAGTTACTTGACAAATTAATCCAGTACTAGATAATGGTATAATTTATCAAGCTAATTAATAATTGTGTAATTTATTTTTTTTAAACATGGTTTTTGAAATTTTTTAAATGCCAGAAAAGAGGATCTTTTAACAAAATATAAAGTCCTCTATCCTCTGTCACCATCCTGCTCTTACCGAATTACCTTTTTAACTCTTCTGTTTCTTTGGTAGTACCTCGATTTCTAAGCAATACTGTGCTGTTACCTGTTCAGTCATGAGTTTATAGGTCATCTGTTGACTCCCTATTTTGGTAGGTAATTTAGCTCTATTATTCTGCTCCTATACCCCTCCCACCACTCTTCCAATGTTTTTACATCAAAATATTTCATTAAATCAGTATCCAGTGTTTCATTATTATGTTTATGTAAGTATGCTGAGCCAAGTAGTTAAATTTTTATAAAGATTTTTATTCTTCCTGAAGTGAATAATTATCTCATTTCATTTCTTCACTTTTCTTTGAGCTAAAGGCCAAGACTTCTCATGCTTTCTGATAGCTCTATAGAATTACTCTCAAAGAAGTTTTCCAAATGGTTGAACTTGCTATACAGTGTTATTGGTTGTACTTTGTCCTGCAAGTCTTCTTCGTGGAGACCTCCATCACCTGACGTAGTATGGACTGGTCACTGCTCAGCACCCATTATAGAACTTGGCTGTCACCTTGGGAATTCCTCTTGTGTCTTACATGTGTCACAGTCACTGTTTATTGGATGCTACTTTTTCCTTTCTCTTGGTTACTCTCTTGTTTTGGTGGAGTTCAAATTCTAATAACCTCTTTGGGGAAAAAAAAGTGCATGTAAAGTACCCTTTTTTTCTTTAGTTATGTTTAGATAAAACTTCATTCAACCACCATCATCATGATATCAATTTATCATTTGGGTAGGTATAACTTTCTAGATTGAAAATGATTTTCATTCACAATTTGAAGACATCATTCCATTGTCTTCTAGTTTCCAATAGTGCTGTTCAGAAGCTATTTTAAGATCTTTTTGGTTCTAGTACTCTGAAGCTTCCACAACATTATGCCTTGAGTAGGTCTTTTCTTATTCATTATACCAAACAATCTATGGTGTTTTTTATTTTGTAAACTTGGTTCTGAGAAATTTCAATTGTTATCACATGCTTAATAATCACACACACACACACACACACACACACACACACACTCTTCATTGTACAGAATATTTTACTTATTTTTAGTCACATACCTCATTCTGCCCTTCTTTACACCCAATATCCATAAATCCAAAATTGTCTGGTTTAAATTGCCCAGTGTCTTGTTGAAGTAGGGACAGGGCACTTGCCTGTTTGTACTGAGGGAGTATCATTTGGTAGCCATTTAGGTCCTCACTCCACCCCCGCCCCGTGTACCCTGTCACTGAGCCTCAGGACCCTGCAGAGACATGCTGCTTCTAGTCTCCGAAGGCTTTTAGGTTCGGCATTCATTTCCTTCGTGAAACTTTATTTCCGTCTGCTTTCTAAATTCACATATTGTGATGTCTCTCCATTTCAGTGAAGATGGAGTTTATGTATCTGTTTCTTACTGAATTGGAGTGGTTTTTGAGATACAGAGGGAAGAGACATCTTTACATTGCCATCTTAAAATCAAATCAGGAGTAGCTCTTGATAAGCCTGTATCCTGGGTGAGTCAAAAAACAATTCAGTTCAAAAGGAACTTCTATCATGTAGGGTTTCCCAGCCATTAAAATACCACCATATACTTAAAAAAATACACACACACATATGTACATGTACATATGTATGTATATTTGAGTAGACATGGGTCTAAAAATTGCCTTCTTGGGCGCATAGGAGTCTTAGAGGTTAATTCTGGGTACAAGCTGACCTCAAGCCTCCAAACTTTGCCTGATCTTTGAGTTTGAAGGGGCCAATGACAGTCCTCTTTTTCCTACCTGAATTTGAAACCAATTAAAAGGCAGAGATTTAAAGAATAATAATCAGCATTATTACTAATAAACATTAAGTAGGTGGCTGTGACTTGGGTATGCAGCAGTGGGCTTCCTAATATAAAACTGTTCTTCTGTCATGAGCCCACCATCCCAATTCCAACCACAGCTCCTTTGGATATCCTCTTAGGACTGCTAGCAGGCAATTTAAAATGTGCCTTCTCCCCAGGAGACAAATCAGAACCACATATTAATTAAATCAACTCCTAGCCAACACTGAACCTGAGACTAAAAATTCATTCCCTGTTGCCCATCCCAAAATATTTCTGTCAATTCCAGCCAATGCAGCTCACGAGGCATTCTGTAATGAGATTAAATAACACTATTAATATGCATCAATAATGTCAACTGCAAAGATTTACCCCCAAAATTGAGTATATATTCTCTCCCCAAAGGGAAAAATTAGAGGCCTAACAGTAAATCATTTTGTAAGTTAAATCTTGCCCACTTTTGTTTCAGCCAGTCTTCATGCCTGGCTGGAAACAGGATTCCCTTGGCAGCTTCAGCCTAAGCTGGCTGTCCTTGGAATGAATGTGGTTCTTTCAGTTCCTCAGAAGTTATATTTTTTCCAAGTCTCTCATGAGCTTCACTGTTTCAAAAAAAAAAAGTCCAGAGTTAATAAGACATGCAAGATTATTACAACATTGGCCCCAGACCCACTTTAAAAATAAATAGAGAGAAAGATTATTCCAGGCAAAATTATGTTCCCAGAGCCTGGTATTGACTGTTGTCAAAGACTACACAGATTGTATGTGGCATCAAAGTAAAGGAGGTGAATGGAGAAAATCTTCATTTCTGGTTCAAGATAGTTATTTACTGTAAAATTATAATCAGAAGTTTGCTTGGTAAGCACAGAGTGGGAACAAAAGGAATTCATTTTAGATAAACATGTTCCAGCCATCCAGCTACAACAATATCTACCAAAAGTTATGTCTATTAGATCAGATACATGAGTCTGCTTGACAAGGTCCCTTCTTCTGGGAGCATCTGTTTTTATTTGGCTTGAATTGGTGGACGGTTGGGAGTATCCTTTCTAAGTCTAAGAGTCTGTGGATCTGATGGGTTTTTTAAATCTACATTGCTGAAATTTTTGTTTTTTCCATGAAGTTTCACATTTTTTTTCTGTAATTGAAGAAGGAATAAAATCGCCACTGCTGCTTCCACTGGTATATGTGTACTGTTTCAGAGCCCAGAGCCTTCTGGGACTTGACCAGGTAAAGCTGCTAAGCATGTAGCAGCAGCAGTTTTGCCATTTGGCCGCTGATATCAGGCAGCTCCCTGATGTGGGGCAGCTAGAGTCAGCCTTTAGATAGGTGTACTTGTTCATAGTTTCGCTGTCATGGACTGCTGCTAAGAAATTCTTTCCTTGTGTATCACAGAAGGAGAACTACATAGAACCAATATGAGAAAAAGGTATTATCTTGCTTAAGCAATTTGATTTTGGTATTTCTTCATAGAAAGTAGTGATAACAGTCAAGTTGGAGGGCACTGAATGGGTACCGAGTCCTGACCTATTACGAACTTTCTCCCTGCAGGATTTCCAACAAGTAACAGAAGTATCTTTGACAACTGCTGTGACCTTTGTGGACGTTACCCAGAAGCCAGAGCCTCCGAGAGGCCAACCCAGAATGGGCTGGAAATTGCCATTTGACTTCTTCTTTCCCTTCAAAGTGGTGCTCAGCAGAGGAGTGGAGTCTCAAAAAGGCTCAGTCTCTCCCATCCTTATCCTGTGTCTCTTACTTCTTAGAGTTCTCAACCTAGAGACTAAATGAAAAAAGAAGAATCAGATTTCAGTGTTCCCTATGGGAAGTTCTGAGGCAGCCTGCTTGCCTTGGCTAAATAGGTCCTTACCCCCTCATGACGAGAGGAGCACATTTAGGATAATAGAGAACCTAACTGAGGAATCTTTGCATAGGAAAGGGATTTTAGAAAAGCAGTAAAAATATCTTATTCATCATAGGACTGTGCAGACCACGATACCCATTAGGTTCCCTCCTTCTTGAGCAGCGAAGAATGTAAAGAAGCTTCCTCAAGACTTTCAGGGGTGTTTTGCCTGAATAAAAGTTTGCAAGATCTTCATCCATCTGCTCACAGGCACACTTGGGCCCAGCATCAAAAGGAACATATTCCAGCTGCCCCCAGGAGAACTCAGGGACCGATGCCCACTGGACATGAGAGGGGCTGACAGAAAACTGCTGGCTTTACATTTTGTCTGGCTCCTCCTTACTCCCTTGGGCTACTCTCTGTCCAGGCGTGAGGGTGGAGAACAATTCTTTCTACTCAATTTCCAAATGAATGTGGAACCCAGCCCCCTTTTCTACCAGCAAGTGGCTCTACCATTCATTTCTGCTCTTTCCTCACTCCTTTGTGGTAAAGAAAAATTAAATAGAGCTTTATAGTACTAATTCCAGCAGCACACAGAAGTTAACTAACATGTGGTCTGCTTCATGATTATTTGTGTGTGTGCGAGGTTTTTTTTAAAAAGTGAAAACTTTTCATGCACAGTATAATAGCATTCAAATCTAGGGCCTTGGGTTCTTTTCCTGGGAGATCACACTCCCTGAAGACCCCTGTTCTGTGGCGCTGACTTGAGTCAGCATCAGCATGAGATCTGTTTCTTAGCCAAAGCAGTGCTTGTAGGCATCTTGACCTCTACCAGCATGGCCAGCTCACTGCTTCTGTCTTGCAGAGAAGACTACTTAAAAAGGTAATTTCCTATTATCATTCTTGGGTGGAGGGTTATGAATTATGATAGAAAACTTGGCAAACAGGTAACATAAAAAGGTTTAGGCCTAGAGCAGAATTACGCTCTCCTTGTAACTAAGAAATTTTGATGGAAGATGTATCATATCTAATTGTCTTAAACTTTTAAGTCCCCTTTATTAAAAACAGGATATAATAGGATATTTAGTCCTAGTAAAAATAGTATTGATCATGTACTCTGTGAAACACAGAATTGTAAGGTATGGCCCTTCAGCAAGCTGACGTTGTAGTGGGGGAAGACTGACATGTAATACAGGGGACGCATTGGTTCAGAGAAATAATCAGTGTAGCCTAGATTAGTGAGGGGCAAGCTTTGAGGAGGTGTTGGGATTGGAGCTGAATGTGGCAGGATGGGTAGGATTGGGAGAGGGAATGGGAAGGATGAGGTAGTCCCAGGAGCCAAAGACGTCTGAGTGAAGTCTCGGGGGCTTGTGTGGACAAAGGGTTGGGAGATTGAAGTGACTGTAGGAGAAAACACTGAATGGGCAGGACAGGTGCTAAAATGGGATAAATAAGATGGGAGTTCATCATATGGGGACTTGAAAGCCAGGCCAATAGAATTGGGAGATAGTCTGTTTTTTTCCATAACACATTAATGATCTGAATCTAAAATTGTCTTTTAATAAAGCATGTACTTAGTTACAATAAACCCTGCTTTATGAGCAGAAAATGATGATTGTAAATGCCATTTCTGATAGTCTTATCATTTTGCCCCATTCCAAAGTACCTCAACAAAACCTGAAAGAAAGTGGTAAAGTTCTTGTAGCAGTTACTACTAAACTAGGAGGAAGTGCTTATGTACCAGGGAGACTGCACAAGGGGAGTTGGGAGCTCAGAAGCTGATACACAGTTCCCGCTAGAGTCTGTTACATAGACATTACAGTTCAGCAACCCTGCCTCCAAGGAGACATATTAAAACAGACCATAAAGCTGTTATAGTATTTAGGTTCTCTGTCTTGGGATTCCTAATGGGAAATAAACTTACATGACAGCTTATCCTAAATTAAAGAGTAGGAGATGTCTCATCCACTCCCAACAGCCTGAGTCCTTTCCAGAATCTGGTCCCTCTACTCCTTTATTCAAATGCTTATTTCCATGCCCAAGAGCTAGGAAACCATTCTATGCCTTTACCAAAAAGTTACACCTCATATATAATTCACATACCATAAAATTCATCCTTTTAAAGTACACAGTTCAGTAATTGAGTATATTCAGAGCTACACACCCATCACCACTCATCCCAGAACATTTTTGTTACCCTAAAAAATGCCATACCAATTAGTCACTTCCGATTTCCCTTCTCTTAGTTCCTAGCAGTTACTAATCTACTTTCTGTCTCTTAATTTGCCCATTTGGGATATCTCATGTAAATGGAATTATACAGTATGTGGCCTTCTGTGTCTGGCTTCTTTCACTTAGCATGGTATTTTCAAGGTTCATCCATGTTGTATATATCAGTACTTCATTTTTATGTGCGTGGATTTACATTTTTATTTCTCTTGAATATATACCTAGGAGTAGAATTGCTAAGTGATACAGTAACTGTATTTCATTTATTGAGAAACTGCCAAACTAACTTCCCATAGAGGCTGCACAGTTTTACAGTCCCACCAGCTGTGTATGAGGGTTCCAATGTCACTACCTCCTTGTGAACACTTGATTGTCCTTTTTTATGTTAGTCATCCTAGTGGGTGTGAATGATACCTCATTTTGATCTACCAGGCCTTTATAAACTGTACTGTGTGAGATCTTACATCAGAAATCAGCACATCTGTTCCTCCAAGGCAGGAATACCTCAAGGGTTCTTTTCCTCTCTATCCCTCTGCTAATTTCATTAGCCTATAAACCTAGTTTCCAGTTACACAGCTGGTTAACATACCTTAGGTAAGATTTTATGATCAACTTAATCTCTAGTCACTGTCTTTGTAACAAACTTTCAAAACATTTTTAAACATCTATAGAGTAATGCAGTCTTCTTTGCTCCCTTCCTTTATTTACACAGGTAACTTAACTTAGTACATAAAAGACCTCTATTGTATTAATGTATTCAGTTTAAGAGCAAATTTTACTGTAAAGGGGTATGTACAATTTGGATAGAACTGAGTTAAAATCCCAGCCAGCCCACTGCAGGTGTGGACAGAGGTACTCTCAAATATTTTAATGAGAATACAAACTGGTAGAAACTTGGAGAGAAGGGCAGGTAGCTATGTAATAACATGTATTTGAAGCCTTAAAAATGCTCATGAACTTTGACCCAGCAGTTCTGCTCAGTAGACATTATCCGGTGGGGCGGGGGGAAGGAATGTCCAACAATAGGAGATTAGTTAAATAAATATGTCTATAGATTGCAATTTTGTACAACCACTGAAAATTGAGTAGACCTCCCTTTATTGCCATAGGATAACATTCGTGATCTATTTTTAAGTGAACAAAACAGACTACAAGATAAGGCATATACTCTGTGATCCTATTTTTGTTAAATAAAAAATATTTATACATGTGTACTGGCAAACAAAAGGTCTGGAAGTCTAACATGTCAAAAATGGTGATTTTTTTTAAAGCATTTCTGATTTTTACAGAGAAAATAAAACTATATTTTGAAGAAACTATTTGCTCTCTGTAAAGAACCTCCCTGTGTTTCTATTGAGGTATTTGTTTATCATGCTGGGCCTGTCTTTTAAAGTAGAGGTTGTAAATACCAGTCATGTCATCATCTTCTGTGGGAGTTCATAAAAATACTGATTGGACCCTACCCCTAGGGATTATGATTTACTGGTGGGAAGAAAAGTCTTTAAGAGTCTGTATTTTTTAAAAGCTTTCCTGGTACTTCTGAGGGCAGCCTTGTTTGTGAAACTACAGAGTGATGTTGCATAGTATGGATGAAACCGCTTTCATTTAAGTCCTGTCATTGCCAATGCATGTAGCAAGCTAGCCTACTCCCTGTCAAGAATTCCCATCACTCAGAGCTCTGCTGAAGGGGTGGGCCCAGCCTCCCGGTTCCCGTTACCTGCATGACCCCTCCTCTCCCTGCCACAGATGACTAAACCAAAAATGGAGTCCTGGCCCACGTTAGGCTGCTAAAATGTTCTCTTCTAGAAATTTGGAACTGGGACCAAGACTAGAAGTCATCAGGAGTAGGCACTTACTGAGGATACTGTAGGGCTGAGAAAGCTGTTTTCCACCAAGATGTACACAAATGAAGTCTAGAGGGGGAAAAGAAGCAGATGGGCAGAATATAAATTAGAATATAAATATATAAATATAAATATATTTATATTTATATTTATATATTTATAAATATAAATAATATAAATACAAATATAAATAATAATTCGCAGTCACAGCATAGGTTGGCCAGTTAATGATTCTGTAACATCTTACTACATTGATGGACAGTGACCGCACTGGAGCGGGTGAGGCCTTGATAATATGGGTAAATATTGAACCACTATGTTGTGCATTTGAAACCAACATAAGATTGTATATCAATGATACTTTAATTTTTTGTAAAAAACCTTATTTTTAATAATAATAAAATATTTGTACAATCTTAAAGGATTTCCATATTTGATCCTTTTAACAACCCTATGGAATAGACAGCTACAGTGTTATTAACCCATTTCTTATTTGAGAAAACTAAGCCCAAAGAAGTTAAATTCATTCACTTATCAAATATTTAGTGAATGTCTATTACATGCCAGGAATATACTTCCCTGCTTTCAGGAGCTTATCTTGTAGCAGGGAAGGCAGACAAGCAATTACCTTAAGGTGCTGTGTGATTTAAGAGAACTAGAACAGGATTTCCTCAGTGGAGAAGGCCTCTGTTCCTTATGGCTTTAGCTCTACCCACAATCACCTAATCTGTTCCAAGTCCACCGTGAGAGACTTAAAAATTGAAGTACCACATGAAACTTGACTGGAGGACAGTTTTATTCTTTTATATCCCCAACTCTACTTCAAACCCAAAGTGCTCAAAACAATATCTTTGTCCTCATCCCTCACCCCTAAGAACTGCTCTCATCAAATGTTTCAATTCACTGTATTTGCAGCACCATCACATTTGCAAGTACCCCTCCTCTTCTCTCACCCTCCCACTTTGAAGTAGTAACTGTCGTCAGCACTCCCTCCTTTTAAAGTGCCCCATGGCCTCTGCTGGAACCTTTTTCCCGGCCATCATTTCTTACCTGGCCTTTTGCAATAAGCTAACCAACTTCCTACCTTTTATGGCTCTCAACCCATTTCAGACACACAAATCTCATTGGTCTATTCCAGTACTTTAAAAGTCATGGGTCCCTATCTCTGAGGAAGATAAAATTCAAAATCTTTAGCACAGCACAGAAATCCTTTTGCAGGGTAGCCTCCCAACCAAACACCTCTCCTGTCCTGTTCCACATGCAGCCTTATCTCATGCTCTGTGTCTCATGCCTCTGCATATTCCATTCCCTCTTCCTTATAGGATCCTGCTCTGCTCTTATAGGTGAACTACTTACTAGTTGTTCGTCAAAGCACAGTTGGAATGTCTACTCTTTCTCAAGCCTTGCCTGAATCCCTGCGCATTAATCACATTGTGTTGTAATCATTCACTCACATATGGCTGTGAACTGATCTCTGAAGGGAAAAAAGGCTTCCTGCACATCTAGGGCATGCCTGGCCCATAAAGTAGCCAATGTTTAATGATTGACGGAATGAATGAATAGGCTCAGCAATGTTCTCACAGACTACTACAGAAGGGATAAGACGCGGTCCTTGTCGCAAACCTCAGCTCCAGTGCTGTGCCCTCCCGCTCCCTAACCCCTACCCAGTACTATGTCTTTGCCTATACGGGAACATGCCCTTTAGGAAAACACAGCAAGTAGGAAAGAAGAAAAGACTCTGAGCTCTGATTTTAAGGGTGGGTCTGCATTCGCCTTTGAAGAGCTCCCATTGTCAGGAATTAAACACAACTTTTTATTTATTAGTTAATGCAACTATTTTTAAACGCAGTATTTTCACTAATGCCCTTGCTGAACAAGAATTGGGCTGGGACTTTGGGGGAAATCTCCAGACGTCTAGAAGGCATTTTATCTCATTGCCAAAAATTTCCCATTTAAACAGCAAAAGCTTGCCGTGAGTGTGGGTTCCAAAAATATGTGTATACTGATCCAACCTATGTCGAAGGTGTGCCTGGCACACCTTATGGAATCTACCAGCAGTGAAGGATCCTGGCATCTTTTCTGCCTCCCTGAAAGTCCCGAGGGGCGGCTCTCAGACACCCGAACACGCTTTTTGGCCCCCGGCCCCTCCTGGGACGTAGACGTCCACCGGAGAGGTGGAGCCCCGCCTCCCGGCGTCTGCTCGGGCCTCGGCGGGCGGGGCCCGCCACGTGGAGCGCAGAGCGGATTCTCGGAAGGCGTCTACGCAGTTACCGCGGCGCAGCTCCCAGCAGGCCTTTAGCCGCGCGTCAACAGCGGGGGCCTGGCGGCCGGGTTTACTCCTACGCCGCTGACGTAACGTCATCTTGCGGAACGTGGACGGAAGAAAAAGGACAGTAAGCCGGCGCCCAAATCGGCCCGGCGTGGAGTGCAGGCGGGCAGCTGGGCGGGTGGTGGCGGTGAGGCAGGTATGCGGCGAGCGGCGGGATGGCGGCGGGAATGGCGGGGCGCCGGCGCCTCTGCAGCGGCTGATGCTCCGCTCCCGCCGAGGCGCGGGGAGGTGTGCGCGCCCGGCCGAGGGCGACCGGGGGGCCTGCGGGGGCGCCGCCCGGGCAGGGGGTGGCCCGGGGTCGGGCCCGCGCGCGGACGGATGGCGGCGAGCTGGGCCTCCCGGGACGCGCTGCACGGCCTCGGCGTGGTGCCATATGCCCGCGCGCAGAGGCCCCAGGCTCTGCGGGGTGGTCCGGCACCCGACCACCCTGGCCGCCCTTGGGTACGCGCAAATGGAGGAACTGGGCCAGGTGGAGGCTTGGCGACAAGGCGGACCCCTTTTCGGTCCGGGAATCTGGAACCAGCTTGCAGTGCACCTGCATCCGCAGCGGCGTTTTACCCTAGTTCGTAAACCAGGTAGACGCGCCGACTCTCACCGGCCTGTGTGTGCAGTCTCCCGAGGCCCAGCTGGGCTTTCGTGAAGAGTTCGTCCACGACCATCTTTTGCAGTCGGCGTGTGGTCTGTGTATAGTCCCCCGCCCATCATTAACCCCTGTTCTCTTAGGCGGTGGGATTTATCGGGTTTTTGTCTTTAGGTGGTGAGCCGTATATATACCAAGTCTGTGTTTCTGGGTGAAGTTTGTTGGGACTGAAGTTCTGTTCTCTCCAAATCAGTAAGATAAGGGTTTTCTGTTTAGAGAGGTACTTGAGAAATGTACCTTAGTCAAAACATGGAACTTTTCAGCTGATGACATTGAGTCTAGACGAACGCACAGACACACATACCCTTTGCTCCCTGGAATCAGCCGTCTGCTTTTTGAGGACATAATAAACTCTGGCAGGACAAACTATCCGCAGTGAGGGAAGGGTCAGTCCAGAGGTGGGGCAGTACAGAGAGGGCAAGGGCTCTTAGTATCTAGGTTAGTCTTCAGTCTAATAAATCTAGTGATCTTAAACCTTCAGACCTATCAGTTGCTCTTAGATGAGAGAGGTAAACAGTAAGAATAATTTATGATTATATCCACCATAGATTATTCATTGAGTTCTTTGTGCCAGTGATAGGTCCCTAAGGAAATAAAAGTAAGATAGCATTAGTGCCTAAACGACAGAAAGAGAAAAACTGACATTATTGAGCATCTGTTGTACCCAGGCATTCCATGTACTGTCTTAGTTTTCATAATAATCCCATGAGGTCCTTGCTGTTATTGTCCCTGATTTACAAATGAGGAAACAGAGGCTTGGGAAGATAAAGTAACCGTACAAAAGGCACACAGCTAGCAAGTGCAGAGCTCAAACCCAGATCTTCCCAACTCCAAAGTCCGTGTTCCCTGTCCAGTTTACCATGCTGTCAGTGGGAAGCGGAGAATCCAGTTGGGAAAAGCAACAGTAAGAGATGAACCAGGTAAAAGCTAACCTGTAGAATTATATCCGATTTTGAATGCTTGAGTTGCTGAGGAAGATTTCATAAAGGAGCTAGAACTAGACTTTGTGTCACTTTTTTATTTTGCCCTTTTGGCTCTCTTATGGGTATTTTAGGGAATTCACATGTAAATAACTATTTAGCAACCATCACTGAAGGAATTTACATAGGCAGCAGTCACAGATCATGGGCTTATGTTATGCTTCCTTGTTATGCAAGTAATTTTCTCCTGGGATCTTCCAGACTGTCACGAACACTGATGTATGTCAACAAAGACAGCATGCACTGTTAGATGCCATGCCTTTTACAGCAGATGTATTCTGCCAATTTCTTCTCTCCCCTTTCTGTGTCTTTGTGCAGTATAAATTGAAGAGCAATATACACTCCTTGTTTCTCTTCACTGTGAAACTAAATGCTAGTCTTTTTTTTTTTTTGAGAGGACATCTCTCATATTTATTGATCAAATGGTTGTTAACAACAATAAAATTCTGTATAGGGGAGTCAATGCTCAATGCACAATCACTAATCCACCCCAAGCCTAATTCTCGTCAGTCTCCAATCTTCTGAAGCATAACGAACAAGTTCTTACATGGTGAACAAATTCTTACATAGTGAATAAGTTCTTACATGGTGAACAGTACAAGGGCAGTCATCACAGAAACTTTCGGTTTTGATCACACATTATGAACTATAAACAAGTCAAATATGAATATTCGTTTGATTTTTATACTTGATTTATATGTGGATCCCACATTTCTCCCTTTATTATTATTATTATTTTTTTTTTTAATAAAATGCTGAAGTGGTAGGTAGATGCAAGATAAAGGTAGAAAACATAGTTTAGTGTTGTAAGAGATAAATGATAGTCTTTTGAGGCACAGTTAAGAGGGTTGGACTCTACCTACCAGTTCATAGGGCAGAACTTGAAAGAAAGCTTGCAGGAAAAGAAGGTGCAGTATTTCACATATCTTGTGAAAACAGCAATGTCCCTGTAGCATAGGAGCTGCAATAATATGACTTATTTTATATATATACGTGTGTGTGTGTGTGTGTGTGTGTGTGTGTGTGTGTATAAATGTACAGGAAGGAGCCCCTTCCCTTTTTGTGAAATTAACTGTTCTTTGTCTATAGCCTCAAGTTTGACCCAGAGTGGCAAAGGCCTGTCACCATGCTGTTCTCAACTCTGAGGGTTTTGGCCATGTACTCAACCTCCTCAGGATGGGTTCACAGTCATTTAAGGTGCCGGCCATTTGCTGTGTTGCTTCCCCCAGAATCAAGACAGTGCTGTAAATTCAAGCGGGTGGCAGGAAGAAAGATGTGGAAGCAGCTTCGGCCTTTCCTCCCTCACCTTATGTCAGGAAGGGATCAAGTGGACATTTCAGTTACGTGGTTCTCAGAGTTCTGTTGGGAGGTGATAGCAGGAAGGTGGAGATGGCTGATTATTGGATATTGGATCTGTTTTTGATCTGTTGGGGCCTCCCTAATGGTATAGGAATTGCGGTGAAGATTTTAATGTCAATATATAAATACTGCACCTTAAAGGCACTTTCGTCACCTAAAATATCAATTATCTTTAATTGCCATTTGCTCACATAAAAGCTATGGCAGTCTTAGGGAAGGAAGGAAAGAAGGCAGGGCCTGGGAAGGAGCCATTTATTCTTTCTCTTTTCTCTATATACAGAGGAGGTGGAGTTTCCCTAATATAGAGGAGTTGGAAGCAGAAGCATCAAGATTTATACTGAGAATATGAGGAATTGGAGGAACATACAATTAATTTTTCATTATTCATTTTTTTTCAGTGCAGTCTACAGATAACTTTGATCAGTGACCACATCCCAGCATGCTGAGTCAAGTCCACCACTCTGGGTTCCAGCCCTTCAGCCAGCGACTCCTGCCCTGGGTCCAGTTCACTGCTCTCTCCAGATCTCGTATGTACCACAGGAAACTTTTCAGTATGTGGGAAGTTTGAAACAAGGTTTTAAGAGAGAAATAAAATTTGGTAGACTTGCACAAAAACAGTAACAAGGAAGCAGACTATTGATGAAATGTTCTAAGTGTTTGTATTTATGAATAAAGTGAAACTTGGAGGTGATCGGTTTATGGTATAGATTTTGATGATGGATGTATACTTACATCCAAACTCATCAAGTTGTGTACATTCATTTTGTACAGATTTTATATGTCAAGAAAATAAATTTTTTAAATAAAGTGTTACCTATATTCATTCTTCCAAAACTTTTTACAGGCTTTTTTTTTTTTCATTGCCTTTTTTTGTAATTTTTATTTTGAAATATAGTTTCGGGTGCCATTGTAAGATCTCATAGAGAGAGAGCCTTTATGCCCTTTACACAGTTCTTTCAATATCTCAAGCCTGGGTATTGACATGGACACAGTCAAGATAAGAATATTTCCATCATTACAAATCCTCAGGTTTCTCTATGGCCATCTTTCACTTCCCCATCCCTAACCTCTGGCAACCACTAATCTGCTTTCCATTTCTGTGATTTTTGTCATTTCAAGAATGTTACATCAATGGAATCATACAGTATGTGATCTTATGGGATGACTTTTTAATTCAGCATAATTCTCTGGATGCAGGCCATGTGTATCAGTGGTTCCTTTTTATTACTGAGTGGTAAATATTTAATGGCACGGGTATAGCTCAGTTAGGGTAACCACTCACCCATTGAGGGATATCTGTTTTTTTCCAGTTTTTGACTGTTATGAACGGACGTTCACAAAGAGGACTTTGTGTGAACATAGTTGTCATTTCTCTGGGATAAATAAGAGTTCACTTGCTGGGTCATGCAGTAGTTGCATGTTTAATTTTATAAGAAAATACCAAACTGTTTTTACAGAGTGGCTGTACCTTTTTACATTCACAGCAATACTGTATCAGTGGTCCACTTTCTCTCCATCCTCACTAGCATTTGATATTGTCACTCTTCGATTTTAGCCTCCCTGATAGGTGTGTAATGATACCTCATTGTGGTTTTAACTTGCTTTTCCTTAATGGCTAGTGATGTCGAACATCTTTCTCCTCGTGTGCTTATTTGTCATCTATATGTCCTTCCATGAACTCTCTTGCCATTTTTTATCAGATTCTTTGGCTTTTTTACTGTTGTATTTTGATAGTTCTTCCTAGATACTAGTCTTTTATGAGATTTATGGTTTGAAAGTATTTTCTCCCAATTTGTAGCTTGTCGTGTCATTCTTTTAACAGGATCTTTCACACATCTTTTATTTTGATAAGGTTCATTTTATCAGTTTTTCCTTTTATGTATTGTTCTTTTGAGATCAGGTCTAAGAACTCTTTATGTAGTCCCAGATCATGAAAATTTTCTCCTGTTTTTTTCTCTGTAAATTTTATAGTTTTACATTTAAGTCCATGATACATTTTGAGTTAATTTTTGTATAAGGTTGAGGTTTAGATTAAAGTTCATTTTTTTGCCTACAGATGTCTAGTTGTTCCAACACAGTTTGTAGAAAGGCAGTTTATCATGTTTGGGGTTAGCTGTTTCCTTGCTATTACCTAAATCCTATCAACAGTCTGGTCTCCAGACCTTACAGCAGAGAACTTGCTTATCAACTAATCAAGCTGCTCATCACCCAGGAAAAAAAAATCTGTTTCTTTTTCATGGAAAGAAGAATGTAAGGGATAAAAGGTCAGGGTCTGGAGCCAGGCTCCCTGGGTCTGAAAACTAGCTCTGTAGTTACCTACTAAGTAACTTAGTGATTTAAAATAGCAACTGTGGATTTAGGTCACAATGTTATGGGTTGGCATTTTGGACCAGGCTCGGTGTCTTTGTCAACTATCATGTTGTTCGGGGCTGATTATTGAGGGCCATGGTCTCTGTTCCACATGGTCTCTCATCCTCCAGCAAGCTATCCATGCCTTCTGCATCTGATGCCTGCAAGGTTCCCAAGAACAGCATGCATGGAAACCACAAGTCTCTTGTGGCCTAAGGTCAGAATTTATGCATTATTACTTCTGCCACATTGTATTGGTCAAAGCAAGTCACAGGGCCAGGCCCGATTCAAGGAGTGGGAAAATAGATTCCACCTATTAATGGGAGAAGCTTCAAAGTATTGTAACCATTGCTGCAATCTGGTAATGTTTGCAAGTTACCCAATTTCTCCGTAGTAATAACTAACTTATAACAATACCTAACTCATGAGGCTTAATTCATGAGAATGCAGTATGATGATGATAACAATAGCTAAAACTTTTTTATAATACCAGCTAATATTTATTGAGTGTTTATTTTGTGCCAATCCTTGTTCATGCTGTAACTCATTTGATCCCCTACAGCAGCTCAAAGTGAGACAGGTAAGGTAAAAGCAAGTAAGTGGAAGGGTTGACATTCCAACCCAGGCAGTCTGGCTTCAGAGTCTATACTTGTCCTTTTATATACCCTCTGACTCTGTAAGAGATATATGAATACTTACCATAGTTCCTGGTATGTGAAGCATTCACGTCAATATTTTTTTTGTTGATATTGTTTATTCTCCTTAGCTTCGTTCATAGAAGAAGGCATTTTCTGGTATTGTCCCTAGATTTTTCACTTTTTGTATCCAGACTTTTCTGGAGCCCTGTGTTCTCCAACCATGGTAAGCATGAGAGCAGAAAAGGAGGGAAAAATGGGAAAGCAGTAGACACAAACATGGAAGCAAGCAGAAGGCCAGAAGGGAAACAAAAACCATGTCAGAATCCCTTCTTGCTCAGGCCTGGAATGCAGCCTCTTTGCTGAACATAAGGACTCTGGTGCTAAAAGGGTAAAGGACTTCTCTTCCCTTGGAGTATGATCCGTGGCACTTTGAGGCATATGAACAATCCCTCGCTCTATCCCTTCCCAACATGTAGGCACACACATACACCTTGGTATCCCCTCATACTTAATCGGGAGGAGATGGTCTTTGGGACTTAGAGCCTAAAGTTTCCTTAAAAGATGGGAAAGATTACCCATCCAGAAGCTTTGGATCTTTCCTAAATAATCAAGGCCTTCTCAGTCTTCAATATGGACCCTAATAAGTATAACACATTGCAGAACATTAAAAAATGCTGCTCCCAAAAAAGGGTCACTAGCAAACTGAATTCAAAAAGTACATCGAGAGGATCATACACCATGATAAAGTGGGATTCATCTCAGGGATGCAAGGATGGCACAACATTCGAAAATCCATCAACATCATCTACCACATCAACAAAAAGAAGGACAAAAACCACATGATCATCTCCATAGATGCTGAAGAAGCATTCAACAAAATTCAACATCCATTCATGATAAAAACTCTCAACAAAATGGATATAGAGGGCAAGTACCTCAACATAATAAAGACCATATATGACAAACCCACAGCCAACATCATACTTAACAGCAAGAAGCTGAAAGCTTTTCACCTAAGATCAGGAACAAGACAGGGATGCCCACTCTCCCCACTGTTATTCAACATAGTACTGGATGTCCTAGCCACGGCAATTAGACAAAACAAAGAAATACAAGGCATCCAGATTGGTAAGGAAGAAGCCAAACTGTCACTATTTGCAGATGACATGATATTGTACATAAAAAACCCTAAAGACTCCACTCCAAAACTACTAGAACTAATATCTGAATTCAGCAAAGTTGCAGGATACAAAATTAATACACAGAAATCTGTTGCTTTCCTATACACTAATGATGAACTAGCAGAAAGAGAAATCAGGAAACAATTCCATTCACAATTGTATCAAAAAGAATAAAATACCTAGGAATAAACCTAACCAAGGAAGTGAAAGACCTATACCCTGAAAACTACAAGACACTCTTAAGAGAAATTAAAGAGGACACTAACAAATGGAAACTCATCCCATGTTCTTGGGTAGGAAGAATTAATATTGTCAAAATGGCCATCCTGCCCAAAGCAATCTACAGATTCAATGCAGTCCCTATCAAAATACCAATAGCATTCTTCAACAAACTGGAACAAATAGTTCTAAAATTCATATGGAACCACAAAAGACCCCGAATAGCCAAAGCAATCCTGAGAAGGAAGAATAAAGCAGGGGGGATCTCACTTCCCAACCTCAAACTCTACTACAAAACCACAGTAATCAAGAACAGACCCACAGACCAGTGGAACAGAATAAAGAGTCCAGATACTAGCCCAAACATATATGGTCAATTAATATACAGTAAAGGAGCCATGGATATACAATGGGGAAATGACAGCCTCTTCAACAGCTGTTGTTGGCAAAACTGGACAGCTACATGTAAGAGAATGAAACTGGATTATTGTGTAACCCCATACACAAAAGTAAACTTGAAATGGATCAAAGACCTGAATGTAAGTCATGAAACCATAAAACTCTTAGAAAAAAACATAGGCAAAAATCTCTTGGACATAAACATGAGCAACTTCTTCATGAACATATCTCCCCAGGCAAGGAAAACAAAAGCCAAAATGAACAAGTGGGACTATATCAAGCTGAAAAGCTTCTGTACTGCAAAGGACACCATCAATAGAACAAAAAGGTATCCTACAGTATGGGAGAATATATTCATAAATGACAGATCTGATGAAGGGTTGACATCCAAAATATATAAAGAGCTCACACAACTCAACAAACAAAAAGCAAATATTCCAATTAAAAAATGGTCAGAGGAGCTGAACAAACACTTCTCCAAAGAACAGATGGCCAACAGACACATGAAAAGATGCTCCACATCGCTAGTCATCAGAGAAATGCAAATTAAAACCACAGTGAGATATCACCTCACACCAGTAAGGATCCCCACCATCCAACAGACAAACAACAACAAATGTTGGCGAGGATGTGGAGAAAGGGGAACCCTCCTACACTACTGGTGGGAATGTAAATTAGTTCAACCATTGTGGAAAGCAGTATGGAGGCTCCTCGAAAAACTCAAAGTAGACATACCATTTGACCCAGGAATTCCACTTCTAGGAATTTACCCTAAGAATGCAGCAGCCCAGTTTCAAAAAGACATATTCACCCCTATGTTTATCGCAGCACTATTTACAATAGCCAAGAAATGGAAGCAACCTAAGTGTCCATCAGTAGATGAATGGATAAAGAAGATGTGGTACATATACACAATGGAATATTATTCAGCCATAAGAAGAAAACAAATTCTACCATTTGCAACAACATGGATGGAGCTAGAGGGTATTATGCTTAGTGAAATAAGCCAGGCAGAAAAACACAAGTATCCGATGATTTCACTCATATGTGGAGTATAAGAACAAAGAAAAAACTGAAGGCACCAAACAGCAGCAGAATCACAGAACCCAAGAGTGGAAGTTACCAAAGGGAAAGGGACTGGGGAGTATGTGTGGGAAGGGAGGGATAAGGGGGAAAAGGGGGCATTAGGATTAGCAGACATAATGTGGGGGGTGGGGCACGGGGAGGACTGTACAACACAGAGAAGACAAGTAGTGATTCTACAGCATCTTGCTACACTGCTGGACAGTGACTGTAATGGGGTATGTGGTGGGGACTTGATTATTGGGGAAGTCTAGTAGCCATAATGTTCCTCATGTAATTGTAGATTAATGATACAAAAAAAAAAAAGATAGGGTCAGTCTGGGAGGATAAAAGCATTGTTGAACAGGAAACCTGAAAATCCCTAGATCCCAGCTCTCTGTGGTGCTAAAACCCACTGGACATGACTGAGCTTTTACTTGCTTAAGATCTAGTTTGTAATTGTTTTCTCCTCTTGAACCTTCACAGCCCAGATCTACTGTGACCCAGTTTCCTGCAGCCAGAATGACCTTTGACTGCCTGGCACTGCACCATGCCACCCTCCTCTGCTGGCACAGACTGGGCGTCAGGAGACTCACTCATGCCTACCTGGCCTGTAGCTTCTGATTTCTCTCTGCCATTCGGTCACCTGCACTGACATCCTTGTCATGCCTGTGTCCCTGAGGTGCACTCTTACACTGCCCCACCCATGCCAGCACCCTTCCAGGACAGAACAAGCCCTGCAGTGGACAGGAGAGAAAAATGGCCAGCAGGCCACTTCCTGACAACTGTCAAAGGGATATGTGATACTTGGGCTTAGCTCCAAGCTCTGCAAACAGCTACAGATGAGCCCAGGTCCACACCCCAGGGGCTTTACCATCCCTCTTTCTGTCAGGTCAGTGAGATCAGAAGTATTATGTATACAACTTTTAAGCTTAGACTTAGGTGTGTATATTGCTTAGGACAATATCCCTGAAGACTGAGCCAGGACACTTACACTGATGAACTTAGTGAAGAAAAGGAGCTCTCCCCAGAACTGAGCCCCAACAGCAAACCAGTCCCTTAGTCCCTGGCACTCTCCCAGCAGACAGAGACAACCCACCTGTGGGTCTTGCAAGGGTGCCAAGCTCCGGTTCTATCTTAGATAATGGGCTTCCTGAGCAACTTTCTGCCAGCAACAGAACTGCAGGCCTGTTGTCAATAAAAACCATACCGTCTTGTATCTCCACAAACCTGAAATGTGATCACTTAAAAAAAAAGTTGTTTAGGAGAGGGAAGAAAGGACTCTTTACTACTTCATTAAGAATGCTTTTTCTAACATTTGTGTGTGCAAGAGGCAGAGAGAGGGAGAACAACACGCAGTGATTTTTCTGGGCCACAAGAATAAGACTGCCTGCCTTACCCACCATTGCCATAGCACAAGGAATAGCTATAGAAGCTAGGTTATAGGTAGAGGCCTATGTATATAGAGACCACTAACTTAGCCAAATAGTTAGTGGTCAAGAGATACAGGCAGTGGGTATAGAAATCTGTAGATCTGTCTTAAAAGGGAGGTGATAATAGTTAATTCAGTGAAGGGAGTTGCTCTTGAATAGTGCAATTATAGAAGAATGGTGCAAAAGCTGGCTTGGAATAATTACTTTAGTAATTCATTAAAGTATTTTAATTGCCTGTAATGACACACAGGGGAATATACCTAAAATTTAGTCTTGCTGAGAACCTGTGTTACCTGTATTGTCTCACTTCTTGCAATCTGGGAATCCTACCCAGGGAAGGTCCATTTGCTGTGGGTGAGGCCGTCTGTCAAGGGATGTCCACAGGTGGCTTTTCCTCTCCTGTCCAGGCCTCACCTGCCCCTCTGCCTGTGCACCTACCCCTCCTGTATCACTTATACAGAGAAGTCAGTGTGTGTAAAAGAACCAAAACAATCACTGAGCCAGGGTAGACATCTATTTCTCTCTCTCTCCTGAGGAGCCTAGGGTCCTAAAAGAAGGGAGACAGCCCAGGGCCTCCAAAGTAGCTCTGTGAAATCATCAGGTTTCTTGGCACCTCCTTTCTTGCTGCCTCACATTCCTAATGTATTTTCTTGTAGTCTGACGTGGATATTTGAGTTCCAGCCTTCATACCCCTGTTTCAAACAGAAGGATGGCTGAAGGGAAGGAGGAAGCACCTCACTTCTCTTTTTTAAGAAATTCCAGAAGTCCTATATAACATTTTCACGTTCTTCTTACCCAGAACCTAGTCAAATGGCCATGTCTAGCTGAGCACAGAACACAATCTTTGGTGGCAGTGTCATCAGCCAAAAATCTCTTCATTTGTGAGAGGAAGGGCTAACATTATCAGGAAGCTGCCGGAAGGACAAGCTGGATGCACAGGAGTCGTGAGGTGGTGAATGCCTGGTAGTTGGCTCTTACTGCTTTACTTTTGGCTTTATGCAGATACATTTTCAGCTGTTCAGTCAAGGTTGTTTTTTGCTTTTGTTTTTGCCTCTTTAGAAATCTTGTACAACATTGCAAGAAAAAAGAACCAGGAAAGGATTGCTTAGGAGCAGGTGTCCAAAGGTATAGAAAGTATCTGACTACAGCATTACGTCTCCTTCAGGAAGCTCGGTGGTTCCCTTACACTGTCACGGGCATCTGGGTTCCTGCTGCCTTGTCAGGGAGAAAATTTATAGGTGGATTAGTTACAGTTTTTTACTATTCATACCAATCACTTTGCTCTTTATTGTCTTTGCTAATCAGACTCACTCTCTTTTTATAGTTTCTGGTTTCTTTACAAGGGCACACTTTTCTGATGATGAAAACAGTGCATTTTTCCTGCATAAATTTGGAAAACATAGAAAAGTATAAGGAAGAAAAAATCACCAGTAATCCCATCAAGAGATAAAATATTAATACTTTCATTTATTTTCATCTTTTCCCTGCATTTAGACATGCATATGAAGTGAACATCATGAGCATTTTTGTGTTATTAAAAATTCTGAAAGTGTTAATTAATCCTACTACCCTTTTTTTGGACATTTACCCTGCTTCTGATTTTTCCTATTGGAAATAACACTAATGAGCAGCCTTCTGATAGATCTTTGTCTAAATTGCTGATTATTTCCTTAGAATAAATTTCTTAACGTGGACTTGCTGGATCAAAAGATGTGAACATTATTAAGGGTTTGTATATAAATTAAACTCTTTTTTTAAATTTAAACTCTTCACCACTAGTGCCTGCATATACCTGTCACCTGTCTACTGGATGTAAACTCCATACAACACTAAAACAAGAAGATGCTAGATAGAACTTTTGAACTGGTTGTACTCAGTTAAGAATGATAAAGCTATTTTTTGGAAGCTAAACTGGTTAATATTGTGCATGCATCTTTTTAATGAGAAATCACATTGTGTATTTTTTTTCTTGCATTTGACTTTGGGGGCTACAGATCGTGTCCAGCCTTCAGCCGTCAGACATGTTCGTGCTTGGAGCAACATCCCCTTTATCACTGTTCCCCTCAGTCGCACCCATGGCAAGTCTTTTGCCCACCGCAGTGAGCTGAAGCATGCCAAGAGAATCGTGGTGAAACTCGGAAGTGCTGTGGTGACCCGAGGGGACGAATGTGGTCTGGCCCTGGGGCGCCTAGCGTCTATTGTTGAGCAGGTAATTACCACAGTGGACAGTTCTGCTGAACTTAAATAAAATAGGGTTTTTAAACTGTCAGCTCAGGTTTATCAGCTTGTAAAAATAATCTTGATTTGAGTGCAAAAATGTAACCCAATCTGACAACTCCCTTTCCCAGTGAAGGTGCCAGAGGGAGACGGCACCCCAGGGCAAACAGAGGATGCCAAGGAATAGAATTGATTTCCTGCAGCTTGTCCTTCCGGTTTCTTAGTAATGAGGAGCTATGTACATCAGTGATTCTTAATCCTGGCTGCACATTTAATCATCTGAGGGGCCTGGAGACTTCACACTCAGCTGTTTTAATATGTATCTCTGGGATGGAGCTCAAGTGCCTGTGTTATTTAAGTTCCCTGAATGACTCTAATATGTAGTCAGGGCTGTTACCCTAGTGGATGGGAGATTTTTTTTTTCCTGTTTTGTTGGACTCTGTTTTTTTAATTAGCCCATTAATCTTGAAATAAATATGAGTTGTCACTGCAAAGATTTCCAAGTTCAGGTAGTTGAAAGGACTCACCAGACTGTGGCACGTGGGGAAGACCCATGCGTACAAAGCAGCAGGAGACAGAGTGAAAGCAAGCATGGGGTCTGAGAGACAGCCTCTGCACAGGTCTTTATTTGCACAAGGCCCATACTCTGTTTCCAGATTGAATCACCTAAAGGTCTATGCAAGAAATCTTGGCTTTGGAAGGGCTTGAAGCAGAAGTTTCAGTGGGGATTTTATGCCCCACTGGCCATGCGGTTAAGCCAGGCGGATTGCAGACTATCAGTAAAGAAACCTTGGGGGTCACCATGAGAGTTTTAGAGTTTAACTGTCACATCACAAATCCCACTACCCTTGTTTTGCCGAAAGCAAGTATCAGCTACCTTTTTCTATAAAAGGCCAGGTACAAATATTTGAGGCTTTGTAGGCCATACAGTCTCTGTCTCAACTACTCATCTCCACCATTGTAAGACAAAAGCAACCGTAGACAGTATGTAAACAAATGAACATGGCAGTGCTCCAGTAAAACCATTTATAAAAAGTGCAGGTCATATTTGACCTCTAGGTCACAGTTTGCCAACCCCTGACCAAGAGTCAAAGACCTGACATCCAGGCATCATGGAGGTGGAGGTAAATGGTCCATCTTTTCCATACTAGCTGTTACTCAACTCTGTCCTCCATAACCATATTCTCAGTTCTTAAAAAGCAGTTTTTCTGAGGAGTTGCTATTAGGAGACTACTAACCTGGAACTTGATAGAATTTTCTTATAGATTCTGTAACAGGCAGTTTTATCAAATCTGCCTTCCAGATTGGGTACATCAGATCAATTCAGTTTAACAAGTATTTATCAAAGGGCTACATTATGAGGAGCTTGTCAGACATCTAACTGCTATCTCTGTCCTTGGGGATCCAGAACTGAGATTCCCAAAATAATTAGGTGATTGTTCACACAGTAAATAACCAAATGAGTGGGCCCCAATGGCAGTGACTGATGGGTCCAGAGACGGGAAAGCCTGGAGGCTTCCTGGGAGAGCTGGGGCTCAGCCTGGGCCTCTATGAGCCATCAGAGGGAGAGTGTTCCATGCTGCTGCTGCATACGCAGTGGGGGTGGTGCCCCGGACTTGTGCTTGGAAGCGAAGGCTCTATGAATGAGTTCCAGATGAGGACACAGGAAGGAGTATGTCATGCTGATGGGCCAGGGAGGAGGTGATCTTGAAAGAAGTGGTGTTCTCATCAGGGAGAATGAGAAATAAAAGGATCTTTCCATTAGGCAAGGCTTTGAAGTCACATAGAGGAATTGGGGTCCAAGCTTGAAAGCAGATTGAAAATTTTGAGCTGAGGATAAACCTGTTGAAAACAGTGGGGAGACTTGTAGTGATTTGCTTAGGTCGCCAACTCCCCTCTAGGGATCCACATGGACCTCCTGGAAGGGCTTTCCACATCAGGGCAACATATAGAGTTGATTGTTTTGTCCAAAGCATCTGATCATGTTAGACAGACTCAGGAGCCAACTTAAAGTGGCTTCCACTGGCCAACAATAAGAAGATTTGAGCATCAATAAAGATATTTAGTGCAATAAATTTAAACACATGAAATATGTTTAAATCCATGAATTCATAATGATACTTTAGAATGCTCACTGGGCATTCAGGAGGGTGCTAATGAATTACTTGTTACTCTGAAAAGTAGTAAATTAAGGGAAAGAGACACACATCTGTCCTGCCTTTGATACACAAATTGTGTGCCAAGGCCACCAAATAGTTAATGATGCCTTCTGCATTGCAGACTCCCAACACCAAGTCCTGTGGATGCAAACCAAAATCCCCTTATTAAAAACTTCTGATTGCTATCTGCTATTTACTTATCATATTTGAGGTAGCATGTAGGAATTCATATTTTTACCAAACAAGGTGTTTGATTCTTCCAGAACCAGCCTGGTGCTGGTCCATAAATTTGGGTCACGCATCTGGGGCCCACTCAGTTGTCCGCCCTACCTGAGTCTCTCGTGAAGAGAGGACATGGATGTACAGTGACCTGTGGAGCCTTCTCCTTCCTCAATGTTAGGTGTCAGTGCTACAGAATCAAGGCCGAGAGATGATGCTGGTGACCAGTGGAGCCGTTGCCTTTGGCAAGCAACGCTTGCGCCATGAGATCCTTCTGTCTCAGAGCGTGCGGCAGGCCCTGCACTCGGGGCAGAACCAGCTCAAAGAGATGGTGAGTGCTGCTTCCCCACCCCCTGTAACGGGGTCCTTGGGCCCCCTTCCCTCATTCCAACCACATCTTGTCAATTGGTGTGTTACAGGCAATTCCAGTCTTAGAAGCACGAGCCTGTGCAGCCGCCGGGCAGAGTGGGCTGATGGCCTTGTACGAGGCCATGTTTACTCAGTACAGCATCTGTGCTGCCCAGGTGAGAGGCTGACCTTTGCAAGGGATGTGGGCCCTGTGGAGCAAAGGGATTAGGAGCTGGGCTCTGGGGCCAGAATACCAGGATACAGTGTTCACCACTGTTAGTTGGGAGATCAGGAGAAAGTCTTTAGGTCTAACCCTCCTGTGCTTCAGTGGCCTCATCTGCCTATCTTGGGGATGTTGGAAAAGTTCAATGAGGAATATATGAAAAGCACTTAATATAGTAGCTGGTACACAGTACATTTTCAGTACCAGCTCTTATTATTAAACTAATAACTCCTAGGACTGCTACAGGTGTTTACACTCCTGCAAACAACAAATTTAGATGTCTTTATTTCATTGGTGGCTTTGACTTCAGGTGGCTTGCTTCTCTTTGTACCTGGTTGCTTTATAGAATAGATGATCTACAAAGCATTGAAGGGGAGGAGAAATTCTTGTGGTTGGTTGGTTTTCGTTCATTCAGCAAAGCTGTACTGAACACCTCTGGTGTACCAAGGAGTATGTTCGACATTGGGGATACTGTGGTGAAAAAAATCAGCCAGGTGGAGAAAGACAAGTTCCAAATGATTTCCCTCATTTGTGGAGTATAACAACAAAACAAAACTGAAGGAACAAAACAGCAGCAGACTGACAGACTCCAAGAAGGAACTAGCAGTTTCTAAAGAGAAGGGGTTGGAGAGGGTGGGTGGGGAGGGAGGGAGAAGGGGATTAAGGGACATTATGAGTAGCACATCTAAAGGGGGGTCATGGGGAAGGCAGTATAGCACAGAGAAGGCAAGTAGTGACTATAGCCTCTTACTATGCTGATGGACAGTGATTGCAGTGCATAGGGGGGGCTTGATAATATGGGTGAATGTAGTAACCACAATGTTGCTCATGTGAAACCTTCATAAGATTGTATATCAATGATACCTTAATTTAAAAAAGAAATCAGTCATGGTTGAGTCCTCATGGCACTTAAACATTTTATGTGGCTGCCCCTGAATGTTCTAGACTCTTCTTTCCCCGTTATTTTTTACTTACTTTTTCAGAGTATTTTTTCAATTGCAGTTTTAATCATCTATACAGCTATACACTAAGTAGGAACATCTGTCTATATATCACAAAACAACTGAACAGCCACTTCACAAGACAACTGGAGAAACCTCACTCCCCAGGTTATTTTCAAACTCTCTCGTTGCCTCTAGTCCTGCCATTACACAGGTCTTATTTCCCGCAGGTGCTGTTGTTATATATACATCCCGCCAGGTTTTGCTCTTTCATTTCCTGTGTCTCCATCGTTTTCACAGCACTATCCCTGGTATGTTCTGGATTTGGGCAGCGTGTCCTTGAATAAGGGAACTGAAACAGAAGGGCATGGGCTCGCCCACCTGCTGCCCGTGGCTGGAGACCCCACTCTCTGTGATTGTAGGGTTTTTTTCCTGTTAGCATAAATACAGTAGAAATCTCTATTTCTGTCACTCTTTATTATGAGCTGTCTTCTTCTCCACAACTCAGTGACACTCTGAGTCTTTAATTTTTTTTAAAGTGCCTGAAGCCAACTGAGGAAACTAAGGTCCAGGAACTATGTTTTTGTTTTGCTTTTTCCTCAGGTATGATGCTTTTTGCAGTTCTTTGGTTTGTTTGTTCTAAGGGAAGTAGCATGAAAAGTCACTGCACATCAACCTCTGTTCCCATTAGCATTGGCTGAAGGAGCTCCGCCCCCGGGTGCCACAGGCATCTCCCCACGGGCCCCTCTCGCACTCCTTTGCCTTTGGTGGTCTGACCTACAAGAACTCTTTGCCCTTTGCACCTTATCTGTGGCTCCATGTTTTCTTAAGTAATCCTGTTTTGAAGAACATTATCAGCGCCTTTGGAAATCTCCAGTAAGTTGTTTGTCAGACTAAAGACTTAAACAAGCACAGTGTCTCATTTTTTATTTGTAGACATGAAACTGATTTTCATCTTAACTGATTGGTCTTCTCCAAGCTCATACTTTTCTTGCTTAGGGCTCTTGACTCCTACTTCTTACTTGTTAAACTGTTTGAGCAACAGGTATTTTCACTGGCCTTTATTCCTTCTTGCCTCTCCTAACACATGTGTTTACTTTTATTGTTTGATCTTTCACCCCTGTGACTGGAATCTGTATGTTCACCCCTGACCCAGTCCTGCTTCCTACAGGACTAAACTTTCCTGAAAAGGAGTTCATGAGCCACCCGTACAAGAATGTGCCCCACTTCGTCTTCCCCCAGTCAACAGCATTCTTCTTCTTCCCAGCAGCTGGTTCGGGGCCTGGCATTTCAGATGTGTACTGCATAAGTTTTTTATTGAATGAGTGAGTGAATTATTTCCCTTAGGCATGTTACTATTTTGTCTTTATCACCCACATTTTATATACCAAGGCTGCTGTTATCTTCTCAGTTGCCGTAACCAGACCCTAGTTCAGGGCTTAAGCATTCCCACTTTGTTTCAGTACCTTCCTTGAACTTCTTTCTCCAGCCTGCCATGTGTTGCAAGAACCCTCTTTATTAAGTGTCATAAGGATTTCGCTGAAACTTTTATTCATGAGCTTCAGGGTTTGTTACCATTTAGTTTCTTGCTCTCGCCCCCATTTACCTTCTCCCCTGCTGACTATATGGCCTAATACAAGCAGGCAAGCACAGTGGCAGAGCTGTTGACCAGCCCTGGCACCCATCCCTCCCCTGAACTAAGTCATGTCCAGCCCTTCTTTCAGTTTGTGATCAAAGACTCACCTCCATAAGCCTTCCAGAACTAAGCCCACATTCTCAGACACAGCTTTGCTAACTCCAGTAGTGGCTGGCTGCAGAGCAAGAACAGTAAAGCAGCCCTATTCCATTTTGTCTAAAACACTTTTCTAAACAGTGTAAACCATTCACTCATTCACCAAACGTTTCAGCACCTACTACAGCCAGACCCTGAATCAGATGCCAGGACACAGAGATACTTCAGAATGGACACTTTTCACTTCCCAAAGTGTATCCCTCCAAAATTGATACATTCCTTTCTTAATTTTGTAAAGTAAGAGATTTGGTAGCTCTCTGAGGATTAAAGTACTTTTGCAAGAAGTTGTAAGCATCCTAAGTAAATCTTCCAAGTGATTCTAACCTTTTTCCCATCTCTAAAGGAATTGGGTAAGCATCCAAGGATGTAGGTGCCATTCCATCTGTCTGGGATTCTCAGAAGCCTGCAGTTTTGCTCCTCTACTCTTAGCATCTTTCGTATGCTATTCCTGGGAAGTTCATCGTTTTCCTCCCTCTTGCATTTTCTGTTGAATCCCTTTAGATTTTGGTGACCAACTTGGATTTCCACGATGAGCAGAAACGCCGGAACCTCAATGGCACACTTCATGAGCTCCTCCGAATGAACATTGTCCCCATTGTCAACACAAATGATGCTGTTGTCCCCCCAGCTGAACCCAATAGTGATCTCCAGGGGGTAAATGTGGGTAAACTATTCTTAAGGGTTAAGCATGCTGGAGACACTAACGCCGTGCTATGCTGCATGTACTAACACGGGAAGTTTAACAAACAAGAAGGAGAAATGGGGAGAGGAGCTGACATCATGGAGCAGTGGCTGCAGAGGCCCTTCTGAAGTCGGGGTTAAACAGCGTGAGGTGCTCCAATGGGTCTGGAGGTGCTATGAGCATGGCTTGTGTCTGTCAGTGGGTGGAAGGCTGCATGTTTGGAAAGGGGGTTGGCAGTAAGCATGGCATTCTGCGGAGGGGTCTGTGAGAGCTGTCATCCTCATGCTCAGGGTCATTACTGTGGCCTGCCAGAGCTGAGCCGAGTGCTTCTGTGACCTTTTTGAACTACATAGCTTGCTCA
Source organism: Manis pentadactyla (assembly GCF_030020395.1). Classification (NCBI taxonomy): domain Eukaryota; kingdom Metazoa; phylum Chordata; class Mammalia; order Pholidota; family Manidae; genus Manis; species Manis pentadactyla. The sequence continues at coordinate 106,575,878 of NC_080026.1, read as the reverse complement.
CTCACAACTTTTTACCTGCATTCCAGGTTATTAGTGTTAAAGATAATGATAGCCTGGCTGCCCGTCTAGCTGTGGAAATGAAAACTGACCTTTTGATTGTGCTTTCAGATGTAGAAGGTATGAAATGATGTCTTTCCCTTTTATCCAGCCTTTGTTTTAAACATTACATGTGTGAGCACATGAGTTCCCCTCTTCATTTGAGCCATTCTGATTTTTTTTTTTGCTATGGACCATTATTTTCTGAGCCATATGGTCTACAGGGAGTTTTTTGTGGCTCTAAAAAAGGTGGGGGAGTCTGGGAGATGTGGCTTGAATGCTGAAATGCTGTTATTTCCAGGCATTTTAGTTTTGTTTTTTGTATAATAGCTTCATGAAGATACTCACATACAATGTAATTCACCTATTTAAAGTTTACAGTTCAGTGATTTTTAAAATATTCATATACATTGTTCAACCCTCACCACAATTTTAGAACATTTTATTCACCCACTAAGAAATCCCATATCTGTTAGAAGTCACTCCTCATTCTCCCCGAACTCTACGGCCCTAGGCAACCTCTAATCTACCCCCTGTCTCTGTTGACTTGCCTTGACACGACTCCATTTTCTCAGTCCCTACTTTTCTGCTTCCAGGGCTCTGACTTGCTCTTTTTCCAAGCAAATTGTGAGGGTTTTTAATCTTGGATTGTATGCATATTATATTTCATTTAACTCTTATTTCATGTCACTCTGCTCAGTTACAGAAGGAACGTAGGCTTTGTGGTAATAAACCCAGACTGAATGCCGAGAGTCATGTGCTCTCCTGCTGACTCAGCCTAACCTTCACAATGGCTTACCCATAACATGGGGAGTTTGATTACTGACTGTTTCAAACAGGACCTCTGCAAGAGTTAATGAGAACCTGTTTCACTTTTCATCCCACTTGGAAATAGTCACATGAAACAGTATATGGCTGCTGTGCTATTTCTGCAGTAGCCACTCATCTTTTTCAGTTACATCCTTAATGTTCAGCATCATAAGTAGCAATGGTAGAGGTGAGGACAACTTTGCAGTGGACTATGAGCAGAGCTAATCAATTTTGGGCCAAGGATAACGGCCAAACTCTGATGCTGGCAAACATTCATTTATTAAGCCAGGTTATAGAAGTGCTTAAGGTGATCCCTCTAGGAGCTGTTTTTCACTGTGGGGAAACTCCACAGATCCTTTGTTCTCTTTCCTGGTTAGAGCTGGTAGAACAACAGAATCAGCCGAATAAGTCAAGTACAAAGTGGTTTGTGGTGCCTGGGGGAGGGGAGTCTGGCTTGGAGGGTACTCACTTCCTTCAGTATTGTCCACTCTTATCAACTTTGTAGGCCTCTTTGACAGCCCCCCGGGGTCAGATGATGCAAAGCTTATTGACATATTTTATCCTGGAGATCAGCAATCTGTGACATTTGGAACCAAGTCGAGAGTGGGGATGGGTGGCATGGAAGCCAAGGTAAGAATCTGGTGCCTTTATGCCTAAAACAATTAAAAAACCAAAACAGTATTTTTTCCTTTTTAATTTTGTAATTATTTGGGGGGCTAATGGCTCAGATACTAGGCATATACACATTTAAATATGCACATCTCTAAATACAGGTTTAATGCATATTGTGTACCTTTAGCTGATACATATTTAGTATGTATTCCTTTTATTAATACATAGTGTGTTCATACTATAAATTCAAGGGCAGAGTCTATTTATTTTCATAATGTTATCAGCTCAAATATTTCTTGATGAAATCTTTGAAAAATTAATTGTTCTAAGAAGTTGTACCCTTAAGGTACAGCATCACACACATCAACAGCAGTGAAGAGGACAAGAGTCCCACTTAGAAAAGCTGAAAGAACTCAGGGTCAGACTCTGGTCCAGCACCAAGCTGGGCACTAAGCTGAGGCACAGTAAGTCAAATTAGACGTTTTGAGTCCCAGTTTCTAGAGAGTCTTAGAACATGCTGAGCACAAAGGGCAGGTTGGTTCATATTTAGGCAACACATGCCAAAGTCGGGCTGGATAGTGTCCAGGCCAAGCATGTTTTCAGAGCTTTTAAGCTATTCAAAACATTCCTGCATGTACTTAAATTGTTCAGTATCACATTGTGTTTTATATCTGTTTACAAGTTTAAAGTGTGGGTGACTAGACCCTGCAGAGGTTTGGATCTGACCTCTCCCATCAGGTGAAAGCAGCCCTTTGGGCTTTGCAAGGTGGCACTTCTGTGGTCATTGCCAATGGGACCCACCCGAAGGTGTCTGGGCACGTGATCACTGACATCGTGGAGGGAAAGAAAGTTGGCACCTTCTTTTCCGAGGTAAAACCTGCAGGTAAGTAGTCTCCATAGAGTCACATGGTCTGTGGATGATAGTTGGTGATGCCATGACCTAGGTAGGACTGAAGACTGAGCTCTCCTGAGCACAGAGGTCACAAAATTGATGTGCCAATAGTACGAAATACAGTATTTGTTTTGACGCTATCTGCAAAATTGGATTTTGTTTTGCTTTTGTAAAATTTATCTAACCTGCCTAACTAGGCCTCCTATTCTCTCTAAAATCACCAAATTAAAGAATATAATTATCCATTTTCTCAAGAAACATATACTAGGCCCATGCTGGAGGCCACATACTAATAAACAGTAAAGGTACAAAGATGCATAAGATAGAGAATGTGCTCTCAAGTGTTCATGAAGATAGAATTGCTTTATAATCTACATTCAGAAATGCAAACACATTAGAAAACATAAGCCAAAGTGAAATTGAAAAGAACTCCAGAAGACATAATTATATTGTGTACCCCAGAAATACAGACAAGTTTCCTGTAATAAGCCTGAGTTAATCTGGTATATTCTTTTGCCATTTTATTGGTCAGAGTGATCTCTGTGTGAGACAGGCACACCAAGACCCTAGGCATCTGTTCTGTGCATGTGATGAGCCTGTGCTTGTGCCAGGAGAGTGAGAGGGAGCAAAGCTGCCCAGGACCTGGTGTTTGCCATTGTTCTTGCAGGCCCTACTGTTGAGCAGCAGGGAGAAATGGCTCGCTCAGGAGGAAGGATGTTGGCCACCTTGGAACCAGAGCAGGTAATAACCCAGCTGACAGTTTGTTTCCAGAGTGACTTGTGCTGTGAGGTTTAGTGCACATCAGGCCTGCTGTCTCCCCCTTTATTCCTTGGCCCCTTAGCATAGTTATCCAAGTTATAAGTCTGATTCGGATTTGCTCTGCCTTTTTTCTTTTCCTTTTGCATTTCATAGGCTGAGGCCTAAGGCAACTTTTCTTTGCTGTAATGTTTTGATCAAAAACATTATGAAAATGATAAGACCAGGGAGGCTCCCTAATCCTGCCACATACTGGGCAGGAAATGTGGGGAAATTCCTTATCCCAGCCCGTCCAAATCACCTGACCTGCCCCTTAGGTGGACGCTCAAGAGCCTGCTCCCTAGTCACAGCCCTTCCCTGTCCACAGTGAATGAGTCAGTTGAAGCAGCAGATCACGAGTCTGGAAATGCAAGGAGCTCAGGTGGAATTGAGGGACTGGCTTTCCGGGGGAGGTACTGTTAAGGGTGGATTTGAGAGTGATGTGTACAGGTGTCTAAAGGGGAGAACTCCTGGAGAAGGAGAAGAGAATTAAAAATAACCTCAAGCAGAGAAAGGAGAGCAAAGGAAGAGATGGGCTTGTTTCTCTTAAACCACTTCCCTTTACTCCTTCAGTAGCTGCCATACTGATTTACCACATTCCCTGATTTACATGGGTAAGGATTGGGGTCTCCTCAACCATACAGGACAAGGTTTTTCTGCTTTGACTGAATTCCTTAAATAAATCATTGTCAAAAAAGAAAAATTAGAACAAAAACTTACTTGGGAAAAAAACTATACAGCTAGTGATATTAAATATGTGGAGCTGTACATATCATGCTGCTTTGCAGTGCTGTCTCCTGGGCAAATGGTGTGATTTGTCATGCTCTTCCCCCAATGCTGGGCTATGGTTCATTAATCCTAATAATCAGGAGTAGTAAAAGAGGAAGAAAAGTAAGAAGAAATAGGTGAAAATTAGTAGTGAGAGGAAGGAAAAATGAGGGATACAGTGGTGGGAACGAGTGATACGAAGTAAGGAGATTTCCATCAACAGTGACCTTAGATTTAGGATTGAGGCCTGGCACACTCCAGAGAATACAGTTAAAGTGTGGTGTACATTCTTCTTGGATTAACATATTTGCTTGCTTGTTTAACGGTTTACCTTTCTTCCTAGAGAGCAGAGATTATCTATCAGCTGGCTGACCTGTTGACAGACCAGCGTGATGAGATCCTCTTAGCCAACAAAAAAGACTTGGAAGAGGCAGAGGGTAAGGGACCAGGAGATTGGGAGTCAGTGGTATGGAGGGTTTTGTTTCGGTTTTTGTCTTTGTTTTGCTGGTGATTCTTATATGATAGTGTGCCCAAAGACAAGGTAGTTGTAGAAGAAATTGTACATTATGCATCATTTTACTGAGGGTAATCGGCTAGCATTTGTTGGGCTTCCTCAAACTATACCCACTACCTCCACCCCTTTCCCAAATTGCCTAGTACATCCTCCTAAGAAGCTTTTCCATGCCGCACAGGACACAAGCCATGGCTACTATGGCAGTTTCAGGACAAAAATGAGAAAGATTGAGGACCCCACTACTTGATAGACATTCAGCTAATATCAGCTAACATTTATTGAGGTCTTTCTCTGTTGCCAGGCACTGTGCTCAGGGCTTTACAGATATGGTCTCATTTTATCTTTATAACATCGTACCTTTGATGTAGCTACTACTTACTATCACTGTTTACACAAGAAGAAACGGAAGCATGGAGAAATTGTCACATACCTAAAACCAAGTGGCCTGGGACAGATCCAGGATTCAAACCTATATGGACTATGCATATAAAATAGTTGTAGAAGTAGTTTGTGCACCCTGTGATAAAAGATAGCTTATCTCCTAGTAAATTAACCAGTGTGTAGTCTGCCCAGAGTCAGCAGCAGGTGCCATCTAGAAATGCCCTTGAGATGCTAAGGGTATTAGAGTGAAACGACTGAACTCATGCACAAACACCTAAATAGACAGAGTCAGGGATTCTCTCCCTTTTCCTAACTCTGTCTTTCCCACCCTAAAAAATGGAGGCTAATTTAATGGGGTTTTGAATTTCCTTTTCAATAAATGTTCCTTAAATTAAGCATCCAAATTAGTGGTATTCCCTTCAAAGATGCCTTGCCAGGCTCATCAACATTCCTTTCATTCCTTAAAACTTCTTTGAGCTAATGCTTTGGAACTTCCTTTAAAGTTTACATCTCGTCTTTTGAATTTTTGCAGTATTAGAAAATAATAAAATAGATTTTCAGAAATGGAAGAAATCTATGATGTCACCCAATTCTTTAAAGTAAAAGGATTAAGACACACAGAGGTTAAATTTTTCATTCAAGGATACATAACTAGTTGACAAACTGACTTCTGATCCTAGTTACATCTCTTTGGAAATTCACAAGGACACACAGTGGTTTGAGAATGAAGTCCTGCATATACACGAGCATAGTAATCCCCTTTGATTTGGTAAACCTATATCAGGAAATTTATTCTAAGAAAATATTTCAATAAGAGAAAAATGACTTTGCATGTAAAGATTCTTAGAGCAGGATTATTTATCACACTGAAAACTTGAAACAGTCTGTCTAGTAACATAGGTGTGGTTAAGTGCACTGAGCTGCATCAACTCAGTGGAACACTTAGTATGAATTAAAAATAATTTTTGCAACCTGGAAAAACATACATGTGTTGTGAAGTGAAAAACTTTAACATGTTTAACATGCACTATGTTTAAAACTTTTTAACACATGTAGAAAAATAAAGAACATTAATTAATTGATATCATTGGTGATTTAATTTTTTTCTTAATATAAGAAATATAAGAATAAGAATGATTATTTAATTTTTTTCTTAATATAAGGTTGGTTCCTACCTTCCAAAGGAGAAACATTATTATTTTATCTTCGTGGGTGTGATGATACAAAAAAGAGAAAAATTTTCACCATCTCTTCTCAACAATTACTGTACTTAGGACTTGTGATATGTGATTCCAAATAGCTTTCCTGAGTACATATACATCTATGTATGTGAATGTGTGTGTGTGTGTGTGTGTGTGTGTGTGTGTGTGTGTGTGTGTGTGTGTGTGTGTGTAGAAAGAGAATCACACCATGTGTACTGTTGTATTTAATTTAAAGACGATTCTGTATATGCACTTACTGTAATTCTATTTGTTTTTATTTCAAAAGAAAACATCTTTACTGCTTCTGATTATAAAAATAACTCACTTGCTATAAAAAATTAAAATAATGCACATCACTATTCTTGGTACCTTCCAGACATTCCCTGCGCATGTGTATATATGCAATATTTGATAAATAGTGTCATACTGTAATTCTGTTTTGTAGTTTGCCATTTTCAAACTATATCCTGGATAGCTTTCCATGTCAGCACATATATGTTATTTATGATGACTGCATTGTAGCCCATTGTCTGAGTTTTTAGGTAGAATTTAGTTTCTTACTGTTAAAAAAAATGCTGTGACAAGTACCCTTATTACATGCAAGTTTATTCATGTAAATGATAAATTTCTGGAACTGAAATTGCTGTCACAAAGGGTATTGGTGTATCATCTTTACATGATGATATACACTGCTAAACAGCCCCCTGAGAGAAGTTGTATAAATGGCATGTCATTGTCTTCCCCAGACCCCTTCAATTCCTTATCTTTTCCTAACACAGTGCCATGTGTTCAGTAAAACAGCTGTTGCCTGCCCAGATCTATTACTTTATCGTGCATTCCTCACACTTCTTCAGGGAGACTTGCAGCTCCTCTGCTGAAACGTTTGAGCCTCTCCACGTCTAAATTGAACAGCCTGGCCATTGGTCTGCGGCAGATTGCAGTCTCCTCACAGGACAGCGTGGGGCGCGTTCTGCGCCGGACCCGAATTGCCAAAAACTTGGAACTAGAACAAGTGACTGTCCCAATTGGAGTTCTGCTGGTCATCTTTGAATCTCGCCCTGACTGTTTACCCCAGGTATGTGACTAACGCCTGCCCACTGGAGTGAGGGAAGTGGATGAAGAATATATTTTCAGGACTTACAATAAATCTCCCAAAGATTTTCTTTTTCTTGTTTTGGTGAGAAAAATCTTACTTTTTTTTTTTTATTCCCCAAAGGTAATGTTTGAGGCTTGATTCTCAGGTTGTTCTTAAGGTAATTCATGTTATTCTTCCAGTAATTCTAAAGTAGGTATTCATATGTCCATTTTACAGTTGAAGAAACTGAGGCTTACAGAAATTGGTAATATTCTTATCACACTTGTAAGGGCAGAGCTGGGCCTTGAGCCCAGATGAATCTCTTGTGCCATGACACAGGAATGCATTTCCATGTATCTTCACTCACTGGGGCACTTTTTGCCTGACTGCAGAGTCCCTGCCAGTCCTGCAGGGTCATTCATAATAGATGGCTTTGTCCATGTCAAAAAGGCCGTTTATTATCAGCATCACAGATGGCCTCCTGTGGGTACATCTCTCAGGAAAAGGAACTTTCAGTAGTTGTGGAAACAAGAATGCAACCCTCTTTAAGGAATTTGACATATCATGGGCTAATGTTGAGAAACTATGTGTTAAAAGGTCTCACCAAGCAGCCATGCCCTGATGAACAAGGTGACCTTAGAAGGTGGCCTCCCTTGCTGCCCCAAACACTCCCACATGTCTAGGACTCTTTCCCCCTGGACTGTCCAGTAGTATAATACCAGCTGTTACTTTGCTCTAGCCCAAAGTCTCAAAGAGAAATTCTATCTAAAAACAAAAACCCAACACCTCTTTACTATAGTGCATAGGTGAGCATGGTGGTTCAGAACACTTTGTGGAGGATACTCCCCTGACACTGCTTAAAACCAGCTCCTTCACCACGGAATACCCATGCCATTGAGGGCTAGCCTCAGCCCCAGCCCGTGCTGGCACACCGCCCCCTTCTGACTGCATACCTGTTCACAGAAATGCCCCAGTGAAAACTCTTTATCTGCTAGTAGGAATGGGTCTGTGCAGTTTCTCTGCTAGTAACAAGCTGATACTTCACAAGAAGGAAGATTTCTTCTTTAGCCAGCTGCAGCTAAGCTCCTCACTTGAGGTTTTAACCCTGAATGGCATCACAGAATCCATGACTCCTGGAAGTTGTCTCCAGAATTTTGTGTGTTTGTGCATTTATCTGGAGAAAGTTTACATAACTTTTATAAGGGGCCCATGAGCAGTAAAAGCAAACAATTGATTAAGAACCACTAGTCTGTAGACTAGTTTAGGCAAGATTATTTAATAGTGTTTCTTCCACTACATTATACAAATGGGAAAGTTCTCATTCATCCCAAGAGCATTCAGAAGGTTAACTGGAGGCCTTGGACGACCAGGTCAGTGTCATTAGCTCTTTGCCCTAAGAGGGTGATTAACCCTCCTCCTGGATGACCTACTTTTCTTCCCCAGACAGGCTTGTACGCCTTTGGAGCAGCCTCTGCCGCAGCTGTCCAGAGGCTGGCAGGAGCTCTGATCTTCCCCAGGTTCTCAGGACAGGCATTTGGAGCTCTTGGAACAATTACAGGGCCAGAGTAGGATGTGGCCACCCGCCCAGCCCCAGCCTGAGTCAGGTGGAGCGAGCTCCTGCGTGAGAAGGTAGCTGAGAACCCTGATCTCCACCATGGCCAAGGTTGAGGGTGGGGGTGAGGGGGGCATGTGACTGACCACCTAACTCCGGTAACTTTGTTAATGGTGCTAAGGAAGCTTTTGGTTAAGTTCCTAAGATTCCGTGGTTTGGTTCTCAGCCCTCCCACTTACAGGCTGTGTGACTTTGGTAACTTCTCTGGTCTTCAATGTCCTTCTCTGTAAAGTGGAGGATAAAACAGGAATTTAATTCACTGGAATGTTATAAGGATTAAACAGGTCAGGCCCTATAAAGTGCTTCACACTGTGCTCGGTGATGGTAACGTGCTGTCAGTTCGTCACGCTGTCTCTTTGGCCCACCACTCCCCCTTTGGATCTGCAGGTGGCGGCCTTGGCCATTGCAAGTGGTAATGGCTTGTTACTCAAAGGAGGGAAGGAAGCCTCACAGAGCAACCGGATCCTTCACCTCCTGACCCAGGAGGCACTCTCCATCCATGGAGTCAAGGAAGCTGTACAGCTGGTAAGTTCCTGGCAATAAGCCAGGTCAGGACCCAACCAGCCGGGTAAGGTCTTTAGCTGTCTGAAGCAAAGCTTAGGCCATGAAACCCAAGTCACTTCTCCAGGGAGGCCTGACTGGAGCAGCGGCAGGTCCTGTGTGAGTGCTGACTTTGGACAGTGCAAACGAGATGGGTCTTCAGGGGCAAAGGCCACTCTCCTACAGCTGTGTTGTGGCACTATTGATTTACAAGAGTGCCTGTTGCTGGGTCACAGGGCAGCAAATACCAAAGCTAGATGTAAGGCCTGGGCTCTGCACATTCACAGAGTGATTTAGGGCAAGTCAGATGAGATATGTATGTATGAGCATGCTATTTTCACTGCTACTATTACGGCCATTATTTTTCCATTGTTTCACTCTCCTTAACTGCCAAATGGTGTTTCTGAACTAAGTAGGATTAGCTACAAGTTACTGTGTGCTTCCTGGGGGCAAAGCGCTTTCCATCCTGATCTCATGTAATCCTCACAGCAACCCTATGAGGAAATTCCATTTATTGTTAGATGTATTTCATAGATGGGAAATACAGGCTCACAGGTAACTAACTCACCTAAAATCACACCATCTATGGTAGATTTAGGTGTGGGCCTGGGTTAGCTCCACATCCTCCTCTCACCATTGAGGCCCACTCGCCCCACGTTCCTGGATCCTGTTGGCTGCAGGGATAGTGTCTGGTGCTCACTGACAAGAATCAGGCCTTTTCTTATGGCAGCGTAGTCGGTGGAAAAAGTACATGTTTTAGGGACCCAAATGCCAGCTGTATTGCATCATAGCTTAACTGGACAGGTTTCCTCCCAGCCCTTCTTGCTATTGGTGTATAACACACACAGTAAAGCATGCAAGGCTCACGTGAACCACCCGGCTTTTGTCCGCATATATAGAACATGCACACATAACCACCAGCCAGTGAGGCCAGGGCCTTCCCAGCCCCCAGGAGGCTCCTCTGCCCCTGTAGTCAGGCTGCCCTGACCCCGCCCCCACCCCCAGGCAGCCACTTCTGTTTACTTCCTACATGTTCAGTTTCTTTGCTTATTCTTGAACTTCGTGGAAGTGGAATCCTACACAGGACACTCTTCTGTGTTATATCTGTTGTTCATCATTCTGTCCGTGAGACCCACCCACATTGCTGCATCCAAGCGGTTTTCTCCTTCTGTTGCCGTGCAGTGTTCCCCTTACATATGTGTCCTGCAGTTTATCCTTTCTTCTGTTGATGAACATTTGGGCTGTTCTCAGAATTTATTTCTTTTGACTATGTAGAATAAAGTTGCTTGAAACATCCCTGTACATGTACATTTTTATTTCTATTGTAAGTAACATGACCATCTGGGGGGAAATTAAAAATCAAGAGGAGAAAAAAAAAGGCCCATAATCTCTGCATCCAACACAAGCACTTTAGTCTGTCCAACAGCATCCTAGGGTAGAGGTTGTCAGCAGCAGAACTGGGGAGAACTGTGGCTCCTTCGCAAGGCCCATCAAGTCATTAAAGCTGTGATTTGGAAACGCAGAACAGCTGCTTCCTTCCGTCGTCCTCGTGGCCTGGTATCATCTGTACCAGCTCCAGCCTGCAGGGGTAGCACTTGGCCCCTCTTCTGGCATTTTGAAAATTATCTTCCCTGAGTTACGGCAAGTTGTGTCCTAGTCCTGTCTTCTCCATTAGACTGTGAGCGCTTTGAGGGCAGGACTGTGCCCTACATGCTGTGTAGTGCTTGCTCAGCACTTGCTGGATGTCCTTTGGATTCCCGTGATCAGGAACTCTGTCTTGTTTTTGGAGTAAGTTTTCCCAGTGCCTGATTGAGTTCTCAGGAGGGGCAGACATTATCTGTAAAAGAGATGCTGCTGCTTTGATATTTTGTTTGGTCGGAAGATGTCATCTTTATCTTTATTCTCTGCCTCTTCAGGTGAATACCAGAGAGGAGGTGGAAGATCTTTGCCGCCTCGACAAAATGATAGATCTGATCATTCCACGTGGTTCTTCACAGCTGGTCAGAAACATCCAGAAAGCTGCAAAGGGGATTCCAGTGATGGGGCACAGTGAAGGCATCTGCCACATGTACGTGGACTCAGAGGCCAGTGTCGATAAAGTCACCAGACTAGGTGAGCTGGATAGGGTCCCCTGCTTTATTCAGGCAAAATATTTGTCAGATTCTGTGTGACAAAATGTTGTCAGAAAATGCTTTGTCCTCTTTCTTTCAGTGAGAGACTCTAAATGTGAATACCCAGCTGCCTGTAATGCTTTGGAGACCCTGTTAATCCACCGAGATCTGCTGAGAACACCATTATTTGACCAGATCATTGATATGCTGAGAGTAGAGCAGGTAAAACAAGTCCACAGGACTTGTCTGTCACTTTCTGTCTTCCATTTGGAGACTTAGAAACCTGTAGGGTTAGACCGGGAGCAGCTGCCATGCCATTTACAGCAATTTAAGGAGTAATATTTTTGAGCATCTGCTATGTACAAAGTGCTGCGCTAAGTACACAGAGATGAGTAAGCCGTGCCCCTGCCTTCTGACAGTCCGGCACATGGAAGAAACCCGTACACAGGTAGCCCCATGGCAAAGTGGAATGTGCTAAGTGCTAAGAGGGGCCAAAGATAATATGGATCACATGGCAGCTCACTGAATGGACTATTTCTGGCAACCTTTTATTCAGGTGTTATAGTTTATAAAGTTTGTTTTTCTAAGAACACATTCCTATTTGGGTATGATTTGAAAAGATTGTGCAGAAATGTTTCCAAACCAAAAATGCATAGGCATCTGCCCCTCCACAAATGTCTGATTATAAGTATTAATGTACTTAATACATTGATTTTTTAGGAGTCAGCAGTTTGTACAGTGTCCTCCTTGGATTGTTTTTTTACCTTGTCACTAAGGTTATCAACAACCAGTACCAGTAGGTTTCAAATGTGAATGTAGGCTTTATCCTAAATTCTTCACTGCAGGAAAACAGATGCTCTTTAGGCAAAAATGGACAGTCTTAAATTTGCTGTCAGGATGCATTTTAAGCTTTAATATTTGATGGCACGGTGCCCTTTCAGAATTATATAAGCTAGCCCAGCAGCATACACTGGCAGGACAGAAAGTGACTGCTGGCCTTGGGCGCTTTACCCTGAGCATGCACCTCATCGCCTCCACGCTTCTTGCTAGAAAGGAAGGCTCCAGTCAGCTTACAAATGGTGTGCTTCCGGGGAGAACCTGAAGGGATTATATATATTTGAAAGTGAAAATGCACCCACAAACTAACACGATCATTCATGTTTGGGGCCTTACTTTACACTAAAGGCCTGTTGACTGGGCCCCTGTATACGCCAAACACCACACTAGATGGACTGGACAGGAGGAAAGCTGTCTTAGCCAGGGATAAAACTCCCAGTTCTGATTGAGACAACCCACAACATCCTCAGTCATCATGAGGATCACCTTGAAGTTCCTCAAATCAAAATGAGTCCGTGTGTACTTCAGGCAGCGCCTTTGTGCTGTAGGGAGCAGCCAGCAGAGTGACTTGCACAGAGCTGGGCTCAGGGGTGGGATTCTGGCCCTTGAGGAACATGGTGTGTCCCCAGGCCTCGAGGAATTTGGATCCCAGGTAAGAAGCCACACAGGGCCCCAGGAACACTTGTTATAACTTGGGCAAAGATAAGAGCTTGGTCCCAGAGAGCCAAGGCATGAATGCTGCCCTGGGGACAGCTGCCTCAGAGAACAAGGCCTGCAGGGGACCAGGCTTGTGTCTGGGGCCCTCAGTGACAGCCTCAGGACCCTTAAATTCCTCCAGCCAGGAGCAGGATTAGCCCCAGAGTCTGGAGCTGAGCTGGACCTAGAGATGGGACGAGACTGACAGAGTCTGAGGTCTGACCAGGAGCCCTAGCTTGAAGGGGTTACCAGCCAAGTATTGTTTCCCACTAGAGTGCACCTAGGACTTCTCTAGGTGAGGGAGCAGAGGTGCATGCATGGCACCTACCTCTTCCCATATGAGTCAGTGTCTAGGTCTCATATGCAGGAATTGAGTTTTACAGTCAAGTGTTCCTTTTAATAAATGCCAGCAGTCAAGGGCTTATGTCACTAGCCCGTTAAATGCCTTGCGTGTTCTTAACATTCAAAGGCTCCCTGTGTAAATCCCTGCTCCAGTATTACTGAGGGCCCACCGCTGGCAGGTGGCCAGTCAGCATTTTCAAAAGCAGAGCACCCGCGGGGTGGGAGGCTCCCTTCCAGAGGAGGCAGGGACTAGCTGAGCTGTGCGGGCCACAGCAGCCACGGGCTCATCATCTCGTGGCTCATCTTGCTCGTGATCCTGGGGGAGGAAGTGTGAGCTTGCGTATTTCTGCTGTGTTTATATTGTCGCCCCGGACTTCCTCTGTCCAGGTGAAAATTCACGCAGGCCCCAAGTTCGCCTCCTATCTGACCTTCAGCCCTTCCGAAGTGAAGTCCCTGCGAACTGAGTATGGGGACCTGGAATTGTGCATTGAAGTGGTGGACAGCGTCCAGGAGGCCATTGAGCACATCCACAAGTACGGCAGCTCCCACACAGATGTCATCGTCACTGAGAATGGTCAGTGTACAGATGCTTCGGGCATATGGTGTCCGCTTTTTCTGCCTTGACTGCCAAGGTGGTCCGGCCCCTATCAGCTCTAGGTGGCCTGCGGGAAAACCTAACCTGAATAGACTCCTGGTAATGCCTGGTGCCGGTCTGCTGAGTGCTTTCCCGCCTGTCACCTCGTGATGTTGTCACAGTGGCCTCGTGGGAGGAGGCAGGGAAGAGATGATTAGCTCCACTCTAAAGAGGACGCACTCTGTGTCAGAGTTGCTATCATTTAATCCAACAATCTGTCAGGTTATTGAAATAAACCTGTTTGACAGCCAAGGAAACCTAGGCCCAGGAGGTGAAGTACAGCACCAAGTAGGTAAGGGCAGATCTACTCCACAGTCATTCACTCCGCAGATGTGTACTGAGAGACATGCCTGGGTGTCGGGCATGGAAGCCCAGGGGCAAAGAAAGCCAGTGTGTCCCCCCCAGGAACCTGATGATCGTTTATTGAGGAATCACACCACCACCAGTAGTAACAGCTAACATTCACTGAGCTCTTACCAGGCTCTGGGCTGACTGCTCTATGGATGTCAGTTCATTTTGTCCTCTCCACGGCCCTGTGAGCGAGGTAGTATTACTAGTCCCCATTTCACTGAGGCATCCTGGCTCCAGGGCCTGTAAACAGGCAGTGTGAACAGGTCAGTGCAGCACCAAGGGTATGTCTGCAGGGAAGATCTGGGGATCCCAAGCCCAGTCTCCCCAGACAGCTACTCTTTCCATCACAGGGCCTGATGAGCTGCTTTGCCATTTTCCATTTAGGTTTTTCAGAAGTCTGCATATTTACTACCTGGGAAAGCTCTGAGTTTGGGCCCTGCCCCCGTCAGTCACCAGTGAGTGGCTGGGAGCAGGGATGTTCTGCGTGAGTCCCCCTAACTGTTTCTTCTCTTACTTACGCTGCAGAGAAAACAGCAGAGTTCTTCCTCCAGCACGTAGATAGTGCCTGTGTGTTCTGGAACGCCAGCACTCGCTTCTCTGATGGCTACCGCTTTGGACTGGGTAAGAAAGACTGATCAGGAGAGAAAGGATCGCTTGTGGAACACGGGGGAGGAGACACCTCTCTTCCTTTAATGCTGGGTGGGAGGGTGGGCTTATGAGAGAGAAGAAGAATAACTACTGTGAGCAGGTAGCAGTCCTGAGCTCTAGGCAGTTCACATGTTAAGAAGGTAGGTGCTTGTATTCTCTTTTCCATAGATCGGGAAACTGAGTTTCAAAGAAGTGCCTTACCTGAAGTCACGCAGCTGGCATTCAGACCCAGTCTTGTGCAAATCCAAAGCCTAGGTCATGCCCAGCACAGCACAGGTAGACCACAGCGCGTCTTCATGCTCAGGTTGTGACAGGTGTACGCGCCAAGGTCCCTCAAGAGCACTGCCATTGCAGACTTATTTCTGCAGAGAGACACAGACAGGTTGCCTCAGAGCTACAAATTCCCCATGAGGACAGGACAAAAGAAGGGGTTAATACCTATGTTGGGCTTAAGTATCAGCATCAAAAACAAACAGGTAAGCCCAGATGTGCAAAGCTTCTTTCTAAAGCAGACTTTGAAATAAAAAGCTTCAGAAAAACACCCTTCTCCCCTTCTATCAGTAGTAATATAATCTCCGTCTGCCCGTGGTATAGGGAATTTTCAGACAGTCTCTGGTTTTCAGGGGTTACATTATGCAGAGCTCCAATAAGGCATTTATAACACATCTGAGAATTATTTCAACCACTGAAAATTCCTCTAAACTTTTGATTAGATGTACCTAGAGAAATAGTTCTCACTGAATTGTTAAAGTTTATTAAAGGGAATTTTACTCAGTTATTCTTAGTCATTAGACTCTCTTATTTTTAGTTCCTGTTTCCGCTATGTTGGGCTTTGATTTGGTTATCACATCACTTGCACTGTCTTTGTCTCCCATGTTCTCGGAGAAGCAGCAGCAGCACAGGCTTAAGGGCTGAGGTGCCCAGCTTTCCAGTGCACATCCAAGGGAAAACCCACTCCACTGTCTTTCCGTCACCCTCTCAGAGCACAAACTCAAACTCTGGTCGAGTTTAGTTCCTGCGGAATGCATTAATAATAGTGACAGATGATATTTTCTGAGCATTTATTATATTCCCAGCACTGTACCAAGCGCATCACATGCACTATTATACTTAGTTCTACATAGTGGATTCTATTCTTGTCCTTACTTTCCAAGTGAAAAAACTGAAGCAGGAGAGATGGTTAGGCAACGTGCCCAAAGTCACGTGGTGTCTACACCATCAAAGCAGACTCTGAATCCGCTGGTCACACTCTCCTGGCCAGCCATCCCCAGGCCGTCCCTGCTGGGCCTCTGTGCTTGCTCTTCTGTCTGCTTGCAGCACCTCCCCACCCGTCCTCCCCAGCTGGTTCCCTCTCGTTGCTCACAGTGCAGCAGGAAAGCACCTCCTCAGGGAGGCTGTCCCGGTGGCATCCCACCCCCCACTGGTCTCTGCCACAGCACCCTTCTCTGCGCTCCATCACCACATGGAATTCTGGACTCAACTGTTCTTTGGCTGCCTTGCCTGTAAGAATATAAGCTCCATGAAAACAAGGCCTTGCATCTGTTATGCACCTCTTTATCCCAGGGCCCAGCACAGTGCTTGGTACATAGTATATGCTCAGTAAATTTGTGATGAACAAGGGAAGCCTGCCTCCACTGAATGGTAGAACAGTGAGCCAGACCCAGGAAAGCACCAGTTCTGAGGCTGGAGCAAGAGGGAAGGGAAATGAACAGGACCCATTCATGTATTCAGTAACTGTCTCATGAGTGCCTCCATGCTGAGAATTCCAAGGCATATTGAGACTGTTCTGTACTGTCTAGATTTAAAGAATGTTTGGGGAGATAAAACCTTGTAAATTGTTGTACATCTCAAAAATGCCCAAATGTCAAATTATGGTATACAGTCCAGACACTGAACAGATGTCAGAGACAGCACTTCCGATGTTGTCAAAGTGCACTGAAGATAAAGTACCAAAGAGAGGCCCACATACTGTTTCACTAGAAGAACTGGGCTCCTCACGATTTATAGCAGCTGGAGAGCGCATCTGCAGGGCCAGGGGAACGGAGCTGGCCTGGGGAGGGTGGGTCAGAAGTGGGCAGGGAAAGGCGGTGCTGAGTGAGGAGAATGGGGAGAAGTGGGTTCCGCGGGCAGACAGGAAGCAGAGGCTGGGAAGAGCCACATGCTCATCTGTGCTTTTTCTCAGGAGCTGAAGTGGGAATCAGTACATCGCGCATTCACGCCCGGGGACCAGTAGGACTTGAGGGCCTCCTCACTACCAAGTGGCTGCTGCGCGGGCAGGACCACGTGGTCTCAGATTTCTCAGAGCATGGAAGTTTAAAGTTCCTTCACGAGAACCTCCCTGTTCCTCAGAGAACCACCAACTGAAAGCACTGAGAGAAGAGCCGGGAATATTCTGAGAGGTCTTCAGTTAAACTTGTCTTAAGCATCTCAGGGGATGAGCCAGGTCTTGTCTCCCACTTTCTGGCAGGTTCTGCCTTTTGGGGAAGTGCACCTACATGCTGCTCTGGGCTGTTGGCAACATCAACCTGGCCAATGTGTGTATTCCAGCTCACCCTTTCTCTTTTCTTTTTTTTAAGTCAGAAAATCATTGTAATGGATAGGGACTTTGCTTAATTGCTACCCATAGGGACTTTGCTTCCCAGTCCAGTTCCCTCCACTGATAGAAACAGAAAGATGCAGCTTCTCCACATAAACAGCAATGGAAAAATCATGGCTGCTTTTCACCTTTTTATCACCTCAGTGAGGTTAAGTCTCCCTGGCATTTGGATGGTACTACAGCCATCGCATAGGTCTTTCCACATTTCATTTCTTTTCACTAATAGTCATCTCTGAAAAGGAAAGGTTTGGAATTTAGAAGAGGGGCAGCTCTTTTCAGGATTCTCATCAGAAACAGTCGCCAAATGGAATCGTTCCCCCTGAGAGGATTGACCTTTTGTGTGTGTGTGTGGAGTTCGCATAAATAAGCATTCCAGGTGCTCGCAGCCTCTGCGGACTCAGGGGAGCTGGCGTGCCCACAGTGCCGCTGGGCCCTGGAGCTGCAGACAGGAGGTGCACGTTCCAGGACGCAGTAGCTACAGCAGTTATGCTTGAAAGTTGTATATGGATTATTTTGTCAGCCTGTCCTTTCCCTCCAAAATAAAAACTAGAGGATTATTTTAATACTTTGTATTCTTACCCCTTTTTGAGAAATAAAGTTCTTAGGAAAAGCTTGTGTGCTTGATACCGTCTTCTCCCTCATTTGCTGTTACCCCCGTCTTCTCTGGCCTCCCTTGTGGCCCCCACAGCCCGCTTTCTCTAGAAGTTGGCCGGGCAGAGAGGCCGCCTGCTGCAGCAGTGTCAGGGGAGCGGCACAGGGAGGTCCCCAGAGGACCCGGCCTGAGAGAGGAGAGGAGCACAGGAGGGGGCCCCCGGAGCTTAAGGACCAGAAGTGTGGCGATGGTCTGGAGTCGGTGAGTGCCAACCAGTGCCCACAGCATCCGCTCGGATGGCCAGAGCCCTGCTGGCATCTGTAGTCCGCTTCGGTGACAGGGCCGCCAGGCCCGTGGCCTCAGGTCCGGTGTCCCCTTGGCAGCTCTCACCCCTCACCTCCCTCCCTCCTCCTAGCTCCTGTTCTTAGGGTCCCTGGTGCCTGACAGTCTGCAGTTGAAGGATTTCTTGTCCCATGGGAGCCATCCCAAAGAAATAATCACTCACTTACATGCTTCTTATCCTCTGAGGATGTTTTACAAGCACAAGAATTGTGTTGTGTGGAACATGCTCCCAGGCTGGCTCCAAAGTCTACCTCTCATCCAGACCCGTACATGGTCTGGCAAGTCACCCGGCCTGACCTGCTCTCTGAAGGGGGAATTCTGGCATAGCTTGCCTGAAAAGGCAATAAACAAAGTTCCTGCCTGAAACTGTATGGCAAATACCACAATCAGCTCCCAACCAAACAAGTACCCCTGGAGTCGAAAATAGAAAGTGACCCAAGAAGGCTGGGGCCCTTGGGGAAGACTCCACAGCAGAGGCTGGCCTGGATCTGGGCCCTGAGAAGGGTGAGTCACAGGAGGAACGAGTGGATGGAGCATTCAGGCAAGGGGCTAGTGCAAGCAAGAATCCAGAGGGGGCGTGGAACACAGCCTGGGGAGCAGTGAATATGCCAGTTTGGGCAGAAGTTCATGAGGGTAAACAGGAAAGTCTTACATCCCAGACGGGAGCTGCCCTTCTTAAGGCATGGGGTGGACATGGGGTTTGGTCCCATAAAAAGGTAAAGCTCAGTTATCCAGCCAGGCCATTTCCCCTTCGTTGCAACCTCAGCCTTAGCCCATTGCTACAGAGATCATGTGCTATCAGCATTCTTTCTTCCAAAGCGAAGAGGCTCCCAAAAGATGTCCAGGAGGCAGCCAGAGCCTCACCTGTGCCCCACTCTGCAGTCTTGCAGTCCTTACTGGTTCATGTCAGCTCTAGGAAGAGGGCTTTCATTCTGAAACCCCTCCTGGCCGCCAATTCCTGACAACAGACTGCCGGACCAACCAGTCCTGAAGGTGCTGCCTCCCCACCTGCGAGGAATCAAAACCCTATGGGGTATGGAAGATAACAAGTGTTCTTACTCATCAAGCCAAGTTTACTTGGGTTTAGGTTACACATACATTATGGGGGTATTTGCACCATTATTTGAATGAAAAGAAAGATGGGGAACCAAGGACTAGATCATAAGTGTTACTTGCCTGCTCTAGATCCCTTATTTTATGAAACCATCACTCCCCCGACTTTGCAGTAATCCTGCCTGGTCCCTGTGATTCAGGGAAGGGATGTTGACCTTCTCCTACCTCACTAGTTTTGTGGGAGCTCCGTAACTCGAGCCTGATAAGTCAGAGTGCCCTGTTCCCCTACTTCTAGTGATTGCCTCAGGGCTGGGTATATAAGCTGGCCAAACAGCATACTGATAGAACTGAATTTTATGCAGTTAATTAGGAAAAATTTCCTCTGGGGTTATAAACTCTCTAAGTCTCAAGGAGGTCTAAAGCTGATAGTGTGCATCCTTACTACCACATAGAGCCTGTATAAGAAGTAGGAAGAAAGCCAGGGGGATATACGGAGATGGCCCACCTGGTTCCATCTGTGCCTGCAATCCACCACTGGACTCAATTCAATAAT